>NC_052052.2:93723307-94323307 GCF_903992535.2 Arvicola amphibius | reverse complement strand
TTTGTGGCCAGGGCCCGACCGGCCCTCCTGCGCTTGGTCTTGAGCACACGCTCGGTTTTGCAGGAGGTATAGAGCGCTTCCACGTCTTCCCGGGAGATGAGCGTGCATTTGGCCGCGTGGAAGGCGATACTGTTGATTGCTTTGAGTTTCCGCAACTCCTCCAGATCGCAGTGGTGCTTTTTCACTTTCAGATGATCCATGCGCTTGTGCACGGTCGTCCTCGGGATGTTTTTCAGCAGATCTGTGAAGACTTGGGAGAGAGCAAACATTTGCTTTCCTTTAATGATGAGGTAGCCGAGCCTCACGCCATCCACCTCTTCGAAACCTGACTTCAGGTCTCCCATCTCGGGCACTAAATGATCCCCACCATTTGCAGTAAATATATACGTGACGCATACATACACATGTATGTATGTTAATCCTCCGCCAGATGCTGCGTGTGTCTCAAGGCATCCTGCTAATAAAATAACAAAGACTGTTATTCCCGGCGAAGGGAGTGCCAAACTCTAGGCGAATTATTGGGGGGGAGAAAAACCCCATGAAATTACACTGACTTGATTCTTGCTTTTTTTTTGGTTTTCGTTTTTTTAAAAAATAGGGAAAAAACCATCCGGCTTCAGATCTGCCAGTGTGTTGGTCTGAGTCCTCGATGCGGATCAGTACCTGGGCCCCTCTACTCCTTCCTTCTCCATTGGAGCACTATAATAATGGAATGTGAAGGGAGAAAGAGAAAAGAAATGCAGCTGCTATTCCCGCCGCTGCTTTAGCTACAAATAAAATGACAGAGTGAAGTGAGCTCGTCCGGAGACACCTTCATCAATTAATTCCCCTAAAGCCAACGCTGATTGGACACTCCTGACAGGTGATGCAATAAAAATTGATATTCCACCCCTTCCCCCCAAAATCTCCTACTAATTAGCATACCCTTATACTGCCACCTCCCCTCCCAAAGTAAATAATACAGCCGGTATATAAATCTTTCCATTAAACTATCGGAGCTCAGAAACAGCCTGACTCACAGACTTCATCAGAAGCAGCGTGTGTACGCTAAAAGAAAAAAAAGCCACCGTATATTCCCCTTTAAAGAAATACTGCCTATTTTTTGCTTTATTTGCATTTTACCGATCCAGCTATTATCGTTTCAAAGGAAAACATTTTAAAAACACTATCAAACCCAAATAGATATATACCCCAGCCCTCTTTTCTTTGGAAAATGAAGCTTAAGGGAAAACGTGCCAGAATAGCCTGGTATTTCCCTTAAGGGAGTGGGGAAGGAGACAGGCTGGGAGCTCCAAAGTTAAACCGAGAGGTGAACCACCCCAGCACAGACTTACGTTTGCAATTTCTCTCGATTTTCCTTCTCCCACCCCCACCCCCACCCCCAACGCCCTTTTACAACCAGAAACAAAGTTATTTGACCAAGAAAGCAGTTCAAGGCTCCAGCTCAGGAACACGTAACAATTCAACTGGATTTCTGTTCTCTGCTGGCGAGTGGGGTAGGGAGGAGGTAGTTTCACGTCAGACCCATAACAAAGCATAGATAAGCCAGAAATGTGTACACTTTTCAGATTAACCAGCCTGGACTAGTGGTGGGGTCGTTCTAGAGCACCCAGCACACACTTTAGGGTCCTGTCCTCCTCAGAGCAGAATTCCAGGGAACAGACTACTTCCTTCTGCAGCCAAGGAAGAAAATGTAAAGCCCCAAGGTGCTCGCAGAAGTTTTACATGAAAGCGACGAGAAGAAAGTGCTGATGTGAGATTCGGACCATTTCGGTGGCTGATGGCTTGGCTGGTAGTTTAGATGAATCTTCCACAGCTCCCATTTTCCCCATGCAAGCCAGGCATCTGTTTTAACAAAATCACCTTGGATGAATATCAATCTGGTTTAACCTCTACTTAGTCACTAGCATGACTTACTGTCATTTTTCAAGAATATCCAAAATATGGCCAAGTGAGAGCGAGAGGCTTCCCACTTGCACTTGCAGGATCTCAGGGTATTTGGTTGACTGCTTGGCAAAATTCGGCAAAATCTTCATCCGTGTTTGCAACTACAGCATAAATGCAACTCAGGCATCTACATGTTTCCTTCTTCCTCCCAAGACAGACACATCCCTGAGGTTAAAGAATGAACTGATATTTCTGAACCTGCAAGAAAAAAATGCACAATAAATTTCTTTCTTCATATTCAAAAGTTCCACTTTTCCCCTGCTGTGGTCTGATCAGCAGGAGCAGGTATGAGTCAAGAAAGGGGGAAAAAAAGAAAGAAAGAAAAAAAGAGAAGAAAAGAAAAAAATCTTAAAAAAAAAATCCCCCCAAACCAGGAATCAGACCTATAAAAAGGTAGTTTGCTTGACAAGATGAAATCTCAGCCATGGTTCCCCACCCCCACCTTCATCTCCCTTGTAATTTTCCCAGGAATTTTGAAGAGAATTGGGAATTTCAAGAAGTACATCCGGAAATTAAGGAAGTCTATTTAAGAGCGTCTGTAACTCAGGAGGCTGGGATTTGGAAAGTCAGCCCTGGACTACTGTTGCACTCAGCACAGATGTAATCGCCGCTCTTCAACTTAATCAATGTGTGTACAAACCGCGATGTCTAGTTCTTGCCTTTGAAATCTAAGGCTAGCATTTCCATCCAAGAAATCAGAGCTACAGCAAATTACATTTTTGTCCCTTGAATGAGAGAAGGATCATTGAATGGATCTCGTGATATTTCAGGCTTTAAACGTAACCGAGAGGCAGCAATGAACAATGCCTCGTCACAGCTAATACCATCCACGACTTGGCTTTCTTTTGCATCTGGTTCTATCACACCGAGTTTTTCTCTTTCACTTTCACAGGAGACAAAATGTGCAAGCTTTAAGCAGAAATCGAAGTTTCCAGGAAAAGCAAATGCTGGTGTTTGTTGTTTTAAAGTAGGATGACCAGAGCCTTTCTATTGCCAACGACAGTGTTTTAAAATTCCTCCTGATGCTCTTATATACTGCCAGCCCTCTCCCTCCCACCTCACCCCCGCCCACTCCCCTCCTCCAGCTATAAGATTTAGACCACAGAGTCAAACAGCCAAGAAATAGTAAACTAAAAATAAAGGGAGGGGGAGGCTTTAAGAAGACCTTACAGAAGGTAGTTATGGCATCTTTTTTGAAGGGGGAGGGGGCAGGTAGTTTTTAGCTGTTCCTGGCTCTTGTTTAGATCCTCTTCCCCTGCCCCCATGCTCCTATTTCCCCTGCACATAGGAGCATACTTTAGCAAACATTTCAAATGCTCCCTCCTGTCCTCTCTGTCCATCTTTAAAACATTGGGAATATTGGTGCTTTTGAAAATTAGTACAGTATTGAGTATTATTTTTAAACTAAAGGTATAATCTGTTAGATCAATTAGAAAAAAAGTAAAGAACAAGGGATTTGAGGGATGTATCTCTATGTATACTTAGAAAGTATCTCTATGTACATAGATACATACCTTTAAATTTATACATTTTAAATACTCCTTTTACACATCTTTCTTTTTGTTTAATACATTCTTTTGTTCCTGTAACTTCCCTATCCTAGTGTGTTAAGGCTCCAGAACTGGGGCTTATAACACACACACACACACACACACACACACACACACACACACACACCACAGAATGTGACAGACAGCTTTCTTGTGGCCATCAGCACACGTTGCATATCCGGGGTCTTCTCCAGGCACATTGGGGGTCGATCCCGATAAAAAGACCTAACAGAGGCCCCTGAGCGCTCACACATGAAAGGCAGGGGACTTTAAGATGGATTTGCATGCACACCGGGGATTTCGATCAATAGCTACCAACATTTATGGCTTAGATTATTAATGCGAAAGCGGGCCAAAAGAATAGGGATGAAAAATTAAAGGTATCTGTTATCAATTATGCTTAAAGTTATGCAATAATTTACTTAGTTTGCCTAGATGTGCAGATCCAGATGTATGAAGTACTATTCTTCAAAAGCCAGGGGGTTTCTTCAATAAATTGGTTGACCATGTCAACCGCCTCTGCAATCAAAGATGAACCCAATTCAGATGATGGACTATATTCAAATTCTTTTTAAGAAAGGATATATCAACTTCTAAAGTTCTCAAACACGTGTATATATGTGGGGGAATATGCTTAAATGAACATTTACACACATACATACATATATCTCTGTATGTCTAGGGAATAATTTTGAGTTTAGGTGTGTACACACATATATATGTATATATAATATGCATTGAGTTTGTTAATAAAATGTGATCGTTTACTCAGGGAGGGATACAAAGTCTGCACTACCCTAAAAAGTATTTTAGCTTTGAAAACAAAGCTGCTTGCTAAAGAAAAATCCTCTGTAGCAAAACAGTTTCAAATGTGTTCTTAATGTCCACTTATTTCTGCATTTATTGTAAAAAAACAAAACAGCACTTTCAGTCTTTAAAGTGATGGGCTATGAAGACCTGAACATATTTGTCTTCACTTATCCCATAGGACTGTGCTAGGTTCACCTTCAGGGGCTCTATTTTGGTTTATTTTCACTGTATTTTATGTTTAAATACCACAGCAATTCAGTCTGACCTCTTTCCTCTGGAGCGAAGTAATGCACAAGGCATTCACAGTCTTTTAAATGGTTAGCTGGGAAATGCAACAGCAATTTGCAGGAGCAGTTTACTAATGGGGAAAGTTCTTTTGAAAATCTGAAGGAAAACCTAAGAGTACTTTTGCATTTCTAACCAACAACTGTTATATAATTAAAGTATTGAAGGGCATTAAAATAATCCTTTTTCACCCATGCTCTCACCCATACATACGTAATTTAAATGAGGATCACACACACCACCACCACCACCACCACCACCACCACCAAACTCTTCACCATATATATTTGTTTTAGTGATTGCTGGGCACATTTTGTTCAATGTGAATTCAGACAGAGAAAAGTAAGGGACATCACAAAGGTCCCAACAGTGTAAGTGTCGTGGTTAGAAGAATAAAAGAAGTCTCTTATACTGTTAACTAAAATTAACTCATAATAATATGAGGTATAAAATAATAAAATCTCATATGATTGGATTAGTTGAAGATTAGGACAACACAATCTATACAGTCCTTAGCTAAACTTAACTGATATCACATACCCTCTCCTTTTTGGGAGGTGAAAATGAGAAGAATAATTAGCTAAAATGAGGGATAAACTATGATTTAGGATATTTTCTTTAAATTCTTTTTATTTTTTTTTTAAAAAGAGCCTCATTCAAATATATCAGGGCATGTCTACCAATAGACCCATCCTTCTGTTCTCAGACATTTAAAAATCCTGTCTTTAACAGAAGTTTGGGACACAGAGTATATGCCATGTTGTCTATTGACCCATAATCAAAATGCAGTGACCTTCTACCCCTTTTTTGCCCCCTGACCCATCTTGAATTCAATGCAGCCTTTATAAATTTGCAAATCCTTGGAGGTAAAGGGTTTTTTGTGAGGCTTTGTTCTGAGAAAGCCCTAAGAGTGTGCTTTCTAAATTAGACAAAGGTAAAGCTGAAAACCTCAGTGGCTGAGATTTTATGCAGGTGAGCACTAGGCAACTCTTCAGACACGAATACTGCAAGCTAAACAAAACAGTTATAAGCATAGGAGACAAGAAGGTTACAGATTGCATTAAATTAGAGTGTGGTACAAATCACTTCCATGATGTAAGAAATGGTTAGGCCACAATCTTCCCGCTTTTCTCATCTCAAGGGCTGTGGGGGACCCTAGTGACCAAGGAAAGAATGGGGGGGAGGGCTACACAGAGAGAAGGGAAGAAAGGTGGGGGAGGAGTAAGACCGATCTGAATCTGCAGGCACATCCCTATCTCTCCTGCTATCAGCCAGTTTAAAGGACACCATAATTACGACAGTGATAAAACAATGCCTGCTTATGTGTGCTGAATAAATAAAGAATGTTTACAGCTCAAGAATCTTTTAATTCCAATTAAATGCTATCAAAGAAAAGCCACTTTTTCTACTACAACTGCCTTTCCCCCCAATTATCCTGTTTTGTTGCAATATTTTCCTATGAGACACAAGGGCCTTTCACAATTGATCCTGAACATAGAGGACAAACTCACAGAAAGTGGAGTTCAATCTTCTATTAAATAACTCACAAATCTCATGAATGAACATTTATTGGGGTTACCCAAGTTTTTGTTTATTTTACACGAAGGCCGAATGTGCAGAAAGTGAAGTGATGGTACCAGTGTGGAGCCTACCTAAGGGCAGCTGAAGCACCCAGGAGAGAAAGGGAAGAAGGGAAGGGAAGGCAGGAGCAGTGGGAAGGTCTGGAAAGGGAAGGCTCTGGTTCCTTTTCCCTGGCTCCAGCCCAAATCCTCTGAGAAGCACTGGAGCCAATCACTGTCTTCCACTTTCAGCTACTGGGAACACACAAAAAAGCGGGAGATTAAAAAAAAAATCACAAGTTTGATTTTTATGGATATGTATCATTTCATATTCATGACATCAGCAAATCACATCGTGATTAGATTTAAACATGGTTTGAACATGCACACCCATCAGGATGGCCACTAAACAGTACAAAGCAGAAAATTTGCTTTTTATTTGTGATTATAGAGTAAAAATAAAAGTCTGTTAACTTAGAAAAGCTTACTTTTCAAAATCTGAGAACAATTTACACGAGTAAATTTCACATAAATGCTTCTTCTAAAGTTGTTTCACAACATTTTAATTAACATTTTTGTCTCCTTCCTTTCTGTGTGGTAGTGTCTTGTTTGTTTTTGAAAACACGTGGCACAGGACATATTATGGAAAATGCATGCATTCTGTTAGATGCCTATACAAACTTGCTCTTTACTTCATCTAAGTCACGCTTTACTGAGCAGAAGACGAACAACAACAACAACAAAAATACGCTTTTCTCGAAGAAATACTTTAAAAAAAAATAATTTCAAAGCAAATCGTATTTGGTGAGGTGGTACAAAAATCAATCGCAAAAAACTTCAGGGTATTTTTAAGTTTTCTGGAGAGTCGCAGGCCCCTTCCCTTTTGAAAGTTTAGAGATCCAATACCCTCAATTCTACTGGCAGAATTAGGTGGACTTAGAGGGTCCTAAACGTGACCGATTCACTAAGGCGGGGGGGCTACAGCATGCGGCAACGTGCTCTGCAACTTAATCCTACGCTAAAAGAGGGCAGAGAGCGAAAAAGAATGGAATACAAACTCTCCCGACGTTCCTAGTTACTTTCAAGGTGGATTGTGTATTTTAAGGCCGATGGGAGCGTCTGGCTTTTGGAGGAAAAAGAAGAGAAGGTAAGTGTTTGTACTTGTATCCACCAGTTGGTAGAGAAACAATGAAAGAACAAAGGGAACCACGTCCTCATCTGAAATTTTTCTGATTCTCCCTGGTTTTCAAGCCTACAGCTTGCACAGGGATTCGCTTACTCCATCTTTAAAGTAGGGTTGAACTAAGAATGAGAGAAAAGTTGAGAGACAGTGTAAATAGGCTAAATAATAATAAAGGCTTGCGGTGGCGAATCTGCACTGCTCCTGGCGCGGTAACTTGCAGAAGTTGGAAAAAGCAGGAAGGCACAGCCCAGGAAATAACCTTTGCATACTAGGTCTCGAACTCAATTTTTTTTTTTTAACAGTCTTTCTTGTTGTTTGAAGGAATCTCTGCGCACAGACTGTGTAGTAGATACTGTTTTATGGGAAGAGAGTGGTGTTCGATTTAGGTCTTAAGTTGATTTCTATCACTGTCCTAAAAAAGAATATTTTTAAAAGAATTGAGGATTCAATTATTAACGCTACTGCTCGCTAATGGAAGAAATGGCAGCGATGGCTGAGGGAGGAGAGGGATGGTATTTAAATATATTTGCTTTGGGGGTACTCTGGTTATTGGCAAGTCTGCTTTTGTGGATCTGTGTGACTAAGTGACTGGGCGCTGTCTGCATTCTATATAAATGAATCCGCGTGTGGGGGAAGCCCCCAAAGACGTCGAGCACGTGAAACATGATTTTTTTACTGCCCCCCAAGCAGCGACCAAGCCCCCATTCACCCCACCCCACCTCAAAATGCGTATATTACCTGCCCTGTTACAGTGACACATGTTTATGTTTATAGTCCTGGTTTGTAGTAGTGTCAAGAGCCGCGGCGAGGGGGGGGGGGAGGAGATGCGAGAGGGAGGAGTAAATGCAACCACCCCCACTTGTTGTTAAAGCAAATTTACTGCGTTCTTGCCAGCCCCGTGCGGGGGGCTGGGATGAGTTGAGGGGAAGGGGAGAGTTGGGCTGTGTGCTGGCAGGGGAGGGGGTGGGGTGGGCTGAGAGCCGCCACGCAGCTCCTCTCTTTCCAGCAGCCCGGTCAATAGGGGAGCATGCTGGCGCGGTAGAAAACAAAAAGGTTCCTCCCGCTCGCTGCGTTCACGTGGGGTAGCTCTGCCTGCCGGGCTCCAGGGCCCTGACCTCTGACCCCGGCTCCTCTCGGCTCTCTCCCGGTGTGGCTCGGCCACTTTTTACCCAGGATGCCACGCGCGGGCCGCGCTCGTGTCGAGCCCGAGTCCTTGCTCAGCCTCCATTCCCGGCCTCGCGGCCCCTCCCCCTGCGCCGCCAGCCCCGCGGGAGGATTCTCCGCCGGGGAACCCCCGCCCCGCCCCCACCCGGGCCCCAGCCGAGGAGCCGGCAGCCAGGCTGTGCGGGCGGGGTGCTCGGCCCTGCGGGGCCGCGGGGGCGGCGAGAGGAGGCCGGGCCCGCGGCCCTGCCGAGGCCTGGACCTGTTGACTGCCATTGGTCCGCTCCGTCCGCGCCCTCTCTGCCCGCGCCGCCCCAGCCCTTCCGCAGAATCCGGGGGAGGAAACGGGGTGGCTCCTCTCCCCGCCTCCCTTCAACTTTTTTTTCCTCTCGGGGGGTGGGGGAGACGGGAGGGTGAGGCAGATCTGCAAACTCCTCGGCTGCCCCAGCCTTCCTCGGAAAGTATCGTCACGCGCGGGCCCGCCGCCCACTTCGGCCCCCGCTATTTAAGTCCTTCGCCCCTGGCGGCCGACTCGCGGCCGTCAGCCCGCGGGCCCCGCGTCCCTCCGGCCCGGCTGCTTTCTGCCTTGGTAGCTCCCTCGTCCTGGCACTTTCTCCCTAGTCCCAGGAGGCGTAAGAGCAAACCTCTGATTTGCCGCGTGCTGCTGGGCACATCCTCTTCAGAAGGCATTCGCTGGAGAGTTTAAAACAACTGTATTGAAAGGAGGAAATAAAAGAGGAAAGTGTTCTCTTGCAGGTTTTTTTTTTTAAGACTACGTGCTTCAAATTCTATTTTTCCTTAACACAGGAGAGGGTAGTTACGGTTTTAAAAAGGTTATGTTGCATTGACTGTATTTCCTTCTCGATATTTTGATTTCTGGAGGAAATCTTTTCCGGAGGAAATTTTTTTTTTCCCGGAAGGAAAAAGCAACTCAGCCGTACGCTGGCAATGAGACTTCAAGACCACTTCTGGAAAGGAAGGGAGAGTTAGTAAAAATACGTTTAGAATATAGGAGGAAGGAAGCACCTCCTGTGGCATGGGGGAAGGGCCGGGCTTGGGAGGTGGCCGGGGTCGGGAGGCCAGAGCGGGGCTGGCGAGCGGTAAAACCCGGGGAGTGAGGTGGAGGAAGCGGGACCCGCCGGGCTCCAGGGTGCTCCCATTGTTCGGGCCCCAGCGCCGAAGCTCAGCGACGCGTTTTTCCCGGGGGAGGGGATCTGTGACTAGTCTGCTCCAGCCTACGACCCGCGAGAGTCCACAAGGCTCGCCCCTTGCTCGCCCGCCCGGTTTTACGGCGGTCCGTGGCCTGTTAGGGGCTTTCCCAGCCGTGCACCTCGTAGAAAGGCGCTTTCACAACGTGCAATAAACGGAAAGACTTCAGGCCAGCCTGCAGCTCACATGTTACAAGCGAAAGCTGCATAGATATGTTTATAAAGTCATCACTAAATAAGTGACAAAGTGGGCCACCTTCCTGAGTGGGAAATTTGATCAGATTATATAATATTTAAAATTTCTTTAAATGTATTCGAAAATGAGTGTTAAGGTTCAAAGGAGTTTGGAAAAGCACGGTTTTTTTTGTCCTCATTTGTTACTACTCAGCTCTTTGTTTTGTACAAGAATTCTGGTTTTAAAAGGAAGGGCTTTAACAAAAAGGGGCTTGGTTTATTAAGGTGAAACGCGTTTCCAAAATAACAGGGAATTTCAGAAGGGAAAAACGTTCATTATGGCTTTAAACTACGTTTTGGAAACAAAATAAATTGCAACCTATCCTAAGAAACTGTTTTCCTTTGTGAGTCGTGGGAAAAATATTTTTGGCAAACGTCAGTTTTTTTTTTTTTTTAAATGAAGATTTCCAACAAGTGATGCTGGTCTTGTAGACAACCAGAGTCCTCCTGCGTGAGGACTCGTGAAGAAATAATTTCAGTCTTGTGGCCCAAAGCTTACTACGAAAAAGAGTAATTTGGATTTAGGAATTATAATAGACTTTGTGGAAATTCCTTCTAAAACACTCATTACGAGTCTGTATTATGCAGCACTGTTTCCCAAGGTGGATTTTTAAAAAACCAATTAGAATTGATCTCTAATGGAATATTATATTTACACGTCATCATGAAAACATCATTTGGCAAGAGTTTTGAATTAGAAAATGAAGTTAACATGATGTCGTAAATAGCATGTTTGAAAAGACCCCTAAGAGTCAGTTAAGGTGGTGAAGGTTGTGATTTTTGCATTTGAAATGCTATTGAAGTAGTTTGCATTTGAACACTTTCATTTTGCAGGTCTTCTTTCTAAAGCTTCATTTCCTCCTGGAAATCAGTCACTTATTTCGAGGCACAGAGACACATTTTGTGAGGGGTCATTTACAGCCCAACTACGGGAAGGTTGGAATCGGAGAAAATCGAGGTTGAAAATTATTTTCAGTCTGTTCATTCTGTTTCACACTCATCCCCTGCTCAATTTACATTTTTTATTTATAAGCCTTTGAATATTTAGGATAGCTTTGCAAGTTTATCTGTAATGTAGCTGATAGCGGATGATAAATCTTCTTTACATCTTTTACTATCTCAGATGTTTTTTGTTTCAAAGTAAAAGAAAAAATTAGAAGTCAGGATATACTTGTGAGAAAAACAAATGGGCAGGAAAAGAAAGTCAGAGTGGGGATGGGGGTGGAAAGGGAGTAGCATTTCTGGTCAGTCTTTGTGAAACCTTTCTCTAATATTATATTTGCCCCCTCTGCTTGTGCCAAAGATGATTGCTGTTTTAATTGGGCTAAAGTGCCACCATATAAAAATTACCCACATTCTGGCTCTCAGTTCCACAGTAAGGACTGACACAATGATGTGAGGCTTGTGTGTTTAATTCGCCAGGAATGTTAAGCTTCAGAAGATTCACCCTATGGGGTCATGTTGGTCCTTGGCACTGTTACTGTACAATGGCAAATATACACATTATAGATTTAAAAAATCTTAGATGGCTAGACAAACAGTTTATTAATTGAAGGAATAAAAATGAATTTGTCAAACTCATTCTTTCTGGGACACAATGCACTTAATTAACATATTCGTGGGCTTGTTTCTGGATTTGGGAAGCAGTGGCCCCTTTCACAGAGGAAAACATTTAAATCTTAAAAAGTGACCTTCTTTAGTCCAAATACTATTTAGCAATTCAGCTTAATTTGTTCTTTTCTTCTCTTTCATTTCTTTTTTTCAGTTCCAGATATGTTTCTTTTTTTTAGGACTCTTCCATTTCCAAAACTGATTTTCCTCTTTGCATGTTGAGAATCTTTCACTTAACATAATCTTATTGTGTCCTATCAACAGACAGCAAAATATGTCGCTTTAATTACACTTTAATTATAACAGAGATGGAAATCTTCAATGTCAGTAAAGAAAATGGAAAATGGGTCCCACATTATATTGATGACACCCTAAAAAGTCAGTGTTAAGCGTTGTTGATCACGGGAAAAAGCACCACTCTGACTGTTGAGGTTTTTGTAACACCCACAAGTTTTAAAGGCTGTCTAGTGATACTGCTTTTCTATTGGAAATTAGATTGTGTTTTATCCACTAAAATGTAAAGATGTAAGTGTATTACTTATTAGTATCAATTTTATAGCGAAAGGAACAGCTCTGAAGCAAATGCAAGGTGAAGTAAAGCAAACTGTGAGAAAATACTAGATCTTGGTCTTTAGAAATATTTAAAATTTAGATAACATTTAAAATTGAGAATTACTTCACTTTCCAAAAGCTAAATACATCTACAGATAATATTATAATTATAACTGATCTAAGAGACTCTTGCAAATCCAGTTCAGACATGTGGGAAGTCATGACCTATGTAGTTCTAAATAATCTCTTTAAATACCAACTCCAACAGACCCAGAGAGAAACAGTAGAGCATCTTTTCCTTCATATTCTGAATCTAGATTCAAAACACAAAAGAAAGAAAACAGAAGGGGACTGTTTGTAGGGGGAAGATGACCAGTGTGGGGGTTGGAGCAGAGGAGGCTTGAGAAGGTAATGGGGAGTAAACATGATGAAAGCAAGCCCATGCTCTACATGCATGAACATACCACAATGAAACCCATTATACAGTACAATTAATATATACTAATAAAAGTTAAAAATCCTCTTCTTTTATGTCTAGTATATTAATTTTAACTATTGAAAATCTTTGAAGATTTGACTTATTAGAAAAACATTGTTAGAAATTTTAGTTTGATTGTGTCTACAAAATAAAGGCTTACTTTATTGTGAAGACTAAATTTCAGGCTGCACTCATCTTTTTCAACACTAATGTTATATATAAAACAAATGTTTCTAAGGTTACTACTTCCAGGCTACTTGCTAGGCACTTGGTAAGCACTATGATAAGAAAAAAAGTCATCAAGGAAGACTAACATGGCTCATTAAATGGAATCTTGCAAAAGCCATTAGCAGATTTTCAACTGAAGACATAATTGGAAAGAATACTCTTTCATGAACTCTGAATCTATAATACATATGGGAGACGTGTGTAAAGTTTGCATCTACAAAGACACACGAGCCACTTACTATAAACAGGTTCAAATAATAAAACTAGGTTCAAAATACTTATTAAAATAGTATAAATATATATAGCTTGTGTGATAAACTTTTCACAGTAAGGTAAAACCTTAGGTATCAAATTAATAAAACAACTTTTTATACAAATTTTATCTGAAAGTCTATGTGGATCATAAGAAATTGGATTTTTTCCAAAGGTTTCTAGCTAATGTATTTGGAAATAAGGTTATAGTTTTCAATAAAGTTTTATAATAAATGAGTTTCAAATGTTTGGTTTAGCAAATAAGTATAAGGGTAATATAACATTTAAAATGATTCCTCAAAGTTCAAGAAGCTAGCTAAGGAAAGTATATAGTGTTAACTATTATTGAAATATTGACAATTATGCAGAACTATACCTTAGTTCCTATGCCTTATTATAGAAAAGAATCTTAAACTAGATATAATCTTTACAAATTGAAAGCAAATAAAGCTAGTTTAAAAAGGAGATAAGTATGAACACGGATAATCTATGCACCAAATACAATTTTAAAATTTCCTTCATAGAATCTACTTGGTAAGTGATTATGGAAAAGCAAATTTGAAAAGTTGGTGTCTGGGTTAGGGAGTAAAGAAAATGATAAGATATATTGCTCATAGAGTGAAAATACATTTTCCCATTATAGTAGGGTTAGAGGTTACATCATAAAATACTTTGAGTTTTTTGTGGTTTGCCTCAGATGATTAGTTTAGAGCAAATAGATGAGCCAGTACCATGTTAGACATCATTATGTGAAGAATATTTGAGACAATAGGCTTTTCATTCTTTCCTACAGGTATAAGATGTACATATTTGGGGAATATGGAATTGGATTTAAATGCTAACATTAATATTGAAGCTCTTTTCTAGATATTCTGTCAGTCACATGGAAATATAATTTTGTATCACTAATTTAAAAAATGTACTTGAACTTTAGCAATTATGGCAATTATAAGTTTTACTCATTCTGAGATTTGAGGATTGGCATATTGAGCTTAGTGTTTTTATTCTATGTGTATATACAGTATGTGACTATTCATATCTCATAAAGGACAAATACAAGTTTTTTATTGTTATAGTCCCTATACAGAAGAGTCCCTGGTACACACTGAATGTTCAGTAAACCTTTACTGTGTGAATAATTCACTACATATTTGAGTATATTCTGTCTGTTCTTTTTATGTACTTGATTGATTATAGAAATATACCAAACATTGTATTTTAGACACAAAATAACAAAAAGTTCAGTATCTTGTACTTGAGTTAAGATGAAATGTCTTATGTATTCCCAATATTTTCCTTATTTTTATGACTTACTATTATAGAATGTTAAAGACCAATTTTGAATAATTTGATTTCTAGTGTTAACATGTATGCATTTACATCTTTCACAAAATTTCTGCTGCAGATACTATTATTTATATAAAAACCTTTTATAAATTGTGCATCTTTTCTATTTTTTCTACTTCCCCATTTTTTCTACTTCCCCATTTTTTTTTTTTGGTAAATTTCAAAACTTCATATAAATGATCTTTTTTTTTTTTTTGTCTTGAAAAGAGCAAGTATTTACCTATATTTATTAGGTGCTACAGAATGAAATAAGGTATTTATCCTTCTTTACATACAAATTAATTCCATCACAAGAACTAAGCTCCAATGCATTAAAAATAAAATGAATGTATTTTTAAATAATTTAGTGCATTAAGGCTTGACTGCAGTGTTTGGAAGTAAGTTCCACATTGATTTGAACTCTAAATTACTCTACATTAGGAAGCAGAGTAGGAAGTAGACATTGAACTAATCTCCTTTGTATCAGGGTAAAGATAAAATATTCTGTACAGTTAAGATAAACAAAACAGTATACTGTTTGAAGATTGCTTTGATTTAATACTTCATAGTTATGTTAAGAGCATCATTAGAGGGCCAGAATTTATTATTACTATGTCCTCTTAAAATGTCATTTTACTAATGTGTGGTCACCATTTCTAAATATATTAAGATTAAAAGAGAATCCTCAATTTTGTACCTCTTTAGAGTGCATTTTCTCCCTATCACAAGCTTTGGTAGACTCCTCATTAATGTAGACATCGCTCACAGCTTTTTGAAACATTTGAATGTATTTGCCAGTAGATGCTTACATTGTGCTATATCTATTACTATTCTTAAGACTTTTAGCAATTACTTTTGAAATAGAAAAAGAACAGCCGCATTACCTTTCCTGAACACTTTTAAACTTAAATTATTATATTCCCTGGTGAGTTCCTAGAACTTTGGGTCTTCTAGCATTGAGTAAGTGCATTTTTCAGACCATATCATATTGTTAATTTCTAATAAGCCCTTTGTACCTCTAAGTAATTAACCAAGAGCCTTGAAGTTGCCTTGGAACTGTATGTCATTTAGACAATGTATCCATTATTCCCATTTCATGGTAAAATGGCTGAACACTTTTTGATTAATATCAATAGTGGGTGTACATGGAGAAAGGAATAGGGAGAAACTTTTTTATTTTTATTTTTTTAGCTAAAATCTACTCAGTATCCAGCTAACTAATCTGCTCACATTGGTCTAATCTATTTGTGTATCAGAGCTCCCATATTTCTCCCACTTAAATGACATCACATTTGCAATAGTAAATCTGGAGAAACAGATCAGAGGACTCAATCAAAACTGGGCACCACACTCTAGTGTTATCCTTTGGTGACAGGCTAGAACGTGGGTTCCTTCGTCCTATAGCTGAATTTTCCGGATCACTACATTAGATTGGAGGCTAATGCCTCCTCTCATTTGTATACCTACCAAGCTAGGATGCAGTCTTGGGGCTCCCTCTCAGAGTATAACCCAAACACAAGCTTTTAACCTGTCTGCTGCACTTTCATTTGTCACGGGGGCCAAGGTGGTGCGTAAGTGGCCGGTAGATACGGTAACACTTCCACTGGGTGAACTTTGGGAGGAATCCAGGTCGTGAATTTAATGGGAGGTGAAGCTGCCGCAGTCCTGGGAAGTTAGAGCGGCCAACTGCAGGAAGCCATGCTTCATTACACCCTTCATGGAAGCTGGCACCCTCTCCCAACCATTGTTACCCGCGGGCCAGTTCTCGAGGCACAGGCCTTCAGGTAGGTTCCCCGTGCCACGAGACGCCCCTCAGCGACTCTGGCCCCCGCCCCGCGCGCGGCCTCTCCCCCACGCGCGCCCCGGGCCCGCGAGGCGAGGGCGGCCCAACGTCTAGGCCCGCGCGCGCCCCTGAGCCCTCCGGGAGACTCACTCCGGCCGCGCCGAGCAGCCGGCTCCGCTGGTCCCCCACCTCCGCACACCTCGGCGCCGCCGCCGAGCGGTGCGGGGGAGGGGAAAACCTGGAGGTAGGCAGGAGCCTGGGGACGCGGCGGCGCGCACGCAGGCCTCGCCTCTCCGGGCCGCCTCCCTCACGCCGGCCGCAGGGCGGGCCGACGCGCACGCCGGGTGACGCTCGGAGGAGGAAGCGCAGCCCCTTCCCCTCCCTCGCCGCCCGGGGCCCAGCGGGAGCCCCCCAGTGCGCCTGTGCGGAGGCCTGCTTGATTATGTGTGCCCTCCTCGGGCGGCGGCGTTAGCGGCCGGGTGGAGGTGGGGAGGGAGGACGCCGCGGAGGAGGAGGAGGAGGCGGTGGCGGGGAGGTGGGGGGAGTCAGCAAGGACATGGCTCCTGACTCCTGTGCGGAACGTGAGTGACTGAGCGGCAAAGCCCGAGTGAGCGAGCGGCCGAGCTGGCGGGCGGGCGGGGACGGGGATCGGGCCGGACCGGGCCGGGCCGGGCGGGCGGGCGGACCAGGGGGCAGCGTGTGGGGAGCTCTCGCTGGCTTGCTTGTGTTTGTTAATGGTCCCCCCAACTCCCTCTTAGATGGTCTCTAGCGACCGGCCCGTGTCACTGGAGGACGAGGTCTCCCATAGTATGAAGGAAATGATTGGAGGCTGTTGCGTTTGCTCAGACGAGAGAGGCTGGGCCGAGAACCCGCTGGTTTATTGCGACGGGCACGGCTGCAGCGTCGCGGTGCATCAAGGTAAACACTCAACCGCCCGCCGGGCCGAACCGGCCTGCTCCCAACCGTCACTGCCCCCCCCTCCCTCGGCGGCAACTGCCACCGCCGCCCCTCCCCCGGCCCGCCGCCCCGCCCCGCCCCGCCCCTCCCCTCCCCGTGCGCAGGCCGCGGGAGCCCGGCGTGGTCGCCGCGGGCGCGGGCCGTGCCTCGGCCTGTGGGAGAAAGTGCGTGTGGCCCGGGCTGTCATGTGATTCGGCGCTCACTCAAGTGTCATTTGGTGGCTGCCTGCGGCCGCCGGGTCTGCGCCTGGGGATGGTAGGAGCGTGCGACCCGCGCTGGAGTCCCCGTGATGGTGTTGGTGGCTTTGGGGACCCGAAGCTTGCTCCCCTCCTCTCTCCTGCCAGCTTCCTTTGCCGCAGTGTGTCGGGAGACTTCCTGTGGTATGGGGCAACCTGCCTTTTCAGTTGAGGGAGAGAGGGAAGGAGGGTCCTGCTGCACCCCAAGTTCTTTGGCGGAGACCCTGCTGCTGCCACAGGCCGCTGGGTGCTTCTGCGAAGACAGTGGAAGGCGCCCACGTGATGGAGTGTCTGGACTGAGCTGACCTGGGCTGGTCAGTGGCTGCAGCACAGCCTGTATGGCTCCAGAGAAGAGACTTGGGAGAGTCTTGAGTTAATTTTTGGGTATTATCATTAGAATGCTTTGGATAAACTCCCACCAAAACAAAAACTGGGGACCTCTTTAGGATATCTTTCAGGTTATTGACGTTTCCAACTGTGCATTCCGAGTGGTAAGGGGATCCAGATGACGGACTAGATGTGGCTATCAGCCTACCCACCTTTCCTATTGCTAAGGCTAACTGACTGGCGGAAGTTTCTGTGTATTTAGACAGAGTCGTTCTATGTAGCCTAGGTAGGACCGAGACATGCAGCAATCTCCCTCCATTAGCCCTCGAGTACAGAAATTACAGGTGTGCGCCTAAAGAAGTTGTTTTGTGATGTAATGGGAGGTGCCCTACCAAAGAGGAGACAGGGAAATTGGACATAAGATGCCAAAGTGCAATTTTTGTTTTAGGTTTTTTTTTTTTTTTGAGACAGGGTCTCATCAACTCTTACTGATCTGGAATTCAGTTAATTATGTACGTAGCCTAGGTTGGCCTGAAGAGCCAGAGTCCTGCCTGCTTCTGCTTCCAGGGTGCTGTGATTAAAGGCCATAGCCATCACACCCATACTTTTTGAGTCTCCAGTAGCCCAGGCTGACCGAATTCCCCCATCCTCATGCTTCTGCCTTTCCTGTGTGAGGACTTCAGACATGCACTACTGTTCCTAGGTTACACTGTCCATAGGATGAAACCTAGGGCTTCATGTATGGTAGGCAAGCATTCTTTAACTTGAGCCAAATCCCTGCCCCAAAGTTCCTCTCCCCCCAGGCGTTTTCTCTGTGTAACTGGTTGTCCTGGAACTAGATCAGACTGGTCTGAAACTATCAGATTCACCTTCCTATGCCTCCACGTGCCGCACCCAGTACAAAGTTAATACTTTGAAGGCAGAGGCAGGAGGATCTCTGAGTTTGAGGCTAGCCTGCTCTACAGAGTAAGCTCCAGGATAGCCAAACTGTTTCACAGAGAATTCTGTCTCAAAAAGTATTACCATTGGGAAGGGCACATTTAGACAAGTAATGATATGGAGAGAGTAATTTAACTTTAAAAGAGATTTAACTGGTTTCTTTTAAAGGAGAAAGTTCCTTATTGCCTTTGATATCTAATTCTCAGTACTTGGCAAAGATAAGTGCAAAAATGAATGAAAATTTATGTCAAACCCGTATAATTTGTCTTATTTGGCATTTGTGTGTCTGTGTTAAGATCTTTAGTTGGGATTAAAAAATAATGGTTGTTAAGGCATTCTTATATCTATCTATTAATAGACTATATATATCTTTATCTTTTACTTTGCTCAAATATGTTTTTCCAATACCTTTCCTGTCTGCTTTTTTTTTGTCTGGGGGCAAGGCATATCTCATGAATTGGATGACAAATTACTTTTGTTATGTAATCTCTGCTTGTCAATACAGAAAATGTACATCTAAATATCTTCTCTGCTAGGGTGCTTCAAATAAATATGTTTGTACTCTATGCTGTTTCTTTTTTTCTTTTTTGATACAGGGTCTTTCATAGCTCAGCCTAGCCTCAAAACTGGTATGCTGATGAGGCTTCTGCCTTCTAAGTGCTGGAATTAGATGCGTGCTCTCAGCACCCAGTCACTGATGGTGTTGTTTACTTAGACGTCCTGACACAGGTTTAGAAGAGCTTAACTGAGGCGTAGTGAATGATGTCTGTGCAGGGTCAGGCAGGAAGATTCTTCTGAGTTTAAGGACAGCCTAGACTATTCAATTATGCTTGTGAAGCATATAGTTCGGTTGAAGTAAGTAGGTATCATACACAAGGCCCTGAGTCTCAACTCTAGCATGGAATAAGTTTGGCATGACGGTACATGCCAGTAATCCCGGTACTTGGTAGAGTCAGAATCACAAGTCCAACCTAGGGATTGCATAGCAAGTTTGAGGCCAACCTGTACTGTTTGGCGCTCTTGTCTCAAAAATAAAGTCTAGCTTTTGGTATCTAAAAAGTTGCTGTCGGTTTTATTTTATTGTTTCCCAATATTTTAAGACATTTTCTGCTGTGTTAAGTGGGAGATGAATGTGTTTATACATTTTCAGAAAAATTTAAAATCTTAACAAATTAAAAATGAACATTAAACTGGGTGGTGGTGGTGGTGGTGCCCGACTTTAATCCCAGCACTTGGGTGGCGGAGGCAGGTGGATCTCTTGAGTTCAAGGCCAACCTGGTCTATGGAGCGAGTTCCAGGACAGGCTCCAAAGCTACAAAGAAACCCTGTCTCAAAAAACCAAAAAAAAAAAAAAAAAAGGGGGGGGGTGGGGGAGAAGAAGATGATTAAAGGTTAAAACTTAAAACCAACTTTTTAGCTTGTGAGATGGCACCTGTCACCAAACCTGACCACTGTGATCCCCAGTACTCATGGTGGAAGGAGAGATCCAACTGCTGAAAGTTGTCCTTTGACTTCTACTACTTACTGGCACACTGTCTTCTCCCACAGCATAAATAATAAAATAAATTTTAGAAACTTTTTTTAAATTGCTAAACAAAACAAATCAAACCTTTTCTTCCTTTTCCTCTTGTGTTTTCATGCCGAGGGTCAGACCCAGGACTTTTGTTCTTGCTAGAGAAGTTTTACAGAAACAAAAAACCTTCAGCTGTTCCAATAGCTCCATCCCTTGGATTTTATAGATAGAATCTCACTATGTAAGCAGTTTGGCTGAATTTGAGGTCCTTGTGTTTCGCCTTCCTGAGTGCTGGGATTACAATTGTGTGCTACCATGCCCAGTTTGAAACAACAACCTCTTTATAACACAAGGAGGCCGTGCCAGTGTGTGATGTAAGGCACTTGTTGCCAAGCCTTGAAATCAATTGTTGGACTCATAGTGGAAAGTTCCAGGAGGTTGACATACACATTGTATATGTGAAGTTCACATATGCAATAAATGTAATAGAGAAATATTTTTTAAAAATGAGGCTGTGAGCTGGGCGGTGGTGGCGCACGCCTTTAATCCCAGCACTCGGGAGGCAGAGGCAGATGGATCTCTGTGAGTTCGAGACCAGCCTGGTCTACAAGAGCTAGTTCCAGGACAGGCTCCAAAGCCACAGAGAAACTCTGTCTCGAAAAAAAAAAAAAAAAATGAGGCTGTGAATTAGGTATGTGAAACTGAGAATACTTGGGATGCAAACTTTTATAAAGTTTCTGGTTTTTTTTTTTTTTTAATAACGATTGTATTGAGGTAGTTAACATCCTGTGCTGTTCACCTGTTTGGAGTATGGAGCGGTTTTTGGTATATTTGTAGAATTGTGCAGACACTACCATAGTTTGTTTAAGATCCTTTTAATCACCCTAATGAAAATCTTGGACCCATTAGAAGTCACTTCCCCTTTATATCTAATTCTCATATACCTAAGTAACCACAACTTTTGTTTATTAATTTGCCTTTTTGGATATTTCACATAATTTTTTGAGGGGGGTGTTGAGACAGGGTTTCTCTGGGTAACAGCCCTAGCTGTCCTGGAACTAGCTCTTCTAGACCAGGCTTGCGTCAAACTTGCAGAGATCCTCCTGCCTCTGCCTCCCGAGTGCTGGGATTAAAGGTGTGCACCACCACCGTCCAGCTCAGATAATTTAAGTGCTGGGGATTAGACCCAGGTCCTTGAACATGCTGGGCAGAGTGCTCTATCACAGACTGTCACTTTAGTATCGAATAACCTGGCTGGCTTTGAATTTGCTGTGGTAGAGGTTGCCCTCCGTTGTTTCCTGAGTGCTGCCCTACAGGCTTACTCCACTAAGCATGGCTTTCCATGGTGTGGAGATGAAGCCAGGACTTAATGCATGCTGTACTCTGTTCGCTAAGCTACACCCCTAGCAACCCACAAAGTATTTTTACTTCAGCATATTTTGTTTTGTAGCTGTTGTTTGTCTTAGTCTTATTTTTTGTTCTTAATCTCTATTTTTATTTATTTGTATGCTTATAGCCCCAGCACTTTAAGAGGCTGAGGGTGGCTATAGTCAGTGAGATCCTGTCTCACAGCAACAGAAACACCTGGTACTTAAATTATAGGGTAAGGATGATCAGTGAGTTTCTTCTGATTTATTTTGTACATCACCTACAAGAGAAAAACCCAACGTTCATAGCATTTTGACTTACTTGAAATAGTTTCTATCTAGTTCAGATTGACTTGAAACTTAAAGTCATCTTGGTTTAGCCTCTAGAGTTTTGTGATTACGTTTGTGCTCTGTCACATTAGACACTTTAGACTTGAGTGGAAATAACTCAGATGGTTGAACTTTAAAATTTTATGTTTAGCTAGACAGTGGTGATGCACGCCTTTAATCCCATACTAGGGAAGCATAGGCAGGTGGATCTCTGAGTTTGAGGCTAGTCTGGCTTATAAGAGATAGTTCCAGGACAGCTTCAAAAACTACAGAGAAACCTTGTCTCGAAAAACAAAAACAAAACAAACCCAAAAAACAAAATAAAAAATTGTTATTAGTTTTCAAATGTAAATATTTTGTTTTCAAATTCAAACATTTTTGTTTTCCCACAGCTTGCTATGGCATTGTTCAAGTACCTACTGGACCATGGTTTTGCAGGAAATGTGAATCTCAGGAGAGAGCAGCCAGAGTGGTAAGGACTGTTTATCAAGAATATTTAAAAAAAACTTAAGAAGTTTAGAATGCCAAATACTAAATACTGACTTTGAAATTTTAAACGGATTTTTGTAAAATCTGAAAAATTAAGGTGTGTGTGTGTGTGTGTGTGTGTGAGAAAGAGAGAGAGAGAGAGAGAGAGAGAGAGGGAGAGGGGAGAGAGGGAGAGAGGGAGGGGGGAGAGAGGGAGAGAGGGAGGGGGGGTGTACTTTGAAAACCAGAGATAAGATGTTAAATTCGGGAGCTGAGGACTAAACTCCGGCTCATGCCCCTCTGAGCTGTGTCCTCAGCACTCCACCCAGTGTCTTTCTTAGTGCTGACTTGTATTCCCGCCAGGTTTACTAACTGTGTGGGGGAGCGTAGGTCTCTAGTTACTGTCATTTTACTGTAGTTGTGGTATGAAGCTTATTTTTCAGTACTCTTTGTTTTCAAATCATAACAACTTTGACAAAGCAGTAGAGTTTTTGTTTGTTTTTGTTTTTAACATAACTGCTCACTTTTGTGACTTTGGGAAATGAGGGAGATTTGGCCTGAAGTTAGAAAACAGGCATTTTAACTTTTTGTCATAAGCATATAGCAAAAGTAGTTGTTTTACTTTTGCCTTGGGTAATGGCCCAGTAGCTTACATAAGTGAATGAACCTCAATTGATTGTGTGTGAGAATGCATTGTAGCAAAATTATAGCTAATTATTGTAGTGTTAAATAAACAAATAAAATAATAGAATTGCAGGGTGAAATCAGTCATGCAGATTTCAAGACTTAGGGAATGTAGGTCAGTTGGTAGAATGTTTGCTTAGTGTGCATGAGGGCCCTCAGCTCCACACCAGCACTGCACGAAAGTGGGTGTGGTATAGTATACACCTGTAATCCCAATGCTCAGGAAGTGGAGGGAGGAGATCAGAAGTTAACAGTCTTCCTTGGCTACATAGTGAGTTGTAGTTTGAGACTAATCTGGGTTTCATAAAACCCTGTCTCAAAAAAAAGATGTGCATGTTTAAGACTTGAAATATGGAAAGTCTACTTGTTGACTTTTTCCCTGTGTAGGGTGTCAGCTTGAATTTCCAGAATTATCAGTGAACACTAACAGTAGAGTGAGGAGGACAAGGTAGGAGTATTGAGTACAGTAAAGACAAAAGTACTGGTTGAGTGTGGTGGAGTGCCTCAAACACCAGTTTGTTTTTATACCTTTATTTTTTGTGAGTAGCCAAAATGCCAAGGGAAATATGGTAGCTATATTGAGAAGTGAACAAAGCAGATTGTTTTTTATTTAAGGATACAGGTACCAAGAGCATTAATATGAACGGTAACTTGAACTAGTCCTGTTATCTGTTCTGTAGTATCTTCTTCCTTCTTTATCTTTGTGAAAATTGTCTCTACTACTTAGCAGTCCGAGTGTTTATGCACTAGATACTGTACTAAATGTTTTACACAAGTTACTTTAATTGTCAAATTCCTGAAGTAGTTCTCATTTTATGGATTAGAAAGATGCAGTTTTAAGGGAAATACATATGAGGAATTGCAATTTTCTACTTTTTATATTGACTTCTTTGGCGAGAGATGACTGTTTCCCAGCTCCTCTTCTATCTTTCCATCCCCCCCCCCCCCCCCCCCCGTCTCTTTGAGACAGGTCTTAACATACTGTGGAGTCCAGGCTGGCCTGCCTCGAACCATTAACCTCTTGAGTACTAAGATTTGTGAGGGCTGCCTTACCTAGATAGCTTATGGCTTAAAAAATTTGACTTAAAAAAGTGTGTGTGTGTGTGTGTGTGTGTGTGTGTGTGTGTGTATGTGTGTATGAGAGAGGTTTTGAATATGCGTGTATGTGAATCTGTGTGCAACAGAGTGTGGATTAGAGGACAGCCATTGGATATCAGTCCCTATCCTTTCGACTTCTTTAAGACGATCTTGTGGAGCATGGTGGCTCATGACTTTAATCCCTGCATTCAGGAGGCAGAGGCAGGTGGATGGATCTCTGTGTAGGGTCAGCCTGGTCAATACAGCATATTCCAGGATAGTCAGGACTATGTAGATCTTGTCTCAAAAATGTCAAAATAAAAGAGAGGGAGAGACAGTCTCTTTCAAGCCTCATAAGCAAGCTAGCTGGCTTGTGAGCTCTACCTCTATCTTTGTAGAGGCTTGCTGGGCTTACAGGTCATTGCACTACTGAGTATGCCTTTTCCATGGGTTCTGGGCATCTGAACTCAGGTGATCAGGGCTGGTGTGTGGTACTGGTGGCTTTTATACACTGAGTTATCTCTCCAACCTGTACCTTCTGTACTAAGAGCCTAAATTCTCAATCTGAATCTCATATTCTTTTGCCTAAAATTGCCCTGGACTGATTTGACTTCAATACGGTGCCTACCTCTAGACCTCTTTAAGATCAAATTGCTCAGATGCACTTGGGGAATTCTGGATCGGAGACAGCTCATTTGCCAGAAAAGGAAGAGTTGTGAGCTGACTGTGAGTACTTTGACAGATAGGAATGATAATGATCCAGAAAGATAAAGAAAAAATTGTTTTTGTTAGTATGTAGAATGCATTTACAAGGTGAAATTAGAAGTGAAAAGGTACAGAGGATGCTATCATAAAGATGTAGGACCTTAGAGGGAGGACATAGGAACCCACTGGGAGTGTCTTAAGAACAATAGGTGGCTCAGTGATATCATGATCAGTTACTCTAGAATAGTTTTTTACCATCTTTAGTAACTATTAGACATGTTGTATGCTCAGTGGGTAGAATGTGTGCTTCAAAGCCCAAGGCCTTTTGTTTAATGCCTACGAGGAAACAAAATTTTCAGAGTAATAGTAATAGAAGAAGAGGAAATAGCAAAAAAGAGAACAAATGAAAAACAAATAGAGGACTAGTGATATGGCTCAGTGGGTAAGGGAACTTGCCACCAAGATCGACAACCTAAATTTTGTTCCTGGGAACATACGCGTGGGTAGGACAGAACTAATGCTGCAAGTTGTTGGCTGACCTCCACTCACACTCCAAGTCATACCCTCCTAACAAAACACAACAAAACAAAACCAAATAAATGTAAATAAATAAAAGACCTGGAGTTTTTATCATGGTGAAACATGCCTGTAATCTCAGCATTCTAGAAGTAGGGAGAAGGTTTTGAGTTGGAGCGTAGCTTGGGCTGCTGTCTCAAAAACCAAAACAAAACAAATAATCAAATATGGTGACTTATGTCAGCACTTGGGAGGCTGAGGAAGGAGGATTGCCTTGAGTTTGAGGCCAGCCTGGGTTGCATAGTGGTTTCTAGGCCAGACAGGTCTCTGTAGAGGAAGACCCTGATTCAAAACAACAATAAAACCTCCCCCCACAAAAAACATAAGACCCCATCAGGCAACAACAAATAATCAAAATATAAAAACAAAACTCTCTCATTGAGAACTGAACATGAGGATTCTATGCAGCTCAAACACCTCATCTCCAGCCTCAAGTCCGTTGCAGTGATGTTTCCATTGATGACTAAGCCATCTCTCTGGCTTCCTAAGGTAAAAAAATAATTTCTGTTATTGGAACAAGGTCTCACATAGCACAGGCTGACTGAAAACTCATTGTATAACTGAAGATGACCTTGAACTTCTAAATCGTCCTTTCTCAAATGCTGGGATTACAGGCCTGCACCTATGCCAGTTTTACAATTTAATTTTTATTTTCTATTATATATGTGTTTGTGGCCTCTGTGGATTTGAACATTGGATCTCCTGGAGCTAAAAGTTACAGCTCATGAATCTGTATTGTGGATACTGAGAACCAGACTCTGGTCCTCTAAGACAAGTACATCACTAAGCCATTTCTCTAGCCCCTAATCGATTAATAGACAAGTTTATTTTCTGCACTCAGTTGTTGAGTCGCTGTTTCAAGCACTCTCCCAAAAGAAAAACAAATTAAAAGATTAAGTTTGTTTTTATTTTATTCTCCACTGTCTCAATTAATTTTTACTAACTTACTCTCTTTTAGGCCATCCATGTTTCAGTGGTTACATTATCTTCTGTGCTCCTCTATGAGTATGTATAATTTGTATTGTCTTACAGGAGTAGTAACTATGTGTGAGGTTAAAAGATGATGGTCATTAAAGCTAAGGCCTTGGACATACCAAGCAAACCCTTAACCAGTGAGCCAGAGCTGCAGCCTTGTGTATTCTGGATTTGAACTTTGGGCCTTTGATCCTCCTAAGTATCTGTGACTATAGTTATAGTGATGCTGTACTTTGTTCTTTCTTCTTCTCTTGTTCTGGGATTGAACCCAGGTCCTAACTATCTTATCTTACCCTTAAAACTAAACTACATTCCCAGCCTGTTTGCCTTTATTTTGAAGTTATTTGGTGTCTATGTGTTTAGGGTTATCGTAATAAAGCTCTGCTAGTGTTTTTATTTTGTGATTTTTGCTTTTGTGTGTTATTTTGAATTCTGGGATAATAGCTATTTAGCTGGAAGTAAGATTTCATCCTAGTCTGCCTTCCTGGGGTGTTTGAATAGACAGTTGACAGCCTGTAGCCTGTAGCCTATCCTCTTCAGGCTTGGCTCTTTTTAATCCAAGGAGGAACATTTACTTCAGAATATGCTTTTCTTTGTTTGTTTTAGTTTTGTGTGTGTGCTTCTATTATGGAAACTTGCTGTCTACATATTTATTTTTATGAGTTAAAAATTTTCAGTTCCCCTTTAATCCCAGCACTCAGGAGGCAGAGGCAGGTAGATCTCTGTGAGTTCGAGGCCAGCCTGGACTACAGAGTGAGTCCAACCAGGATTGTTACACAGAGAAACTCTTGTCTTGAGAAAAAAACCAAAAAACAAAAAAGTTTTAGCCTAAACCATCAGTAGATCATTACCTTTTCCATTCATGCTTTTGAGAAGATGGGTTCATTTTTAGTTTTCACTTTGTTTCCTGGTAAATGCCCCTCCCCCCACTTTTTGAGACATGATTTTTCTGTGTAACTGCCCTGGGTTTCCTCGGACTTGCTTGTACCAAGCTGGCCTGGAATTCACAAAGAACCCCCAGCCTTCCAAATGCTGGGATTAAAGGTGTGCATCACCCCACCTGACTTACTATTTTTGTTTGTGTGTGAAAGTTCTGGATTTTCATGTATGTCTGTGCACCAAGTATATGCAGTGCCCACGGAGGCTAGAAGATGGCATTGTATCCTGTGGGACTGGATACAACTCAAGAGTGTTGTGAGCTGGCATGTGGGTGCTGGGAATTGTATCTGGGTCCTTGTAGCGCGCCCCCTGCCTCCAATAGTGAATCTCTGTGTAGCTCTGGTTGTCCTGGAACTTGTAGACCAGGCTGGCCTTGAATTCAGAGATCTGCCTGCCTCTGCCTCCTGAGTGCTGGGATTAAAGGTGTGCACTTCTAGTGCCAGGCAGATTAATTTTTCTTTTTATCATCTTTTTCATTTTTCTTTCCTTTCCATTGCTTTGGTCTTCTCTTTGAATATTGTGTGAGTTGCTAGAGACTGAATCTAGGACCTCATACATATTCAGCCTATGTTGCCTTTCTTGTCTCATTCTGTAGCCCATATTCATGTGGAGCTCACTGTATGACATAGACTGGCCTTGAATTTGGAGGCCATCTTCTTGCTTCTGTCTCCCAGATACTGAGATTATAGCCATGCACCATGGTTTCTGTGTACCATTATGCCTGCTGGCACATTCGCTTTAGTTGCTAAGTCATGTGAGGAAAAATGAGTTGAGGTCAGAGAAATGTTTTTGGATTACTTCTTTGATAATTTCCTCTTTTTTTTTTTTTTTTTTTGTTTTCGATACAGGGTTTCTCTGTAGCTTTCGAGCCTGTCCTGGAACTAGTTTTTCTAGACCAGGCTGGTCTCAAACTCAGAGATCCGCCTGCCTCTGCCTCCCGAGTGCTGCGATTAATCTTTTGATTTGATCTTTTTGTTTGTGTGTGGGGGTGCTTTTGAGTTTGGACCTTAGATCCTCTGTATTAACTGATCCTAATTTTTGTTTAGTATTTTGTGTTTAACTTTGTTTTTTTTTTTTTTTTGTTATTCTCATGTGATAGCTTACTTTCATAAACATTTGAAATTCTGTTGCGGTTTTGCTTTGTTATAATTTTCTGAAATAACTGTTTTGTTCTTAGACTTTCATCTAGGTTTTCATTTTTAACATGATCTCATTGTCCTACCTCAGCTCTCCTGTCTCGTGTTCTAGATCTACTTGCTGCCTCCAACTCGTTACATAGATGAGGCTGGTCTTGAACTGCCTGTGTCACCAGCACTGCTGTTGCAGGTGTGTGCCACTGTCCCTGGTACCTGCTTAGATTTTTTTTTGGTTTATTATCTTCAGAAAATTCATCATTGCAGTTTCTCAGGACAGGAGAAAGATAAACTGGTAGTGTGTAGTGGAGAGATGATACTGATTTTATTGCTTTTCTGGTTATATCTAGCTCTTCCTGATTTCCCCCTTACTAGAGAACACTTGTCATATATTAATGACCAATCACTCTTTACACATGAATTCCTCTGTCCTACATTGGCTAGGATCTAAAGTTTCTCCTGTTTTCTAAACAATGTAACACATGATGAATTAATTTTGGAATTGTCTTATTTCTGGTTTGTGCAGTATCTGGCTTTTCTTGT
The DNA here is from genome assembly GCF_903992535.2 of Arvicola amphibius. NCBI lineage: Eukaryota > Metazoa > Chordata > Mammalia > Rodentia > Cricetidae > Arvicola > Arvicola amphibius. The sequence goes on along the minus strand of NC_052052.2, from coordinate 94,294,371 downwards.
TTCAGTGCTGGTGGAGCCCAGTACCTGCTACATGCTAAGCATATATTGTACTACAGAGCCACACCCTATTCTCCTTTGAAGATCATCACTTCTTGTCTGTCTAGAATTTTAGGGCTAGTTTTTGCTCTTTTTTGTATTTGTGGCTTCATGCCTTTTTAGCTCACTATAGTTATTCAATAGATACTTGAGGGAGAGAGAAGGTAGCTTTTAAGTGAAATGAACAACTACCTACGCTACTTTTCCAATTGTTTTCCAACTTGAAGTTCTCCTGCCTTCTGAGTGCTGGTACTACAAGCATTTGCTTCCATGCCATCCTTATTTTGAGGTCTTCCTTTAGAAGTTAGTAACTGATGGCTTCTATCTTCAATTTGTCCCTTTCTGCTTGATTTTTCCTACTCAGCTTACAAATGATCTTTAGTTCTCATTTCCTTTTACATATTTACTGTTGATTCTTTCCCCCTCCATTGACAAACTTTATAGAAGAATAAGCAGTAGTTGATATGTCTGCCTTGTCAACTGTCTGCCATATTCGCTTAGTTTAATGATTGAGAAATAACTACTTGTCATTATAAATGATAACATTTGAAATACGCTTTTGCTGTCTACACTTTCATCATGGGCACTGTCCACATTATCCCTGTTTTCTTTTGGTGGCCATTAAATTAAGTTCCCTGCCTAAGAAGTTCTTTGATCTAAGCATGGGAAATTTCTTTCTTTTTGTTAGATATGTGAAATGCTTTCTGCTTTTCTTTTGTCCTCGATACTAGGCAACTTAGAATCAAATCTGGTCTTTAGTCACATTTGTTACTTTACTCTTATTGTTAGTGTATTTGTTTTCTCTTCCTCTTTCCATTGGGGTTAGGACTTCACTTCTTATCTCTGCTTCTTTGCATGTTGATTTCATTCTCTTATACTACAGACTCTCTACTACATGAGGCTGGAACCATGACTGCTGGCAGCTCTTGACTTTCATCTTCCCAGCCCCTTCTACCAGGAAAAAGGGGCTCTTTTGAAGAATCTTGAGAAGGACTCTGACCTGTCTTGGATCATGTACCCACCATCCTTCTGGCTGGATTGGGGAGGGTTCTATGAATTGCAGCCCTCACTAGAACTACATAGTTGGAGTCAGGGGTAAGAGCAGTTCCCTGATTCTGGTGGGTGGGTGCTGTTTGAAGAAAGTGAATTTTATGAACAGATGAATACTAGATGTCTATAATTCTGACATTATTATTATTATTATTATTATTGTCCTTTGCTGAAAATTTTAAGCCTAAGTACATGGAGTATTATAAATACGTTTACTATTATGTTTGGCTTTTAATTCTTCCACAAATAATTTTGCTGTTATAATGACCAAATCTAAACCTTTTTTTTTCTAATTTGATTCTACTTGGTCTATTTTTGACATTTAAACCATTGTACCAAAGCTAGGTGTGGTGATGTACATTAATAATCCTAGATGTGGGAGGTAGAAGCATGAAGATCAGAATTTTAAGCCCAGCCTCCATGTTACATGAAATCTGGTCAAGAACTGCAAATATTATAGTTCCAGAGATCATTGAAGTTTCTTCATGACTTTCTAAAAGCTGCTAGTATTTTTTTATTTTGGGGGGCAGGGTTTCTCTGTGTAACAGCCCTGGCTGTCCTAGAACTTGCTCTGTAGACCAGGCTGGCCTCAAACCTCATGTTCTCAGGATAGCACTCTTGTGCGACAGACACTAACTAGGTGCTTATATAGGAGAGTGCATTGTTTCAGCCTTTTTTTTTGTAAATTTTAATTTACATTTTAAAATAAAGACTTATTTTATTTTTTGTGTATGAGTGTTTTGCTTGCATGTACACCTGTATCTCATGTAATACCTGGTGTCTGAGGAAGTGGTGAGCCTCCATATGGCTGCTGGGAATTGAACCCCAGTCCTTTGCAAGAATTTAACTTTACCAAGCCAACTTTCTGTCCCATGTCTTTTAGCAGGACCGTGCTGAGAGAAGATACACAGGCACTGTTATTTATCAATTTTGGCACACACCACTGAGCATCTTTTAAAAAATTATATTATTCCTTTATGTGTATAAGTGTTTTGCTTGCATGTATGTCTTCACCACGTATGTGCCTGATGCTCACTGAGGTCAAAGGAGAGTGTTGGTATTGTGGGTGGTGAGTATGGAACCCATGTCCTCTATAGACACAAGAGAACAAGTTCTTCTAACTGCCAAGCCAACTTTCCTATTGAGTATTTTAAGTCTCAGTTTTTGTTTTGTTTTGTTTTGTTTTTTGCTTCTGGTTTTTCAGAACAGTGTTTCTCTGTGAAACAGTCCTGGCTGTTCTGCAACTTGCTTCCTAGACCAGGCTGGCCTTGAACTCAGATCCACCTGCCTCTGTCTACTAAATGCTGGGATTAAAGGCCTGCCCTGGCCTCACCTCTTTTCTTTTCCCTTTCCCCTTTTTCCCCTTTCTCCCCTTTCCCCTTTCCTTTCCTTCTTCCCTTTCTTGGTTTTTTGTTTTTCTTTCTTTTTTTTTAAAGTGAGGGAGAGAGTCTCACTGTGTAGCCCAGGCAGGTCTCTCTATTCATGGACCTCCCAGATGCTGGGATTATAGGTGTGCGCCATCAATCCCAGTTTTCCTGTAACACTTTTTTTTTTAAATTTAAGATTACTTATGTATTTAGTGTTCTGCCTGCCTATATGCTTGCACCCCAGAAGAGAGCACCAGATCTTATTACAGATGGTTGTGAGCCACCATGTGGTTGCTGGGAATTGAACTCAGGACCTTTGGAAGAACAGTCAGTGCTCTTAACCTCAGAGCCATCTTTTCAGCTCGCACTTTTTTCCTTAATCAAAGAGGAAATGTGAGACATAATAGGAATTTGTCCAGGGTCGTGTGAAAAACAGCTTGAAACTTGGGTACTTCAAAAATTGGTGATCTTAAATATGCTGTTCTATGCATTAGATTGTGTTCATTGTATGTGTGGTGTGTGAGATAGATGAGAGATAGATTTGAAGAGAGATTATATGCATGATATTCTCATGCGTATAAGCATATACTCTGTCATTTAGCTCTTCTGTAGCCCATGCCCAGAAATGTTAATACAGACGCATTTGTTTGTATTGACTGCCTTAAACTTGACATTACTTTAGAAGTAAAGTGGAATAGCGTCTGTGAGATAAGGTTGAAGGTGTACAGTCATTTATTAGAATAGTACTTTAATGGGTGGATCGTCTCATAGATTTTATTTTACTAATTTTTACCATTGTTCTAGTCCCATAATTGTTAGTTTATTTCCTTTACCTTGAAAATTAGGATGGGAAAATTTGTAAAAGTGAATTTTCTGCTCCTGTTAATTTTAGGGGAGGGTAGAATATTAGTACTTTTTTTAACTTTTAAATTAGTCAAATTAGTTTATCCTTGGTCTCTCTTTTGTTTGGATCCAGCTTCTTGACATGTAGTTTTGACTGGCTTTGAACTCATGATCCTTCCGTTTAACATTGAGAATGCTGGGATTATGGACCTCTGACTCTCAGCAGTCCTTAGTTGCCTATAGTTCTTTGTGTGGGTTGAGGCCTTATAGGTTACCCCTCCCTCTCCACTTTGGCATGTCTGTTGCTGTTCTTATTAAGCTCATGGCTAGGCAGTCATTGTAGTGAGGCTTTAGGGGAGTAACTTTTGACATTACTAGGAGACAAGAGTCTCATAGTGAGCTCCTTGATTCTCTGGGTCTTACAATCTCTGCCATTCTTCTACAATGTTCCCTAAGCCTTAGGAATGGAAGTGTTTGTAGATGTAGCCTTTGCAGCTGGGTTCCACAACTATGCATTTTGGTTGTTTTATGTAGTGTTGGTCCCTGTTGCAAATGTCTTTTTTTTTTTTTAATTCATTTATTCTAAGGGGCTGGAGAGATGGATCAGCAGTTAGGACCTGGGTTCAATTCCCAGCATACACATGGCAACTCTTGTAGTCCATGGGCACTGCACATATGTGGTGCACATACACACATAAGTAGGCAGAACACTCATACACATAATAAAACTTAATAATTTTTTATTTTATGTGCATTGGTGTTTTGTTTGCATGTATATTTTTGTGAGGGTGTCAGAACCCCTAGAACTGGAGTAACAGGTGGTTGCAAGCTGCTATGTGGGTGCTGGAAACAGAAACTGAGTCCTTTGCAAGCAGCCTACACTGTTTAGCCTCTGAGCCTTTGCTCTCCAGCTGGGTTTTTCTTTTTTTTTTTTTTAAATCTAGATCCTATGTTTGAGATAAGTTTTAGTCCAATACGTTTTCTTTTTGGAAATTTAATAGCTTTATAGCTTTTTGTTTAAGGCTAGACCCTAGCAATATCCTTGGTTTTGTTTTTGTTTTTGTTCTTTAAAGAAATGGTGGTTTACATTTAAATCTGTGATCGCTCTCTCTTGTTTTTTTCTTTTTGGTTTTTTGATACAGGGTTTCTCTAATTTTGGTGCCTGTCCTAGAAATAGCTCTTGTAGACCAGGCTGGCCTCGAACTCTGCCTGCCTCTGCCTCCTGAGTACCGGGATTAAAGGCTTGCGCCAACACTGCCTAGCCCAAATCTGTGATCCATTTTGTTAACTTTTTTTTTCTTCTGAGACAGGCTTTCTCTGTAGTCCTGGCTGTCCTGTAGAACTCTGTAGACCAGGGTGGCCTCAAATTCAGGGATCCCCTATCCGCCTCCTGTGTGATGGATTAAAGATAATGTGCTACCTTCTTGACTCTTTTAAGTTAATTTTTATAGTCCATGGGTGTCTGGTACATTACATTTGAAACATCTGTCGTTCCCTTTTTCTGCCTGTGCACCCTTCATACTTTACAGCTTAAACCCTACTTAGCCTTGTGTATTCTTGACAGATTAACACTGAGTTCCAGCCCTTGATTTCTGAGCCTCTACCTGCCAGGTGCTAGGATAAACACCATGCTGAACTTGTTTTTTTCCTTACTTTTTGAGACAAAGTCTTTGCATTTTTTTTCTTTCTTTTTGAGACAAAGTCTCAAAATGAAAGTATGTAGCCCTTGCTGTCCTGGAAGGATCTCTGTGTAGGTCAGTCCTGCCTCTGCCTCCAGAAATCTGGGATTAAAGTTGTGCTCCACAATGCCTAGTCAAGCTGAAACCTTTAAAATACATGCATAAAATGCTATATGTTTCCTATTCAGCTATGGGATAAGTCCCTTGAAAGTTTTGCCTGTTTTCTCACTTGAATTTTAGTTTTAATTTTGTGATAATATGACCTTTTTTACATTAAGGATTTTATGTTTCTGGTCTTGTATGATTTATCATATTTTACATTTTTCCTTTTTGTTTGTTTTTTTCAAGACATGATTTCTTTGTGTAACAGTTCTGACTGTCCTGGAACTCAGAACCAGGCTGGCCTTCAATTCACTGAGATTCACCTGCCTCTGTTTCCCCAAGTGCTGAGGTTAAAGTATACAGTTTTTTGAGACAGGGTTTCCTCTGTGTAATCCTGACTGTTCTGGAATTTGATCTGTAGACTAAGAGTTTGATCTGACTTTGGGAGATCAGTCTGCCTCTGCCTCCTGAGATTAAAGGTGTGCACCACCACACCTGTTTTTTTTAAATATTTATTTATTTATTTATTTATTTATTTAGTATGTATACAATATTCTGTCTGTGTGTCTGCCTGTAGGCCAGAAGAGGGCACCAGACCTCATTACAGATGGATGTGAGCCACCATGTGGTTGCTGGGAATGGAACTCAGGACCTTTGGAAAAGCAAGCCATGCTCTTAACCTCTGAGCCATCTCTCCAGCCCACACCTGGTTGTTTTACCTTTCTTGATTTTGATAGTTGATGTTTACTAGGGTGCCTTTTTATGTATACTTAAATATTTTTAGTTTTAATTACTTATATGTATATGTGTTTGTGTATTTGCTGTATGCATACAGGTGGCTAAAGGACATTGGGTTCTTCGGAGCTAAGGTTAATGTGCCTGAACTGTGGTGTTTGGGTGCTAGGACTGGAGCCCGGGTACGCTCCAGTTCCTCTGTCTAGTGTTTTAAAAAACCTCTTTGCCATGGAGCCTTTTCTGGCCTGGAACCTGCCACATAAGCCAAACTCTCCTCAAACTTAACAGTGGCTTTCCTATGCTAGATTTTTATAGATATACTCTGTGCTAGCTTTATAGATGTGAGCCAATATGCCTGGGGATACTTGAGTAATTTTTCCCCCCTCCCCAGAAAGGGTCTGTGTCTACAATTGGTCTTATGTTTATAATTTTAACCAGATAAAAAAGGTTTACTATTTGTTTTTGTAACTCTGATTATAAATACATTTTTTTCGCCATTGTAAAGCTAAGTGAAGTTCACCTTTTGAAGTTCTTTCCCCTTGTCTCACCCAGCTTATTGAAAGTTAGTTGGGGATCTGGGGAGATGATGGCTCAGCTGCTAAGTGCGTGTTGCTTAAGCATATGGATCTGGATTTGGATTCCCAGCACTCACATAAAAAGCCAAGAATGGTGGTACCAGCACAGAAAGGCAGAGTTAGGGGTCTTTGTGATTTTCTAGTCAGAATATCCAGCCAGTTGGGGAGCTCCAGGTTCAGTGAGAGACCATGTCTAGAAAAATAAGATGGAGGGTCATAGAGCAAAAAACATCTGATGCCAGCTTCTGGCTTATATGTTCACATGCATAGGTGTGTCCACCCTACACACATTTATAAACACATGCATATATCGTACCAGGTACAAAACAAACATTGCGTGGTTTTGTGTGCTGTGAATCAGTTTTTCCAGTTAAACCTTGTGATTCTCATGTTTATAATTTTATATTATTAAATTTTTTTTTTTTTTTTTTTTGAAACAGGGTCTCAGGTAGTCAGGCTCGTCCTGAATTCCTGGTCCTTCCCATTCAAGTGCTGGGATTATAGGCAGGTTGTAATATGGCTCAAATTTTAAGTATTTTTTTTCCCACTCTGTTTTTTCAAGACAGGGCTTCTCTGTGTAACAGCCCTGGCTGTCCTGGAACTCTATAGACCAGGCTGGCTGTGAATTCAGAGAGATCCACCTGCCTCTGTCTCCTGAGTGCTGGGATTAAAGGAGTGTGCCATCACTGCCTGGAAAATTTTTAAATCTTTTATGTTATTACTTGCTTGTTTCCTCTAGCTTTCTGCTTATTTAGTCATTATAGCTGTTTTTTTAACTGTCTTCCTTCCTTCCTTCCTTCCTTCCTTCCTTCCTTCCTTCCTTCCTTCCTTCCTTCCTTCCTTCCTTTCGTATGCAATATTCTGTCTGTGTGTATGTCTGCAGGCCAAAAGAGGGCACCAGATCGCATTACAGATGGTTGTGAGCCACCATGTGGTTGCTGGGAATTGAACTCAGGACCTTTGGAAGAGCAGGCAATGCTCTTAATTTCTGAGCCATCTCTCCAGCTCCCTGTTTTTTTTTTTTCTTTTTTTAAAAAAGTTTCCTAGCAACTCCCTTTTTTGTGGGCTGTATCAATTCAGTGTCATAGAATGGGAAATGTTCTGCATGCATGTATATCTGCATGCCAGAAGAGGGTACTAGATTTCATTATACATGGCTGTGAGCCAAAATGTGGTTGCTGGGACTTGAACTCAGGACCTCTGGAAGAGCAGGCAGTGGCTCTTAACTTCTGAGACACCTCTCCAGCCCCTTATAACTGTTTTAAAGGGCTTCTCTAGTAGTTTTCTGCATTTTACTACTGGTTTGATTAGTTCTTATTTCACTACAGGGTAGAATGTCCTGCTTTTGTTTTGGACTTAGAAATTTTTCCTTGTGTGTTGTGTGTGTGTGTGTGCGCGCGCGTGCACGCACGCGCGCCTCATTGACCTGATCAAGGGTGTGTGGATATGCATGCATGGTGAGTGTGTGGAGGTAAGGGGACTACTTCCATGTTTGGGGTTGGTTCTGTACTCCTCCCATGGGTGTTCCAGGTGTTAAACTCAGTTAATCAGGGTTGTCCTGCAAACACTTAACTTACCGAGCCATTTTTCCAGTCCTCACCTGTTTTTCTTAGCCCTCTGTGATGTTTTGACTTTTGGGAGACTGTATTAGTTACTTTGTGTAATGCTGGACCTAGTTCCGTCTGACTCTTCTGGCTTCGTATAGGCCTTACATGTAAGTGCTGATTTGGTATTCAACTAAAAGTTCTAGAATGAGCCTTTGTAGATTTCTTCATTTCTCTCTCTCTCTCCAGCTTTCTACTCATTGCTGGTCTCCTTTGTGAGCTCTAGCCACCTTGGCTTCCTTGGACTCCCAGCTCCGTTTCCTCAACTTGGGGAGACTACAGGCCCTGTCTGGGTTCCTCCTCCCTGTTCCTCGGCCTGAAAACTCTCCCAAGGCAGTAAGCTGGGCACTTTGTGGCTTGTGTCATATGTTTCTTGTCTCCTAGGTATCATTGTCTGTTTCTTGTCTAGTATCTTCAGTGCTATTATTTTACTCATTTTGTTAGGTTTTTATTATTTCATGTAAAAAAGCTGAATTGAGTTCTTTTTGTTCACTGCATCTTGATTGGAAGTCATGTCATTGTGATACTTTGGGTGTCATTGTGAGAAGTTGATATTGAGCATGTTGTGGTTTGTGTGTTGACCTGAGTTCTAAGTCTGCTCAGAGCTTTAGCTTCTTTAATTTCTCTATGCAGTTTGATTTGCATAGGTTTTTATGTGTTGGAGATACCGGTCTTTGTTAGAGAAATGTTTTATATATTATATATACTTCTTCAAATCTGTATGCTTTCACTTATTTATTTTCTTAATTGTATCCATTCGCAAAAATATTTAAATCTGATGAAGTCTAATTTGTCAGTGTTTTCTTTTATAGTTGTTGCTTACTGTGAGCTAAGACACTTTGCCTAACCCCGAAGTCATGAAGGTAATTTCCTTTAAATTTTTTGTTTTTGCTAATTTATATTTAGGTCTGTGGCACATTTCACATTTTTGTAGGTTTCAGTTTTTCTATATGGCTATGCAGTCACTTTTGTCTGAAACCTTTTTCACTGCGTCACTTTTGTAGAGCATGCTGTAGAGTGGCCCTCTTTCAGAACTTTGCCTTCTTCAGTTGGTCTGTCCATCTAGCCTTATTTTTATCATGCTGTTCCAAATATTTGTAACTTACTTTTTTTTTTAAGATAGGGTTTCTTAGTGTAACCCTGACTGCTCTGTAGAACAGGCTGACCTTGAACTTAGAGATCTGCCTGCCTGTGCCTCCCAAGTGCTGGGATCCTAAGCTTTTTAGTATAAATTTTGAAGTTAAAATTGCAAGACTTTTAATCTTCCTTTTTATCTTCAAGAGTACACAATCTAAATTCACATAGTATAAATATTAGCTTTTCTATTTACTCCAAAACATCAAATGAGATGATACTTGGTTTGACTCTGTAGATAAGTGTTAGAATTGACATACGAAGTTTTGAATCCTTGTATCTCTATCTGTATGTATGTATACATGTATGTATGTATCTTGGACATGCCCACCTGGAATTACAGTTGTGCAGCATCATACATCACCCCATTTTTCTGTTTCCTTTTAAAATATACCTGTAGACCAGTCTGGCCTTGAACTCATGAGAGATCTGTTTGCCTTTGCTTCCTGCTCAACTCTATTTTCCTTTTGATTTTCTTACTTATATTGTGTATATATGTGTGTGTGGAGGTCAGCACTATTTGTGGGAGTCTTTGTTCCCTTCACTCTGTAGGTCTTGGGGATCAGTCTCAGGTTATTAGATTTGTCAGCAATCAACTTTACCTGTTCATCATTTCACAGCCTTGGCCCTATTTTTAAAAATCTTTTTATGTGGTGGTTTTAAAACTTCTGTGTTTGTTTTTTGAGACAGGGTTTCCTCTGTGTAATAGTCCTGGCTGTCCTGGAACTCAGTCTGTAGACCAAGCTTGCCTTGAACTCGGAAATCTGCCTGCCTCTGTTTCCCGAGCTACTGGTATTAAAGGTGCGCGCCTTGGCCGCTGCCGCCACTACCACCACCTGATTTGTTTTAAAGGTAACCCAAGCTGGTCTTGAATTTTTAGTCCAAAGTGCTAGGATTAATGGCTACATTTTTGCAATCATTTTGAGTGTTGAGTTACTGATGTATATATACACCACTATTGTCTAGCTAAAGTGGCACTATTCTAAATATTTTTAGAATTGATTTTTATTTTTAATTTTTGGAGACGTAGTCTTCCTTTGTATCCCTGGCTGGACTGAAACTCACATAGAATAGGCTGGCCTCAAACTGGAGAGCTTTATTCCTCTGCCTCCTGAGTGCTGGGATTAAAGGCTTGTGGCACCACACCTAGCATATTGGCTTTTTTTTTTTAAAGATTTGTTTATTTGCCTGTTTATTTACTATTTATTTATTTATTTTGTATTCAGTGTTCTGCCTTCATGTATGCTTGTACAACAGATGCTTGCATCTCATTACAGATGGTTGTGAGCCACCATGTGGTTGTTGGGAATTGAACTCAGTGCTCTTAACCTCTGAGCCACCTCTCCAATCCTGTTGTTGACTTTTTATTAATGATCTTTATCATATTATTTTCAAATATAAGTTTTTATTATTTAAAATGTATCAACAAATAAGGATATAAACTGCCATTGAAATGATCTTTACATTTACCCGTCACTTTAAGAAGGGAGTGGTAGGCCATGCTACAGTGTCACCTTCAGTGGTGCTGGGGTTGGTCATGTGGCAGAGGGGGAAAAGGGGAACCTGAAGGAATGAATGAGTTGGTCTATACTTGTTTCTGGGGTGCCTTAGATTGGGAGAATACAATGGCCTAGACTTAGGTAGGTTAAGAAGGTTAAGGTATGGACTCTTGGTTTACACATAAAAGTTCATACTTTCTCATGAATTAGCTAGCTCTGGCAAGGACAGTCTCTTCAGAATAAGTATTAAAAATATTGTAGGTGCTGGTGCTTAGCATTTGTAAAAGTTTGGATTTGACCTCTAGTACTGTGAAAACAAAAATCAAACCCAAAATGAAAACATAGTTGGGTGTAAAGTAATTATTTGAGACTGGAGGACTGTAATGAGTTATCTGAGAATTTGTATTATCAATGAATGTTGAGTTTTTCTTAAATTGCTTATATTGAGATGATGTATTTAAAATACTTGAATTTGATAAACATTTTTAAATGTCCTAATCTTGTATTCATGGGATATAGTACTTGTTTTTGATGCATTAATCTCTATTATGGTGTAGGATTCAAATCGTTAATATTAGATCTTTTCACGTTTGTGTACATCAGGATTTTTACAATTTTTGCAGTAATTTGCTAGATAGTGATGTTATTAGCTTTGTTTTATTATTGTTTGAATTTTGTCCTTTTGGGACAGAGTGTCATGTAGCTCAGGCTGACCTGGATCTACTTTTTTATTTTTTAAGATTTGTTTTTTGTATGTGTATGTTTATCTGCATGTATGTCTGTGTACCACTTGTGTGCTAGGTGCCTACAGAGTTACAGATGGTTGTTGAACGTCAGGCGCAGGGAATTTAACTTTGGTCCTCTAGAAGAACAGCCATGCTATTAACTTCAGGGCCATCTCTTCAGTCATAATGCTTCTGTTCTCCCAAGTTCTAGGAGTACAGGGATTTATCACCAGATATATTGGTTATTGGTGGAGCCCCCCTCCTCCCCTCTTTCTTTCTTTCGTTTTTTGTTTGTTTTGGTTTTGGTTTTTTTGAGATGGATTTTTCTTTGTAATCCTGACTGTTCTGGAACTTGCTCTGTAGACCAGGCTGGCCTTGAACTCACAGAGACCCTTCTGTCTGCCAGTATTGGAATTGAAGGCATTTGCCCCTGCCACTTGGTTGTTTATTTTGAATTTAGAGATAAGATTTCACTGTGGAGTTCTAGCTGGTCAGGAACTTGCTACGTATACCAAACTGGCTTTGGACTTGTGATAATCTTTCTGTATGTCTCCCAAGTAGTGGGATGATAGGTTTGTAACATCATATCCTTTTTATGCCTAAAAAAAGGGTTTGCAATTATTAACAAATGATCAATCACTTTGCTTTTAAACTTCACTGACTATCTTCTATTCCATCCTTCCACTTTATTCTTTTTCTTTCAGCTTATAAAAAGACCATTTGTTTATTTGTTTGCTTATTTTTGAGTGTGTAAGTCGAAGAGCAACTATGGTAGTTGGTTCTCTCCATTGTGTGGGTTCTGAGGATGGCAAGCACCTTTACCATCCTAGCCGTCTTGCAAGCCCTAGTTTGTTCTTTCACCCTTTCTTTTAGGTGGGATCCTATATCGTAAATTTTATGTATTCCTAGTATAATTAACAAATATAATAAATGATTTAATTTCATTGTTGTCTTGAGTAGGTAGGTGGTGGTACATGCCTATAATGCACTCTGAAGGCAGAGGCAGGGAAATTGCTCTAAGTTTCAGGACAGCTTGGTCTAGGTAGTAGGCAGGTTCTGAGCTAGCCAGAGCTGCAGAATGAGACTCTTGTCTTAAAACAATTTTTTAAAAACACATCTTACTTTATAGATTTATTTATAAGGTCTTTGGTGAATGTATCATGTTCATCTAAAAAGTACACGTTTTATACTACGGCTGAAATTATCTATGTCTTTGTGTATGTATGGAAGCCAGAGATAATTAACATTCTATGTATTTCTCAGTAGCTTTCCACCTTGCTTTTTGAGATGGAGTCCCTCACTAAACTTTCTTTTGTTAGCCATTTCTTTTTGCTAGCCAACTTGGTTGGGTAGCATATCCCAGAGATCCTTTTATCTCAGCTTTTTCAGTGTTGGGAATTACAGATGAGAGCCTTTCTTTTCCTCCCCAAGACAGGGTTTTGTGTGTAACGGCCCTGGCCTGTTCTGATATTTACTCTGTAGACCAGGATGGCCTCGAACTCAGATCTGTCTGCCTCTGTCTCCCAATTGTTGGGATTAAAGGAATGTGCCACCACCGCCTGGGCTCTGAGCCATTTTTTAAAAATGTAATTTAGACTTATATTTAATTATAATTAACTTAAATTTATTTTAGAATTGCTTTTCTTTTTAGAATTACTTTAATAATACACAATTAATATAGAGTTCAAACATTTGAAGTATGTAATTTCTGAATTTTTGTTCATTATTATGCGTGCGTGTGTGTGTGAGCTGCCGAGACTTGATGCTAGGCATCTTAAGAATTTTCCTTGATTTTTGAGTCTGAATGTCCTGGAACTCACTATGTAGACCCAGGTTGGCTTTGAATTCAGAGGTTTGCCTCTTGAGTGTTGGTATTAAAGGTGTGAGCCACCACACACACCACATCTCTAGTGTCTGCTAGTAATCCCCAGGATCCCTTTCCCCAGGACTGGGATTCTAGGCTTGTGCCTAGAATCCAACTTGTTTCACATGGATACATGGAAGGCAAGCACTTTACTGAGAAATTCATCTCCCAAACTCATTTTTTAAAACATTTTTTTAGAATTTATTTAACTTATGTGCATTGGTGTGAAGGTATCTGGAACTGGAGTTACAGACAGTTGTGAGCCTCCATGTGGGTGCTGGAAATTGAACCAGGGTCCTCTGGAAGAGCAGCCAGTGCTCTTAACCACTGAGCCATCTCTCCAGCCCCCCATTTTTTCTTTTAATTACATCTGTCTGTCTTTCTGTCAATCTATCTATCATCTGTCTCTTACCTACCTGCCTACCCATCTATCTAGTCTGTCTATTGTTAATCCCAGAGGTGAGAAAAAGACCACTACCACAGCTTAATGTCAGGTTCATGCCTAGATTCCTGGGAAATGGCCCAGAATCAATATGGCCAGGGCTTTAAGAAAACCCATAATTCATTGCATTTCCCATCAGGTCCAATTCAGAGCAATTATACATCCGGAAGTACCTCCAGCCTGTGAATCTCACACCTTAAAGCATGTGACTTGTTATCTCCCATAACAGCCTCCAGAAACTTGTCCTCCTTGTCCTTGGGCAAGGCTTGTAGATAGAGGCATTTTTGTTTCATGGATCAGGCATAGTAATTAAAATTGAAAATATATGTCTGTCTGTCTATCTAACTAGTGTACATGTGTGTGTGGGTATGCACATGCCATAGTGTGCTTGCGGAAGTCAGGGGACAACTTGTGGGAGTCAGTTTTCTCAATATTGTGGGTCTCGTGGTTTGGTTGATCCAGGTCATCAGATTTGGTGACAGGTAATAGGTTTTCTGTAACCTGATACTAGGTTTCTCCAGCCATGGTAAGCTAGATCAAGCTGAACTGAAAAAGTAGGTTCTCCATTCCCAGAGATCTAGATTAGAGAAGCTACATGCCCAAACTAAAGCAGAGAGATTTTATATATATAGCTTGTAGGTGAGGGTTGATGATGTGTCTTCCACAAGGTGGGTTTGTACCCAAGTATGATCAAAAGCTGGAATGTTTACAAGGAGGCTTGGGTTGCTGGTGGCCACAGGGAAAGGAGTTGCAACAGTTGCCAAGAATTCAGAATTGGGCTTTTTGCACCTTTTCTTTTTTGGAGATTTCTTGGAGAGGGGGAGAGACAGAAATGGGGCTTTCTAGATCATGCAGGGGCAAGCTAGAGGTTCCAACTGAACAAGAAGTACCTTTACTGCTAAGCTATCTTGTGGGCCCAATTGGTTTAATATTATTGTTGTCATTGTTATTTGTATGTTTTTTTTTGTTGTTGTTTGCTTGTTTTTGGTTTTTTGAGTGATTTCTCTGTATATCTCTGGTTGTCTTGGAACTTGCTCTGTAGACCAGGCTGGCCTCAAACGCACATATTGAACTGCCTCTGCCTCTGAGTGCTGGAATTATAAAGGCATGCACCACTATCATCTGGCTGTTTGTATGTTTGTTTGTTTTTTTTTTAAAGATTTATTTATTTATTATGTACACAGTGTTCAGCCGCCGTGTATGCCCTCAGGCCAGAAGAAGGCACCAGACCTCATTACAGATGGTTGTGAGCCACCATGTGGTTGCTGGGAGTTGAACTCAGGACGTCAGGAAGAGCAGTCACTGCCCTTAACCTCTGAGCCATCTCTCCAGCCCTGTATGTTTGTAATTGTGTGTTGCACACATGTTTTGGTGCTCCCATAACAAGCATGTGGAAATCAGAGGACAAGTTTGTGGAGTTCTGGTTTTTCATGTTTACATGGTTTCTGGAGATAGAACTCAGCTCACCAGGCTTCCTAAGGCATCTTCTTGCTAGTCTTTCCCCCTCATTTTTACAAAGTATGTTTTCTGATGATGAATTCTTCTTGCTATTTTAATGTTAGTTGTTTTTGACACAAACTATCTGACAGAAAGTCGGGTGATTGTGGCGTATGCTTTTAATTCCAGCACTCGGGAGGCTGAGGCAGGTGGATCTCAGTGATTTCTTGACCAGTCTGCTCTACAAAGTGAGTTCCAGGACAGCAAGGGCTGCTACACAGAGAAATCCTACTTGAAAGATGAAAGAAAAGAAAAAAAATTTGACAGAAAGAAGGGGAAGAGTCAGGATTGTTGTCTAACTAACTCATATATTATATATATATATTTTATCCAGGCCTCTAGTAGCCCAGTAGTGTGGCTCCCTTGAGAATCCTTACCTCATAGATACTCCCATAAATGTGCTAGAGTCTCCTGGATGATTGGCCATTATATTTCTTCCCATATCAATTGGATATATAAAAATATAATTTTGTGTTGACAGTGAAAAACTGTTACTTTTTCTTTTCTTTCAGTTCTTTGTCACATTTATATTTTAGGTCTCTCTCTCTCCCTTCTGTTTTACTGTTGAGACAGGCTTTTGTTTTGGTAGCCCTTGCTGGCATAGTGTGCTATGTAGAGTGGGCTGGCCTTGAATTTGTGACTATTTGTCCATTTGTCTCTGCCTTTTCAGTGTTGGGGTTACAGTTCTGTATTAATGTGCCTGGCACTTGAGCCTCCTTTTTTGTTCTCGAGTTCTCTGGGCATCCATAACCCTGCCCCTGCCCCACCCCTCCTCAACACACACACACACACACACACACACACACACACACACACACACACAGGGTTTTACTGTTTATCCTTGGCTGTCCTGGAACTCGCTTTGTAAACCAGGCTGAACTTGAACTCACCGAGAACCTCTAGCCTTGGCTTCCCGAGTGCTGGGATTAAAGGTGTGTGCCACCACTGCCCGGCCACTTCGGGGTTTTTTTTTTTTTTTTGTCATGTTGTAGTTCTTCTCTTCCTCCTTTTGGTATTCTGCAGTGCTAGTTTTTACAGTGCTGAACAATGAAACCCAGAACTTTACACAGACTAGACAGGTTTTCTACAACTGAATTACATACCTAGCTTTGTTTTAAGTTTTGAGACAGGATCTCTATAGCAGAGGCTGGCCTTTAAATCCCTACAGTTGTGCCTGGCTTGAACTTGGCTCATTCCTCCTGAACTCTTGTGTCCTCTGTGCTACCAGGCCAGGCTTTATTGTTGGTTTTTTCTTTCTCTGAGCCTTGTGAAAGGTAGGTATTCTTTCTACCATTAAGGTATACCTCTAGCCCCATTCAGTTATTTATAGCTTCTTTTCCTTTATTAATAGTTTCCATTTTATTTATTACAGGTACATTTTCATTCTATTTCATATGTATCTTATTTAATTTAATCTCATTATATATCCTCATGTGGCCTGGAACTCGACATGGAGAGCAGGTTGGCCTCAGATGCACAGAGATCTGCCTGCTTCATATATATTTTAAAACTTCTGCTATCTCCAAAATCTGGGTAATCTTGGAGTTGACATTTGTTGACTTCCTTTTGTTTCGATAATGGTTAACTTTCTTTCTGGTTCTTTACAGGTCAAGTAATATAGATCATCTCGCAAACATTATATTTTGTTGAAAAGTCCTTTGAAGGGACTGATAGTTTTAGTTCAGTAGAATCTTTATCTAGTCATTACCTAGCACCTCATCAAGCATGCCTACAGTTCTAGCACTAGAAGGTAGAGACAGAAGGATCAGAATTTCAAGATATTCCACATAGGAATTTGTACAAGACTCTGTCTTAAAAAAATAAAATTGATTCTTTAATATCTTTTTGTTTGTATGTATGTGTGTTTGTGTGTAGAAGTTCAGGCATTTGCATATCATGATGCATGTATAGAAGTCGAGGACAACCTTGAATGTGGTGTGAGTCCTCACTATTCATCTTGTCTGTTGCAGGGACTCTTGTTTCAAACTGTACACCATACTTGCTGGCCAGTAAACTGCTTTCCCTCTCCCATCTAGCTGTAGAGCACTGGAGGTTACCCATACTCTTTACTTTGTTAAACTGTGCGTGGGTTTTGGGGATCTGAGCTTATATCACTTGTTGGCAAGCACTTTACTCATTGAGCTGTTCTTAACAGCCCTGAAATTGAAAATTTTAAAATTAGACGTAGTTGTTTGAATTCAAACCGCCTTGTATTATTTCAAAAATCTATTTAAATCTCATTTTGTTTTTATGTCTGTCTCTTCTTCCTTAGCTGGGCTAGTGGCTTGCCCTGTGTATGTGTGGTGTAAGGTCAACAACAGATTTGGGTTGGTTTTATAACTGTAAATGTAGGTTCTTTCTCTTCATTTTGCCCTGTTTGGGATTCAGATCTTACTTTCTGGACACCAAAGTTGCTCTGAACCTTCTGTTGTGGTTCTTAGGTATTATAACTATAGGAGCCTGAAGGGTTGACTATGTCTCATCTTCAGGGTGAACACAATGATGTGTTCTCCATTCTTTCTAAGTTTTCATTTAGTATGGATTCTAGATGCTTTCTTTTCTGCTATGCATTTCATTCAGGTAGCAGTTACTTGTGTTCTCCAGAACTTACAGTTGTCGTCTTTATTACGGGTTTGTCCTCTCACAAGCTTACTACTTTCAGAAGTCTAAATTTATTTGTTGTAGGTATTTAAAATGTATGATATAGTTCAGTTGATTGTAATTACTTTTCTTTATTTTTTTCTTGATAACTTTTGAGATAGGTCTATATGTATCCCAGGCCAGCCTCAGATTTACTATGTAGCTGATGATAATCTGAATTTCTCTTGCCTCCTTAAGTGCTGGTGTTACAGTTGAGGTCTACCACACCTGGCCCAGTACAGTCTGTCACCTTTAACAAAAACTTTGTTTTCAGCCTAGAGAGGGTCTCACTAGGTAGTTAGTACTAGCTTGCCTGGACCAGGCTGGCCTTGAACTCAAGAAAGCAGCCAAGCATTCATGGTCCACGCCTTTAATCCCAGCACTCAGGAGGCAAAGGCAGGAGGCCTGTTGGGCCTACAGAGTGAGTTCAAACCCACCCCACCATCTCGCCAAACCAAAAACAAAAAAAAAAAAACAAAAAAGAAATCAGTTTGCCTCTGCTTCCCAAGTGTGCATCACTATGCTAGGCAAACTGGGTCCTTTTTTTTTAAATGCATTTTAAGATTTATTTTTGTTTATTGTGTATCTGTGTGTATATCATTTGTGTGTGAGTGTGCATGTTTGTACCTGAAGAGGCCAGAAGAGAATGTCAGATCCCCTGGAAAGGAAGAAACCTTTGTGAGTCACCTGATGTGGGGGCCAGACCTAGCTTGGATTCTCTGGAATAGTAGCCAGTGCTCTGCACTGCTGAACCATCTCTCCTGAGAGTCCTCAAGCTGCTTCTTCCCTGTATCAGAAACCAAAGGGTCTAGGTAAATGTCACAGCCTTGTTTCTTTTTGTTGTTTTGTTTTTAAATGTTTTCTCACTGTAGCCTTGAACATCTTAGTCCTGCTTCAGCCTCCTGAGTGCTGGGATGACTGGTTTGTCCTACCACACCCAGTTTTTTGTTTTTCTTTTTTCCCCCAAGGAGGTCTTGTTTTCTGGGGTGGTCTCAAACTCCTGTACTTACGTTCATGCTACAACATCCCAAGTATCCTGGTACTCTCAATATATGCTACCACATCTGCCTTTGTTTTTATTAATATAAAATTCAGGATTCTGCTTGCTTGTTTTGAGAAACTATCTCATTATATAGTCTGCTGTTCTGGAACTCTTTGTAGCCCAGGATGGCTTCAATTCATGACAGTACTGTTATCTAGATTTCCCAGTTGTTGGGATGACAGGCATGTAAAACTGAAAAATGGGGGTGGGCAGATTTTCCCTCTTTTAGGTTTTTTTTTTTAAAGACAGGACTTCTCTGCAATGGTTCTGGCTGTCCTAGAACTCACTCAGGCCTCGAACTCACTTGAGATCCTCCTGCCTCTGCCTCCCCTGGGATGAAAATCATGTGCTATCACTGCCCAGCTATGGGCCAGACTTTCAAAGTATATTTTAAAGAAGTTGTTAATCTTGTATTTTAAGGAAAATTATAATTATTTTGGGGGACGTTGAGATGGCTTGGCAGTCCCTAAAAGCATTTGCTCCTTTTGTAGAGTACATGGATTAAGTTTCCAGCAACCACATGATAGGTCACAATCTTCCATAGTTTTAATATCAGGGAATCTGGTACCCTCTTCTGGCCTCTGTGGATACCTGTATACAGGCAACGTGCATGCTTGCATACATATTTGCAGAGCACACAAACGTAACAAAAAATGAATCTTTAGAAAACAAGGTATTTTCAGCAAATAGTTATTTTGTGAGAAGTGTTCTGGAATTTTCTTGGTGGCAATGAATAGAGATGCTACTCTGTTAGTTTTGAAGTTATAGGAAAGATGGTTTTGGTGATCTTTAAAAAAGCTTCATTGCCTTTTCCTTTTTTTTATTTTTAATTTTCTTTAAATAGAGATGTGAGCTGTGTCCCCATAAAGATGGAGCTTTAAAAAGAACAGATAATGGGGGTAAGTACAGTCTTTAAAAAATATCGAAAATCAATATGGTATAGTACTTAAAAATTTGGTAACTGATACTCTTTTATCAAACTAAATATTGTTACTAAAATATTAATGATGATATAATTAATTGGAGACAAGGTCTCACTATGTGATCTAGGTTAACCTGAGTTCCCTATCTTTTTGCTTCATTGTTCCATGTTCTGGGATTGTAAATGGGCACAGTTATGTGTGGTTGAACTCATTTTCTCTATTCATACAGTTAGTCTTCATTATGTATTGGCTGTTTTATGTAGAATCATCTACATTCTTCTACTTGAAATCTTGATTTACCTTTTGAGACAGGGTCTTACTATATTCTGTGCTGTCCTGGAACTCTCGATGTAGACCAGGCTGGCTCTGAACTCACAGAGATCTGCCTGTCTTTGCCTCCCGAGTGTTGAGATTGAAGGTGTGTGCCACCACACATGGCTTGGTTTTTGTTGTTGCTTTTTAAGATGGCCTCACTACTGTGTCTCTCCTAGGTTCTGGGGTTACAGGACCAACCATTCTCACCGAATATTCTTACTAATGTATCACTCTTAAGTGCTGGGTACCAACTACATCAGGCAAGGAGTTCTGTCATGAGGATTCTGAGCATTTCCTCTTCTGAAGATTCAGAATCTGAAGTACTGTTAAAATCCAACATCTTTTGAACATTGGTTTCAGATTTTGGATTTTTGGTAAAAATCAATGTAAATATTCAGAAAGCTAAATCTCCCTTATCTTGCAGTTCCAAGCATTTTGGATGACAATTACCCTGTGTTTATTTTGCATCTCCACTTTGAGTTATCTTTCCCTGAGAAATTTGTCTGGTTTTTCTTTCCCCTGTATTCTGTTTTTTTTTGTCCTCTCTTGTTCTTTATTTCCTTGTGTATAGTTTAGGACTTGGCACTTTCTGTGTAGCTCAGCCTGGCCTAGATGTGTGGCAGTTCCCCTACCTCTGCCTCATGAGTTCTAGGATTATAGAATGTTCTACATGCCTGGATTAAAGTACTTCTTCCTTTACATATCAGTACCATTCTTAACTATGTAGACGTGTGCTTGTTAAACTGAAAATTAAATGACTGATACATAAGTATAAAGAAAGATAGGTTTTCTTTTTTTTCTGTTGAGATAGTCATATACTAGTTCTCCCCTTTTTTTTTTTTTTTTTTTTTTTTTTTTTTTGGTTTTTCGAGACAGGGTTTCTCTGCAGCTTTAGAGCCTGTCCTGGAACTAGCTCTTGTAGACCAGGCTGAGCTCGAACTCACAGAGATTCGCCTGCCTCTGCCTCCTGAGTGCTGGGATTAAAGGCGTGCGCCACCACGGCCCGGCTTCTCCCTTCTTTTGATAGGAATTACACTGGTTTGATTTTGAAAGGAAAATCAGCCTATTTTCTTAAAGTAAATGAGATTTATTTGGTTAATATTTTGTTAAAGATAATAGCTTTTTGGAGAGTAAAAAAATTAAAAATGTTAGCGTCTTTTCATAAGTGGGTTAAGCAGGGATTTCCTATTTTACAGGTTTTGGTAGTAATGTTATAATGATTTTATAGCACAATGGGAATACTCTCTGGAGGTATTTCAGTAAAATTGGAATTTTATAATCTGGAAATTTTTGGTAGAAATAGCTGAGAAATATATCCTGAGTTTTCTCAAGGTTATAAATTTGCGTAATTGCTTTTAGCGATTAAAGAATTTAAAATGTTCTATTTTATTGGTTGGTTTGGTTTGTAAATTTTGACAATTTATTTCTTTAGTTTTAAAATTATTGGTAAAAGTTGATTTTTTTTAACTTTTTAGATATGGTCATATATTGCTTGAGTTCTGAGAAATGTGTCATAGGTGCTTTCTTACTGAGTGAACATCAGTGTATTTACACAAACCTAGACATATAACTTACTATACACCTAAGTTATATGATACAGCTTTTTGCCTCAAGGTTACACACATTATATTGCTATAATGCTGAATAACACAGATATAACATAGCGGTAAGTTATCAATCCAAATACTGAAAGGGTATAATAAATACCTGCCTGATATAGGGCCCTGTGTAGGCATGAGTTTGTGGTGTTTGTGAGAATTGAAGCTGTCCAGTGGCAAGAGTCTATGACGATGTAGGACAGGAAGGTATTTTTTCTTTGTTTTTGAGATGGAGTGTTTTTTGTTTCTTAATGTTGTCCTGGCTACCCTAGAACTTACTCTGTAGACCAGCTATCCTTGAACTTCTCTACCTCCTGAGCTCTGGGAGCTGGGATTATCATTCACTATCATTGTCTGCCCCCCCACCCCTTTTTTTGAGACAGGGTTTCCCTGTTTTATAGCTTGTCTTGGAACTTACTCTGTAGACCAGGTTGACCTGGAACTCACAGAGATCCACCTGCCTCTGTCTCTGCCTCTGAGTGCTGGGATTAAAATCCTGCACCACCATATCCAGCTATTGTAGCATTTTTACAATATAATTTTTAATTGTTTTCATTCATTGACTCTTATGTAATAACATAATCTTAAAATGTCACAGATATATCTAAAATATTTTCTATAAATGACATTGTTATGTTCACCAAAAAATACTTGTTTATTAAAAAAAAAAAGGATTTTACTATGTATCCTTTAGTT
The DNA here is from genome assembly GCF_903992535.2 of Arvicola amphibius. Classification (NCBI taxonomy): domain Eukaryota; kingdom Metazoa; phylum Chordata; class Mammalia; order Rodentia; family Cricetidae; genus Arvicola; species Arvicola amphibius. Next base: position 94,272,005 of record NC_052052.2, on the reverse strand, counting down.
GACCTTGAACTCTGTATATACGGCCAGGCCTGACTCAAACTCAGAGATCTTCTTGCCTCTTCCTTCCAAGTGCTGGGATTGAAGATGTGTGCTATCACGAATCCATCCTATATGATCTTCTTTTAAAATTTTTTTAAGTTTTTGTTAGAAAACTAGGCAGAAACTGCTCTCATTATTGGCCTTGTTCTGCATAAGATGAGGCATATTAGAACCACTGTTTCCCATCTTCACCTATCATCTCCTTGAAAGGTCTTCAGGGAAGTCTTATTGATGGGCTGAGTATGTAGCATGGTGATAAGAGTGTGTGCTAGCATGTGCAAGGAACTGAATTTAATCTCCAGTACTGCAAAAAACCAAAAAACCATTGTCACCCAAAACCATGCAGAGCTATTAGAATTTACAGTAACAGTACATTTTAGAATATTCCCTTAAGGACCTGACTTTATAGTTGGCATATTTTGCTTTTAAAATCAAATAGAAGACATAAGAATTAAAATACTTAAAAGCAGAGCATACACATTAGCCAGTAGCATAATTGCTTATTACCACTATTTAATATTGTATATACACATAGTTGTATGTATGTGGGTGGCGTATTGAATGCTAGTGTAGTAAGTTTATTCAGCCCAACATCACTATAAACATGTTAATAATGCAGTGCACGGGGATGTGTAATAGATTTGTAATTTTAGAAGGCACTGGAAAAATTTGCCTTCTTAGTAATCTTTTGGGAACATGGTTGTATATATGGAGTGTCTGTCACTGATCAAAATGTTGTTAGAGTATGCCTGACTGTACTCTCAGCTGAAAATAGAGTTAGTAGTCTTAAACTTCTGAATATTGTAATTTGTCAGCACAGTTCTGTAGAGTTCTGGCTGTTTACTTGTCATATTGGTTTTGGCTTACTGGAAGAATATGGTACCACATGTTACTATCCTAGAAGAATTGCCATATCCAAACTTGAAGTTGTCTCTACTGAATGTATTTTGATTTTTGTTTCATTGTAGAGTTCAAAACTTACAAGCCAAACCATTACAAATTGTAGGCTGTGTATTTTTGCCTTAGCATCTTGTTTTGTGTTGAATAGCTTCTCATTGCTTTAAAACGATCATAGCTTTTCCTTGGCATGTAACATTGATCATTATATGTCTTCTTCTGCACTAATTGAAGGTTTTTGAGACTCTTGAATTATATATTCATATATTTTATGGAATTGTAGAAATTTGGAAACATTATTTCCCTACACAGTCCCATCCATTGTTCTTTCTCCTCTACTCATGAAAATTCTTTTATTAATACATGTACATAGTATTGTGTCCTAAAGGTATTTTACCTACATTTTTGTGTTTTCTCTCCTCTCCTCCAGTGTTCATCAAATGATATTATCAGTTGATTTATCCTTAATTTTACTTTTTCCCCTGTTGATACTGCTTGTTCATTTCCCGGCCACCCAGACCCAAAATAATCACACAGTAACTGTATTAATTGAAACACTGTTTGGCCTATTAGCTTATGCATATTCCTGGCTAACTCATATCTTAAATTACCCATTTCTGTTAATCTGTGTATTGCCATGTGGTTGTGACCTACATCAGGCGTCTGTCTCCTGTGATGGCTACATGGCATCTCCCTGACTCTGCCTCCTCTCTCTCTACATTTCTGTTTGCATTTCCTGCCTGGCTTTACTCTGTTAAGCCATTGGCTGAAAGCAGCTTCTTTATTAACCAGTGGCAATAAAACATTCACAGCATGCAGAGAGGAACCCACATTATCCCCTTCTATTTGCTTGTGTTTGCTGTTGGCATTGTTGTAGTATTTTTAGTTTCATTTTTATAAAACTTGAGGATTTTTGTTTGGTTCTTTTTAATAACTTTCTTCAGTATATAACTATTGGGCATGTGTAAGATAGAAGCTCTTCTGTGAATAAGCCATACTTAAAAAATTGTGGGGTTTTTGTGCATGCACACAACTGTTTGTGTGTGTACCTGTGTGTACATGTGAAGCCTAAAGGTTCTATAACTCATTGATTAGCTAGTTGACTGGCTAGCATCTCTGTCTCCTGTGTCTGCTTTCCAGCAGAATACCTGGCTTTTTATGTGGGTTCTGGGGATCTGAATTCAAAGTCTTACGTTTACACAGAAAGCACTTTACCTGCTGAACTATCTCCATAGCCTCTCCCTCCGCGCGTCCCCTTATTTTCCTTATTAACTCTGTAGCTTATTTTAGAATGTATGTATTTATTGTATTGGGCTGTATATCTCAGTTGTAGGGTGCTTGCTTAGCATGCTTTGAGGTATATCCTCTAAAGCATTGCAAAACCAAGCCAGGTGGTGACATCACACACGCCTTTAATCCAAGCACTCAGGAGGCAGAGGCAAGAAGGTCTCTGAGTTCGAGGCCAGCCTTGTCTACAGAGGGGGTTCCAGGACAGCCAAGGCTACGTAGAGAAATCCTGTCTTGAAAAACAAACAAAAAACAAGAGAGAGAGAGACATTGCAAAATCACAAACTAGATATAATTGAATGTTATAATGGGTTAACTCTGAAGTAATGGTCCACCTCCTTTAGGGTTTAGTTTTTATTGCTTACAGTGTTCTAAAACTTTTATTTTTAGAGACTTGTAAATTATTTTTGTTATATAATTGCTGGAGACTCTTCAGTTAGTGTTTTGATGATGATTTCCTGGAACATCTAGTACAGATTAGTGAGAAAAAGAGGGAAAATTAAAAAAGAAGCACTGTCTGTGTTACATTCTTCCTGTGATGTTTCATTCTGTTTACCACTCTGCCTTACCCCCTTACTTCCTGTTTTTACCATACATGGATTCTAGCTAGAGGTAAAAATTGAGGGCTATCTTGGTTTTTTTTTTAGATTAGTGGGTCTCTCAAGCTGTGGGTTACGACTCTTTTGGCAACTCTCTAGTCCAAAAGTCCTTACATTATGATTTATAACAGCAAAATTACAGTTACGAAGTAGCAATGAAAATAATTTTATGGTTGGGGGTTACCACGACATGAGGATCTGTATTAAAGGGTTGCAGGGCTAGGAAGGTTGAGAGCTCCTGCTTTAGAAGGTGAATTTGGCTCTCAGCAGCTCTGTGCCAGAGACCTTTTTCTAGTTTTTCCTCCTGGACTGTTGGATACTCAGTGTGTGCTTCAACTGTAATCCTTTCTTCCGGGCATCTGTGGGTTGTTTGCCTTTCGTTGAAAGGGCTACTTTCTCTTCTGAATGAACTCTGAGAGAACAGAAGGACAGGCAGGACTCAGTCCCTGGTTTGCTTTCAGACACTCTGGAGCAGTGACAGATGCAATTCTTTGTACATAAAACTTTACTCTGGTTCTTTTGCCTTTTGAGGCCAGAGTCTACACTGGAAACTCTAGCTGTGTATTTAAGACCTCTGAACCTAAAGCATTTGTATGCTAAGGGAATGAAAGGTGTCAGAGCTATTGCCTTTTTCTTTTTTTTCTTTTTTCTTTTTTAAATGGTTAAAAGACACAGGGTTCTTTTTTAATATTTATTTATTTATTTATTATGTATACAACATTCTGTCTGTGTGTATGCCCGCAGGCCAGAAGAGGGCACCAGACCCCATTATAGATGGTTGTGAGCCACCATGTGGTTGCTGGGAATTGAACTCAGGACCTTTGGAAGAGTAGGCAATGCTCTTAACCTCTGAGCCATCTCTCCAGCCCCCTATTGCCTTTTTCTTAGTTGAGTAGGTACTTGGTTGCCACAAACCTTTCACTGTTTTCTAGAGTTGTGTAAGAGAGTTGAACAATTCCTATGTAATTGTCATTGTTTCTAGTAAGGAACTACCCTTGTACCTGTCTCTTCTACTGTATTTTCTTGGTATAAATTATATAGTTTGCATTCTATGTGTATGTCTACATACGCATATATTTATATATGTACAGTCTTGTGGCCTAGGCTACTGTTCTTTTTACTTTAACCCTTTAGTGCTGGGATTATCACTGTGAATGCCCCACCATGCTTTATCCCTTTAACTGTTTGTAAGCTTTGTTCTGAAATACGGTTAAAGTTTTGGGAAACAAATCTTACATTTGTTAGATTAGTTTTTATCAGTGTTGATCTAGGGGATTTATTCCATACCATTGAGGCAATAAATCATTAGTTTTGATTTCTTTTACCCTTCCTTCATTTTTGTAGGCTTGTTCACACTTCCATCTTTCATATTTGGGCCACTTCACCTGACAGTGTTGTTGTTGTTTTAAAGATTTATTTATCTTTATGTGCTTGTGTGTTTTGCTTCAAGTATGAATGTGAACCGTATGCATGCCTGGTGCCTTCAGAGCCAGAAGAAGGTATCTAATCCCAGGAGTTAACAGTTGTGACCTGTCATGTGAGTTCTAGGAATTGAACCAGGGTCTTCTCTAAGATCAGCAAACACTCTTAACCACTGAACCAAGTCTCCAGCCTTTGTGCCTCCCCTCCCCTCCCCTCCCCTTCCCTCCCCTCCCCTTCCCTCCCCTCCCCTGTTTTTTTTTGTTGTTTGTTTATTTGTTTGTTTGTTTGTTTTTTACTTTTTGGGGGGCAGTCTCATTGTATAGCCCTGGCTGGCCTTAACTCTTAGAGATCTGCCTGCCTTTGCCTTCCATCTGCTAGGATTAAAGACTTGTACCACCACACCATGCCTGCTTCTCTTCTCATCTCTTCTCTCTCTCCCCCCTGCCCTCCTCTGCCCTCCGCAAGACAGGGTTTCTCTGTGTAACAGTCCTAGCTGTCCTGGAACTTGCTTTGTAGACCAGTCTGGTCTTGAACTCACATAGATCCCCCTGCCTCTGCTTCCTAAATGCTGGGATTAAAGGTGTGCACCACTACAGCCTTGGTGTGTTTTCTTTCTTTCTTTTTTTTAATATAAGCCCTTATATTTATAGATAGTATCTACACATCTCTTCCTCCCCCACCACCAATTCAAGCTTCCTTTTGGAATAATTTTTCCTTTTTGAGGGAAATAATGCTTCCTTTGGTGTTTGATAGTACTTTTGGCTTTGTTTGGTGCTTTTTTTTTTGGCACCTTTTTCATGAGCAACCTTGTAATCTTTATATGTGTTTGACCATAATAAACATATTACTATTCTGATAACTCCAAATTGTAGATTTGATTTTGTTTCCACTGGATTTGTGCTGTCTTACTTTAATGTGTTCAGTGCTTTTTATTCTAAAAGTTATTATTAACAAATTACAGTCATTATTTGTGACTTAGTTATGAAATGTTAGACTTTTCCTTCAGAGAAGATGTGTATTTATTTGTTTGATGCAGATGGTGCTTGTTTAGGATTGCTTTGTTCAAAGTTTAGAGTTTAAGATGACTCAAGCCTAGGTGTGATCTTTCCGAGGTCTGTAGTATATCTGATTTTTAATCCTAGCTTCTAGTCTTCCAGTATTACTACTTCTCTTTGTCTGTGACCTCACCTTCCTGGAATTTCACCTTTTTTTTCGGTTTTATAGTAATTCTTAACCATAACATTGTCTCTTTAGCCTCAGCTAAATTAATTAAAAGAAACTTTAGTATCAACTGGTAACATTTCAGATAAAGATTTAAAATAGAAAAATGATACCCATCCTATGAACATTCAAAATATTGACAAAATATAAAAACTAATACTGATAGGTTTAAGGTTATTACAATTAAGAGTATTAAAATCCTTCCTCTTGTTTATTTCCTTGATGATGAGAATGTAACCAACTCTTACCCTTGTGCAGACTAAGGCAAGTTCTCTGCCCTTGAACTATCCAACCTTTCAAGACTTGAAGCTTTAATCTATTTAAAGTTATAAATTATTTATTGCAGAAATGAGAATGGAACCTAGAGCTTATAGATGAATTAGGGGCACTACTAACTGTTGAGTTATACAGCCTTCTCGTTATTTATGTGTTTGCTTTTGGCTTTTAAAAATAGTCTTAACTTGGCAGTACAGTCTGATCTTCAACTCACTGTGTAAATTGACCGACCTGGAAGTGGGGAAACACCTTTTGATGTAGTCTCAAAGTGTTCAGAGTGCTGGGAGCCATCATACCTGTTTTCTTCAAATGAAAGTGGGTTTCAGAAAGTAGTGTTAATCTGAATTTAGTCTGCCCTTAAGTATCAGTGTCAGCACCTGAATACATAAGTGCTCCCTTTGTTTACGTTCAGTGCATAACAGATGCAGCCATGATTAGGAACCTTTTCATCGCAGTGAGCGGGGACAATTATTACATAAATAATGCAGCAGCTAGATTTTTTATTACGGTTTTGTTATGAATTTGCTTAAATAGTCATTTTAAGAGATCTTTTAAGACAGATAGTAATTTTATTTTTGATAAAACTTGAAGAATGACATTATGTATGTATTTATTTTTAGGTTGGGCTCATGTGGTTTGTGCCCTCTATATTCCAGAGGTACAATTTGCCAATGTCTCTACAATGGAGCCAATCGTTTTACAGTCTGTCCCACATGATCGTTATAATAAGGTACAGTGATGTCATCTGAATGTTGTTTGCATTTTTGGTTTTGAAACTAGGAGATAGAGGTGGGTTTTAGTTTTTATTTTTAATTTTTTGTTTATGTTTTTTTCCCTTAAAAAACTAAAGACCCCCCTTTAACTCTAAAGACCTCCCTTTAACTTCATAGAGATTTGGAAAAGAATAGTTACCATCTTAGGCTACAGTAGTAAAATAAGCTCACAAGAGTGTAAAAGTCATAAACCTGCGTCATGTCATCTTTTATTCTAATCTAGGCATTTATTAATGTTTTCAGGACATTTCGGTTACTCAGTACACATTTGTCCTTGAAAATTTACCAACCTCTTGCCTTATCAAATGTTAAGGTTTGAATTAGTCATTAGTTTTCTGTCATTAATCCCAAGTATTTGGGACATTGAGGCAGGAGGATGAGTGAGTCCAGGAGTTTATCTCTTCCTAATTTAGTGCATCCCCCCGCCACACTCACACTCACTCAAATTCATTCACACACACTGTTGTTTGATGCTGCTGCTGCCACACTCTCAAGGCTTTTCTGCTGTCCACTGCCGGTAGACAGTGTTACTGTGTGTGTAAAGGAAGGTACATGTGGCTTCTGTGGAAGAATGTCATTATAGTCAATTTTAAGATTTCAGATACTTTAATAATCTTCAGATTAAGTAATTGGTATTTAAAACATTTGGAAAAAATAAATCTCATTCAACCCTTTTGTTGACTTTTATGTGTATCTCACAAGCGCTTATAAAACATTTAGATCATAGTACTATTTCCTCCCCTTTTGAAATTTAATAATCCTGAGTATATTTTTACATCAATAAATGCTATTTCTGTCATAATTTTTCTGGCTCCTTAGCCTGTAGTACAGAGTATTGCTAGATTCAGCCAGCTGTGCAGCAGCTCCTCATAGAAGTCCTCCTGTGGTCTGGGTTCATACTGTTGGGGTCCATGTGGAAGGGGCTGAGTGTTTTGGAAGTTTCATTATTGTGTGGCATTTTTCTCTGCAATGCAATTTCCAGTTCTTAAGTAATTATCATGTTGAGTGAGGTTATGTTGACATTAAAAGTGCTGTTGTATTTTTTTTAAAGATTTATTTATTTATTATGTATACAACATTCTGCCTCTATGTATGCCCGCACGCCAGAGGAGGGTGCCAGATCTCATTACAGATGGTTGTGGGCCACCATGTGGTTGCTAGGAATTGAACTCAGGACCTCTGGAAGAGCAGCCAGTGCTTTTAACCGCTGAGCCATCTCTTCAGACCCCTAAACGTGCTGTTGTATTTAAGTTCTTTTTTCAGAGGTTTTTCAGGTTAATTAATTGACCTTGTTTTATTAGAACATTTTTTTCTTCAAGGTGTTTTGTGTTTTTTTCTGGAGGTTTGTTTTGCTTGTTTTGTTTGGTGGAGACAGATTCTCTTGTATCCCAGTAGGCTTCAGACTTGCTAAGTAAGGTAGGTTTGTGTGTGTGTGTGTGTGTGTGTGTGTGTGTGTGTGTGAGAGAGAGAGAGGGGGAGGAGGGAGAGAGAGTGAGAGAGAGAGGGAGGGAAGGAGGGAGGGAGGGAGGGCGGGAGGGAGGGAGGGAGAGAGAAACCTAGACCTTGAATTTGTCATCTTCCTCTTTCTACTTCCAGAGGGTTGGCTTACAGGTGTGTGGTATATGTAAATGTGCTGTGCTGTGCTGTGTGTGTGTGTGTGTGTGTGTGTTTGTGTGTGCGTGTGCGCAGGTGTGTGTGTCAGGGAGTCAGAAGAAGGCATTGACTGTTCTCATGTTTTCCACATTGCTCATTGAGACAGCGTCTCTCACTGAACTTGAAGCTTAAAGTGTTTTCTCCCCCCCCCCCCCCCTTTGGCTAGTCTGGTAGCTAGTAAGCCCCAACAATCCTCTCTTTCCTCTCTAGTGCTGGGGTTAAAAGGTGTGTGTGGTACCTAACCTTGCTTGTTACATTTATGCTAGGATCTGAATTCAGATCTTAATGGTTACATTGCAGGCACTCCTAACCACTGACATGCCTCTTAAACCTGGATTGCTTAGTACCTTTAAAATTAATGTAAAAACCTGTTTTCCTTACAAATTTTGAAATAAAGGTTTATACATAAGCCGTGGGAATAGTATAGAGTTCCTCCTCTGTTATTCCAAACTATATATTCTATAAGGATGGGCGTTCTTGGGCTAGAATAGCCCAGGGATAGAGCATCTCCTGCTATATGCCAGGTCCTGAGTTCAGTGCTCTAGCACTACAAGATAGAGAATGAAGGATGGTACTCATACATCTGTAACAGAACTGTCAAAGTCAGGATTCATTCATGTTTTCTCATTTTTCCCAGAAATGTGTTTCATGCAAAAATAACAGTTTTGTTTGTTTTATCTTTTAATCTCAATAGTAACTTAATCTTTCCTTGACTTTTGTCAGTTTGATACTTTAGAATATTGTAGTTTTTATTTTGTAGCATGTCATTCTATTTGGACTTGTCCAGTGTAGTGGTTGCATTTTTGAAAAGAATGCCACACAAATGATTTTATGTTTTTATTGCGTCTTGTCAGGTGACACACTGATTCCAGTTTTTTTCATACCTTATAATCTTACTTTCATCATTAGTTAAGGTGATGCCTGTTAAGTTTTTCTACTAGTAGATTGATTTTATTCCCTTTATAATCATTAGTCACTTTGTGGGAAATTAATTTGTATGTAAACATCTTTTGTATGCCTTCTGCCTTTTACTCATTTTGGCATCCATAACTATTTCTTTTTTGTTTTAATTTAAGATTATTATGTATACAGTGTTATGCCTGTATGTATGCCAGAAGAGGGCACCAGATCTCATTACAGATGGTTTTGAAACACCACATGGTTGCTGGGAATTGAACTCACAACCTTTGGAAGAGAGTAGCCAGTGCTTGTAACCTCTGAGCTATCTATCTCTCCAGGCCCCCCCAACTACTTCTTAACTTATTGTTATGATTCATGGCTAATTCTGTATTTATTTATTTTTAACATTTTTTTAGTTTGCATTCTGTTATAACAGAAAGTGCAGTTATAGTATGGACTTAAATGTGGTGCTGTCATACTTTGATTTCAGACAGTCAATGAATATTAGGTTAGTCTCATTTGAAATGTAGCTAAGTATGAGTTCAAACCTCATTAAAAGATAGTTATTTGATTAGTTACTATTATTTATGTGTATGTGCCTGCTTGTATGTGCATCATATATGTGCTGGTGCTCATGGAGGCCAGAACAGTGTGTAGGATATCCTGGTTAGCTGGTTGATGTGGCCACTGGGGACTGAACCTGGGTCCATTGCAAGAATAGCGAGAGTTCTTAACTAAGCTCCATAACCTTGAGCGTCTGATCCTTCTGCATCTTTCCCGGATGTTGGAATAACAGGACATATTACCACGCCTTGTTTGTTTGACTATGATGAATCAGACTCAGGTTCTTGTTATATTAAGCAAGCACTCTGCCACCCAAGCCATAGTCCTGTATGTTTCTGAAATAGCTCCTGCTCTGTTACCTTCATTTATTTTGATGTTCATGCTGTGTTGCAGCTTGACTGATGGTATCTCTTTAATCTGCCTCCTTAGTCTCTTGACTTGTTTCTTTCGTTCTGTGAGCATTTCCTTTTCACCACAGCATTGTATTGTGGTTCATCTCTATTCATGGGTAGTCAAGTACTACTAGAATTAATCTTCTCCAAGGAGCTAGATTTTCTTTTACATGAGAATAGTAGTTAGAGACCAATGTATACATTAAACATACTTATTTTTCTTAGGGCATTTTTGTCTTAGGTTCTCTCAGTTTTTATAGTTAGAAAATAGATACATGCTTATTAGCACTTAAATGCAAATTTGCATGTATTAATATCTACATCATATATGTTAAACTGAGTCCATAGTGGTTGAATTCTGATGTGGTATTTGGATATACCTTTGAACATATTGATATGTTCTGTATCAGTGTCTATATATTGGTAGTTCATAAACTCAATGACTTTACCAAATGTAATCTAGAAGATCTAGGCTCATTATCATTATTTCTTGTCATATTTATGGCTTGTTTCAATCTAAAGATACATGACTTCCTAAATCTTTAGTAATTTGTTTGATTCTTTTTCCCTATATGAACAGATCCTTATCGCATCATAGCTTCATTCAGGCCCACTTCTTCCTGCCCTGCATGGCAGTCCTTTTCGTCCTCTTCAGGGTTTGGCAGCGCCACTCCACTGCTGCCTACTTCCCCTCTGGGGTTGATTTTCCCTTGTTCTGATGTCTCACTCACTCCTAGCCTGCTTTTTTCAGGGGAACAAACCCTAGTCAGATTGTGACACTGGATTGTTCCTGAGTTTCTAGTGTGGCGATTTCCCTTTTTCCACCTCATGGTTTTAAGGATAAAGTATTTGAAGAGAAAGGGAGACGGGTGAAAGGAAGAGCAAATCACTTAGATTTCAATCTTCGATCCATCTAAATTAGTTTCACAACCTGAAAAATCTGTGTCCTTTCTCTCTGACCTGGGTAGTCACAGTAATCTTCCTGCCTCTGCCTCTTGAGTGCTGGGATTAAAGGTGTGTGCCACCACACTCAGTTTTTATGCACGCGTGCGCGCACGCACACACACATATAAAATTGGATACTTTTACATATAGTCAATGTATGAGAATTTCACATATAGTCAGTGGTTTGATTTTATGTATATCTCCCACATTTCCTTCTCCAACTTCTCCTGACCCTCTTTTGTCTCCTTCTCAACCTCATGACTTTTTTTTTTTTTTTTTTTTTTATAGATAACCCAAGTTCAGTTTTTCCCACCCTCCTGAAACAGGGTTTCTCTGTAGCTTTAGGCTCTGTACTGGAACTCACTTTGTAGACCAGGCTGGCCTTGAACTCACAGAGATCCACCTGTCTCTGCCTCCTGAGTGCTGGGATTAAAGATGTGTGTCACCACTGCTTGGGAAGACAGGGTCTCAGGGTAATTCAGAATGATCTTGAACCACAATTGGATTGCTACTGTTTTTTTTCTTAAAGTTATTATTTTTTATGTATAAGGATATTTTGGATATCACATGTGTGCCTAGTGCCTACCTGACATGTTCTGGAAACTGACCCTAACTGATCCAGTCTCTAGCTGCTGAGTCACCACCCCGTCCTCTCCCTGCCACAGTTCTGAGACACCTGCACTGTGGGCAGCTGTGCTTACACCTTTAGAAAGGTGCGTGAAGCCTTTAATCCAGCGTGATCTATAGAGTGAGTTCCAGTGTAGCCAGAGCGATATGGAGAAACAAACGGTGTCTCAGAAAACAAACAAAAGCAAAGTGTGTCCATGTCTGTGGAGGCCAGTTGTTGTCAGTCTCAGGTGTCATTTCTCAGATATGATGCCATCCATCCTGTTTTTAGACAGGGTCTTTTACCAACCCTGAGCTTGTTGAGTAGGTCAGTCAGGCTGACTGCCTGGGTTTTGGGGATTAAACTGAAGTTCTCATGCTTGGGTGGCAACAAGTACTTTTCCAATTGAGCTATTGCTCCTGTTCTTTTTAATGTCCATTATGAAATCACAGCTGGATGGCTTTATGAGGTATTATTGTAATATTTTGATACAGTGTAGAATTCTCCTTGTTAGTTTAACAGTGACTTTGTACATACACTCTAAACCCTGTTACAATAAAAATGTGTCTTCTCAAGAAGAACTGCTAAACTTAGCCCTCTCCTCCCCCGCCCAGTATTTCAAGACAGGGGCTCTGTGTAGCCCTGGCTGTCCTAGAGTTCTCTTTGTAAACCAGGCTGGTCTTGAACTCAGAGATTCACCTGCATTTATCTGCCTCCTAAATGCTGGGATTAAAGGTGTATGCTGCCACTGCCTGGCACACCCCCCCCCCCTCCCCACCCATTATCAAACTTATAGCCTGGACCTTGCTATGTAATCTAGACTGGCTTTGAAATTGTGGTTCTTTTTACCTCCAGCCTATTATTGAGTGCTAGGATTATGGATATGTATTATATCATTCCTGGCTTCTGTTTCTTGTTTTTTTTTTTTTTTGTTTTTCGAGACAGGGTTTCTCTGCAGCTTTTTTAGATCCTGGCCTGGAACTAGCTCTTGTAGACCAGGCTGGCCTCGAACTCACAGAGATCCGCCTGCCTCTGCCTCCCGAGTGCTGGGATTAAAGGCGTGCGCCACCACCGCCCGGCCTGGCTTCTGTTTCTTAAAGTTCCTTATGTGCTAATGCCAGACATTGTTCTTTGTGTAACCAATTTCTGGTTGGCTGTGAGATTTTATTCACCTGTACTGTTCATCACAAAATATTTGTATAATTTTCTGTCACATGGCCATCCATGATTTTGAGCTGTCAAAGCTTATTTTTACATGGAAAGTGAACAAAATGTCAGTTAAAGTTGCTGGAGTTGGTTTAAAGAATTTCTGATTTACCAAGCTAATGTGCTGCCTTCCTACTACAGCATGTTATGTTATTGGGGCTTAATTGCTAATGTGGAGAGTTATGTAACCTAAACTTTGCGCTCACGTTTGGTTTTGTAAGATATGGAAGACTTGACCTCAGTGCCAGTTAAGAGGCCTCTTGTCTGGCAGGTTTTTGGCGTACAATGAAAAGGCTAATGAAAGCAGTGCCTTTGTGAACTTAACATTCCTTAATAAGAAGATTAGATAGTTAATATGTTATTAGTTCTGAAGATAGCTATAAAGTACAGATTCATATAAAGCCCTGTCTGTTTTTGTTTTTGTCCCTTTATCCTAAGACTTGCTATATATGTGATGAACAAGGAAGAGAAAGCAAAGCAGCTACTGGTGCTTGCATGACATGTAATAAACATGGATGTCGACAGGCTTTTCATGTAACCTGGTAAGTATGTTTCCATTATTGTACATAAGTAGAATTGGCGATTATATTATGTAACATCATGATATCAAGTATCTGCCTACGCTTGTATTATTACATTGCTTTTTACTGGATTAGGTTTTTTCAGCACTGAAGATCAAACTCTGTAACTTGTGTAAGACCCTGAGGCATAAGGGTGGCCAGGCCCTATTCCTGAGGCTCTCCCTCTCTCAGGCTCCACCAACCAGCTGGATCCCAGCTCTTTCAGCCTCAGGTGGCCAAGTTCCTACAGAGTAAAAAAAGCCCAAGCTCAGGACTTGAAAACCTACTTATCTCTACCATGTTTGTGCCCCCACAGAAACCCTCTGTAAGCCCAGTCCCTGTTGCTTCTTGCCTGAGCAAAGGCAGCCACCCTCCTGGGTTTTCTCCCTCCCAATAAATCTCTTGTGTGAGGTTTGTCGTGTGGTATGATTTTGTGGTATTCCTTGGCTCCCTGCTTGCCAGGATACCTTTCCCTTCAGAGCTGTAACATTTGTACTGGGAAATCTTTCCCCCTCAGAGCTGTAACACACCTTGTACATGCTATAAAAACACTCGGCCGTCCAGCTACATCCCAGCCCTTGTTCATTATTTTGACCAAAAACATAGTCTATATTGATCTTGCTTACTGTGCTATGATTTTGAATTGCAAAGAATGTTTCCTTTTTTTTTTTTGGTTTCTCGAGACAGGGTTTCTCTGCAGCTTTTTTAGAGCCTGTCCTGGAACTAGCTCTTGTAGACCAGGCTGGCCTCGAACTCACAGAGATCCGCCTGCCTCTGCCTCCCGAGTGCTTGGATTAAAGGTGTGCGCCACCACTGCCCGGCAAGAATGTTTCCTTTTAAGTTGATGTGTGAGCCAGGCCTGTTACAAGCATGTGATACCTGCTACTCAGGTGGAGGCAGGAAAATTACAAATTCAAGGCCTGCATGAACTATGTAATATGAAGCCATTTTGGAAAACTTTGAGAGAGACCATATTTCTAAAATACAAAAGACCTGACAAGATAGTTCAGCAAATAAAGATGCTTGCTGCCAGCCTTGATGACCTGAGTTTTGAACTCTGGATCCCACATGGTGGAAGGAAAGAGCCAACTCTTCATGTTCTTCTCTGACCTCTGTAAATGCATGTGTGTACCCTCCTCAAAAATACATGCCAAATACATGAATAAAGATAATAACAAATAAAGATGGATAGGGATGTAATTGAGTAGTAGTATGTTTGCCTAGCATATGAGAGGCCTCAGGACCAGTCCACAAAAAGAAAGGGTCCTGTTCACCCCATCCCCACTGCATTGCTGCTTTAGACCTCTAGTGAAGCATGGCATTTATTTGTACTAACATACTGATTTTAAAAGTAAGAAGAATTACTAATTATGAAGAGAAAAGGAATTTGTCTCTTCCTTTTTTCATCACTTGTATTTATTTAATAATATTTAATATTTTGAAATTATAATTATCTTATGAAATATTGTTACTGTGTTTTCCTGGGCTTTCATGGTTATCCATGCTTGTTTTAAACCCTAGACTCATATCAACCTCCTAAGCACTTGGAATCACAGGGGTGTGTCATTGAATGCAACTTTGAAAGCAACTTAATCACTATTTGGTGACATAAAACCTTCATATATCTTCATTCATGATAAAAATGAAGAGGTTATCGTAAACTATAACCATAGTCTTAAAGAATGATAATTACAAGTGGAGGTGAAATGACCTTGGTTACAACTGCAGTGGAGCTTTTCTGTCCCCTTTTGTGAGCGAGTAAGGTGGGCTTGGGCAAGACTAGGACCTTGCACATACTAATAAGCAGGTGGTTTCCTAGTGGAGCTAGACCTTTGGCCCCTATATTACCTCCTTTTCCTCTATATTGTCTTACAAATGCTAAAAGGTTAATTTTCTTTGCTTAAATGTGTCATGGTTTGAGGATCATTGATGTCTGTGGCCTTTGTTTGCAGTGCTCAGTTTGCTGGGCTGCTTTGTGAAGAAGAAGGAAATGGTGCAGACAACGTCCAGTACTGTGGCTACTGTAAATACCACTTTAGTAAGCTGGTAAGAGCAGTTTTAAATTTAGTATTAAACAGCAGTTGATTTTGACAAGATGGTGACACCATCTTACAGAGGGCATAAAATAAAGCATAGTCACAGTTCTTCCTTGACTTTTGCTAAAAATTAAATTCATTTAGTATGTTCTGTATTGAAAATGGAAAGAACTAGCAATTGTAAAATATTTTGCTTCACTAGAATATTCTAGTAACTGATAGCAAATATCATTTAGTGGAAAAATTAACTTTTAGAGAACTCTTTAATGTTCTAGTTGCTTTGATTTCCTGTTTGTAATCACTTTGAATTTTTTTTGTATTTTGTCTCATCTTCCTGTTGCATCTCTGTTACCCATCTTATTTGGTATATATGTAACTTCTGTTCTTATTTACTAGGAAATAATAAAACAGAAATTAGGCTGTTTTGTAATTTTACTAAAGAATCTGTTAAAATGTATTTAGACCCATCTTGGAAGGTTTTGAGATTTAGTCAGACTTTGTGATTAAACAGTTACATGGATGATTGAATTAGAAACCTTTTGAAGCATTTAGTTTTCAAAGTTTTTAAATTTTATGTGTATGAGTGTTTTACTTGCGTGTGTATATGCACCACAAAGTGTGCCTGGTACTCACAGAGGTCAGAAGAGGGTGTCAGACATTCTGGAATTGGAGTTATGGATGGTTATGGACCCTCATGTGGGTGCTGGGAACTGAACTTGGGCCCTCTGAAAGAGCAACGAGTGTTCTGAACTGCTGAGCCATGTCTGTAGCTCATAGTAAGAAACTTTGGGTTTTATGTACTTATGTCCAATTTCCTTTGAAAAATAAGTATTTTTAATGCTCCTAAGTACCTCTTTCAGTTCTTAAATATGTAGATTCATATACTTAACATTTTTTCTTTGTTTTTATTTCTGTCTTATTTTTAATTGCCGTTACCTGCTGAATAGGTCTGTCTTGCTCTAATAAATAATATTAACCATCCTTCAGGCCTCTACTGATGAAATCACTTAATAAAGCAAGTTGTTACAGTGTTCCTCATTAAATGATACATGACTATTACCTAAAGTGTGTGTCTGTCCTACTCATTGCTAATGATGGATTTATCTAAATGGGCTGGTAAAAATGAACTGTTTATAAGAAGTTAGACATTATAAAAGTGAAAAGTTTGAAGCTGGGAGTGGTGGCATGTTTGTAACCCCACCCACCCAGCACCTGGGAGGTGGTAAAGAGTTGAAAGTCATTTTACAGCTGTTTGTTGTTAAGGGCCAACCTTGGCTACAAGGAGATCTTACTTCAAACAAATAGCTGAGATAATTTTGACATTTATACAAATGAGTTTCTCATTGCTAATTATTGATATGATATTATTTGTTAGTTGTGAAAATCCATCTGGTTAAAATAAAACTTTCATAGAAGTTGAAGTTGTTTTGTTGTCACTTTAAGAATCAGTTCAGAACTAATCAGTTACAGTGTGAGCAACTTGCAAGCACCCAGACGATTCTTACCTTTATACTCTATTATCCACTGCTGTATTTTAAACAGAAATATGTAATGTTTTTAGTAATACATAGGTCTAATATTGACATTTGTCTTAATTTGTTCTAAATGACCTACAGAGACAACTGTTTTTCTCAGTATTTATTGAAAGTAAATGCTTCTTGCTTTACTATGGGCAATAAAGTAGCTCTTTTACATATTTACTTTTTCTGTTCTTTCAGTCTTGCCATTTATTTTTTCCCGTGTCCAAAGTGCTGCGATTTCAGCTATGTGCTACTACCCCAATGATATTATTTTGCAAATAGCTTTTGGTTAGTTCTCTCCTCTCCCCTCCCCTCCCCTCCCCTCCCCTCCCCTCCCCTCCCCTCCCCTCCCCTCCCCTCCCCTCCCCTTCCCTCTCCCCTCCCCTCCCCTTCCCTCTCCCCTCCCCTCTCCTCTCCCCTCCCTCCCCTCTCCCTTCCTCTCCCCTCCCCTCTCCTCCCCTCCCCTCCCCTCCCTTCTCCCTTCCTCTCCCCTCCCCTCTCCCTTCCTCTCCCTCTCTCTCTCCCTGAAAATATAGTAGCTTATTTGAAATAGGTATGTTTTCAAATTTTTTTGTAGGGGATGGAGCAGAGTCTCAATATGTAGCCTTGGATGGCTGGCTACTCTGTATGTAGGCCGTGCTAACCTTGAACTCACAGAGCTATCTGCTTCTGCTTCCCAAATGCTGGGATTAAATGTGTATGCCTCTATGCCTGGCTTGTTTTCACACATCTTAACAAATACACAAAAATATGGCATTGATGTTAAAATTAGTTTTTCTTTGTAATGCAAGTGGATTGTGTTTAAACTATTAATTGAAATACTGATTTTTTTAAAAAATTCTTTGGACATTTAAACATTTCACATTGAAAATAGTTTAAGCCTAATAAAAAGTGGATTTTTTATATACATATACATATATGTATATATTTTCTTTTTTAGAAAAAGAGCAAACGGGGATCTAATAGGTCATATGACCAAAGTTTAAGTGATTCTTCCTCTCACTCTCAGGATAAACATCATGAGAAAGAGAAAAAAGTAAGTGGATTTGTTGTTGCTAATTATGTAGCACATCACTTAATAAAAGTAAAAGAATCTTTTTAGGTAAAATTGTTTTTTTACAGCTAAATGGAAACATTGAAATTCAGAAAAATTTTGGCCTAATATTAAATCAAAGACTAGGTTTAAAATAATGCCATATTTGTAAATATGATTTTGACTATTGTAACTGAAAGTTTAAATAGAACTTGATTGACAGCATGAGAGTGATTTCTTGCATGTGTTAACAGGTCATCTTACAAAATCTGAGGTGACTTGGGCAATGATAGTTTGTTGCTATGTATCACTAACTGATCATGTCACATATAAGTAATTGTCCCATCAGCTTTTTGCTTTTACAAACAACCTTGAACAACCTTGAACTCTAAATATTCTTGGTTGTTTTATATTTTTCTGTAATGCTAATGTTTTATTTTTCCTAGCGGCCAAATGTTTTATCATTTGTTTTTGAATATTTTGCCTTTTTAATAAAAATACTAAATCTTTCTTAAATACTAATCTTTATTCTGATTTACCTGTTTTCTGCTTACATTTTTACCTGCTTTTACTTTAAAGGCTGATTAATTTTTAATTAATTAAAAGCAAGTATTATAGAACTATTCATACTTGATTTGTGATTCTTTTAAGAATATATTGGCAGTATAATAAAGGGATAATCCCTCTTAATTATCTTAATGGAAATGAGATAAAAGAGGGTATCTTAATTGGAGAAAGAATGTTCTTGCAGAGTTGATATGAATTAGTTTTGAAAGCAGGTTTTATTTAGTGTTTGAAAATAAGCCATATAACACTTTATGTCTGTAAGTACTTAGGATTTGGGAAAAGGTAATGTATAGTTTTTTTTTTTTTTTTTTTAGCATGTGTTGACTTTCAGTTTATGTTTGTACCTTTTTCAAGATATAAAAAAATTTCAAATATTTGGTTTTGAGATTGCTCTTCTAGTGTGAGCAAAATAAGTGCAATTTGTTTAGCAAAGGTAGGGTTTTATATATAAATATTGGAGGTCTCTGGTAGCCAGTAACTGAATGTGTTTATGTTATGAGGTTTTATGATAAAGTGACAGTAGGATTATATTTATTGCTTGGATTGTTGATTTAAAAAATGACAGATTGTTTTAATTAGGGTTTTAATAAGTGATACCATGATTGTATATAGACTTTTGAAACCACAAACTGAAATTTCTGTAGGTAGGCCTTAGTAGAGAGTGAAAAGGGAAGTGTCACCGTTAGTGATCTTTAGTTGTGGTATTTTATGAGCACTGTTTGTTTTAGAAATGACCACTGCATGGTCATACTGAATTGAATGAATACTCTCATATTATTGAAGGACTAATGTAGTACAGTGTTGAATAAGTACAGTTCTGTGATTGTGCTTGTGCTTGTAATTTATCTCCCCCAAATGAATGTGATTTTGTATTTTACTAAATCTTTATGAATTGTTGTGGAATTCTAGATTCAAAAAATTGTATTTAATTAAATTTGTTAAGCTCCAGGTTTTAGAGTTGTAAACAATGTTTGGATTTTACTTTCAGCATATATTAAAGGTATAACTGAATTTTTTTGTCATTAAGCCTATGATCTGTTTATTTTTCTCTCCCTGGTGCTGGCAGTTGAACCCAGTATGATGGTGTAGGTCTCTGGCATACAAAATAATCACTTTTAATACTGAGCTACATCCCTAGTCTATATTTCTGTTTTTTTTTATTAGTTCAGGTTTATTATTAATGTATTACACATAGTTAAATCTATTGTAAACTACTAGCTTACCTTAGTGTAGAACTTTTAATTATGATATGGTCTTAAGTAATAACATAGATGAATTGATGGGAGTATTACAGATCTTTTTTTCCTTTTCTTTACACCTATTTAATAGTTTGCTGTCACCCTGTCTGTCTGTCATTCATTAGAGGAGGGGGCTCATGCATCTAAACCTTGGGTTCAAGTTATCTTGTCTCATTCTCCTGAGTAGTTAGAATTACAGACCTGCATCACACTGTACCTGGCTATTTTCTTTTAAATGTTTATGTCTAGGATGGGCATGGTGAAACACACCTGTGATTCCAGTATGCAGAGAGTGAATTAGGAAGTTTAGTAATTCCAGGCCAGATTGGACTGCTGACAGTAACCACAGACCAAAATTAGAAAAAAATGGTGCCTGCATTAGACATTTACAGATGTTATTGTATTAGTCATTACAGATAATATTGAAATCAGTATGTCGAAGGATATCTGTAGATTATGTGTAAGCAATACAAAATTGTATATATGTAAGAGACTTGAGTATTGCTGGGCGGTGGTGGCACACACCTGCAATCCCAGCACTCGGGAGGCAGAGACAGGTGGATCTTTTGTGAGTTTGAGGCTAGCCTGGTCTACAGTGTGAGTTCCAGGACAGCTAGAACTGTTTCATAGAGAAACCCTGTCTCGAAAAACCAGAGAGAGCATGACAGATTGATTGATTTGGGTATCCATGAATGTATGTGTCAGACACTGGAATGTTTGTCTTGGAAACACACCCCATGCCCACCTCCCCAGGAATGTTAGTCAGATGACTCATTTCATTGAAGTGTATCATTCACAATCTGTTTATACTTGGGTATTTTATTTATTGTTCTGGCTATTGAGACAATACTAGCCTTGAATTTCTGATCTTGCCTCTACCTCCCAAATTCTGGAAATGTAGGTGTGTGACACTTATACCAATCTGACATTGACAGCTTTCAGTACTGTTGATTTTCAAGACAGGATTTTTCTGTGGTGACCTGGTTGACTTGGAACTTAGCTTTAGACCAGGCTGGCCTTGAACTCAGTGATCAGCTTTCTCCTGCACCCCAAGTGCTAGAATAAAAGCATGAACTACCACTACTGACCATAATGCTGTTCTTAGATGTTAAATGCCCACCTTTGTTTATCTCTGTTATGGAACATACCTTCTTTGTATATTGCAGAATGTTTTCTTATTAAATTAAAAATATGTTGCTCATACATTGCATTTAATGCTAAATATTTTGTTATCTACTTTATTTAAATTTGAAAGTAGCGGTATAAGTCAGTGCTAGGTGTATACTTGATCCCTAATACCAAAATTTGTTTTCAAAGACAGTTTCTCTCTGTGTAATCCTGGCTGTTCTGGAACCCTCTCTCTGTATCTTCAGTTCAGAGAACTGCCTGCCTCCGCCTTCCAAGTGCAGGGATTAAAGGCATGTACCACCATGCCCGTCAAAAGTTTATAACTCTTAAAAATGAATTTATTCATTTATGGATGGTGTCTCACTGTAGTGTGAAGCGGCGGCGGGCTGTGTTCTGCCACCCAGCCGCCGGCTAGCTTTACACCCGAAATAATTACACGGAAACTGTATTCTTTTAAAACACTGCCTGGCCCATAGTTTCAGCCTCTTATTGGCTAATTCTCACATCTTGCTTTAACCCATATTTAGTAATCTGGGTAGCACCACAAGGTGTGGCTTACCAAGAGAGATCTTAACCTGCGTCCATCTCGGAGAGGAACAACATGGAGACTCCTATGGCGACTGCCTGAAGCGTCTCCCCAACTCTACTTCCTTGTTCCCACAATTCTGTTCTGTCTACTCCACCTACCTAATTTTCTGTTCTTAAAGGGCCAAGGCAGTTTTCTTTATTAATTAACCAATGAAAGAAACATAGACAGATAACTCTCCTCCATCATCTCACTGTAGTTCAGCTGGCTTCAAAATTATAGTTCTCCTGCTTTAGCCTTCTACAAACTGGAACTGTAGACTTGCTTTACCATGCCTGGCTATATTTTTGTTAACGTATATTACTTTTACAGATGGGTTACATTATGCTTTTTTTATACGTGTATATAATGCATTTTGATCATATTTACTCTTCAATATCCTTTCTTATCCCTCTCCTTTTGATCCTCTTCCTTTTACCAATTAGTCTCTCTTCTACTTTTGGGTTTTTTTTTTTTGTTTGTTTTGCATGATGGGGAGAATGACCCAATGAATTTAAGATTGATTATAGGAGTATAGTTGGGGGTTATTTATAGGGTCATAAGCTACTCATGAATATGCACAACTGAAGAAAATTTCTCTCCCCTCCAGCAACCATTAACTGCCTAGAGATCCTCAGGGAGGGGTGGGGCTACATTTTAAAAACATCTGGAGAAACATTTAAGTGATTGGAGAGATGGTTTAAGAACACTGGTTGCTCTTCCAGAAGATCCGGGTTTGATTTTCTGTTCCTAAATGTTGGTTCACAGCTGTCTGTAATTCTAATTCCAGGGGATCTGATGCCTTCTTCTGGCCTTGGAGGACACCAGGCACACATGTGGTGCACAAACATACATGCAGGCAAAAAATATAGAAATAAGTAAATATAATAAAAAATTTAAAAGGAGGGGCTGGAGAGATGGCTCAGTGGTTAAGAGCATTGCCTGTTCTTCCAAAGGTCATGAGTTCAATTCCCAGCAACCACATGTTGGCTCACAACCATCTGTAATGGAGTTTGGTGCCCTCTTCTGGCTTACAGACACACACACACACACACACACACACACACACACACACACACACACACAGAGAGAGAGAGAGACAGAATATTGTATACATAATAAATAAATAAAAAATATTTAAAAGGAAAATTTAAAACAAAATATTTTTTCTTTTCAGGGAACTTCTGTGAGACCAAAGCTTCATTACAGTGGGTTAAGAGACCCACGTGTTGTGGCACATGCCTTTAATCATAGGGAGACAGAGGCATACAGACCCGCCTGGTCTACATAGTAAATTTCAGGCCAGCCAGAGATACACTTTGTGGCCCATTTACTTCCTTCCTTCCTTCCTTCCTTCCTTCCTTCCTTCCTTCCTTCCTTCCTTCCTTATTCATTCATTCATTTATTCGTAATATTTTATTTATTATGTATACAATAGTCTGTGTGTATGCCTGCAGGCCAGAAGAGGGCACCAGACCCCAACCACCATGTGGTTGCTGGGAATTGAACTCAGGACCTTTGGAAGAGCAGGCAATGCTCTTAACCTCTGAGCCATCTCTCCAGTCCTGTGGCCCTTTCTTAAAAAGATTGATTAGAGATGCCCAGTGGGTAAAGTGCTATACAAGCATAAGGACCTAAGCACCTATGTGTAAACCAGGTATAATGATGTTTACCTGTAACCTCAGTGCATGGTGGAGGAAGAAGAAACAGATCAGTGGATCCTTGGGACTCAATGGCCAGCTAGTTTAGTTGAAATAATTGAGCTCCAGGTAAGTAATAACAGTGCAAGGCAGAAAAAACGCTCATAATGAAATAGGACTGTGGATAAAAGACAATTTATAAATTATGATAATCTGACACATATTTTTAAAGGAACCAAAGGAAATGCTAAATTAATTACAGTGCATGTGAGGTTTTAATTTAGCTGCTAATAATTTGGATTGTGAATTAATCACAGATTGCTTTCTAAAGTAATAAAGTGCTATTTAAAATGAATAGTAGACTTGACTGTAGTCGAAATCAATAGGAATGGAAGTATTATTGGTCTTTGGATTCATCTATGTATTTAACAAACCCTCCATTTAAAAAGAGTCTCTGGTCATATCTATTAGAAAGGTTTAATAGAACCAACTTTAAGGCCAGGGATGTGGCTTAGCAGTTAAGAGTACTCTCGTAGAGGACCTGGGTTTGGTTCTCAACACCCACCCCATGTATGCTTCATAATTGTAATTCCAGTTTCAGTGGATCCAATGCAACTTTCTGCTTCTGTGGGTACTAGGCACGCTCCTGGTATGCATGTAGGTAAGGCAACTTTCTGCTTCTGTGGGTACTAGGCACGCTCCTGGTATGCATGTAGGTAAGGCATGTATACACATGAAATAAGGTTTATTTTTAAAGTTGTATTTAGTTATTTTTGCATCCAACCTTTTCTTCTGCCCTAATCCAATTCGTAGGCATTTATTTGTGTATTTATAGACTGGCTCTCATCATGTAGCTGAGGCTGGTCTTGAACTAATTATGTAGACTAGATTGGTCCAGAATTTGCTATCCTGCCCCAGCCTCTTGATAACTAGAATGACAATTATGTACTTCCAGCTTTGGTCAGTTTGAAGGTTTATGCAACCATTTAAGACTTGTGAAACTATCTTTTCCTAGAGAGGCTAAATGGCATGTCTGAAGTCAATAGATTTTTGTAATAGAGGAAAATGGAATTTTTTTTTTTTGGTTTTTATGTCTAATTGTTCTTAAGTAAAAGAAGCATAGTCACAGAGAGGAGTTGAGAAATTTACAAGATTACCATCTGTACAACCTGCCACCACATTGGGAATTTTCCAACTTCAGAAAAGATTTATTGCTTAGCTAAGTGTGGTGGCTCACACCTTTAATCCCAGCAGTCCAGAGGCAGAGACAGGTGGATCTCAGTAAATTGGAGGCCAACCTGCTCTACAAAGTTGAGTTCCAGGCTATCTAGAAATTATTGCTAAAGGCTAAGTTGTAGGTTATGATTTGGGATGTGCTGGTTATTTATTACACTGAGACAGTCTTGTATCATTTTTTTTCTAGAGTCTGCCTGCATTAGTGACTGTCTTACAAGTGCACTGCAGTTTAAAGTAGGGAGGAATACATTGAGATGAATTCATAAATGGAAAAAGTATATTGAAAGAAAGTGTTTGTCTAGCCTGTTGAACACCAGTTTAGCCATGTACTGTGTTGTTCAGTGAATTCTCATTGTTAACTGGGAGAACTGCTGCTTGCTGCTACTGTATGTTGCTTACGCAAGAAAAAATGAAAGTCATAATTTGATGTGTAGTACTTTGCAGTACATGCTGAGCCGTTTATAAAAACTTTTGTACCAGCCTAATTTGTTTTTGATTTAGTTGTTTTTGTTTTGTTTTATTGAGACAGAATCTCTCTACATAATTATGACTGTTTTGGAACTCACTATGTATACCACATACCAGGTTGGCTTTGAACTCAGAGGTCTTCCTGCCTCTGCTTCTCAAGTGCTGGGATTAAAAGCATGTATCACCATGCTGAGCTCCATTTTGAACATCATCTTTAAAAAAAATATTTATTTATTTATTTATTAAGGTTACAATATTCTGTCTGTGTGTATGCCTGCAGGCTAGGACACCAGACCTCATTACAGATGGTTGTGAGCCACCATATGGTTGCAGGGAATTGAACTCGGGTCCTTTGGAAGAAAAGGAAATGTTCTTAGCTGTTGAGCCATCTCTCCAGCCCCCTTGAAAAATCTTTTTTAAAAAAATTTATTATATATACAGTGTTCTGCCTGTATTCCAGAAAGAAGGCATCAGGTCTCATTATAGATAATTGTGAGTCACCATGTGGTTGCTGGGATTGAACTCAGGACCTCTAGAAGAACAGCCAGTGAATGCTCTTAACCTTTGAGCCATCTTTCCAGTCCCCCATCTTGAAAATCTTAGATTGAATCCTATTCAGTAAAAAATTATCTTTCTTGAAATGTACTCAGTTTCAAGTAGGCTTGCCAGAATCCATATGTCTCATTAAAGTGAGAAGGGATTATCTCCTGCCCTTGCTTGCAGTCTGCTATTAATAGTTGGCAAGAGGAGGAGGAGGTTTTGCCAGTGTAAAACACTTAGAGTAGGTGGAAGTTTCTAGGTGGTAGGCTTAGAATTGACTAGATTTACGTGTTGTATAGAGTTACTCATCTCATAAGAGAACTAGAGTGCTTTCTTCTGTGGCTTAGAGGAATAAAATCAAATCCTTGTATTGCTGTTTCTTTTCTGTGTCTCAAGCAGAGCTTTCAGCATGGGGAGTTACCAGGCATCCACTTTTTTTAAAAAAAAAATAACTTATGTATATGAGTGCTCTTTTTGCATGTATGCCAGCGTGACAGAGGTCGTCAGATAGAAGAGGGTATCAGATCCCATTATAGATGACTGTGAGCTACCATGTGGGTGCTGGAAATTGAACTCTTCTGGAGGAGTAGACAGTACTCTTAACTGCTGAGCCATCTCTCTAGCCCTCCACTTCATTTTTTTTTTTTTTAAATTGTTTTCTTTTTGGAATCTCATGTAGAAGCTGAAGCTTTTTCTTATTGAGAGCTAAGAGAGCAGTATAGTCAAGAGCTGGAATAGCTGTAGTGTGTTTGATGAAACTGAAGTATGAGAAAAGAGGAGACATCCTGATTCTAGTTTCAGACTTCATCCTTGGGCAGTGAGCACCAGCCCAAGGATTATATATTGAACTCTTTTCTGTTATTCATAGTGCTGAGGACTGAAACTAAGTCCTCATGATTGCTGGATAGCTGTGGACTACTGTACATTGAGTTGTGCTCTTAAGCCTGCTTTTTAATTTTTTTCCCTCTGAGATAGGGTTTCTCTGTGTAGCCCTGACTGTCCTGTGCCTTTATCCTGCCAACCAGCTCCCAAATCATGACAGGGAGACTTATTAATTATGAAAACTTGGCTGGTAGCTTAGGCTTGTTTCTAATTAGTTTTTTGGGTGTAGGGTGGGGGGAGGTGGGATTTTTGTTTGTTTGTTGTTTTTGTTTTTGAGACGGGTTCTGTAGCTTTGGAGCCTGTCCTGGAACTTCAGGTTGGCCTTGAGACTCACAAGAAAGAGACTCACTGCCTGTCTCTTTCTCCCGAGTGTTGGGATATAAGGCATACACCACCACCGCCTGGCCTAACTAGTTTTTATAACTTAAATTAACCTATCTTCTGTGCCAGGAAATTCTGCCTATCAGCCTTTAGCTCTTTATTAAACTAATCAGAGTGACATATCTTCCTTTACACAGTGTAATCAGATATCTCAACAGCTGTCCTGGAACTCAGATCTTCCTGCCCCTGCTTTCTAAGTGCTGGGATCAAAAGTGTGTACTACCACCACCTAGCTCAAAAAAAATTATTTTTTGATATAGGGTTACACTCTATAAGCCAAGCTGACTGGGAAAACTTGTGGCTGTTCTCTTTAGTCTCCTGAAAGCCACAATCATTATTATAGGCATGAGGCACAGATCCTTCTTTTTAACTTAGGACTTTTTTTCTTTTTCATTTATTCCTTTTATTGAAAATAGATTATTTTCACATACCATGTACCCTGATTATAGTTTCACTTCCCTCCATACCTCCCAGTTTCTCCCCATTTTCCCTCCCCTCTGGATCCACTCTACTTCTGTCTCTCATTAGAAAATAACAGGCTTCTAAGAGATACCACCAAACATGACAGAATACAACATAAAATGGAGCACAAGCAGTCAATGAATTTGAACATGGCAACCCAACAGGAGGAAGAATCCCAACAGCAAGCACCAGAGTCAGAGACCCACTCTTTCTCACAGTTAGGAGTCTCACAAAACTACTAAGCTAATAATAACTAGCTATATCATATACACAGGGTATATGTACGTACGTATATACATACATCATATATATGCGCATATATGTGCAGAGGTGCCTTCCTTGATCACTATCCACCTTATTTCTTGAGACAGGACCTCTCACTGAGCCTGGAGTTCTTTGATTGGGCTAGTCTGGCTGGCCGATGAGCTCCAGGGAACTGCCTGTCTCCACAGGTGCACACCTCCATGCCTGACTAGGACGTGGGTGCTGGGGATCCAAACACAGGGCCTCTTGCTTAAGACTAATTCATCTCGCCAACCCCGGAATATAAGTTCTTAAGGTATATAGTAATGATTTTATGAATTTCATTGATATATGTTGTAATGTGTTACATTTTGTCTTTTGTAAATTTGGGTCATGTGTTTTTGTCTTTGTATAGTTTGGCTAAGGGTTTGTCTGTCCTCTTTTCAAAGATCAATTCTGTCATTGAGTTTTTGTATTGTGTTTTTAATTTTTATTAATTTTTTCCTGAATAAGTTTTCTGTGCGTGTGCATGTGTGCCTAATAGAGATCTTAAGTTGATGTCAGGTGTTTTTTTTCCTCAGTTTCTTCCCACTTTTTTTTTTTTTTTTTTTTTTTTTTTTTTGAGACGGGGGTCTCATAGTAAGCTTTGAGCTCACAGGTTTGGCTAGACTGACTGGCTGGTAAATCCCAGGGATCTTCCTTCCTGTCTCTCCTAGTGCTGGGATTTCAGGCACTTTTAGATGGGTGCTGGGGATAAGTTGTGGCCTCATTCTTTAAGGGAAAGGAGTCAGCCCTTGATTCTGGTTAATTCTGTTTGTCTTGATTATGGCTTAGAATTTTCTTGTTTCTTTAAGGTCCTCGGTACACCTGATGTTACTTATTTGAGATGTTGTTTAATATAAATACTAGGACTATAACTTCCCTCTTAGGACTGCTTTCATTGTATCTGGTAGATTTTGATAAGCAGTGTTTTAATTTTAGTTTACTTCTTAAAGTTTTTTTTTAAAAATTTTTTTCTTATTGATTTCCTTAAGGATCCATTCAGTAGTATGTCATTTATGTACAAAGAGTTTGTGTGGGTTTTTTTTTTTTTTTTGTGTGTGTGTGTGTGTGTGGCTTCTCTTGCTGTTCATTTCTAATTTTGTCCCACTTTATTGAAATAGAATATAAGAAGTGATTCACTTTCCTATATTTATTGTCACTTTATGTCCTATTATGATATCTTAAAGAAAAATTCCATGGGCTGCTATGTAGAATGTGAACTTTGTAGTGTTTGGTTAGAATGTTCTATAGATATTTATGAGGTCCTTTTGATCTGTGATGTCATTGACGAATGAGATATTGAAGTTACTATTTCTATGTGAGGTCTGTTTTATGAAATAGTTGGTACATTTGCGCTACTGTTTATCCAGACAGGGTCTTGCCATGTAGCCCAGGCTTATCTCAAACTTGAGATTCTCCTGCCTCATTTTGAATGTTTCAGTTAATTATAGATTTGTACCATCAGGCCTAGTTGCTGTTTTAACTTCTGTTCTTTGCTGTCTCTTTTTTTCTCAGACTGTGTGCTTTTCTTCTCTCTCTTTCATTTGAGACAAACTGTCCTCAAACTTGAGGAGATCCACCTGCTTCAGCAAAGAGAGTGCTTGGGGATACAAGGTTCTTGTCCACATCTGGTTCACGTAGTCTAAAATTCTATGTAATCTTTTTTGTGAACTATTAACTACACCGTAGTACTTTTGTATGTAGTTGCAATAAAAGGACTTTTTTTTTTTTTTTTTTTTTTTTTTTTTTTTCGAGACAGGGTTTCTCTGTAGCTTTGGAGCCTGTCCTGGAACTAGCTCTTGTAGACCAGGCTGGTCTCGAACTCACAGAGATCCGCCTGCCTCTGCCTCCCGAGTGCTGGGATTAAAGGCGTGCGCCACCACCGCCCGGCTAAAAGGACATTTTAAATATAAATTCAGTACTATTATCAAAATAACTATTGTTAAAGATTCTAATTTGTCAGAAATACTCTGAAAATTTAAACATTAGGTTTTTTTCAGGGGTGGTGTTGGAGGGAGTACATGCCATACGTACTCCATGTGGAGGTCAGAGGACAGCTTGTTGAGTTGCTTCTCTCTCTCTTTCTCTCCTTTTTGGTATTCGAGATAGGGTTTCTCTCTGTAGCCTTTGCTGTCTTGGAACTCCTATGGACCAGGCTGGCTTCGAACTTACAGAGATTTGCCTTCCAAGTGCTGGGATTAAAGGTTTGCACCACCATTGCCCAGCATGTTGCTTTTCTCTTACTACCATGTAGGTCTGGGTGGTAAACTGTAGTATTTAGACTTGAGTGTACCAACTTGCTGCCCTTAAAATTTTTTTTTTTTTTTAAAGACAGACTCTTACTGTGTAACCCTGTCTTGAACTGGAATTCACAGCTTCTCTCTCTATCCCCCAAGTTCTGGGTTTAGACATATGCACCACCACACCCAGCATAGTGTTAAAATACTAATGTCTTTCATAGCAATAGGGGAAACAAAAAAAAAAATTAAATCTTGGTCCTAGATCTAACCCACGTTCATGATGGATATATAATGCGTTGTCAGATCTAGTCAGTGTTTGGAGTATTTGAACTCCCGCCCCCCCCCCCCCCCAATCTTCTACGACCTTGACACTCATGAAAAATCGCCTACTGCTTTAGAGTTTCTGTGGCTCTATTTCTGAAGTCTTTTTTTTTCCTTCTTCCAGGGTGAGTATAGAGTTTAATCAGTGGGTTATGGAAGGAAAGGGAATGGGGAGAGAGGGAGGGAGAAAGAAACCTATTTCTTAAGTCTTAACAGTGTATTCTTTTGGCATGTACCGTTGTTTTTTTTTTTTTTTTTTTTTTTTTTTTTGCTGGGGTTTGCTACATGGCCTGGGCCAGCCTCAAATTCACAATGATCCTCCTGACTTGATTTCTTGAATACTAAGGTTACAGGTCTATACCATTATTCTCAGCTGGGAATATTGTTTTAATTTTTGTTCAGTGATTTAAAAACAAGTATTAATGATTGAATATGATTTCATTTATGAGAGGCAGATACTTCATCAGTTATATTCCTAGTCCCTTTTATATTAGTCAGGATTCTCTAAATTATCAGAATGCAGTATAATGCATGTATACACAGATATACATAAATATATGAGTGGCTATATATATAATATATTAAGAATGTCTATAGGCTGTGATCCTCTTATCTGTAAGTCTGTATTATTTACTCTTTATAGCATGACATTAATATTTATTATCTTAAAACTATAATAAAAATTTATGGTCTTCTACCTATATATTGGTCAATAATTGGAGTTTAGCAGCTAGTTTAGCTCAGGGTCTCAATTTCTTTAAAGATGGCTTAAAATGTGGTTTGGGTGGGCTGGAGAGATGGCTCAGCCATTGGGAGCACTGAATGTTCTTCCAGAGGACCTGGATTCAATTCCCAGCACTTCCAGGGGCATTCAGAACTGTCTGTAACTCCATTTTCAGGGGACCTGACACACTTACACAGACATACATGCAGGTAAAACACCAACACTCATCAAAATAACCAAACAAATAGTTTAAAATTATTTATTTAAAATGGGGTTTGCAGGAGTGTGGAAGAAATCAGGGAGTAGGCTGACACCTCTTTTGAAGGATTGAGTGAAGTTGGGAGAACATTTTCCAAAATGCCTTACTCATGTGGCTTCACGCTGGTATTAGTTGAAATTTTTGCAAATGGATCATGGTGTCTTAGGGCTACCTGAGTCTCGTGACAGTGACAGCAGTCTTCCCAGTATGAATGACAGAAGAGAGAAAAGCAGTCTGTCTCAACACCACTACTTTTTTTCTGGAGTGGTTGTAGCAAAACAGTATGTGATTTGTTTTTTGTTTGTTAGTTCAAACTGTGTTAATGGAATATTATTATACTCCTTTTGAGGAAGGGTTGTGACAGGATTTCTCTGTTTAACAGCCCTGGCTGTCCTGGAATTCACTATGTAGACCAGGCTGGCCTGGATTTTTTTTTCTTAATTTTTTTTTAAAGATTCATTTATTTTGTGTATGAGTACTCTATCTGAGTGTATGACTTTATGCCAGAAGAGGGCCTCAGGTCCCATTATAGATGGTTGTGAACCACCATGTCGTTGCTGGAAGAGTAGCCAGTACTCTTAACCCCTGAACCATCTCCAGCCCTCCAGGCTGGCCTTGAATTTGCAGAGATCCACCTGCCTCAGCCTCCTCAGTACTGGGATTACCATGTACGACCACTGGCTGGCTCTCTCTATTTTTGCAGTATATATCTGTTGACTCCGTAGATCAGTGTTGGTCAGTGGATGGGAGACATTACCTAGGGGTAAAGGACTTTGGAGAATGATGGTTAATTTTAATAGCTTAGCACAACCTAGAATCACCTGAGAAGGGAGTCTCAGTGAAGGATTGTCTAGATCATGTTACTGTGTTTGTGGAGGGAATTGTCTTGATTGCATTAATTGAGTAGGAAGAACTACCCATTGTTGGATACATAGTTCCATGGACACTGGATCCAGCTTGAATTAGAGTGGAGAAGTGCCTTTTTCATGGGTGTGTTTATTGTTCTTTCCTTCTGACTGTGGATGTAATATGATCATCTCAAACTTCTGCCTTTGAAATTATGACAAAGGTACTTTTGTAATTTTTTTCTTTCCATATCTATTTCTTGGTATTCTACTGTTCAGTCTTCTTTTCCTTCATTAATGAAGAAGGGAGGAATCTACAGAGGTAACCAGGGAGTGGAGTGGATTAAGCAATGCAAGGAGAAATAAATGTCCTTTGTATTTAGTGCTAAAGCAGCTCTTGGGGATTTTTAAGGCAGTGGTTGGAGCAAAAACTCACTGAAGGTTTTAGCGTGAAGACCAGGGTATAGTGAGAGTACTGAATTCTTTTAAGAGTCTTATATATGGGCCCGGAGAGGTAGCTCAGCAGTTATGAACACAGGCTATTCTAGAGGCCAAAGTTCAATTCCCAGCACTATATGATGACTCCAGTTTTAGGGAATCTGCCCCCTCTTTTGGCTTCCATGGGAAGTATTCATATGGTACACAGACACATATACAGCCCAAAACATCAACATATGTAGGAGAATAAAAATAAGTAAACCTTAAAACTTTTTTTAAGGATTAAAAAAATTAAATCTTGAGGCAGAGGCAGATCTCCATGTTTGAGGCCAGCCTGATTTAGGTCTACAGAGCAAGAATTCCAGGATAGCCACTCTTACACAGTAAAACCCACCTTGAAAAATAATCTTATTTTAAGAACTTAGATATGAAAAAACGTATGTATATTTATTGCTCTAATTTGGTTCAGAAGTAAAGAAACATGAAGGTAAATAAATTATTGAAGATAATGCTATGTAGAGTGGCTATAAGGAAGAGTGTTTATTATTAGAGAGTTGAAGGTGGGTAGTAAGTGTGGAGAAAGTAGGGAAGGGGAAAACAGGTTTAGAGAAAATACTGGAGGGGCTGGAGAGATGGCTCAGAGGTTAAGAGCATTGCCTGTTCTTCCAAAGGTCCTGAGTTCAATTCCCAGCAACCATGTGGTGGCTCACAACCATCTGTAATGAGGTATGGTGCCCTCTTCTGGCCTGCAGGCATATACACAGACAGACAATTGTATACATAATAAATAAATAAAAGAATTTTAAAAAAAGAAAGAAAAAATACTGGAGCCTAAGGCCAAGAAGAATTCATGAACTATAAGAGGTTATAGAGCATAAGTAATAGTTGGTGGCACATGCTTTTTTTTTTTTTTTTTGATACAGGGTTTCCTTGTAGTTTCTAGAGCCTGTCCTGGAACCAGCTCTTGTAGATCAGGCTGGCCTCGAACTCAGAGATCCTCCTGCCTCTGCCTCCCGAGTGCTGGGATTAAAGGCGTGCGCCACCACCACCCGGCTAGGCACATGCTTTTAATTCCAGCAGAGGTAGGCCCGCCTGGTCTACATACTGAGTTCCAGGACAGTCAGTGCTATGTAGAGAGATTTTTGTCTGGGAACCCCCTCCATTAAAATAGAGTATTGTCATTTAGTATTTCCTTGGTTCGTTTTGGGTAGTGGCAGTATCTCTAGGGTGTTTGAACATGATTCTCCATGGGCTATCTAATTTTTGCAAACGTCTTAGACTCATGAGGGACTCTGACTTTTCTTCCTGATGATCTTATCCAGGTTATTTATATAGCAGTTTTGGAAAATGGAAGCTCAGTTATTCTGAGCAAAGGGCAGATTTGTGCATAGCTATGGAAAATAAAAAGATAATACTGCCTTTTGTAGTAATTGACAGGCATACGTACTGCACAAAGTTGGACTCCTTACAAGGTTCTTCTCACATAATGTAATACATTTCACTTTGTGATGACAAGTGTAATATGGACCTCTTCATGATACCTTGTCATCATTGGGGCTTGGACCATCAGCACAGTGTAGTCTATTTCTGGTGTAGTGAGTAATAAACTCTTCTCTGTCAGTTTGGGAGCATTATTCTCTCCTGTCATCCACAATACTACAGTGGGTACCTTGTTAGCATGTTCGCAGAGGCAGAGCTGGGTTTCATATTGGCTGCTCTCAGTGCTTTCTGATAGGTGTGGACCCTGGAGAATTTCTGATTGCTTCCTTTCCCCTCATACTTACTGTTAGTATGCATATCTAGTAGTTCTTCTCACCTTATATGATTATATTTAGAGGTTCATTGTAATACTTGAACAGTTGAGTTTGTTGTGTTCTATGATTTTTGATTTTGCTATCTAGTTTTTGTGGTGTTTCATAAAGATTGCTGCTAATGGTCCTTTTTTTCTTTTTTTTCTTTCTCACTACTTTAAATGGGTTTTGAAACTATTGGTTTCTCTCTCTCTCTCTCTCTCTCTCTCTCTCTCTCTCTCTCTCTCTCTCTCTCTCTCTCTCTCTGTGTGTGTGTGTGTGTGTGTGTTTGAGAGACAGAGACAGAGGGGAGAGAGACAGATCCTCATTCTATAGTTTAGAATGTCTATGAATTTACTGTGTAGCTAAAGGGTGTTGGACTCATAATTAAGTTTGAGCCTTCTGAAACCTGGGATTACAACCTGGTAAAGCAAGAGATTTTTTTTTCCCGTTTAAAGTAGGCAATAACAGAAACAGATCCATCTGTTTTAGTTGTGCCTTTTCCATTAAGTAGAAAACCAAGTGCTTTACTCTCAAATATGGGAATCAAATGGACTCTGAGATTGAGCTCAACTGTTAACATCTTAAAAATACGTATTTTTACTTTGTATAAATATTTTTATGTATGTATGTATGTATGTATGTGTTTGTGTGTGCTCTGTACCCATGAAGACCAGAAGAAAGCATTGGATCTTCTATAACTAACGTTGTATTCTTTATATGTTTACTCATCGAGTCCTTGAGATAATGTAGACTTGGCAGAAAATAGAGTTGAATTACATTTACAAATAGTAAGATAGAGTTGAATTTGAACCCAGTTTGTCTTCTTTAATCTTCTCTTAACCACTGTATTGTGCTTTTTAGGTATGCCAGTGTGAGTGAGAGTAGTAACAATTTTTTTTCTTAGTGTGAGGGTTTAGCTTACATGTATATATGTATACTACTTTAACGCACTGTTTGTAGAGGCCAGAAGACAGTGTCAGATCCCCTGGAGCTGGAGTGACAGATGGTTGTGAGCTACTGTGTGGGTGCTAGAAACAGAACCTGAGTCCTCCACAAGAGCAACAAGTGATTTTTAACTGCTAAGCCATTACTCTGGCTCCCAGAGAAGTAATGGAGTTTATAGTGAGCTTATTTAATGTGAATTGAAAGGTCTGGGAAATGAGATACTTACAGAATGAGATATTTTTGGAGTTGCAGGGCAATGGAAAAGGTGCATGCTAGGTCATGAATGGTTGTGGATATTATTAGAAAAGTGATAGTATAAATATAAATAAGGCTATCAGAAACACTAACTGCAGCCACGTGGACTTGATATACATTTTATTTAAAGAGCTGATAAGTCTGATTTCAGTAACAGTAGGCAGTGAGATGGTAAGCATTTGGAAGGCATTTGGAGTTCAGGATAGTTAGGCTCGTTCTTATAACAAAATAGTTTCTTTAATTCATAAAAATAGGACTGTCTGAGTGAGGGTTTCTGTTTCAGTGACAAAACTCTATGACTAAAAGCAACTTGCAGATGAAAGTTTATTTCATCTTAAAACTTTCAGGTCACTAAGAGAAGCCAGGGAAGGAGGCAGAAACTGAAGTGGAAGCCATGGAGAAACACTGCTTGCTGGATTGATTCCCCCTGGCTTGCTCAAGTTAACTTTCTTTTTATACCCTCAGGACCACCTGCCCAGGGTTGGTATCACCCAAAATGGGCTGGGCACCCCTACATCAATAACTAATTGGGAAATGCCCCCACAGACTTGCACAAAGGCAAGATAGATAGAGGCGTTTTCTCAATTGAGTTTCTTCTTGGTTAACTATAGCGTGCATAAGTTGAGAAAAAAACCTAATCAGGACAGAAGCTCTAGTGCTAATATTATTACACTTTTATCACCAAACTTATCCAGAAGTCTACGGTACAGGAAATCTCTGACTCAGAGCTTATTATTTTATTATAGCGAAACAGTAGCCAGAGTATCAGTATTTTCTGTATCATTCTTTAAGTCCAGCTCTCATGAGACAATGCAGAGGATCAGATGAAATATATTCCTACTATCTGTCACATTAAAGGAGAGGACCCGGGGCTTAAGACATTTGGGTGTGTGTGCATATGTACATACATATATGATGTACACACATACACACAAAGGCATAGATGCTCTTTCCTCCTTTATACTATTCTGACTTTTGAGGCAACCTTGAAAAGTTAGTCTAAAAAAATGGTTGTTTTACTTGAAAATAGTAAACTGAGTGAAATGGCCACATCTGAATAAGAAACCAGGAACTGAGTTTATTTAATAACTGGTTATTCAGAAATAAGATATTTAGGTAGAGTATTTTCCATACATTATAATGAGCAAATTATGAGTGTCTTTATACAGTGTTTACATTGTATTCACAGACAAACATTAAATGAGACTTGTTGATTTTTCAAGATGGGTTCTTTATGTAGCCCTGCCTGTACTGGAATTCACTTTGCAGACCAGGCTGGCCAGGAATTTACAGAGATTCACCTGCCTCTGCTTCCCAAGTGCTGGGATTAAAGGTATGTGTAACTATTGGCTATCCAAAAATGGCACTTTGTGGTTATTTTCTTCAGAGCGATCAGTCTGCCTCTTCTCTTCCTTCCCTCCTCCTCCTTTTTTTCTCAGGACAACTCTAATGGATATCCTAGTTTGCTTTCTGTTGTTGTGATAAACACTGACCAAACCTAGTTTTAGACCAAAGTGGCTTTGAACTCACAGAGATCTGCCTGCCTCTGCTGTCTCCTAAGTGCTGGGATTCACAGCTTGGTGAAGCTGGACACTTCACTTTCAATGGTGCAAGAAAAAGACATGAATTTGGTTAATAAATGGTTATTTGTATAATGCATTTTGGGGGCATTATACAGGCTCTCATACATAGTTTAGGCTTACCTCAGACTGCCTGTGTGGTCGAGGATGACCTTGAACTCCAAATCCTTTTGACTAAGTGTAAGATTATGGGCTTGCACTACAACACTTCTCTAGCCTATTCTTGAAGCCATGAGTGATTATAGAAAATTAAATAGGGTAGAACATTTAAAAATTAAAATAAAACAAAGAAATACTTATCTTCCAAAATAGTCATCATTACTAGTAGTATCCTAGATTTTTTTCCTGGTGCATACACAAATAAAAGAATGGTTGGATAGTTGAAAATTATTTTGTTAAGTAGGTGTGAAATAGATTTTGATTTTCAAATAAAAATTTCAGCCCCACCTAACCTTTCTTCTGCCTTGCTATTGGCTGTTCAGATCTTTATTAGAAAAATGAGGTGCTTTAAACAGGCAAAGTAACACAGTTTCACTGAGTTAAACATACAATAATGCAATACATGTTTGCATCATTAAAATAAATGTTCCACAGCATAAACAAAAGTAACACTCCTTATAATTATAGTCTACAACATATATTGGAAGAATATAGTAAATTAGGGGCTGGAGAGATGGCTCAGAGGTTAAGAGCACTGACTGTTCTACCAAAGGTCCTGAGTTCAATTTCCAGCAACCACATGATGGCTCACAACCACCTGAAATGCGATCCAGTGCCCTCTTCTGACCTGCAGGCATACATGCAGGTAGGAAACTAAATATAATAAACAAAGAAAGTCTTTAAAAAAAGACTATAGTAAACTAATATAGAAATGACTTATTTAACATGTCCCTGTCTCCCTGCCCCCCCCCCCCCCCCAAAAAAAAAGCACACAGAAAACCTCTTTATACAGAAAATTGCAGTATAGTTCATCTAGGCCAGAATTATTTGTACCTTACAAGTTAATGTAATAAAACACATTTTAGTATCCATACATAAAAATTCCCTAATTCCGCTGTTGTGCTTTCTTTGGCTTGTGATTTGGTTTATTACTCTTGCCTTTTACTGTTTGTTGATAAAGTACTCCAGACTTTTATTCAGGTCATGTCAGCTGTGTTTATTCTTGGGCCTGTAGAAACTGCTGGCTGATTTGGCGCTTGTTACTGGTCTCATTCAAGGTACCTCAGTTCTTTCATGTATCTTACTGTTCGTGTGACCTTTCTAGCTGCTTTCTGCAAGACCAAGTGTGTGTGTTTTTTTTTTTAACATTTGCTTATTTTTTCTGTAAATTAATATTTTCCTTGCATGTATGTCTGTATGAGGGTGTTGGTAACCCTGGAACTGGTGTTACAGACAGCTGTGAACTGCCATGTGGGTGCTGGAAATTGAACCTACAACAAGCATTTTTTTTTAAGATTTATTTATTAGCAGGGTGGTGGTGGCACATATCTTTAATCCCAGCACTCGGGAGGCAGAGGCAGGTGGATTTCTGAGTTTGAGGTCAGCCTGGTCTACAAGAGCTAGTTCCAGGACAGACTCTAAAACTACAGCAAAACCCTGTCTCAAAAACCAAAAAAAATTTTTTTTTATTATATATACAGTGTTTTACCTGCATGCATGCCTAAATGCCAGAAGATAGTATCAGATCTCATTACAGATGGTTGTGAACTGAGGACCTCAGGAAGAACATTAACCCATGAGCCATTTCTCCAGCCCTGGGGCAATGTTTTTGTTTTTTAACATGATGCCTAGTAGATTACTTCAGTAGTAGAGGTGGAAGCTGTGCAAAGCTTTTTAAAGTTCCTTTTTCCTAGATTTAAATACCACATTATCTATCTGTCTATCACAGTGAGTCACAAGGCTTAACTCAGGGGGTTGGAGGAGAGAATACTTTTTTGATAGAACAATGATGTTCAATAGCCAAAAATGTTTTGGAGTAATCAATTAAAAGAAGTATAAAAAAGTTTCTTCTAAAATTTGAATGAAAGGTTTTATTCTGTTTACATTTTTTGTTTCACTGTATTTATACTACAGCCAGAAACAGTGGTTGTTTTTAGAATGTTGTATTAAGGACTGTATCCTTAATTTTTATGTGTTTTGTTCTGCTCGAATACAATAATGCCTTTTAGGACAGGGAAAGGAAACTTATTCTTCCTGCCTTGAACAGGTAAAGTGGTCCAATGGGTTAAGTTTTTATGCATTGTGGGAAGTAGATAGATTCAACTAACTGAATATTCATACACAGTACTGAGAACATTTTCGTAGAAAACCTTTGATAGTAAACAAAGTTGGGATCTTATTATATAATTTTTTACTTAACCAAATTTTCTTTCGTATTCAGGTGTGGATTAGTTCTAGTGCTTCACTGTTGCATTAGTATAACCTTGCCTTGCCCTCCCCCTTTGTTGTTTTTGTTTTGCTTTTGGTTGTTATTAGAAACTTAGTTAACAATTTCTTTGCTCGAGTTTTTTTGTCCTAATGTCTAGTTACTGGACATTCAGTACATGGTAGCTTTAATGGTGGTGCCCATAAAGAGTCATAGCACTGAGGTGGTTGAGGTGGGGTATTTCTCATTCTAGGTCTTACACAGGAGCCACTTCTTTTCAAAACAATGAAAGCCCAAAGAATTATGTGTGTGTGATATGTGAAGTGTCCTGTAGATCTTAAAGTGCTATTTATAAAAACTGTATTTTTAGGAAGGAAAAAAATCTATTTTTGCTACATATAAATATAGCAAATAGAGACAGCCTTTAGTTATTTATTGTTTTACTTACATTGGACAAAGATAAGGAAGGATCATTTTAAAATAATTTTTATACATAACTAAAAAATGGGTGATTGCTTTTACAAAGGTTAAAAGAATATTACATATATATGAATTATTAATTTTAAAACATCTTACTTCTGTTTATTTTTAGAAATACAAAGAAAAGGACAAACACAAACAGAAACACAAGAAGCAACCAGAACCATCACCTGCCTTGGTTCCTTCTTTGACTGTTACTACAGAAAAAGTAAGATTGAAGTATCAAATTTTGTTTTATGTAATTAATGAAATATTGGTTTTTGACTTCCAAGGAGTCTTTTCATTCCCAGTGCTCTGGTTACAATTTTGCCCACCTTTCTAGCCATGTGTGCACTTAGAACTATCACCTTTTTAGTCCTTTATGCTATTTTCTGTTTATTCTGTTCTTGTCTTCAAGGACAAGTGAGTGGCACTGTCTAAATTAAGAAATAGGGTTTAATTCAGACTTCAGCTATCTGTGACTTAGAAATCTAGCTTCACCACTTAGTAATTGAACCTTAGGTTGATTTACCTCTCTGCAACACTATTTCAATACCTTTAAAATAGGGGAAATAATAATTGTAATTGATTAAGATAAAATATTAATATTACTAGCATTAAGTATTATTAAAAACATTAAAAGAACACATACATCTGGTTCATATTAATTGTTAGGCATCACTCAGATTATCATAAGATGATTTGAAAACAGACTAGAAATGGGAACATTTGGCTGGGAAAGAGAGGTAAGTGAGGAAGTGCATTTGGAGATGAGGCCAGGATAAGGGCCTCTCCACAAAGGTCTAGCTGATAGGCCTCGTGTAAAGCCTTGCCTTGGTGTTAGTGAAAAGGGAGCTATTAGGCAGAACTGAAATTAAATATGGGGTGTGACTTGAGTTTTATAAGGTATTTCAGTTGCTTTGGTGAAGAGAGGGGGAGGAGAGAAGGTAGGAAGACTTAGATGCCAGAGAGGCTGTAAGGAAGTTCTTAAAATAGCCTACCACTGAAGGTGGCACTAAAACTGGAGATAGCAGGGGGTGTTCAAATTTTGGGTACATTCAAACAAGAACCCCTTGTGACTTTCTAGAAGATACGCTTGAGGCATCAGAAGAAAGTATTGTCATGTGTACAGGTTTTGTTATCAGAACATGTTACCACAGTTGAGCAGTTTAAAATAAAATTTATCATGTCCCTGGTTCTGTTTGCAAGACAGTCTGGATACACTGTGCTAGGCTGTCATAGGGAAAGGCTAAATTCAGAGTGTCGGATCGCCTCTCACTGGGATGAATCTTCTAGACTCAGGTTGTGGTTGTAGCATTGAGGCTCCATTTCTGTGTCAGCCACCCCCTTTCCAGGCAGCCCACTCTTCTTGCCTACGTCCCTCTTCCTGGTCAGTCAGCTTCTTCATCCCAGAGCCGGGAGCATCATGTTAAATTTTTTCTAACTTTACCTCTGCTGTGTCTTCTGCCTTTAATTAATTTGCAGTTCTTTTTTATATTCAGAACCAGATTGTCTTATTTTCATGGTAGAACAGGAGGGTGAAAGAGGAAAAAGCCTTTGATTTTGGTACCTGGAGATTTAGTTTTTGTGTCATTGTTTTTCTAAAGAGTTCGTAGAAGCATGTAAGCATCAATTTATTTCTGTTTTTAACTTTGTGACAAATTGAGCCTAATCATTAAAAAAAGTAATCTTAACAGATTCATTACTTTTTATAATTAGTAGGAGACATAGTAGTTTTTATACCATCATTGCAAATAACTTAAGGGTTTTAATTTTGTATCCCCAGGGGTCTCCATATGCAAGAAGATTTTCTGTAGTTAGATTTTCTTCTTGCAGTATTTATAGAAGAGGATAAAGACCACCTTCCCTCCCTTGCTGTTTCCTTCTTTCCTGTTTTGTATTGCTGAAGTTAGAATACTAGGCCTCATTACTGCTAGGCAAGTGGTTTCCTACTGAACTATACCCCAGCACCAGCCCTGTAAGACTTGTTTTGTTTTCAAGATGGGGTTTCTCTGAGTGACAGCCCTGGCTGTCCTGGAAATGCACTTTGTAGGTCAGGCTGGCCTCTGCCTCCCAAGTTCTGGGATTAAAGGCATGTGCCACCATTACCTGGCTACTTTTTAAAGTAATCTTAATTTGGAGAAAATATAAATGCTTATTTTATAATGAAGTTCAGTATACTAGATACATTGGGCATTTTGTTGGCGTTCTGTAATAAGTTACACATATTTAAAGTAAAACATTATTAAAATTATAAAGAGGATGATAAAAAGGAAGCAGATCTCAGTGTGTTGATTTGCCTGGCTGGAAATGCACAGAATGCCACCTACCTCTGTCTCCGGAGTGCTGGGGTTAAAAGTGTGCAGCAACACAACAAAAAAATGCATTTTTGATAAATTTTCAAGTACATGTATTAATAAAAACT
The DNA here is from genome assembly GCF_903992535.2 of Arvicola amphibius. Classification (NCBI taxonomy): domain Eukaryota; kingdom Metazoa; phylum Chordata; class Mammalia; order Rodentia; family Cricetidae; genus Arvicola; species Arvicola amphibius. Next base: position 94,230,034 of record NC_052052.2, on the reverse strand, counting down.
ACCACCATAGTTCTAGGCAAAAAATGTGTTTTATAATCATCTTGTGTGTCTCCCATTCCCACCCCTCCTTAGGTAATTCTGCTTTTTGTAGCTTTAAATTAGCTTGAATCCTTTAGAAAGTTTAAAAGGAGAAACATACAGTATGACACTTTAAATTTTGGCTTGGATTATTTCATTCTGCATAAGATTTGAACTGTGTTAATGTGTATCAATAGTTGAATCATTTCTATCATTGTCTGCTTTCTTGTTTTATGGCTAGAATAGCTTGCTTATTGATTCAGTAGTTGGTGAATATCTAGGTTTCTGGTTTTTGGCTATTACAAATAAAGCTGCTATGAGCATATTACAAGCCTTATATAGATACATGCTTTTTATCTTTTTTACTTTTGTGTAGCACAAATAATTAAAACCTAGAGACAGATAATTGGGAAAAGCAAAGTAGTCAACCACTAGAGAGACCTTTTACCTCTTTCTACCAGTGCTCAGACCTAAGGGATGATCCTCACATTGCCAAACCTTAGACTCAACACTCCACTGAGCTCCTCCCCCTTATATGCCTTATATTCTTCTCTCTGCCCAGCAGCCGTATTGCTCCTCTGTCCACCTCTCTATTGCTGGGGTTAAAGGCATGTGATCCCCAGTGCTGGGTTCACCTTTGTATGAGCTCTGTTTTCCTTTTAGACAGTTTCAATCTTCTGTAGCCCAGGGTGGCCTTGAACTCATAATCCACCTGCCTCAGCCTCCCAAGTGCTGGGATTAAAGGCATATGCCACAACTGCCCGGCTTTCTTCTCTTCATTTTTAATTTTAACTGCTGCTTTACTTGGGATTAGTGTTGGTATATCTTTATTGATCCATTTCCTTCGAACTCTGTGTGTCTATACTTAATGTCTTATTTACTTTTCTGTTGTGATAACAACATTGACAAAGGCAACTCAAGAAAAGTATCTTGTTTTCGCTAATGGTTCCAGGGTACAGTCCATCCTGGCAGAGAAAGCACAGCGGGAGGAGCCTGTCTGAGACAGAAGCTAGTCACATGGCACTTGCAGAGGGAAATGGCTGTGCTAAGCTCTTCCACATTTTTGCTTTTTGAGTCAGGGTTTCTCAGTGTAGCTTTGGAAACTGTCCTGGAACTCTCTGAGTAGGCCTCAAACTCAAGAGATCCACCCGCCTCTGCCTCCTGAGTGCTGAGATTAAAGGTGTGTGCACCACCACCGCTACTGGGGTGCTCTTCTACTTGTCCATGATCCTAGCCCAAGGAATGTGGCTGCCTGCAATGATGAAGCCTTCCTACCCCCAATTAACCTGACGAAGATGACCTCCCTTGAATATGCCAGGTGGTCCTAGATGTCGTCATGGTGGCAGTTGAGTTAACCATTGAAAGTAGGTTTCTTCCAGGCCACACACAGTCTTTGAACTTTGATCTACTTTGACAATCTTTCTGTGATTAAACCATGTTTAGGACACTTAATTTATATACTATGGCTACTAGGGACTGTAATTGTTACTATTTTCTATTTGTTGATTATGTTTTTTCTTTTCTCTATCATTACAGCCTTTAGTGATTTTGTGTATTCTATTCTCCTTTTTTTGTCCTCCCCTCTCCTCCCCTCTTCTCCCCTCTTCTCCCCTCTTCTCCCCTCCCCATCCCACCCCACCCCTCCCCTCCCTTTCATTCCCCCTCTTTGTTTCTGGCCTTTATCTTGCTTATAATGGCCTATTTTATTGAGGCACTGTTTGAGGATCTTCTGTGTAGCTCTAGGTGGACTCCAACTCAATGTTCTCGTGTATTGGTTTCCAGAATGCTAAAATTGGGTGTAGGTTACCGTACCTTTTATTAAACATCAAACCATACACACACTTTTAATTACTGGCTCAGTGATTTTGATATTCTTGTTGTATCTGATGCTGTTTTTGATGCTCTTAGTTTTTTTTTTTATTTTAACATTTTATTAATATTTATTGAGGTCTACATTTTTCTCTGCTCTGCTCTCTGCCTCTCCCCTCCCTCCTTTAACCCTCCCCCAAGGTCCCCATGCTCCCAATTTACTCAGGAGATCTTGTCTTTTTCTACTCTCTACTTCCCATGTAGATTATTAGATTTATGCAAGTCTCTCTTAGTGTCCTCATTGCTGTCTAAGTTCTCTGGGATTATGGTTTTCTTTGCTTTATGTTTAAAAACCACCTATGAGTGAGTACATGTGATAATTGTCTGGGTTACCTCACTCAAAATAATGTTTTCTAGCTCCATCCATTTTCCTGCAAAATTCAAGATGTCATTATTTTTTTCTGCTGTGTAATACTCCATTGTGTAAATGTACCACATTTTCCTTATCCATTCTTCAGTTGAGGGGAATTTAGGTTGTTTCCAGGTTCTGGCTATGACAAACAAAGCTGCTATGAACATAGTTGAGCACATGTCCTTGTGGCACAATTGAGCATCCTTTGGATAATATATACCCAAAAGTGGTATTACTGGGTCTTGAGGAGGGTTGTTTCCTAATTTTCTGAGAAATCGCCATCCAAAGGGGCTGTACCAGCTTGCATTCCCACCAGCAATGCAGAAGTGTTTGCTTTTCCCCACAACCTCTCCAGCATAAGCTGTCATCAGTGTTTTTGATCTTGGCCATTCTTACAGGTGTCAGATGGAATCTCACAGTTGTTTTGATTTGCATTTCTCTGATGACTCAGGATGTTGAACATTTCCATATGTGTTTTTCAACCATTTAATAAAATGATTCCTCTTTTGAGAGTTCTCTGTTTAGGTCTGTACTCCATTTTTTTTTTTTTTTAAATTGGATTATGTGTTCTTTTGGTGTCTAATTTCTTGAGTTTTTTGTATATTTTGGAGATGGGGTTAGTGAAGATCTTTTCCTATTCTGTAGGCTGCCGTATTGTTGACTGTGTCCTTTGTTTTACAGAAGCAGGAGGTACCATTTATTGTTTCTCTCAGTGTCTGTGCTGCTGGGATTATATTTAGGAAGTGGTTCCCTGTGCCAATGCGTTCAAGTGTACTTCCCACTTTCTCTTCTATAAGATTCAGTGTGGCTGTTTTTTTAAAAAATATTTATTTATTTATTATGTATACAATATTCTGTCTGTGTGTATTTTTGAAGGCCAGAAGAGGGCACCAAACCCCATTACAGATGGTTGTGAGCCACCATATGGTTGCTGGGAATTGAACTCAGGACCTTTGGAAGAGCAGGCAATGCTCTTAACCTCTCAGCCATCTCTCTAGCCCCAGTGTGGCTGGTTTTATATTGAGGTCTTTGATCCATTTGGACTTGAGTTTTGTGCATGGTGATAGATATGGGTCTGTTTTTATTCTTCCACATGTTGATATCCAGTTATGCCAACACCACTTGTTAAATATGCTTTCTTTTTTCCATTTGATATTTTTTACTTCGTCAAAAATAAATGTTCGAAGATGTGTGGATTGATATCCAGGTCTTCTATTTAGTTTCATTGGTCTTGCTGTCTGTTCTTATGCCAGTACCAGGCTGTTTTCAGTACTGTAGTTCTGTAGTAGAGTTTGAAGTCAGGGATTGTGGTGCCTCCAGAAGTTCTTTTATTGCACAGGATTGTTTTGGCTATCCTGGGTTTTTTGCTTTTTTATATGAAGTTGAGTACCGTTCTTTCTTTGAAGAATTTTGCTGGGATTTTGATGGGCACGCGCTGAATCTGTGATGCTCTTAGTTTTTTAAAGATTTTTTTTAAAAAAATAATCTTTTAGTAGTCCTTACTTGCTACAGAAATTACCATGTCCTAGTAAAAGGAACCAGAGTAAATAAAGAAACCTTCAGTAGTATTCTGGTGTAAGATATGGGCAGAGAAGGCTTTCTATATTTGTATTAAGTCTTAGAATTTAAGTGTTTCTGTGACTATAAATTTTACAAATGTTTCTCCGTTTTTAACCATCCCTCTACCTCCCTCAAGGGGGAAAATAGGGTGTACTGATAGAAGTTAAGTCCCCCAACCCCCAGCACTGATAAAACTCGAACATGCTAAGGTATGGTTAGCTAGTTCTTCCCAAGGGTAGGAGTTGTTAAGAACAGAATGCTTTGAATGGTTCTAAGATTGCTGTCAAGCCTTACAATCAGAGTTGATTCCCAGGCTCCATCCACATGGTCTAAGGAAAAAACCAGCTCTGACAGATACACACACGAGGGTACACCGTAGTACACCCTTCCCCACGGAATCAATAACATTAAACAGACAACAGACAAAAACAGATGTTCTAAGTACTTTCCAGTGGTTTCTTTTGTGAATCACTGGGGACTATTCTCCTAAATTCTCTAAGGACCTGCTAGAATTTCTAGAGGTAAAATTCTCAACTGTGAGGGTCCTCCTGGGAGTTTCTCCTTTGGCCTGGTCTACACTGACCTGCTAGGTTCTCCAGCTCTAGTTTAGTTGCTTAATCTGGTATAAATAAGTCATGTTTCTCTATCTTATTTGCTTCTCTAGTGTGTTGGGGAGCAGCTTGTTTGTGACTACTTTTCTGCTGATTTTCAGGCTGTTACGTATACTTTGTATGTGTTTCATTTCAGAGTAAAGACTTAAAAGCTCTTTAGGCTGGACTACAAAGTAGGAATCCCAATGTCTTAGACATTTACTGATAGAAATTAACATCTTCTAACTTTGGTGTAATGTTTGCTTTTTTATGGATTGTTGAGAAAATATCTTGGTTTTTTTTTTTTTGATTTCTAATTGTCTCAGAGGTTAATTAGAATTGTTTTAGTGCCAGGCGTTGGTGGCGCATGCCTTTAATCCCAGGAGGCAGAGGCAGATGATCTCTGTGAGTTTGAGGCCAGTCTGGTCTACAAGAGCTAGTTCCAGGACAGGCTCCCCTGTCTCAACCTCTCCCACCCCCACAAAAGAATTGTTTTACTTCATTTTGAAATATCTTCCATTTATCTTGGTTATTTGTTTCTAATTTACTTTCTTTATGTCACTTCCTTTAAATTAATTGACTCTTTTGTATTGTTTTATTTCCTTAACCTAACTCATTTTTTGACTATTTGTTCATCCAGTTATTGTTGAAAGATAGGTATGAATAGCTGAGGGTTTGGAGGTAATGGGAGGAACTAAGTATGCAGGTAAAACATGATACCAGGAAGGGAGACTCTTGCAGGTTACTCTGGGCTGAACGTGGGTGACTATATAGGTATACACACAAGCTGCACAGAAGTACGCACAAAGGCCTACAGGCCAGAAACATACACAGGTAGGGAAAGAAGCTCTGGCTGTCTGGATCTTACTATGTAGACCGTGCTGGCCTTGAAGTCACAGAGACAGAGGATAAGATTCTGTCTTTCCACTGGCTTCCAAGGTTCAAACTCAAGTCCCCATTTCTGTTTTTTGAATTAGGATAATTTCTATAATAGGTTCTCCAATTATCTAGGGAAAATCTGTGGCTTTTTTGAGAATTTTATCTGTAGTGTGAATTCTAGTTGGTCTTAATAAAAACACAGAGTCAGAAATAGGGGTAAATGCTGACAGAGAAGTAGAGCAGCCAGCCACTAGTTCTTCTACGACATCCTTCCTATTGAACAGGGTATCCTAGCTCTACTAGTCCTCAGACTGCACTCCTATTCTCCTCCTGCCTTATATTCCTCTCTGCCCACCCATATCCCTTCCAGTCTCCACCTTCTTAGTGTTGGAATTAAAGGTGTGTGACTAGGTACTGGGATTAAAAGTGTAAGCCACCACTGCCTGGCTCTGTTTCTCTTTGAGACTGGATCAATCTAGGGTGGCCTTGAACTCACAGAGGCCTCTGCCTCCCCGAGAGCTGGGATTAAAGGTAAGTGCTACCACTGCCTGGCCTCTGTGGCTGACTAGTAGCCTGCCCCTAACTCTGATCCTCAGGTTAACATTATTTGTTACAGCACAAACAAAATATCATATTTGTCCAGTATTTTATACCTACTCATGAAGGAAGAAATAGCCCTTGTCTGTTGTTACTTTTCCAACTCACCAGTATAAATGACAGAGCCTTGTACACCAGCATGACACAAATACAGGTTTTAAATAAAACCATAACTGAAATTTTTGTTTAAAGTAGGAAATAATTTGTACCTAGTATAGCAACTTAGTAGTTATATTAATGTCGTATCTTAGCAGAAGTCTAATGACTCCAGGCTGTGAAACAAAGCATATTCTTAATTACTCATTCAATTGCCTATAAATCAGAATGACCAATGTTTGCATTCATAAATTAAGTGATTCTTATTACAACCAAGTAGCCAGTTTTATTTCTAGTGGAAAGGATAGAGAGACTGTATTATGGGGTTAGGAAGATGGCTCAGTAGGTAAGAGCACTTGGAGCTCTTGCAGAGGACCCAGATTTGGTTCCTAGTCCCAAACTTAGTGATACTAACAGCCACCTGTAACTCTTAGTTCCAGAAGATCTGACACTCTCTTCTGACCTCTGCAGGCGCTGCATGTTCATGGTAAATAGACAAAATACCTATAACACATAGAATAAAAATAAATGAAGCCTTTACAATTATATTCCTATATGTTAATTTAAAAAAGGACTGGGGCTGGGCAGTGGTGGTGCACGCACCGCCTTTAATCCCAGCACGCAGGAGGAAGAGGCATGTGGATCTCTGTGAGTTTGAGGGTAGCCTGAGCTACAAGAGCTAGTTCCAGGACAGGCTCCAGAGCTACAGAGAAACGCTGTCTTAAAAAAAGGGGGGGCGGGGACTGGGGGTGCTAGAGACAGGGTTCAGTGAGGTAGTGTTTGTAGAGGATTTAGGTTCAATTTTTAGCACCCACGTGGTGACCCTGGGTTCAGTACTCAACCACCCATAGGGTGGTAACTCAGAACCAATTCCAGGGGTATCTGACTTCTTCTTTTGAACTCAAACATGCACTTGGTGTACCACATACGTACGTGCAGGCAAAACACTCCTATACACTTAAACCAGGAAAGGCTATACTGCCTTCAGTCGAGTGTACTCTAGCCATCTTTCTCTCACTTTGACAGCATACACAACGGGATCATTATAAGCAAGGAAGGAAGGATGGAAGGGTTTTTTAGATCATAGTTTTCAGTGGCTTCGTTGTAGAGTTGCTTGGTCTCATTGCTTTAACCTGTATGTGGTAGAGGTCATCTGTTCATCTCAAGGTGAAAGGGGAAGTTAGGTCCTGAGTGTCTTCTTCAAAGGCACGTCCCTGGTGCCTAATTCCACTAGGCCCCACCTATGTCCTGTAGGTTCCACTGCCTTAAATTTGTTAGCCAGGCCTTAGCATTGGGTCCTTGGACATATTCAAGATCTAAACTCTAGCAAGTATCAGAGATCTGCCTGCCTCCGCTTCCCAAGTGCTGGGATTAATAAAGACGTGTGCCACCACTACCCAATAAGATTTGATTTTCAAAACATTTCTCTTAGTTTTTTCTTTTGAACATTGATTTTGCAAAAATCACCAATAATTTTTAAAATTGATTTTTATTTTCAATTTCAAGTTCATTCTCAAGTAAGTGTTGCATAGAAATTAATACTTGTGTATCTTTAGATTTTTTTATTTTCACATTAAGTTTAATATCAGGTATATCACAAAAATTTATTCAAAATTTATTACTAGTTATGTTCAAGGTAGTGTATTTAAACACATCGGATACTTGTGCATGTACTAGTGATATAAAGTATCTTGCTCCTGAGGGATGCTATGAATCATGTTAATTAGCATACATCTAGGTTGATATACATCCACACTCACGTTTTTGCCTTTATTTGGCCATACATTGCATTTAAGATGATTGCTAAATCCAGAGACTGGTTGTCTACACAATCTTTATCTTATTTTTCTTTAGTCATATAGCTTTACTTCAGTTTGCAGAGAAATGATTTGTGTTTCAAATACTGGAATCTTTTTTTTTTTTTTTTTTGAATAAGAGCTTTCCTTGTGCTCTTGAAGTACTGTTGTTACCGTTTAGGAGGGAGCCTAATGCGTGTAGTCCTCTAGTGGATGATGTGCTTTTTGTTCTCGGTAATACTGACTACTGTTTTGAACACTAAAGCTTATAACTTCATGGCTAAGCAATAGTATGTTCTTGGTGAAAATAATGCTTGAAAAATGAACACCTTTGGTATTGCTTTTTAAAACATATTAATAAGGTCAAGTGTTACTTGGTGCAGTCTGACCTTCAGTCAGTCATCTTATCAATTATAGATGCTTTGTTTCAAAGGAGTGATGGGGGGCGGGGTGTGTAGAAAGCCAGCCATTGAAGCACAGCATATGAAAGGGTTGATTGTGAAGATGGTAAACCAGCAAAAAAAAAAAAAAAAAAAAAAAAAAAAGTGAAAATAGATTTTATGGTATGATTTTCTTTGGTAGAGCCTGACTTTTTTAGAATGGTAATGTTCACATAAGTTCAGTGTTTATTTATACTGTTTTCTTTAGCCAAATATAATTAGTTCTTTTTTCCTTTTACTCCCCTCTTCTTTCTTTTTTTGTTTTTTGGATCAAAATGTTAAGACTTACACAAGCACTAGCAACAACTCTATATCTGGATCATTGAAGCGCTTGGAAGACACTGCAGCACGATTTACAAATGCAAATTTCCAGGAAGTATCTGCACACACCTCTAGTGGAAAAGATGCTTCAGAGGCTAGAGGGTCAGAGGGAAAAGGGAAGAAGTCTTCAGCTCACAGCGCAGGTCAAAGGGGAAGGAAGCCTGGTGCTGGACGAAATCCAGGAACAGCTGTGTCAGCATCTAGTCCCTTTCCACAAGGTATTATATTTTTGTAAAAATACTTACTTTGATAGTAGTCAGTAGTTGTTAATGTTTTGTAAAAGAATTCATTTTATTCTTATGATTAAGGATTATTCTAGATTATGAAAGTAGTTGGTAGTGTAGGATTGCTTCCAAAAGTAGTGTTTCATTTTAAAGTGTTTCTGGAGCTCCTGTTCTCTTTATTGAATGATTTATGTTTTTTAAACTGTAATTTTAATGTTTAAATGGCTATAGAATAGGAATCAAGATTGGGGAGAAAAAGAATAGGTACTCTTTCTGTAAGCTGTTTTTATTTACTTCTCCTAATAACATTTTATGTTTTAGTAAGTAGATGAGAATTAAGCCAATTTTATTGAATCTAAGTAGGTATTAGTGATATTATAAGCAGTGCATTAATTATAAAGCTTGAAGTAGACTTTTACTCAACAGCCCTATGTTCTATGCTCAGGCTGCTACATTAACAGGATGCCCTATATATTTGAATTTTATATAAGTGGCAAATAGTATTTTAGTGTGTTTCCCAAATACTGTTTGGTTAAAGACTGAAGTTCAATATTAACTGGGCATATGTAGTTTTATGGAAAATAGGAACACTGTTACATTTTAAAGTGTATACACTAATGTTCTTGCTTTATATGTAATTTTAAATGTCAACACAAATACCTTGAATAACAGAAATGTTACAATTTAAAAGAAACCAAGTTAAGTAGCTTGTTCACTTGGGTGTCTGTTGTTCCCTTAGAAATGAATGAAAGGACTGTCATTTATCTTTGAAGCATTTGTTAGACTTAAATCCAAGGTCTTAACAGTAATATATAAATAGTAGATTGCTAATCTGTTGACCTTTCATTAAAAATATATTCATGTATGTCATACTGGAATAATTTGGAGCTACAAATATAAGCCAGGTATATGTATGTGAATGTATTTCTTTTTGGACAGAAAGTTCAGTAAGCATAGATAAAACAAAATGCCAAAGTTACTATTTTATTTAAATAAAAATTAGTGTTTTTTTTATACCACTTGAAAATCAGTCAAACCTTAATTAACCTTAAATGTAACTTCATTTACATTTTAAATGAATGTTGTATTAGCAGAAGTCAATTAATCTCATTAAAATTGTTTGAGTTTTTGAGATGTAGCCCATCCTGGCCTTTAATATCCTGTGTGGATTCTGATCATCCTTTCTCAGTCTTCCAAGTGCAGGAATTATAAGTGTGGGTCAACAGACCTGCTGTATTCTTAAGTTTTTCTTTGTATGAAGTGCTATTCAATTTTGAAGAGGTAGCTCCTGTGGTTTTGGAACTTTGTAATATTAAAGATAGGAAATATGTTATAGTTATGTGAAGTAACCAATAAAATGTTGAAATATGAAGATAAGGTATTTAAGATGGCTTTGTTTTTTTATTACCTGTAGATTTTAGAAAATTTAAATATACCAATAGAAGTATTTGATATTTTTAATATTTTGTATGTGTGCATGTGTGTACATGTGTGTGTTTTAGTGTGGAATTGAGACTAGGGTCTCCCATATATTGTGCCAGCTCTACCTTACAGTTTAGACTTATGAAATAGTAGATGTCTGAGCTGAGTCTGTTTAGTTGCTTGTTTCATTTGCAAACAAGGAAAGAGTATTGTGAAATAGGGGTGATGGAAACTTTTTTCCCAGGGCAATTTTCTTCTAGGCACATAAGGATTTAGTTTCTTAAACTGCATAATGGCAGGGGGTTGACTAGAGTGAGGAGAGAGTAAGCAGTTGGAAAAGAGGCAAAGAAGAGCTACCTCTTTTTCCATGATTTTTCATTCTTGTTTTTAGATTTATTGACTTTATGAGTGTTCTGTCTGTGTACGTCTATGTACCCTGTGTGCCTGAAGAGGTCAGAAGAGGGTATAAGATGCCCTGGAATGGGAGTTACAGATGATTGTAAGCCACTTTATGGGTGCTGGGAGCCAAACTTGGGTACTCTGCAAGAGGAACAAGTACTCTTAAGCCACCAAGCCATCTCTACATGGTAATTTCTTTTTAAAATCATGACTGTTCATTTCCATTATAAACAAAAAACAGTTCCCAATGAGCAGTGGTGGCGCATGCCTTTAATTCCAGCACTTCAGAGGCAGAGACAGGCGGAGGATCTCTGTAAGTTTGAGGTCAGCCTTGTCTATAAAGTGAGTTCCAGGATAGCCAGGACTACACAGAGAAACCCTATCTGAAAAACAAAACAAAACAGAAAAGATCAGGTTAAATAAGACATAGCTAGTGTCTTAGTAATACGGTACAATTCAAGAGTGAGTATGTGATACTGCCTTTGACAAGTGTTTTAAAGTTAATTTTAGAGATAAAGTTGATTTCAATAGTTACCTTTCTTGTATCAAACTTTGTTACATATAACCTATGTTTTATAATTTACTTTTAAACATCCTTTTCTTTTTGATAATTGTGTTATGTCTGTTGCTTAGAGGAACCTTGTGTCCAAGTTTTATTCCTCCACTACCTTTGGTGATTTTTTGTGTTTTGCTGCAGGCAATTTTTCAGGAACTCCAGGCAGTGTGAAATCATCTTCTGGAAGTTCAGTGCAATCTCCTCAGGACTTCTTAAGCTTTCCAGACTCAGATCTGCGGAATGACGGTTATCCTCACTCCCAGCAGTCATCATCAACCAAAGATGTACATAAAGGAGAGTCTGGAAGCCAGGAGGGGGGAGTAAATAGTTTCAGTTCTTTAGTGGGTCACCCTGTGACCTCAACTGTTATTTCACAGCCTAAAAGCTTTGAAAATTCACCTGGAGATTTGGGTAGTTCCAGCCTCCCTACAGCAGGATATAAGCGAGCTCAGACTTCTGGTATAGAAGAAGAAGCTGTAAAAGAAAAGAAACGAAAAGGAAATAAGCAAAGTAAACACGGGCCTGGCCGACCCAAAGGAAACAAAAATCAAGAAAATGTTTCTCACCTCTCAGTTTCTTCTGCTTCACCAACATCATCTGTTGCATCAGCTGCAGGAAGTGTAACAAGTTCTAGTCTTCAGAAATCTCCTACGTTGCTCAGGAATGGAAGTCTGCAGAGTCTTAGTGTGGGCTCATCTCCAGTTGGTTCAGGTAGAGATTTGTGCCTTGTTTTCCCTTTCATTTCTTCACTATCCTTCTTTTCCTCGCCAGAAAGTTAGGAACAGTTGTTATCAGTGTATTTTGAATTGGTGAGTTACATTTAATTAACATGGCATTTCTTAATTTTTATTTTATTTTTTGAGAACAGGAGCTTAATAAATAGCCCAGGCCAGCCCGAATCACTCTGTAACCAAGGCTGGCCTCAAACTCTTGCTCATGGATCAGCCTCCTAAGTGCTGGATATTTTTTTAAAAAAAATATTTGTTTATAAATAAAAGATAGCAGCTCATTAAATGGCCCATACTTGTCCTGGATCTCTCTGTAACCCAGAATGGCCTCGGACTCTTGGTCCTTGTGAATCAGTCTTCCAAGTGCTGGAATTGCAGTGGTCTGTTTTCATGACTGGCCAGTTTTCAGGAGGAGATGGCATGTACTGTAACATCTGTATGGAAGCCAGAGGACAACTTGAGCAGTTGATTCTCTTCTTTCTTCCACTGTGTGAGTCTCAGGCCTTCAGACTTGGTGGCTAACATTTATTTAAACCTTTGAGCCATCTCAACTATTTGTTTCATTTCCTAATGAGAAAAGTGAAAGTATCTTACAATCCTGACAAAACTGATGCCAAATATTTAAGCACCAAATAATCTCATGTGTTATTAAATATAAACTAGCTAGCTTATTATTCATCTGGTATTTATTTCCCAATTGTGCTTTTGCTTCACCTGCACATTATGTTTAACACAAAAACAGGATTTGCATTTTAAGATGTGAACACTTCTCTACTGACTTTTGGTGTCTTCTTATTTTGAGCTCATTTGTTAAACTCATCTTTAATTTTCTCTTTCTTTATAATTGTACACAAATAATGTGAATTACTCTGACTTAAAGTTAGTATTTGGTAGGTACGTTTCATGTCGAATGATACCTGAATTGTTTTAAAATTCGTTTTAAATGTATTCAGAAATTTTTTTTAACCATTTTTATCTCAAATTAGAGTTGATTACATAGATTTGAACGTGGTCCCCGGCCTTGCTTTTATTTTTGATTTTGTAATAACTGTCCAGTCTTGTTTAGAAGTGACTGTCTAGCACACATAAGCCTGAAATTGGCTGTGAATCAGTTATCCATGTCTTGTTGGTCTGAGATTACAGGTGTGCATCACCTTTTATCATTATTTTTATGACAGTACACATAAATTTATATGTCACTGGGATGCTTCTATGTAACCTGTGATTTGTGTTACAGTTTTACGTCTTTAAAAAATGCTGAAATTGCATGCTTTATTTAGTGATTTTTGTTATGTGTATGAGTGTTTGTGTGCTTGGTGGTCTCTGAGGCCTAAAGTATGTGTGGGATCCCTCTGCAACTGGAGCTCGATGATTGATTGTGAGCTGCTATGTGGGTGCTGGGAACTACCTGAGTTCTGTGTAGCTCTGGCTGTCTCATTGCTCAGAAGATTGAAACCCACAGACATTTGCTAGCCCATGCTAGCTATGCTGGGACTAAAGGCGTGCACCATCACATCATGTCTCAGTTTTTTTTTTTTTTAAGATTTATTGTTATTTTCATTTATGTGTATCTGTGTGGCACATGTATGGGCACTTATGGAAGTCAGAATAGATGAGGGCATTGGATGTCCTGGAGATGAGTTTAACAGGCTGTTGTGAGCTGTCCGGTATAGTTGTTGGAAATCGAATCCAGGTCCTCTGGAAAAAGTATAAAAGCTGTTAACTACCAAGCCATCTCTCCAGCACCAACCCTTAACAGTTTCAAGTTTCATTTGTCTGTTACTTTTCTTTTCTTGTGAATATGAGATAATTGGGTTTCAATAAATCTTGACTGTAAACCTCTCTGCTAGCTTTGGATTTCTGATGGTTGAAATGAGATTTCAGTTAAGAAACACTATTATGGATAAAATCAGTTTTATTAGCCCATAATGAGGGAAGGAAGAAAATAGTGTATAAAAACAGTTAAGTTAAAACATTTTCATAATATTTTATATTGTATATTTTATAAATACAAAATAAAAGAATCTTTGAATGGCTCGTGTATTAACTTCAGTAAGTGGAGGTAAGCAAAAAATAACAGTGACCATTCCAAGAAGCATACATATGCAATCCTATATGAAAACACTGTGTTATCTGTTACGTTAGGTCTCACTAAGTGCATTGTTATTTATATCTCAGTTAGCAGTAGTTTTTAAAGGGCTATTGATGTCCCTGTTCCAGAGCTGGTAAAACTGAGGTTTTGAGGGTAAAGTTGCCCCATACAGCCTGGAGTTTTTTGTTTCTAATAGATTACTTTGGTGCCTGTTGTGGTTTTGTAAACAGCCCCCAATTTAGTGGAATTTGTAGAATTGTTACATTGCTAGCACTATGCCATGGGGGGGGGGGTGGAGGTCAGTTGTCAGTCTTGGTGTTACTGACTTTTGGATGGGATAGTCTTTGTATTCAGTATTTGTCTTTTTTTACATGTTTACTAGAATCCCCAGCCCCCTCTCATTAGTTGTTAGTAGCACTCCCTCCATAATAAAAATGTCTCCAGACATTGTTAAATGTCCCCAGGAGGCCAAAATTGCCTCTGGTTCAGAATCACTATTTCAGGAAGTGGGAAAAGTAAATTACAGTGGGAACAAAGTTCTTTAAAAAGATTTAAATATATTGCACATTTGAATAAATGTTTATTATTTATGCTTCCCTTGAGACTATAAGGGCCTAGTAATAAGCCTTAACCTTTTGCTACAAAAAGCAAATTTAAATGCAAGTTTACCCATAAAAATTGGGTTCATACTATTTTAGCAAAAGTTATAATTAAATGAATATCTGACTGAGAATATAAAGCTTAACTTAATTTTTATTGAGGTCTTCACTGAGTCCTGTAATTTTGAAACATAACCGGAAAATATTTGAATTTCAAAGTTACATTTGAATGCTTCTTTGAAACATATGTCTTTAGATTAATGGAATTAAAAAATGGCTAATTTACAGTTCTCAGATTTTTCTTAAAGCTGTTTAGGCATGAAAAGGAATGTTCCTTTTAGTGAGCAGAGTTTGTGATGTATTAATTGCAGTACAAAGCTTAATTCATGTTTTTTATCTATTGTATAATCATAATTATCTAGAAGGAATTCCCTTTAGAAGATAGTATAGATTCAAATCAATAAATTATTTAAAATTTTAATAATATAAATAAATTTTAAGTTGTGTTAAAGCAACCAAATATGTGTTAAAATAGCTAAAATTACAGGGACGGGATTTCTCTATGTAGCTCTATGTAGCTTTGGAACACATCCTGGAACTTATGCATTTCTAATAAAAGTTTTGTATCTAGAACAAAGTGCTTTTTTACTGATAAATTGGGAGTAAAAAGTCTGCTCTCCAGAAGCTTGGCTAATTGTGTGTGTATTTGGGATGATTATACCTTCCTAAAAGTAATATGTTAGGAATTGACAGCTGCTGCCGAGTGTGTGCTTTACACTGTGTTTATCTCTTAAGATGCATTGAATATTATTATTATCTTGAGCAAGAAACTAACATGTAGTTGGTTATTTTATTTACTCTTTTGGCATCCTGCCACCCAGTTCTGAAATAAATACACACAGGGAGACTGGCTTATTTCTAGCCAGCTTTTCTTAACTTAAATTATCCCATCTACTTTTTGTTTTTGCACTTTTACCTTTCTCTATTTCTGTGTATCTTACTCCACTCTTACTCCATGGCTAGCTGTATAGCTGGGTGACTGGCCCCTGACGTCCTTCTCTCCTTGTTATCTTGCTCCTCATCTTCCTCCTTTTTCCTGTTTATTGTCTCTGACTGCCTATCCCACCTGTCTTTCCTCCTGACTTGCTATTGGCCGTTCAGCTCTTTATTAGATCAATCAGGTGTTTAGACAGGCAGTGCCACACAGCTTCACAAATGTAACATAAAGAATGCAGCACATCTTCACATCATTAAAACAAATGTTCCAACAGTATAAACAAATATAACACATCTTAAAATAATATTCTACAACACTAATATGTACAGATACTTAGCTTGTGCTGAAACCTAATTCCTGATTTTAGAAAAATTTTGTTGTAAAATTCAACTGATAGTATAATGTCAGTCATTCTTGAAGCAAGCAGTGGTATGTATGAGCAAATTTAGACAAATAATGTAACTTTCAGTAATAATACCCTCATTTTTTAAATTAATTTTAATTTAAAAATTAATTTAAAAATTAATTTTTAAAAATTAAAATTTCCTAAATGAAAAAATTAATTTTTCTTAAATTTTAAGTTCAGAAATCGTTTATTAATTATAAAAGTTATTACCATGTGGCGGCACATGCCTTTAATCCCAGCACTTGGGGGCAGAGCAGGTGAATCTCTGAGTTTTAGGCCAGCTTGGTCCACGTAGAGAGTTCAAGGATAGCCAGGGCTGTCTCATACCCTCTCCCCCTCCCCAGTCATCCCCCGTCTCTCTAATAAGTAATGAAGTAGGAAGGAGGTAGGTATGGTGGCACATGCCGTAAATCCCAGGTCTAGGGAGGCTGAGGCAGGTGCAGGATCTCTGTGTGTTTAAGGCCACGTGGTCTGCCTAGAAAGTTCCAGACCAGCTAAAGGCTATGCAGTTGAGACTCTGTCTGAAAAGTTTTTTGTTTGTTTTCTTTTAACAACAGGTTGAGTTCCTAATGGTTTGTTTGTTTGTTTGTTTGTTTGTTTGTGGAAGCACTGGCTAGATGTGATCAGCTGTCACACTAGTGAGGTTAGGGGCTCTGTCTTGGTTGTCACTGTATCTTCACTGCCAGCACAGTGCTTTTAACATAGCATGAAATATTGTCTTTTAAAAGTGGGTTTTACACAGTAGTAAGCACTGAGTTTATTTCATATGGGAATCGTATCATGTGTCACTGTACATGCCCTTCAAGTGCTTACAGTTAAGCTATAATACAAATCATTTCATTGTAAAGTTTTCTCTCACACTGGAAAAGAGTAGAGAGAAATTAAGCTGTACTTAGGAGTAAGAAGAAAAGTAGCTCTACATTATTTGCAGAAAAGGAGTAAATACATATTTAAGGGATAAATCCAATAGAAAGAAGAGGCTTGTGTTTGTGTCACAGTTGGGGGTGGATGGACTTACTGAGGGTGAGTACCAGGGTTAAGAAATAGGACATTCTGGACTTAGTCTTGATAATTTATCATTTCACAATTTCATAGAAAAAAGAATTGCCTCATTCATTCTATAGTAACAGTACTGTCTTATGTTTGAGTTTCCAAAGAACACCTCAGGTCCTCTGGTTTAATCCAGGCAGGACAATTGCTGTTGTTGTTAGTATTGTTAAAGTTTTATTTGATTTTGTTTGTCTTAGCCGAGGAGCTCTTGGAACTGGAGATCCTCTTGTTTAAGTGCTAGGATGTGCCACCATGCCTGCCTTACTACTAAGACTCTGATTCATTACTTTCTGAAAATAAACTTTTAGGTTATGAGAGCTTAGGTAGCTTTGTGCCCCTACTCCCAACTTTATTTTATGTGTGTCAGTGTTTTGTCTGCATGTTGGTGTGCGTGCATGTGTGTGTGTGTGTGTGTGTGTGTGTGTGTGTGTGTGTGTGTGTATACCACATGCATGCTTGTGCCCACAGAAGAGGGCATAGGATGCCCTGGAACTACAGTTAAGAGAAAGTTGTGAGCTGTCATGTTAGTGCTTGGAACTGTGCTCAAGTGCACTCTGTAAGGACAGGGAGTGTTCTTAACCCACAAGTCTTCTCTCTAGCTCTGGAACCTGACCTTTTGAGACATTGAATATTAGTGTATAGAAAATCCAAACCTTTTACCTTTCTTCTTATGACATTTTATGGTCTCGTGATCTAGGGTGCTGGATAGATGATCTGCTCAGTGGATCAAGTATTTACTTGGAACTCTAAGGAACTATAATGCTAAGTAAAGCAGCATGTGGTAGTGTGTATCTGTAATTCTAGTTCACCTTTGCCAGGGTGGGAGGAAAACCAGGAACCCCCAGTTTTCATGCCAGATAACCACAGCAGTGGAAAACTAGGGACCCTGCCTGAATCAAGATGGAAGGTTATTTGACTTTCACGCATGTGCCTTTACTCACACACAAACATGCATATGCACATCATATATACACATTGAAAAGGAAAAGATGAGATCATTTAGCAGATAAAGACACTTGTCATGCAAGCCCAGCAGACCTATATTTGATCCTGGCACTAATGCAGAGGTGGGTAAAGAACTCCACAAAATGGTCCTACATCCTCACATAAAAATGGCATGGTGCATCCACACCTAAATGTAGCAAGAGGTTGATGGTTTAGCATTGTTTGATGGAGCATATCGTGTTGTTTTCAAAATATACAGCTCCCTAGTTTTAAAAACAGAAGCCTCAAATCATTAATACTGACATACCGTTTGTAAAACAGATTTGTAATTCTGTCTGTCTCAGTGCCAGAATTCTGTGTGGTGATAAATGCGACTGCAGGGGAGGCTGTGGGAGACTCGAATTCAGGCTAATAAAGTCAGAGAGGCGGCTCACTCAGGAGCGAAGGCCCCCACTCACTTTAGTTTCTACCAAAATAAAAGATTGCCAGTGATCAGAGATTTCTTTCTAAATTATTCTTTGTATCATGCTTGACAAAAAGCTAAGAAGCTTATTTTAGCATACTTTGAGGTTACAGACTTAGCACTGTGGAGAAGTTAGGATGGGAGCAGAGAGAAATGAGTGTATACTTGGTGCTTGTGTTTAGCTTGGTGTCTCCACCTCACACACAGTTTTGGACTCCTTGTGTAGAAAATTGTGATATTCAAAGTGCACTGGGTCTTCTCACATGACTTAGACAATCCCACAGGCCTACCAAATGCGGACAGTCCTACTGAGATTCTTTGTGGGTGTTTCTAACTTATGTCAGTTGGGCATAACAAAGCCCTTACTTCTCAGGTACTTGTTATGAACATTGATGTGTAAACCCTGCCTTTTTCTTATTCTTTATACATATTCATATGTGTTCTTGGACTAGCCTGTTGATATTTGTGAGAATTAGGTTTAATTTTCCTGTTCCTAATATAGCAAATACTATTTTATAATTTTTGTTCTTACAGGTCTGTTTTGTCTTGTCAACTGGACTTTGTCATGAATTTCCCCCAGTTTTCTGACCTGTTTCTTTTTCTGTCCTTAAGTCACTAGCAGTTTCTTTGCTAATTCCCCTTTTCCCCTTATCCACAGAAATTTCCATGCAGTATCGGCATGATGGAGCTTGTCCAACAACTAGTAAGTTGTCCAACTGGGTTAGTAACCTGGGCTTTCTGACGCTTAGTTCAGTGCCTTGTATAATATACCACCTTTGAAGAGCTAAATACTTTTCAGAGTGCATTAGGTTTTTATTGTGTAGATTTTTTTTTGTCTTACGAAGATGCCTTTGTATACTTTTTGTCTTGTGTTCAGGATCTGTATTATAGCCACATATTGTAAACTTTAATTATTATTGGTCTTTTACTATAGTATTTATGTTGCAAAATTGTGACTTCTGCCCTTGGTGACAATGTTATTTTCAGTATTTGGGTGCCATTAGCCTTAATGTAGCTATGTTTTCAGTATGTGTATATTATGTTAGGACTTAATGTAGCTATGTTTTCAGTATGTGTATATTATGTTAGGACTTCCGTATGTGTTGAAACTTAGAGTGCAGCTTACGTGAAAATAAATGTTTGGTAGGGTTAGAAGATGTGATCAGATTTTGTTTTATATCTTGATTATCCTGTAAGTGTGATTGTTACATCCTGTAATACTCAGTTTTAGTGTGATACTATGTAGATGAATTGAGATAATATGTAGATGTCTTTTTTTAAAGAAATTCTCAAAAACATATTAAAGAAAGAGTCACCATTGTGACAGTACACCTACCTATTATCTCAGGTTACTAGGCAGTATACTAGTGAATGAAATGTACCATTTGGGAGTTATGCTTTGGGAAAAGAATAAAGCTTTCAGTTTTAATAATTCAAGCAAAGATACTGAGATTTTGTTAAACTGAGTTTATGCCTATGTATTTCTTTTGTGTGTTTGAGAATGATCTTAACCTGACATCCTTTTTTCCTTACTTAAAAGCTTTCTCAGAGTTGCTGAATGCAATACACAATGGTAAGTTTTGTTAGAATCTTCTCTGGAAGTTCATTTATCACAAAAGTTGTCTTTTGTCAAGAAGCCCAATTGAAAGTTAGGGCAGTCTGATGAGTAGATCAGGTCTAGTGTTCCGGTGAGCTTGTTAATTGTTTGGTAAAAACATGGTAGAAGGAGGGATAGATAGGTTAGTTAATTTCTTCAGTCTGGCTTTTATTGTCTCTTCTAAGTTTCTGAAAGTTTTCTGTTTGCAAATAGTCTGTTTCTGTGATCTTTCTTACTAATGCATTTATAATTAGTATATACAAGAGGAATTTTTTGCTTTTAACTTCAATGTGGAATGTGATTTTTTTTTAGATCTTTAATTTTAATACTCATATTTCATGTAATAAGTGGAAGATAGTATTTTAAATTGTGGACTATTTTCACAATGGGATTGCATCTTCTGCTGCTTTGAATTCTAAGTCAGCATATAAGGCAAATTCTGTCACTTCTCACTTTAACAATGTAATTATAGTGATGGTCATTATTGCAGAATGTCTGAGGATTTCTTCAGTTTCCCCAAGAACTTTCTGTAATCCTTTTGTATTCAAAAAATTTTAAATTGCGAGCACGCGTCTGTGTGTGTGTATTCTGAAGAATCCATTTTCTTCTTGTGCTACAAGTTCCC
The DNA here is from genome assembly GCF_903992535.2 of Arvicola amphibius. Lineage (NCBI taxonomy): Eukaryota > Metazoa > Chordata > Mammalia > Rodentia > Cricetidae > Arvicola > Arvicola amphibius. The sequence goes on along the minus strand of NC_052052.2, from coordinate 94,209,413 downwards.
TGGATTGAATCAAGTTGTTAGGTTTGGTGGTGAGTGTTTTTACCTGCTACGTCATCTTGCTGGCCCTGAAAATTTCTCTAATATCATGTCATCTTTATTGATGTTCTTTTCAGTTATTAATTGAGCTCATTTACTTGAGACTACGATTTCAAGCAATTCTAGTACATTTTCTTTAACTTGGAATTTGTTCATGTAACAGATTGGCATTATGTAAAGGTTATGATGTCATATGTTTACAGAACACAGTAAACAAGAGACCAGTGGCATAATGAACAGGTATAAGTGAGCCTCATTGCTTTGAGGGTATAGGTGGTCGATGTGGAAACTCAGAAGTGTTGCTTATTAACAAAAGTGTTTATTTACAGGGTTTGTGCAGTGCTGGGGATTGAGTCAGAGCCTTGTGCTTGTAGAGGAGAAGTGTTCTGCCATGGAATTGTATTCGCTCTTAGTTTAACTTTGACTTTCCTACTAAGCTGTACATGTGCTGATGTAGGGAATGAACAACTGTTGACAATAGAAATAGTAATGATAGGAAACAGGATGGAAAGCTTTTCTTGAGAATAAGTTCAACGTTTAAACACTTGACAGGTTTTTGGGGTATGCGTGGGAGTATAAAAGCTGAAGAGTCTTAGCAGTTTTTTCAGTTTGCACAGTTGTATTTATACATGTTCATTACTTGCTGGAATATTAAAAATTTAAGCCCAGCTATACTTCACAAAGCAGACATCACAGGGAGTAATTTTGATGAGCTATCACAAAGACCTTTGGTTCCACTGTGCACTGAGGAAACACTGGGGTGAATTGAGTTGATGGGGAAACTTCTTTTGTTTCTCAGCAGGTAAATAAATGTCATCAGGTTATTATAAATGTGAACTCTCTTTAAAATTTGGGGTTTTAGTAGTTTGAGGTTTGAGAAAATTCTTTGCTTGTGTTTCCTTCACCCTGCATTACAAAGAAAAGAAGTGAATGGCCCTGTTTTGGGGGGGTTATAAAGGCAAATGAAGACTTGATTTCCTATAAATGATATTTTGTCTGATGATTTTTCTTTTTTTCCAAATACAGATTTTTTTTTTCTCTCTTAAAAATGTTCTTTATAGTTTTTTTTTTTTAAGTGCCTATCAATGGAGTGACTTGAAGTTTTGGTTTTTGTGTATTAAGTACTTGGCATATAACTATTCATAGTATTTTTATATCTTTTCATTTGAATCAGGATAGCACTAAACATATTATGCTTTCTACACAACCCCTGTCTGTCTGTCTGTCTGTCTGTCTGTCTGTCTATGAATGAGCAGGGTCTCATGTAGTCTATGTAGCTAAGAATGATCTTGATACTATAATCCTGCTTCTACCTTCCAAATGCTGGAATTATAGTTATGGGGCTGTTTATCTTGTTTCTGTTTCATTATCCCTAATGTTATTTCCTTCTTTATGTGTCCTTTTTGGAGGTTGGTATTTCGAGACAGAATTTTTCTGTGTAACAGCCCTAGCTGTCCTGGAACTCAATTTATAGACCAGGCTGGAAACAAACAAACAACAACAACAAAAAAAAAAATAAATAAAAAAAGAAAGAAAAAACCAGGCTGGCCTTACTCAGAGATCTGCCTGCTTCTTCCTCCCGAGTGCTGGGATTAAAGGTGTGTACTACCACTGCCTGGCTGCTTTCTTCTTTATGATGCCTTCTGCATATGTCTTATTGTGTAAGGTGTAGTAAATCAAAAATTTTTAGCTCACAGTTTTCTAGATAGGTAGGGAGTGAACATGGGTGTTCTGATTTACTGTAGCACGAATATTAAAAACCCAGAATCAGATATTGGGGTTCAGTCAGAAAAGCAAATCATCCAAGCCACTAGAGACGTCTTACCTCTACAAAAGCTGGCTGGCTGACCACAAACTGAGCCACCCGAGCCTCTCTCCCCTCCCATTTTATATTCCCTCTTGTGCTGGTATTAAAGGTGTAACTCCCTAGTATTGGGATTAAAGGTGAGAGCCACGACCACCTGGATTTGTTTCTACATTAATCTTGTGTAGCCCAGAATGGCTACACCTCTGCCTCTGTCTCCCAAATGCTGGGATTAAAAGTGTGTGCCACCACTGTCTGACCTCTAATGGCTTAGCTTTCTTCTTCTGATAGTCAGGCAAGCTTAATTATTAAAGCATAAATAAAAAAAATCACTATAATTTAGAGAATGGAATCGGCACCTAAACTCCTTTAGTTTTCACATGGACAACATATCTTCGGTACAAGAATCTGTGGAATAAAGAACCGTCTTCCTCAAGACTCTTAGCTCTCCTTCCTCCATTTGATAAATACACATTAAGTTCTTTCCATGTAGAAGATTATTGTTAGTTGTGTTGGGAGAGTGCATAGTATAAATGGATCCTGCCTTCAGGGAATACACTCTAAACAAGAGGTAAATATGTTTATTAATAACATTTTCAAGAAATATAGTTAAAATTTTATGATTTGCAATTCAGAAGAGTTTTAATGGAAAATGACCTTTGAAGGAAAAACATGTACTGAGAATGTAGCATTGGACCTGTTTGCTTGAGAGTGTATAGGGGTCAGCTATCTGGTCTAGGCATCAGGGCCAAATCAACACAAGTAGTCTGTCCCACCAATTTCCTGTTGGCTCTGATAAAAACCCCATAACCAAAAGCAGCTTAGGGGAAGGAAATGCTTATTTCAGCTTAGGAGAACTTAGTCACATGACTATCATCCAGGAAAGTCAGAGTTGGCACTCAGGACTGGAATTTTGAGGCAAGAACTAATGCAGAGACCATGAAGAAGCACTGCTTACTGGCTTGCTCAGCCTACTTTTTATAGTACCTAGGACAATCAGTCCAGGGATACCACCACCTGCAGTGAGCTGGACCTTTCCACATTAGTTGTCAAGGCTTGCCCAGAGGCCAGTCGGGTAGGAACATTTTCTCAGTTGAAGTTTTCTCCGCCCAGATGACTCTAGTTTTATTCAAGTTGACAAGCTAGCCAGCACACAGTCTGTGCAAGGTGACAGTAATAGCTGATACTTGATTCAGAACATAAATAAAATAATAACCTTAGCTTTTAGGTCAGTAAGACCAAAGTAGTTGGTGTTTTGAGTTGGGAAAACATATAGTACACCTATTATCTAGGGAGGTACATTGGATGATTGCATTTAAAACTTGAAAAAGTTAGTACTGAGACTGACACCAAATAGAACTTTGTTATAATATTATGGGGACCCAAAGAGGAATGTGATAGTCAGCATACTCCTCCACCCTCCTGTTGAAGACCAGACCCAGGGTAGGATCATGAGGGTTAGAATTATTAAGCCAAAGGAGCAGAGATTAAGAGAAATAAGAGACAGAACACCATCAGGAGGGAAATTCAGTGAATATTGAACCCTGAATCCTTCCTCATCTACTTTCCACATGCTTATATACTTCACTCCTAAAGGGAAGGGGGAGGCAACAGACTGCATTAACATGATATAAGTAAGTAGATTTGAATTCTCCAACCTTTTGTTCAGGTGGAGCGGTCTTCCTCTATATCCAGAATACTAATTAACCACACCCTAGGTTAGAAACTCTTGTTTGTAGACATACCTCTTGTTAATAACTTTAGAAGAGCAAAAATAAGCTTACACTCCACCCCCGAAAAGAAAGAGAGAAACTGGTTTTTAGTGAGTTAAGTAGCAGTGTCTAGGAGATGGAAAGATTAAGTTACCAGTGTTTAGCCCATACAAAACAGTAACACTTGGGCACAAAAGAATTATAGTTAGTTCATATAAGAGAACTCTTGGTTGTAATTGAAAAGTGCTGGTAGAGAGGACAAAGACATTGGATTAATTTTTATTTTACTTGCTTTGGACTTGTTTGTCTTTGTTTTTAAAGAGAAGAATTACCTGTTTCCCAGGCTGATCTTGGATTCCTAGGCTCTAGTTAATCCTACCTTATGCTCACGAGTGCTGGGACTACAGTTTTATGCCCTACTGTGGTCTTTGGTGTCTAGTTCGTGTTAACAGTGGTGACATCTTAGTACTGAAAGGGAAAACTTGTAGAGAAAAGAAGGATAAAGGTTTAAGACAGACTGTTTGATGAGAAGAGAGGCAAGTAGAGATAATAGAGCTGAAAACGATGAGCATTCAGTACAACATGACAGCTTAGCTTTCAGATTATCTGGAACTCAGTCTAAACTTGAACTCACTGAGATCCACCTGCCTCGCCCAAGTGGTGAGATTAAAGGTGTGCACCAGCACTTCCTGGCCCTCTTTAGTTTTTCTATAAATTTTTAAAATAATGAATTTTATTGTGAAATTTTCATGCATCCTTAAATCAATACAAAGTAAAGACAAAAATAGGGGCCAAGTCATAGGGAGTGGGAGTAACCATAGTGACCCAAGTGGGGTCTCAGCACTGGGCTGAGGAGAGTAAGGGCATGCCCAGGTGCTCTTGCTGCTCCTGCCTAGTTCTCCTGCCCTGCCCTGCTTTTGTCTTCTTCCTCTCTCTGCTTTCATGTCATGTGTGTTCTCTTATCTTCTCTTGTCCTCTTCTCTAGTTTTCATTATTTTTCATGTTCATGTATTTGTGCCTATTGTGTGCCCACCCGTATAAGGAGGTTAGAGGACAGCTTGCAGTGGGAATGGATTCCTCCTGCTTCATAGATTCGTGGGATTGAATTTAGGTTGTCATCATAGCAAGCAACCACCTTAACCTAAAGAAAACATTCGTGGCCTTGCCTACAGTTTCAGAGGGTGAGTCCATGACCATCATGGCGGGGAGCAGGCAGTAGGTAGGCAGGCATGGTATTGGAGCAGTAGCTAAGAGCTTATATCCTGAAACAAAACCAGAAAGCAGAGAGAAGTGAGGGGAAGGAGAAAAGGGGGGACATGACCAGAAACACAGAGACAGAGGGATGGAGGTTGCTAGCTAGGTAGTTGATTAGGAATGATGTGAGCTTTTAAAACATCAAAGTCTAACTCCAGTGACACACCTCCTCCAAGGCTATACCTCCTAATCCTATCCAAATGGTTCCACCAGCTGGGGGAACATGTATTAATACATAGGAGCTTATGGGGGTCAGTCTTGTTCAAACCACCATAGCTATCTTGCTAGCAAGGGGCCTCTAGTTTTTAAAAAAATCTGTATCATCTTTGACTAATGAATGCTTAAATTAGTAGAAATCTTAAGAATCGATCTCTCTCCCCCAGAGAAGCTTGTTCTTTCCACAGACTTGTTTATTACCTTCAGTCAAGTTCAGAATAGCTGCCCTTCTTTAAGTGTCCCTCAGGTAGTGCTTTGCCAGTGAAGCCAGAGCAATAAATTAGAGTATGTGGGACTCTTTTCTTACCCAGCTGACGTGTGGTAGACACTAGCACTCCTTTGCTCTTGGATTCTTGCCTGCAGTACTTTTGTTTTATAGTAAGGAGTTCTTGGCACTCTTACATTGTCCAGTTTGGGGCTCCACACCTAAATCAATTATGAGATTATTTCTTCTAATTATTTTTTGTGCTTTATTAAATCCTCATAAACTTTTCTTTCTAAAACTTACTATTTTTCAAGATCTATCTTATACTTGTGTATTTGTGTTCATTCAAACCCTTATATTTCTCCCACAGATTATTATAATACTTGTTTCATTAATATATCTAGAATTGATCATGTGGTCAGATTTGAGTCAGTACCTCACATGGTGGTAGAGAAGAATGAATGCCTTTAATCACCTGATAAAGCGTAACTATAATGAATGCCAAGTGTTGTCTTATTTTTCCTTAAGGGTAAACAAAGTTAATATTGAAACATGCTTGCTTAGCTAGTTCCATATCAGACAGGTAGGTCATGTTGGAAGAGTATCCTATTCACAGTATTCTTTTTCTCTTTGTGTAATTTATTTCTTTGCATACTATCAGATTAATGTCTAGTTTTGTATTTGTGGAATCTGTACCCTGATTACTTTGACTAAACCTGAAGTTAGAGATAGTGTCGTCTGGCAGGTTGTTTTTGTATAGATGGCTCAGTTACCCCAGTATAGAGAATCAGTTCTGCTTTGCTTCCTGGATGAGAGCATCCACACCTTTCTTCAGTCTTGAGTATTATCTTTCAATTATATTCTAATATTGCTGCTTAAAAATTTACGTTTTATGGATTTTTAAAAATATTTTAGTTAGGCTCATATTTTTCATGTTTACTTTTATTTTAAATATGCAATATGCCCCCGCCCCCTTTGGTTGACTCTCTTTAGCTTTGTATGATGGATTGTTTCACCGGAGGTTGAGTAAAGAATTTCAGTGAGCATGTGTTTTCAATTTTTTTCTTGTGTAGCCCAGGCTGGCCTTGAACTCGTGATCCTCCTGCCTCTGCATCCTTCAGCAAATCCTACCGGCATGCACCACCACAACTGGCATTTTTCAATTTTTGACATTCTTTGTAGTGTCTTTTAAAATGGACCTTGTTTGACTTTCTTTTATTAAATTTGTAGTTTTTTTCCCATATGTAAAAGTATCTTAAAGTTTCTAAACAGTCTCAAACTTAGAGGAAGCATTAAGAGAGCTTTAGTTTTATAAAGCACTTGAGAAGAAATTGAAGGCATGGTACTCTATCTGCCCTGAATGTGCGTTCCTACAAAAAGGGCAGGAAGTTAGTACTGCTGTTGTTATCATCCAGTCTTTCTTTTGCCTGTCTCAGTAATTTTGAAGAACACAGGTATATTAGTCAGGGTTCTCTAGATAAACGGAACTGATAGGAATATTATATACAACCGGGGTTTACTAGTGTGCTTTACAAGTTATGGTCTGACTATGCCGGTGATGACTATATCCCAATGGAATATGGATATCTGAGGATCCAGTAATTGTTGAATTCACGAGTCTGGTTTTCTCTGTTGTTCTTCAGTGTATACCAGAATCCTAGAGAAGTGGGCTCTAATATCAGTGAAGAATGGGCTTGCCCATGAGAGTGAGCAGAAGCTGGCAGAGAGCAAGTGCTTCTTCCTACTTTCTTCCTCCTTTACATGGGCTGTCATCAGAGATTATGGCACAGATTTAAAGTGGATCTTCCCACCTAAAAAGATCTAGATTTAGGGTGGGTCTTCCCATCTCAAATGGCTTAATTAAGAACAAATCTCTCTCGGCTAGAGAGATGACTCACTGGTTAAAAACACTGGTTGTTCTTCCAGAGATCCTGAGTTCAAGTCCCAGCAACCGCATTGTGGCTCACAACCATCTATAATGAGATCTGGTGCCCTCTTCTGGCCTGCAGGAATACATGCAGTCAGAATACTGCATACATATTAAGTAAATCTTTAAAAAATACTGTTTTTAGACTCATATACTAGTATCCTTTGAAATGACCTGGTGCGAGTCAGAAGGAAACACGGAACTCACAACAAAACCGCTTAGGTGTTTATTAGGGGGGGGGGGCGTGTACAGGCCTGGGGAAGTCAGTGTGCAGAGAGGGGGGGTGGAGAGGGAGATGTTGTATTCAGATTTTTAAAGCTGTCCAGGGGATTGGTTGTGTTCCCATCCCAATCACTTGGATCTTAGTTAATTCCAGATGTAGTCAAGTTGACAACCAAGAATAATCATCAGAATGGGCTCCTTACTTTAGGGCTCTCCCCTACCATTGTTAGATTCAAGTTTTCTTTTTGAGAAATACAGTAGAAACAATCTTTTCATTGTGTAGTATAAAATCAGCTTTTTTACTAATGTAAAGTGTTTTTTTTCCTTTATGATGAGTAATTTGTAGAATTAAGATATGAGATGATGTGAAAGCCATTTATTATTCTTTCAGTTTCTGATGTTATTCATGTTCCTTAAATTGTTGGGTTTTGCTGTGAGTCATTCTATAGATTTTCTGTGTTACCTTTAACCTCATTCCGTATCCCTGTAATTTGAATGCTTGTTCTCTTTCCTGAGCCCCTCCCTCCCTCCCACATGTGTCCATCTTTCCATCTCCTGCTTCTTTTATGGTACTGCAGTTATCATCCATTATTGTTGCCCTTACAGATTAGTACACAATTAACAGCTTAAAGGACAAACATTTATTAGCTTTTCTTTCTTTTCTTTTCCTCTGCTTTATTCGTATGAAAGAAATTTGAGTTCAAGTAACTGGTTTTTTGTTTTGTTTTTGTTTTCTGTTTAGACTTGACATGACTGATGTTAGGGTGGTGTTCACTAGTTTATCAGGGGACTCTAGAGAGAGCCACATCCAGGCTCCTCCTAGTTCCTTCCTGCAGTCTTAGCACTGAAGTTCACCTAGAGCTCCAGCCATGGCAGACAGGCTTTTCTGTGTTTTAGAGCCAGGGTCTTTACAGGGATAAAGCTATAAAATTCTAATCTTATAAGGCATACAAGTTAACCTCATTCACTTTATAGAGTCAACTACCTATCAAAATTAAGCATAAAACAACTAGAAACAAACATTTGTCTAGTCTAGATATACCTAACAGATAATGATCCTCAAACACTTCAGAGACCTGAGAAAAGGTAAATTGAATTCTCAGACCTTCTCTAACTTTCCTTTCTGAAGAATATCTGTTAATTGTTGTCGTGGTGAAACACCATTGTATCTAGGGTTAAGGTATCCCCTCAGAAGGGATTTTTGCACGTCTTTGTCAGTTCAGACCCCAAACCTGTTTGACAGTAAGGCTTTTCTTTAGAGCAGACTTGTTATCACCTCTCTACAAATTATGAAACAAATTATGAAAGGATTCTCTCTCCACTGTAACAAGCTTTCTTGCCACCAGCCCTGAAATAATGACACAGATACTTAAAATTTTGAAAGCTTGGCCCTTAGTTTAAGCTTGTCCCCAACTAGCTCTTATAACTCAACTTGTCTCTGTCGATCTATGTTCTGCTTCTACCTTTCCTCAGTACTTCATGTCTGACTTGCTCCAAGGCTGCTGGCAAAATCTCCACTCCTAGATTCGAGTTTTCTCTCTTTTTCAGGAAGTCCCACTTATTCTCTCTTGCCTAGCTGTAGGCCATTTAACTCTTTATTAAAAGGCAGAGACACATCTTTACAGTGTACAAAAAGATTATCCCACAATATCCCACCCCCCAGATAGGGTTTCTTTCTTTGTTTTTGTTGCCTTGGCTGTCCTAGAACTTGCTCTGTAGACCAGGTAGGCCTTGAAGTCAGAGATCCACCTCCCTGTGTCTCTCAAGTACTGGGTTAAAAGGGTATGCACCACCACGCCTGGCTAAGGCAGGATTTTTGTGTGGTGATCCTTGATTTTGAGGGGTGATCTCCCTTTCACTGATAGTGTGTCCCTTTGCAAGCCTAAGCCACATGAACAGTATCATCCTTTTCAACCTCCTGTTCTTTAGAGGCTCAAGGTCTTGCCTTTTTCTTGTTGGCTTCAAAACCAAAGCTTATGAGTTACTAGTACAGGATGAGTCTTCTAGGGTAGAGAGCAGGCTTTATGTTTTTTCTTGTTTTGTTTGATTTTCGAGACAGGGTTTCTCTGTGTAGCTTTGGAGCCTCTCCTGGAACTTGCTCAGAAGAGCAGGCAGGCCTTAAACTCAGACATCTAACTGCCTCTGCCTCCTGAGTGCTGGGATTAAAGGCGTGTGCCACCACCGCCTAGCTCATTTTTAGGTAACTTTAACTAGGAGGGTTTATTAGTTATCTACTTTACCTTATTTCTAGAAACAGAAATTCTTCCAATGATATCCTGGCTTCTGCAGCTGCCATCTCACTTAGGATAACTTTCATGTTGTCAAGTCAGTGAATGTTATTTTATTTAGCAAGTTTGTTTTTGGTAAAGAATTATTGTTGGAAGCAGTTTATTTCTGTTTTTTATTCTTTGACATTCAGCTTGCTATAACTTGGCTGCACTCTTGACTTCTTGTGGCTTTTCTTTGTCCTAGTTCAATGCTTAAATTCAATGAACCTCTGTTTTCCCCTATTACTCCCACTGAATAAAATATTACTTAATGATCTAATTCTACTTTTTAATTCTACTTTTAGGTCTTTGTCCACACAGTAGCCATAGTGATTTTCTTTTGTATACGTTTAAACATTGTTTCATCAAACCACTCATGGTATGGTATGTATGTGTATTATATGTACACATATATGTGTATGTGTGTATGCACGCAAATATCTCCAGTATCATCCATTGGGGTGAAATTGAGGCGTTTCTCCCTAGTTCCATCTCCTAGTTCCAGCTTCTTGTTTGAATATTCATTATAACAAACCAGCTGGTTTTTCTTTTCTTTTTCTTTCCCTTCCCCTTTCTTTCTTCCCTTTTTTTTTCTTTCTCTCTTCCTTCCCTCCTTTTTCTCTTTCTTTCTTTCTTTCTTTCTTTCTTTCTTTCTTTCTTTCTTTCTTTTTTTTTTTTTTTTTTTTTTTTTTGGTTTTTCGAGACAGGGTTTCTCTGCAGCTTTTTTAGAGCCTGGCCTGGAACTAGCTCTTGTAGACCAGGCTGGCCTCGAACTCACAGAGATCCGCCTGCCTCTGCCTCCCGAGTGCTGGGATTAAAGGCGTGCGCCACCACCGCCCGGCTCTTTCTTTCTTTCTTTCTTTCTTTCTCTCCCTCTTTCTCTCTCTCCCCCCCTCTCTCCCCCTCCCTCCCCTCCCTCCCTCCCTCCCTCCCTCCCTCCCTCTCCCCTTGACTTTTGGAGACAGGGTTTTTCTGTAGCTTTGGAGCCTGTCCTGGAACTCACTCTGTAGACCAGGCTGGCCTTGAACTCACAGAGATCCTCCTGCCTCTGCCTCCTGAGTGCTGGGATTAAAGGTGTGTGCCACCACCACCTGGCTCCAAACCAGCTAAATTTTGTGTGAAATTGTAAAGCTTACACGGCCATATTCTCTTAGCCACATTTTCTCTAGTTTAAGTTTCTTGCTATGAAAATATTTGAAAGATAATTTCAAAAATAATCTTCGGAGTATGTCCTACCATTACTGTATCCCACCCTGGGTAAGAATTGTCCCTCTATTAAAACCATGCTATATATGTTATGTCAGTGTGGTAGCTGTGTGTACGCAGAAGTTTCTGTCCTGTAAGCCGTTCCCAAGTAGCCACACATAGACTTAATTATAAATGCTCGGCCGATAGGTCAGTCTTGTTACTAGGTAACTCTTACATTTTCAGTGAACCCATATTTTTATCGACTTTTTCCAGTATATCATATCCGTCCATTTTTCTTTTCTCTGTCTGCTCACCCTCAGACTCTGCCCTCTTCCCAGCGTTCTTTGTTTGGCTCTACCTCAACCTTGTCCTGCCCAGCTATTGACCAAGCTGCTTCTTCATTAAACCTGGCAGAGTGACACATATTCAAATAGCGTAAAGGAATATTCCACACACAGCTTGATTATTACAGTATTGTGAGGTTTGTTCATAACTCTAATTTCACTAAACACCACAGTTGAAGAATAATGGTGTACAGGAGGCACCCAAGGCATGAAACATGGGAAGTCATACTAAATCCAGGACTGTTTGTCAACACTGCAGGCACATAGCTTAAGGGGCTTGGTACTGTCCATAACTTCAGATTTCTACCAGAGATGTAGATTAGGGGACTTGGGAAAGGACATTGAATATACTAAGTCTATAAAGGACTAAGAATTCTGCATTCACCCAGCAGGGGATATAGAAAGAGAAGCCTCTCAGGGGCATCGTAGCCAGCCAGTCTAGACAAAAGGATGAGCTTAAACAATGGAGGAAGTTGACCTCTGGCTTCCACATGCACATACACAGTGTAGTGAGCACACACCTCCACATGTATACACTTTCCAAAATCTCATACATGTGCATCTCATACATATAGGCTGGTATGTAGAACAAAATTGAACTGTATGTAGTAAAATATGTGAAAGTATGCCAAAATACCAGTGTTTATGGGTGATTTTCCCCCCACCCTTTCAATATATTTCACATTCTTATAACCAATCTTTTAAACAGTGTTAACAAAAGAAGCAAAGCTGAGAATCATACACAGGGCCTTCTACATGTTTGCAAATACTCCCACTAAACTATATTGCCAGCCAGAATAAATCTTCATGTTAAAATGGAGTGTCAGGAAACTCAGGAAAATAAGCTCTAACTGTCCTGCACAGTGGGCAGCATATTCTATAATCTAGAAGGGAGCAAACAACTTAGAAGTAGTGCTTTTCTTTTGTGCTTAATAGTTTTGTTTTGTTTTGCTTACTATCTTAGGATTTTTATTGCTATGATAAAAACACCATACCAAAATGCAGTTTGGAGAAGAAAGGGTTTATTTCAGCTTATAGTTCACCACTACAGTATACCACTGAAGGATGTTAGGGCAGGAGCGTAGAGACAGTAACTGATACAGAGACCATGGGAGTTCTTTATGGCTTGCTCAGTCTGCTGTCTCACACAGCACCAGGGAGACCAGCCCAAGGTGGTACTGCCTGTAGTAAGCTGGCCCCACTACATCAGTCATCAATCAAGGAAATGTGCCCCAGGCTTTTCCATAGGCCAGTCTTGTGGAGGTATTTTCTCACTTGAGGTTTTCTTCCTAAATGACTCTAGCCTGTGACAAGTTGACAATCTCTAGCTTCTCCACAGCATTTGATAGAACTAATACCCTTCATCATACTCTTTTTGTTGCTTTTGGTGGCACCCATCATTCTTTTCTTTTTTCTTTTGTTGGGGGGGGGGGGCGTGATTTCGAGACAGGGTTTCTCTGTGTAACAGCCCTAACTGCCCTGCTCTGTAGGTGAGGCTGGCCTGGAATCCACAGAGATCCACTTGCCTCTGCCTCCCAAGTTCAGGGAATTAAAAGCATGCCCTACCACCATGCAGCAGTGCATCATGATTTTCATAGCTTTATAGTTTTTTTTTGTTGTTGTTGTTTTTGGTTTTTCAAGACTTTTCTCTGTAGCTTTGGAGCCTGTCCTGGAACTAGCTCTTGTAGACCAGGCAGGCCTCGAACTCAAAGAGATCCGCCTGCCTCTGCCTCCTAAGTGCTGGGATTAAAGGCCTGCACCACCACCGGCTGGCTTGGTGTTAGTTTTTTTTATGATTTATTTTTTCACAAGTTGTCCTTGAACTAATCAGTGATCCTCAAGGCTGGCTATTTTACTTTGTCTTTGACTGACTGAGATGGAGTTACACTCTCACCCAGACTGGCCTTAAACTCATGAGCTCAAGGGGTCCTTCCTGTGACTGCAACTATTTTGTCAATAAGGTCAACTTTTGTTTTGTTTTGTTGTTTTCCTGAAATGGGTTTCTCTGCAACCCTCATTGTCCTGCTACTATCTCTCCAGACCAGGCTGGCCTTGAACTCAGAGATTTGCTGGTTTTTGCCTCCCTGGTGCTGGGACTAAAGGTACGCACCATCACACAGCAGCACAAGGCCAACTTTTAACAAAATGTTGCTTTGTTGTGTACCAGTTTTCACCTCTGAACAAACGGCACTTTGAATTTTAATCAAAAGTGAGAATTCTATGACTTACTCATTTTTCTCTGCTGTAGGTAGCAAATGTAATTAATACAGCATCAACTTTAGAGGAGTCTGACCTGTAGGTATGCTTCAGATCCACCCCTTCCATATTATCCCAGAGAAGCATAAGTTTTCATCTAATTTCTTGAACTGTCTCCTGAAACACTCAGTCTCCTTGCTACATAGGGGTCAGGGGATTATTGTTTTAAAGAACATGTTGTTATGTGAATGGGGTTAGGGCTAGGGGTTAGGCATCTGCCCATGGATAATATAGCACATTTGAAGTCTCTCTGTTTACGTCTCCTGTGAGTACTTCTCTTTCCTTTCTGTCTGGGTAGCACTGGTCAAACTTTTTAGATCTTGGCTTACAGTATTATATTTCTTCAGATCTTATGGATTCCTGATTTTTTTATTCTTTGTTGTTTGAGACAGTGTAAATGTTTCTGAATTTCTGATCATCCTGTCTCTAGTAGCAGAGTCCTAAGATTAGAAGCATGTGCCACCTGGTTGTATGCAGTACTGGGAATACACAGGGCTATGTGTATCTAAGCAAGCACTTTCAACTGACTTACATCTTAGCCCTCTAATTATTTTGCTCATATTTTCGTTGTCCATCCTAGTTTATGTTGGAATGCATTTTCATATGTTTTTGTAAGCTTGTCTTTGTAGTTGAACTGTATGTTCCTAGTAAACAGTTTTACCTTGTTTTTAGTTTTACTTTTGCTCCAAACTCCTTGTCTCTTTCTTAGTAGTTACTTAGTACTTGTTTGTCAACTGGATGAAGGAACAGCAGCCTGGATGGGTAGGTAAAAGAATGTGAATCAATATGTCATTGCCATCCACTGTATCTTTCTGTATTATCATTTCTGTTCTCTGTCCTGAACTTCAGAGTGTTTACCTAGAGCTTGTGTGTTGTAGGACTTAGTTCCATTGAACTCAAATGAATGTCATATTGATTTGGATTAAAAACTGTAAAACTTGTAAAAAATGGAAATAGAATGGAGTTAAATAGAAAATGGTGGTCGTGGTAGGGCTAGAGGATGGCTTTGTAGTGAGGAGCACTTGCTGCTCTTGCAGATGATTGATTATATGTGTATGGGCATTTTTCTTGCATGCATGTATGCTTACTACATAGATATCTGCTCCTGCAGAAGTTAGAAGAGGGCACCAGATTATCTGGAACTGGAGTTTTGGAGGGTTCTGCGCCACTATGTGGTTGCTATGAGTTGAATCCAGGTCCTCTGCAAGTAGTCTTAAGTTCTGAGCCATCTCTGTAGGTCCTAATTTCAAAATTATTATTATTAAAGAAAATAGATACAGAAAATGTTCATGCCAGGGTGGTAAGTGAAATCAGAGATCTTCTTGAACTTCGGTGTCATGAAAGGAACATTTTGATTCGCAGTATTTTATAACAAAAACCTAAGTGCCATAAACAGCCTCGAAGCAGGATTAGTGGATTGCAGCCAGACTGGATAAATTATATAAGTAAGTTAAGTACATATTAATGCCATATCAAAACAGTTGAAGACCCTTGTTCACCACAGTTTTGCTTTTCAATATTATATTTTGTGATTATTACGGCATATGCTGATAGTCATTTTGGCTTTTTTAGTATTGATGGGGCTTTAAGTGTGTGAGAAAATTATACTACTTAGAAATTTTAAATTAGAATTTAAAATACTAAAATGGCTGTAGCTACCATTTATTGAAACTTATGGAGTAGAAATTGCTAAGGCCTTCAAATTAAGATGCTATCCTTTTTTGGGGGTGGAGGGTAGATACTGATACAGTTGACCCAGGATACTTGTGTAATCCTGATTATAATCACATAGCTGGCAACATCAGAACTCAATTTTATCTCATCTAGAAGTTTGTACTTATGAAAAGAAATTGCACCATTTTGGTTTCAGCATGCTATCTCTAACTTTTGTTCTTAGTTTTAGAAGTTGGATATTCAGCGTATGGCACGCTTTTCTCCTTCAGAACTTGTAGGCGGTTAGGAGTGCTGTGACTGTTGCTGACGTGTGTGCTAGACCTAAGTGGGGTGTGGTGGAAGGGACTGTCTCAAACAAAAAAAGCAGGGGGAGCAGTCTAGAAAATATCCAGTATGCTGGGTGGTGGTAGTGCATGCTTTAATCCCAGCACTCAGGAGACAGAGGTAGGTGTATTTTTGTAAGTTCGAGGCCAGCTTGGTCTACAGAGCGAGTTCCAGGATAGCCAGGGATATACATACAGAGAAACCCTGCCCCCCCCCCCCAAAAAAAAACAACAAAGAAAGAAAAGAAAAGAAAAGAAAAATACCCAATAACGACTTCTGTCCTCCATACATCTATCTGCAAAGCACAAACACTCAAAATCAAATAGGCATACCACAAGGTCTAGGTAGTCAGCATTTTAATATACCTTGAAGAAAATAGTCAAGCATTTCATGAACTTAGATTTCTGCATGCTCGTACTTTCTTTTCCTCTCATCTCCAGCCTTCCTCCATTATTGGATGCATAATTTCACTCTGCAGTTCAGACTGGCCTTGAATTTAATCCCTCTGTCTGCTTCCTGAGTGAGGGGTTATAGACATTTACCACCATGCCCACCTCGACTAGATTACAAATGCTTACTGTAAGAATATTAAGACAAAAGTTCTTTTTGTTCTTTCATACGTTTTGTTACAGAAAGCTAATAAATAAACTATTGGAATAATCTTCATTCAGAAGTCCCTTTTTGGGCTGGATCAAAGTCTCTACAGTTAAGAGCATTTACTGTTCTTGCAGAGGACCCCGGTTTGGCTCCTAGCACTCACACGGCAGCTTAAAACCACATGTAACTCAGGTTCCAGAGAATCTGGCACCATCTTTAGTTAAAGATTTACTTATTTATTATGTATAGTGTTCTGTCTGTATGTGTACCTGCAGGCCAGAAGAGGGCACTAGTTCTCATTACAGATGGTTATGAGCCACCATGTGGGTGCTGGGAATTGAACTCAGGACCTCTGGAAGAGCAGCCAGTGCTCTTAACTGCAGTTTTTATTTGTTTGTTTGAGACAGGGTTTCTCTGTGTAACTGCCTTGACTGCCCTGGAACTCACTCTGTAAACCAGGCTGGCCTCGAGCTCACAGAGATCCGCCTGCCTCTGCCTCCCGAGCGCTGGGATTAAAGGCGTGCGCCACCACCGCCCGGCCACCCAGCCTTTTTTTAAAAAAATTTTTTTCCCTTTATGTTTTGGCTCCCAGCTCCCAAATAAATAAATCATGTGGAGTTTTATTCTTATGAATGCCCAACCTTAGCTTGGCTTATTCCTAGCCAGCTTTTCTTTACTTAAATTATCCCATCTATCTTGTGCCTCTGGGCTTTTTTCCCTTCCTCTATTTCTGTATACCTTTCTTTACTTCTTCCTCCATTGATTGCTATGTAACTGGGTTGCTGGGCCCTGATGTCCTCTTCCTCCTCCTCTCTTTGATCTTTTCTTCCCAGATTTCTCCTATCTATTCTCTCTGCCCACTGGCTCTACCTTTCTCCTGCCTTGCCTTTGGCCTGTCAGTCCGTTATTAGACCAATCAGGTGTTTTAGGCAGGCAAAGTAACACAGCTCCACAGAGTTAAACAAATGCAGCATAAAAGAACACAACACATCTTTGCATCATAAAAGCAAATGTATCACAGCATTAACAAATGTAGCACATCTTAAAATAATATTCTACAACACTTAACTGCTAAGCCATCTCTCCAGTCCCAGAAGTGCTATTTTCTGTCCAGCATGACCAAACTCCTCCTTTCCCTCCAGAGTTTGTAAGGGCCTTCTGCCTCCGCCTCCCGAGTGCTGGGATCAAAGGACATGCCCCACCACCAGCTGACTTAGATTATTTGTTTCTAAATAGGACCTAAAAATTCAGTTTTCTTAATGAAATTTGTGTTCTTCTAAATAAATATTTACTACTTAGAACTTTGAGCCATAACACAGAGCAACAGAAAGTTTAAGACCAGAAGATGACATGCTATCACTGTGCTATGGCCTCAAGATCTGTCTTCATGCTGGTTTTTACAAATGTACTTTACGGGGTTGGTTTGTGTGCATGCACGAGTACGTGCATGTGTGTACATGAGCACGTGCATATTAACAGCACAGATGTGGAGTCAGTTTTCTCATTCTACTTTTATGGGTTTTGGAGATTTAAATCAAGTTAGGCTTGCATAACAGGCACTTGGCTTTTCTGCCAACGCAGGGCTGGGCTGGCCCTGGGGCTTCATGCTCATCCTTTTATGTTCTAGATTATGCAAGTATTTTATGACCACAGAATTCTCCAAGACTATGATAATCCCCTGATACTTTGATTTGTATTAGGAAATCGATTTTATTAATCTTGATTTTGCTATCTACTAGATCATCAAACATTTTTTGCTTTATTTCCATTTCTCATCTCACACACATATACTTTTAAGTCTAAATTCCCCATAAGAAGAAACATGCAGTATTTGAGTCTTGCTAGTTTCTTTTAACATTATGATAACCAGTTATATCAATTTTTCTACATTCTTAATTTCGCCTTTTTTATGGCTATATAAAATTCCATTGTGTTGACAGGCAATGGTGGCACACAGCTTTAATCCCAGCACTCAGGAGTTCAAGGAAGGTGGTGAATTCAAGGACAACCAGGGCTAGCTATGCAGAGAAAGCCTGCCTCGAACCGCCCCCCCATTCCATTGTGTACATGTACCACATTTTCCCTATCCGTTCATTTGTTGATGAATATCTAGTGTTATTCTTTTTCTTATCTTTTGTGAATAGAGTAGCAATGAGCATGATTGATCAAGTATCTCTATGGTAAGCCGACTTAGAATCCTTTAGGTGTAATGTATCCCAAAGTGATATATCTCCGGTGGTAGAGCTGGATCATGTGATACTTCTGTTAGGTTTTGAGAAGTCTCCATGGTGATTTCCATGAAGACTACACAAGTTTACCTTCCCATCAGCAATGAGTAAGGTCCCTCTTTCCCCACATCCTTGCCAGAAATTGTTAGTGTTCTTAATGATAGCCATTCTGACTGGGACAAGAAGTCACTTTCTTTAAATTTATGTTTGCTTCTATGCTAAGCCTCGAAATTTTAGATGCCACCACTGTTAGTTGCACATAGAAACCAAGTACTGTTTGCCTTTGCTCTTCTGGCTCTTCTGGCTCTTTGCCCCACTTACTAGTGCCTAGGAATGATCGTGGACATGCTCATTTATTCTTTTCAGGGCTACTTAGTCACCAGGCCCCATGCTCTTTGCCTTTATAATGTCTCTGTTGCCTTCATTGAGGCCTTGTTTTTGTATATCAGTAGCATTGTAGCATCTGTTCACAGGTTTTTTTAGCCTGCTGCCAGTGATCCCCGGACTAAGTTCTCACTGTGTCTAAGCTTGACCATTTAACTTTTATTGCTGTTCATCTGGTCACTGATTTCTTATTCACATGTTCATTGCTGTCTGGCACATGTTTCTTTCATACAAGCGTTCTCTGCTGTGTACTGCTTTTAGAAACCAGCTCTAGAAACCATGTTCATTCCAGGGAGTAAGATTTAGTTTTCACTGTCACCGAGGACTAGGTTAGATGCCCTCTGTGTGCACTTGCTTCACCCCCACCCCAAGACAGTCTAGCAGTGTTCATCAGAGTTTTTCTGATTGTTATAATTCTCTTTTCTGCCAAGCTTCTTGAAGGCAGAAACCATGTATCTTGAATAATTTTACCTAAGGCTTAGATTAATATCTGGGAAAACAGTGAGTTGTCAGGCAGAATGAATAAAACATTTTTTATAGAAACTGTTGAGGCAAACATTATATAAGGACCTAAATTTTAATGTGTCCTGATTCTTCTGTTTTCTTTGTTTAAAGAAGGTTATAGATGTTTCTATAAGCATAAATTGATACTTGGGTTTTTTAGAGTCACATAAACCCCATTGATGAGTGATATAATTTACTAATTATTATTGCCTTCTAGCACTCTAGTTTTTGAAGGGATGAGGGAGGAGAGCGTGTGCCTACGTGTGAGATTCGTATATGTGTACATACATTCACAGGCCAAAAACTGATAGTATCTCCCTCCATCACAAACCTGAATTTTTTGCTCAGCAATCTCACTAGACTGGCTGACCCTCCTGTCTCTACCTCACGGAATCCGGGTGCCTGGCTTGTTTTTCAGTTATTCTGGTCATTAAGCTCAGGACTTTTTTAACCGAGTTATCTCAGCCTGCTTAATTCCTTCCTTCCTGCTTTTCTTCTATTTAAATGCCAGTGTTCTTGATTTGTCCTTCTCTTCCTCTTTTCTTTCCATCCATTTCCCCCTTTCTTCCTCTCAGGTTTGTAATTGGTTTCTCAGCTTTTAGTCTCCTTGATGCTCTGGACCATCCAGGAGATTGTCACATGCATTGGAAGATGTTAGTAGCATCCTTGGTCTCTCAGTGTGTACCAGTAGCATTTCCAAGTTTTGAAAAAATGGGACATTGACAAAAATGTCTCCTGGAATTAGTCAAGTGTTTCTGTGGGCAGTCATTCCTGGTTGAAGATTAGCTTCTATTTCTCTGCATTCCCCTGGCCTCCTGGTGTGTGTGTGTGTGTGTGGGGGGGGTGTTGTTGCTTCCCCATGTGTGCAGGTGGGTTCACCTGTATCCATAGAGGATGGAGGAGGACATTAGGTGTGTTCCTGCTTCATTATTCTCAGCCTTATTCCCTTGAGAGAGGGTCTGTCACTGAGCCTAGATCTTGCTGCTGTTGTCAGGCTGTTCTCATTGCCAGTGAGCCCTACAGAGTTACATGTTCTCATGCCCCACCCCCACACACACCCATTGAACCTTTCCCCAGTGTAAACGGAGGCAGATGATGGGACAGTTTGTCCTCAGTAACTGTTATTTTCTGCTGAGATTTTCTTTTCTTATGCTTCTCCTCCTCCTCCCGTTCTTTTTTTCTTTTTTCTTTTTTGGTTTTTTGAGACAGGGTTTCTCTGTGTAACAGTCCTGGCTGTCCTGGAACTCGCTTTGTAGACCAGGCTACTCTTAAACTCAGAGATCAACCTGCCTCTGCCTCCTGAGTGCTGGGATTAAAGGTGTGCGCCACCACCCCTGTTTCTCTTCTTAGCTCTTCTAGAATGAATAAAATCTACTTCCTATTTCCTTCTTCCTTTGCTTTACCCAATGGAATAATGAAAAAAGTGTTTTCTTCAAGTATGCTGTCATTTTCTTGTCCCCAAAAGGTAGCTACTACCTCATCTTCCATCTCAGGGTGTTTTAATTCTTCCTCTTATGTTGGCCTCATTCACTTTTAGTGTGGCCACTCAGAAACTTTTGTCTGCTCGATTCCTGGCTATTCTAGATGCCACCTCTGGTCTCACAACTGGGATGCACGAAGGACACTAGCATTTTTAATATTGAAATCAAATCCAATACTATTGTACTTTATTTTATTTTATTTTATTTTATTTTTTGTTTTTCGAGACAGGGTTTCTCTGCAGCTTTTTTAGATCCTGGCCTGGAACTAGCTCTTGTAGACCAGGCTGGCCTCGAACTCACAGAGATCCGCCTGCCTCTGCCTCCCGAGTGCTGGGATTAAAGGCGTGCGCCACCACCGCCCGGCTTGTACTTTATTTTGTACCTTGTAGCCTTCCTAGAACAAACTCTGTCCATTTCGTAGCTCGTCAGTTACGATCTCTAGGGTTCTACGCACTTTGAATGGCTTACCAAGTGGTTTTAAAAAACAGAGCTCTCAGCTGCTTCCTTCTGTTTGGAAACCTTTTCTTGCTCTTAGAAATGCCTACAATGCTTAACTTTTGGTTGTTTGTTTAATTAACAAAAATACTTGCTAACTTAAAAGTGATTTAGATTCTTTTAGACAAATATTTTGTGAAAATATTTTTTTTTAGTGTTAGCTTATTTTAGTAGTTAAACACTAATTAAATTTATTTAGAGGAGGAATCTGAGAAATCTTGTCTGACCAATTTGACTGCTAAATTATAAGATAATTTAAATAAACTTTCTTTGGTTGCAGGTATTTATAACAGCAATGATGTAGCTGTATCCTTTCCAAACGTGGTGTCTGGCTCGGGATCTAGTACTCCTGTCTCTAGCTCTCACATACCTCAGCAGTCATCTGGGCATTTGCAACAGGTGGGAGCCCTCTCCCCCTCAGCTGCGCCATCTGTAACCCCTGCAGCCACTACAACTCAGGTATGTCATAGTTCAGAGCCAGCCTTATTAGTAAGCATTGTGACTGTCTCCAACAAAAATCAGAAAATGTAGAAAAATGTATGAGTCAATTTGGCGTTTTTGTGGGCTTTTTGCTGCTCCCCCTCTTTTAAAAAAAAAAAGAACATTTAAAATTGCAAAAATAGTATTTGAAATCTTGTGTATAAATTATTTTAATTAACCTAGGAGATAATATTGAAGAGTAAATGACTCCAGGCTGAAGAGATGGCTCACTGGTTAAGAGTGTGTGCTGTTTTGAAAGAAAGCAGAGTTCAATTTCCAGCACCTGGTGTAACTGCAACTCAGGGATCTAATTCCTCTAACTCCTGGTACCTACACTTGTGTGGATTTCCACCCACATACACATGATTTAAAACAAAATAAACCTTTCAAAATCCCCAAATATAAATTGACCCACCCAATACATTACTTAAACGAATAAATAAATAAAAATGAAGGAGCGCTTCATAGACTGCAAGGTTCTCCTTTGTCTCTCCTTCCTTTCACACTCACATCTGCAGCCTACTCTGTAGAGTTAAGATTCTTTTGATCTTTAAGTCCTCTTCCTTTCCCCTTTCCTTTCCCTTCCCTTCCATTCCCTCCCCTTCCCTCCCCTCCCCTCCCCCTCCCCCCTCCCCCTCCCCTCCCCCCTCCCCTCCACTTTCCTCCCCTCCCCCTCCCCCCTCCCCCTCCCCTCCCCCCTCCCCTCCACTTCCCTCCCCTCTCCTTCCCCTCCCGTTCCCCTCCCCTCCCCTTCCCTCCCCTCCCCTTTCCTCCTCTCCTTTCCTCTTTCTTTCCCTCCCCTCTCATTCCTTCCTGCCTGCACCCCCCCCCCCCTTTCCTTTTTTCGAGATCGGGTTTGTCTGTGTGTAGCCCTGCTATCCTGGAACTCACTCTGTACACCAGGCTGGCTCAGAACAGAGATCCGCCTGCCTTTCACTCTGAGTGCTGGGATTAAAGGCATGTGTCACTGCCTGTCCCCAGCCCTCAATTTTCAGTATATATATATATATTATTTTAAGGTATGGTCTCAACTAAGTTGCCCAGATTGGCTTTAAACTCATTCTTTGGACTAAATAGGCCTTAAACTGGTGGTCTTCTTGCTTTAGAGTGCTGAGTAACTGATACTGGTCCACTAAGTCTGGCAATAGGAATGTTACGAAAAATAAACCATAGAAAAGAGAAACTGTAGTCTTGTATCTTATTAATAAGAAAAATAATTAGATGTTTTGAAAAGCCATTTAAACCGTTACTTCTAAAGGTAATAGTTGAGAGTCCTAAACTATGTATATTTTAATTATTTGTGTTTGATACATGTGGACACAAACCAGTGTGCATGTTTAGGTCTGAGACAGCTTGTGGTGTTGGTGTTCTCCTTCTTTACAGCTGACTCTGGAGAGCAAACCTAGGTAGTTAGGCTTGTATCACAGGAAGGAAGGTGCCCTTACCCTCTGAGCCATCTTGTCTATGCTTGTCCTGCCTGTCCCCACTATTTTGAGGACATCCCTGTCCTCAAACTGAGTCTTTTGTGTCTGCAGAGTTTCAAGGCTTTATAGCTTTGTGCCACCACACCCAGCTTAATTCTGTAATCATCTTATTTCCCTTTTTTCGAAACTCTAGTAACAGATTTTTTAACATTCAAGAAAAGTTGCTATAGTGTAATTTCTGAAGCACTAGTTTGTCTAGGTGGCGTTTAATTGCTGTGTGGAGAAAGCCTTTGCCTAGCCTGTGTGAGGCCGTAGGTTTGATTCTCTACACAAGCTTTAAAAAAAAAAAAAAGAAAAGAAAATACAAATTTGAGCTTTTATATATATGCACAATTTCTATTATGGGACTTTAAAATATGCATTTCTTTGGTGTTTTCTGGACATCCGTTTTTTAAAAATTTATATTTATTTTTGGTTTTTTTAAGGTAGGGTTTTTCTGTGTTCCTCCCGCTATCCTAGAACTCACTCTATAGAGCAGGCTGGCCCTAAACTCACAGAGATTCACCTGCCTCATCCTCCTAAGTGCTGAGATTAAAGGTGTGTGCCACCACTGCCTGGCCATATGCTGTATTATTAGAGTACAACATTGTATTATTGTCATGTGTATTTTTATGAATGGTGTTGTGCAGTCATCATTTTAATTAAGCCAAATAATAGACTGAACAAAGGGTATGATTATCTGTGCCGTCTTTGAACATGAAAATGCACTATTTGGTGAATAAGGATAGCTTGATTACTTTAGAAAGGTTTTCTTTAGCTTTTCTTTGTTGTTGTTTTTGTTTTTCTTTTTGTTTTTCGAGACAGGGTTTCTCTGTAGTTTCTAGAGCCTGTCCTGGAACTAGCTCTTGTAGACCAGGCTGGCCTCGAACTTCAGAGATCCGCCTGCCTCTGCCTCCCGAGTGCTGGGATTAAAGGTGTGTGCCACCACTGCCCGGCCTTTCTTTAGCTTATTTCTCTGGAAAAGTAAGGGATGGAAATAACAGGACTTAGGGAGGGTGAAAGTACAACTGAAAGAATGGCTCTAATAAATGTTTTATCTCTTTTAATTAAATGTAACTAGGTGCTGTTTGATAGCTCTTTACCCTTGAACCAAGTCTCACTTGAATATTTTCAGTTTGCATTTTCTTTTCTGTCTTTATAGAAGTCTGTTTTAATTATTCTGGTTAATTCCAGGCTGAATTTAGTAAAATATCATTTCTTCTCATTCGTTAAGTCTTGGGGCTGGCATTAGGGAGAGGTACTTGGGGGTAAGTGGTCTGGAAGTGAAGGGAAACAGTTTTACTTGCCATGTGATTTGAGTGAAGAGCAAAAAAGCCATTGGACTTACAGCCTTTACGCTGTCTCCTTCTGTGGTCCCATAAGATGGGTCTCTCATGTGTGATAGATAGATAGATAGATAGATAGATAGATAGATAGATAGATAGATAGATAGATAGATAGATATCGATATAGATCCAGTTATATTCACATGCTGCATGCTGAGCCAGCTGCATGTGTGTTTCTGTCTAGCAGTAAATGCATTCTGCCTTGAAGCTGAATCATATTTAGTGTGGCTTATCTGGTGCTGCTGTAGCAACCATCAGTCTCCAGCAGCTGAGGCACATTGACCACTCAGTTAAACTGAGTGCAGATCTACTTCAGTTTAGCTGCTTGAGGCAATAAAAATGGTGCCCAGTGTGAAAATGTAAAATGTTTTAGCAGTCTATAAGGGGAAAGAAACAAAAATTAGAGAACTTTTAAAATTATTCATTGACTCCCTTCCTCTCTGCCCATGGCAACGTTCATTTCAGTTTAACCGTTCCATAAATCTTAGTTGGCTTTTAAACATAGTTACTTACATCTTAGCATTTTAACTATATACAGTGTAAAACAAAGCATTGTTAAAAGATGGGTAGTGAACATTATCAGTACTTAAAATGTGATCCTAGATGTCTTGTCACCATTAAGAACTGTGCAAGAACATTAAGAACATAGCATGTGCAGAGCCAGGGTTCATGCAGCACCTCCAAAAAGAAAGCGAAATAAAGCACACAACACATGCAGACACTTGAACAGGCAGATATTCTAAAATGTGTGTAGAGAATAGAAATGTAAATTTTGGCTAAACCCTTTACTACATAATTTAATAAAGTCAGAGTTTTTGGGGCCTGGATTGAAACTAGAAGTTCAGGAGTCATTCTTTCTGGCCCTCCGTGTAAGTAATATCAACAGACCTTTCATGCGATTTATTTATTTATTTATTTATTTATTTAGCTTTAGAAATTGTCACTCAGGGAAGTAAGTCAAGAAGATAAAAATCAGGACAAGCTGATAGAAATTAAAGAGTAAGAATAGATTTGGGGTTTTAATCGGAAAAGAATACTTGTAAAATTATGTGGAGAAAAGAAAAATATAAAAAACCTGCTTTATAAGTTAATTTTATATTAAATATTCTTAAGTGATATATTTTAGCTTACTTGATATGCTGTACTTGTTTTTTAGAGTAACTTTTCCTTTACACATAGTTGGTATAAAAGCTCAGTAAAAAGTAGACTGTCTAGAATATATCAGTAGTCGTAACTGTAGATCCTTACCATTATTGGAAGGCAAAATGTTTCGTTAGTAATGTATTCTTTCTAATTGGATCATCAGTAAGGGTTTAAATCATTTTATGAGTACCTCTGACTTTTCATGTTGCTTTTCATATTCCACTCTTTTCTCCCTAAAAGATAAGTGATAACATTGATTAGATATTAACCACTTAAGCAATCTATTTAGAATTGGTTCTCCTGTCCCATCGAGAGTTCAGTAATGGTTTAACTGCACTTTAATCCCTCCTCCTACTTTTTGGAGACTCAGTTGTGGAACATTTCAGCATCAGCCTAAACAGTGGTTTTGAATACATTAACAATTAGGGAGCAGTTTGGGGCATTGAGTAATGGGGAATGATGCAATTGAACCTGACAGCTTCAACAGTCTGCCTACTCATGGGACCAGAAAGTTGTTCACACTTGGTTTCATCTCTCATCACACGCTGGGTATTAAAGCTTCACTGGTGGTAGCTGACTCAGAATTGGACTTGGTTCTCAGAAAAGTATGAAGTTTGAATCATGGCAGAGAATAAATGAAACTGATCCAGTCCTTGTCTAATGTTCATTATTTCTTTAAGAAAACCTTTCTGTTCAAATATGTGCTCATAATTATAAGTGTGTGTGTGTGTGTGTGTGTGTGTGTGTGTGTAAATAAAACTTTAAAACATCTTAATACTTGCATTGTATTTGAAGTCTTGTATGCTTTTGTTGTGGGGTGTGTGTCTGTGTGTGTGGTTCTTTTTTTGGAGTCCTCAAGAGCTGCCCCTGCAGGGCTGGTTTGTTTAAGAAATATCCATTGCTGCCAATGACAGAAGTCTGCATGAAGTCGTCAGTTGTGACATGGTTTTGCTTTCCCACTTCTGTGTCTCTCTGAAAGACCATTTTCGGCCACTCGAGATGCTCTGTTGGTACCTTCCTGCAGGCGAGCTCTTGTGTTCTCCTGAGTGTGTTTGGGGGCGTTCGGATGGCTGGTGTCACTGCTCTTCACAAGAACCATTGGTTTCTCCATCTGTAGCCATGGGAGTCTCTCCTATCTGTGTCTCCATGGAACCTTCATCAGCAGCCATAGGTGTATTTTCCCTTAGCAGCTCAGTTTTCATGCAGCAATCCTGCTTGGTCTCTTGCTTGGCCAGAACTGCCTGCTTTAAGAAACTTTCAGACTTAAAAAATAAAAAAACAAAAACTTTTACTTTTTTTGACAATCCTGCCACATAGTCATGGCTAGCTTTGAACTCCTGTCGCCTAAAGTGGTCTGGAGCACATCGTGTTTTAGCACCTCCTCCTCTGCTTTTCCAGTGTTGAGATTACAGGTGTGACCACTGTGCTCAGGGGTATTGCTGTGTTGTTATCGAATCTGCAGGTGAAATAATTCTTACAGTGAGGCATTTATGCATTTAGGCATTTATGCCATCTAATGTTTCTTTGGACACTGTTTTTACTTGTGGATATTTGCCACAACTAGTATCAGTATATAATTGAGAATTTATCCAAGTTTATGGAAATACAGAAACCATAATAGTTTACAAGCAGTATGCTCTTAAGTTTTTTATTGCGTATTTATTTTGTATATTGTGTGGGTCTGTTCATGGACAGTGTGATGTGTATAGGTCATACTAGAACCTGCAGAAATCTGCTTTCTGCTTCAGGCTTCAGGAATTAAAGTTAGATTGTCACACTTAGCAGCAGGCACCTTCATGTGCTGAAACATAGTTTTGACTGTCACAGAAATAAAATAACAAGCTGAACTATGGGATGCTTACTTTTCCTGTTCCAGATGTTTTTATGAGCCCATTATGCATATTAACTATATTCTTAACAGTATTCTGGTAAGAAAAGCATTATATCATCATTCTTATAATAGGAATTTGAGGATAGAGAAAGTTAATGGCTTGCCTACAGCTTAGCTAGTAGCAGATACAATGGTGATTAAAATGTTTTACTGACGGAGGAGAGTTATCTGTCTGTTACTTTCATTGGTTAATTAATAAAGAAACTGCCTTGGCCATTTAAGAGAAAGAAAATTAGGTAGGCGGAGTAAACAGAACAGAATGCTGGGTAGAAGGCAGTGGGACAGACGCTTCAGGCAGTCGCCATAGTGAGTCGCCATGCCTCTCCTCTCAGAGATGGACGCAGGTTAAGATCTCTCCTGGTAAGCGATCCACCTTGTGGTGCTACACAGATTACTAAACATGGGTTAAAGCAAGATATGAGAATCAACCAATAAGAAGCTACAGATAACGGGCCAGGGGCCAGGCAATATTTAAATGAATACAGTTTCCGTGCAATTATTTTGGGTAAAGCTAGCCGGCCGCTCATTCTACATTTTACTTTAAAAGTATATATGAAGTAGGGACCTGGAGATGCAGCTTAGTAATAAAATGCTTGCCTAGCATATGTGAGTCCCATGTTTCATTCCCAGCCCACAAAGTAAACAAAAAACATATTTATTAATTGGGAATTTTTAAAAGTAATCTTTCCTTTAAAAGTAATCTTTTAAAGTAATCTTTTAAAAGTAATCTTTTAAAAGTAATCTTTCCTTTCCTTTCCTTTCCTTTCCTTTCCTTTCCTTTCCTTTCCTTTCCCCTTTTCCTTTCCTTTCCCCTTTCCTTTCCTTTCCTTTCCCCTTTCCTTTCCTTTCCTTTCCCCTTTCCTTTCCTTTCCTTTTCTTTTGAGACAGGGTTTCTCTTGTGGCTTTGGAGCCTGTCCTGGAACTAGCTCTTGTAGACCAGGCTGGCCTCAAACTCACAGAGATCCGCCTGCCTCTGCCTTCCGAGTGCTGGGATTAAAGGCGTGCGCCACCACCGCCCGGCAACAATCAAGTGAACGATGAAGTGCTGCAATGCTATAACATAGGGACTTGCTTCCAAAAAATTCCCTTCTTTATACCATACCCTCTGCAGTAGACTGTGATACATTGGTAATTTGCTTTCAGCATTTTGCTTTCTTAAAACCCATGTTGGAAATAAGCTTTAGAGAAGTGTATGTGTTAATAGCTCCTTTATTCCTTGTTCAAGATTTTTTTTTTTATAAAAGCTTTCAGTGCTCTTTGCTGTTACTTCTGTAGGCTAACAAGGATTTTTTTTCTAGTCCTCTTGAATCTTGATATTTCCTTTTGTTGGTGACAGCAAAGCTAATTTTGGAGGGGGAACAACAGGGTCTCTGTTGTCCAGGCCGGCCTTGGGTTCAGTCCTGACTCATGTTCTTTCCGTCCCATAGATGTGTGTCTTAGCTGAACTCAGTGTGCAGTGGCTCAGAAGCATCACTGTACAGAACAAAAGCACCTTCCTGTCCAGCAAAATTACTAATTACAGTTTCTCTTTGAAAATTTATTTTTCTTTTTGAAACAAGATCTTTCCTTGTAGCCTCAAGCTTGTGATCCTCCTGCCTGAACTTCGTAAATGTTGGAAGTATAAGAATATGACATCATACTTGGGTTGACCATTTCTTATTTAGATAAATGTAATAATTTTTTTTAGAAAAAGAAAATACTGTAAATTTTTTTTAGCCATTCAGATAGTTTTAGAAATTGGTCATGACAGCTGCCTCAGCTGTCAGGAGCACTGGTTTCTCTTCCAAAAGACCCAGGCTCAATTCCCAGAAACCACATGGCATCTCAAGACTGCCTGTCTTTGCCAGGCTGTGGTGGCACACACCTTTAATCCCAACACTCTGGAGGCAAAGGCAGGTGGATGTCTGTGAGTTTGAGAACAGCCTGGTCTACAAGAACTAGTTCCAGGACAGGCTCCAAAGCTACAGAGAAACCCTGTCTCAAAAAAAAAAACAAACAAAAAAAAAAAAAACACAAAAAAAAAAAAAAACAGGGGAGAAAAGGAGGGGGGGACTGTGGGTATAGCATACATGTGGCACACAGACTTACATGCAGACAAAATCTCCATACCAATAACAATAATGAAACTGTAAATTTAAAAGTCGACTTAGAACAAGTTGAAGACTGTTGTGCTTATTCATTTGATCATGGTTATCACATGGGCCCGCTACTGCACTGGACTGTGCTCTGTTGTGATGTTTACTATGCCTGAGGGAGATAAGAAAATGCTACCCTCTTAAATTTGAAGCTACCAAGAATAATTATGAAGCCTGTGGCAATAGGGTCCCTTCTTTTCACGAAGAGACTAGTAAGAGAGTTCGGTCTCTTGATTTATTAAGGAACTCAAAACTGAGAAGGTATTCCTGCTAGTAAGTTATAGAACAGAGATGGCAGCAAAGGGAAGGAGACCCACATGCTGAGTGTCTTCTGCTGTGCAGCTGGGTGCTAAAGCTCTATCTACCCCTAACCAGCAGTCCTCCCTACCCTTACTCAGCAGCCCCTGCTACACACAGATCTCTCTCCTCTTGCTGTCAACAAACCTCAAACTTTCTTCCTCCTTGTAATTTTCTCTATGCTTAGCTGATCTTTTAAAAATTTGTGTCTCAAGTAAGAATGAAAGGTTCCATGAAAAGAACTTTTAGGTGCCAGTGTCTGAGACTTATTACTGGTGCCCAGAATACTGATTTGTTTGCATTATTTTTGTTCTTAGTTATTTTACGAATAGCTAAGACTCCTAAATAGTTGCTTTTGGAGAGGCAAAAAGTCACTTTTAAAAAATAATTGTTTATCTATTCCTACCATGCATATGCCATAGCACACATGTGGATGTCAGGGTAACTGGGAGTAGCCAGTTCGCTCTGCCGTGTGAGTCGTGGGAATAGCACTCAGGGCATCAGGCTTGGTGACCTGTCCCCTCACCCACTAAGCTATTTCATAGTCCAAAAGAATTGTATTATTTTAGTTTATGAATTGTGTTTTAAGTATCCATACTATTAAATACACAGTAAGTATCCATTGTTGATCTTTAGGTTGAAGTTGGTTTGTTTTTCACTGCGGATTGATAATTTGGGGGGGATATGTGTGTACATGTGTGCGTGCATGTATGTGGATGGGTGTGTGAAGAGGGCAGCCTGTAGGACACAGTGCTTTCCAATGAGTGGATCCCAGGAATGGGCTCAAGTCATCAAGCTTGATAGCAGGGGTCCTTACCCATCAGCTGTTTTGTATGCCAAATTATTAAACAAAGCTTCATGTATAAACTTAATCTATATGTTCTTGAGAGGATACAGAAGTTGTTAGATTGAATTTACATATTAAATGTGAACTGCAAAATGCCTTGGAACAATAGAAAGCAAAGGATTCTTCATCATGGAAATCACTACTATGGGTTATAAGACTACAGTCTTCTCCGGGCAGTGGGGGCGCACACCTTTAATCCCAGCACTCGGGAGTCAGAGGCAGGTTGATCTCTGAGTTCGAGGCCAGCCTGGTCTAAGAAAAAAAAGGGGTACAGTCTTTATAAATTGGCCAAATGACATGATATCCTATTGCTTGAGCTAGGAGTTTCCCAGAAACATACTAGTCTCTAGGTGTGTGCTCGTCGCAGTCTCTTCTGAGCTGTTAACCGTGCCATCTTTCTGCCCTCTCTCTTTTTTTTTTTTTTTTTTGCTAGAAATGCTCTAGCTTTTAAAAAATGATTTTCAAGAGATTTGTTCTGAAATACCTATGCTTTGATTTTAGTAATGAAACATAGGAGAAAGTTTACTTTAAATTTTGTGATTCTGAGCCGGGCGGTGGTGGCGTACGCCTTTAATCCCAGCACTCGGGAGGCAGAGGCAGGAGTATCTCTGTGAGTTCGAGGCCAGCCTGGTCTACAAGAGCTAGTTCCAGGCCAGGATCTAAAAAAGCTGCAGAGAAACCCTGTCTCGAAAAATCAAAAAAAAAAAAAATTGTGATTCTGTTAAATCTGACAATTATTTAGAGTAATAAAAGCTTTCTGTTAGCAACCGTATTTTGTATACAAGAGAATTGTTTCCAAAATGGCACATCTTAAGGTTCTGATATTCTTGGAAAGTGGGAGCCTATATACATCAAAGAAGGCATTTTTATTACATTGGGTTATGCAACACTTTGGCCAGCCTCCTTAACTTCATCTGTTTAAGGGTTCATTCTTCTTTATTTGGCACAGGTCCCAGTAAGAGGCCTTCATATTTGTGGTTAGCAACATGAATGAATCACAAACTGTGGAGGAGCTCTTCAGTTAGTAGAATTGGCTTTCTGCCAAAAAGACAGTGCCATATATGGGGTTAGGGCAAAGCTGTGATTGGTTGAGCTCCGCATTGTATAGAAAACATTCTTGTGATGCCTGTTTGCTTTCTTTTAAAACAAAAACAAAACACCACAAGCAGCAGGCTTCCAAGTGTAGCAGAATAGGAAGTAACAAAGCGCTGTGCAGGTTTTTCTGACGGTAGAGTTAAGCAATAGCAACATGACTTTGAGCAGTTAAAATAGTCTGAACCTTTGACTTGTGATACAGGAAAGGCAGCATTGGTTAAACATCCATTGTCTACCTGCCTGTCTACAGGGTTATCATACTACTAGGTTTAGATTCACTCCTTTAAAAAATATTGTAGTTTTCAAAAATTGACAGAACGTCAAAACAGTGTTTACTCTGCCGAAGTTTAGTCATTTCTGCTTGTATCTAGGATGGAGACTACTGCTGTGACTGCAGGCGGTGACCTCTAGCCCTTCCAGTCTGACTCAGTAACGACTGTGCTTCTCTCCGTGCAGGCAAATGCCCTTTCTGGACCTTCTCTTAGTCAGGCGCCAGCTCATCTGTATGGCAGTAGATTAAATCCAAATCCACCCATGGCCATTCTCATAGCACAGTCTGAAAGCAACCAAACAGGTAAAGCCCTCCTCATGCACACTTTCTCTGTTAGTTCATTTTCTTAAAGCAAAAAATAGAGAAAGAGAGAAAACCAGCTAGGGATTGCATTTTAATTTTGCTTGTCTTTTTTAGAAACCAAAAGAACCACAATTTGAAATAAGTAGATGCCATGCTGCAAAGCACTGATGTGTTTTTTACTGTCTGAAATGTAGCTGTTTGAGCTGAGCCATGAGCAGGCAGGACTGACAGTGTCTCCTGTGACTTTAGTGACAGATGCTTTCAGTCATCCATTCTATGCAGTGCAAGGAACACAGCATTGGGGTTTGCCGTGAATAGCCCAAGCCTTTATTTGCATAATTCATGAAATTGAATTACACAAACTTGATTTTAAAAAAATATCCCGTTAGAGGGTTTCTACAGTGTTTAGAAATCCTGTGATTTTTTTTAACCAGTTGATATTTGTAGTGTTTGCCTCTTGTATTGCTTTAATTACCTCTGCATTTACTTTGTTTCATTCCATCTTTAAGGGTTTGTTGACATGCCCTAGTCTGCCTGGGGAGGGAATGGCTTTACCAGTTCACAAGAATGGATCACTCACCATGTCTTTACCCTGACTTAGAGTAAGGGGTGGAGGGAACCTTAAAGAGGCCAGAGAGACTCTAAAAGACTCTGCAGGTATAATGAAAGCCACTTGGGAGATGAAGATCTCATCTATATCAGCAATATATTTATCAAGGATTAAAATCATTTTAATAAAGGTTCTTAGGGTGTTTGGGCTTTTTTTTTTTTTTACCAATTCAAATATATGTTATATTTATTTTATTGTTATGAAGAGTCACTTAATTTTAGTCTTGGCATATATGGTGCTGTAGAAATGTATTTTGTGACTTTGTTCGGGATACGAGGTGTTAAAAAATACAGCACATAAGGATTTGCTGTGATAAGCATACAGATTAGCTCTCTACAGCTGTGATTCATTACTTTAACTGTAGAAATTAAAAGTGGCTGAGGGGAGGGCAGTACAAATTCAAACCACGCTTCTGTGCTGTGATATTGAAAGGAATGAAAGAAGAGAATATAATCCATGGCCTTCTACACCCACAAAAATGTGTACAGACGACGTTTTACACACCACAGTTCAATGGATCTCAACAGCAGCATGCCAAGTCTTCCACTGTCATAACTGGGCTTGATACGAATTTTAGGAAAACTCAGAGCAAGAGTTTGAAACCTCTTATCTAGTAAGAGTGCCACTTTATAAGCTCTGAAATATTTACACTGCAGATCAAGATCTCGGAGACAATAGCCGAAGCCTAGTTGGTCGAGGAAGCTCACCCCGAGGAAGCCTCTCACCAAGGTAAGCGTGTTCATACTGCAAACCATAGGGAAGGAACACTGAGATTGGGAACTTGGTTATCTTGAGCAGTAGAGTGTATATTTGTTGAGGCTATAAAAACATTTTGTAAATGAGAACCCTGTCTAGACAGTCAAGAAAAATGATTCTAAATTAATTGAAATGTTAATTTTAAACACGTTGTTAGATTTCTAAGTTAAAAGGAATACATTTTCATATGTTTTTAATCAGTTTGAACTATTTATCATTTGTATATTTAGTTTCTGATATGATTAATGCATTGACTTGGGTGATCATTTTTTATCATAAAATATCTGAAGATTCAAACCCAAGACTATCATTGTTGGCTAAGTTTTGGTACATTAGTATCATTGTTGGTACAGCTTTGGCTAAGTCCCTTAGTTGTTACCCCACAAATGAAGCTTTTAATAAGTTCCTCTGTCTTCTTTTAGATTGTTTGAAGCAGAGTATAGCCAATATGTTATGTGTTTCATTAATTTTCTTATGTTTTAGGTGGTACCCCAGAACCACCAAACACTGCTTAATCTATCAGAGTGGGATTATGGAGCCTTATAGCTTCTGTTCTAAAGAGGGCTATTGCTGTGGAGTGGTTGTCAGTTTACAGAAGGGTGTGGAGTGTAGTGCTGTCTATTTTCTTATTCCATTTTCAACCTCTGCATCCTTCTCTAGTTTTTTTCTGTGGTCTCCAGTTTTATAAACTCTGTCTTACATTAAGTTGGTTGAGGGTAAAAACAGAAGGAAAAGCCAATTCTTGGTTCTTTTCATGTAAGGAAGGAAGTAACTGCAAATGAGGACCTTTCATATTCTGACACAAGGAACATTCAGGTTGACTATCCAGTTTTTAAGGAGCACATTCTTTGTCCTCATAGACCCTAGTCCAGTAACCTCACCTGTTTCCTAATGGTACATTGAGTTTACCTTCCCCACATAGTTCCTGTAGTGAGCAACTATAAGTAAGAAGTAATGCTGTTTTTCCTTATTAAATTCTGGAGGAAGTATTTCTCATCTGGAAACCAGAGATTGGAACTACAGAATGAGAGAGTTATGAAATTGCTGGTCTGTAATTTTATATTGTATTTCTGTACTGTTAAGTTTCTTTTCAGATGAGACTGTTAATGGGATCTTGCTCCTGTTTAGTACAGGAAGAGTTTACTTGTCCCTTTTAAACCTAAAACATCACACAAGTTATGTAAAATGTGTTCAGAATCCCTTAGTGCAATTTTGCTTCGTGAAATTTTTATTTTTTTAAAAACAGGCCATAATACAGTGAATGATACTAAATTATTTTCAGTGTGCATTTAGAATGCTACATTACTCTTTAAATATCAGCCTGGAGTGGTCTAACTTATCCTTCCATAACGTGTTCAGAAAACAGTGGCCAGCTCATGATGCTTGCCTCATGGCTTCAAGTCCTCATTTTAAGGGGTCGCTATATAACAAGCACCAGCTGTGCACCTGGAAGCAGGCCACAGAAGCCCCTCCCATATCCTCACACCTCCTTTCTCCTTATTTGGACATGGAGTCTGTAAAACCACTTTGTAGAAAATACTCAGAAAACATATATCTTTCCTGATATATTAAGGTAGAGTGGAGACCAGATACCAAAGATGGCTTGCCCCCATTTATTAATGTAAAATCAAAACTGGACATGGGAACATTACATGTTCATTTTCATTCAGGAAACATTTATCTTGGAAGGGGTAAGCTCTGTTTGAAGAACTAACCTAAACATTTTAAAAATTAAAATTTTAAAAAATCTGCGTTCTACACAAAAAAAATTGCTTTGCACTGAATGATCTTCCTCAGAACTGAAACAGGTTTTCATTTTCAATTCAAAATCGTTAGATTTTCTTTTCACTGAACTTGAGAATTTCCTTGGTTGTGAATTCAAATGTCTCCCACAGTGTTCCACTTGTGATAGTGTTTATATTAAGAAGACAGTGGCAGAACTTTCTGGCTGTTTTAATTTAATGTGTATGTATGTGTTGCCTGTGTGTATGTATGTATGTATGTGCACCACATGAAGACCTCGTGCCCAGGGTGGTCAGAAGTGTGCATCAGGTCCTCGGGAATTAGAGTTACAGATGATTGTGGCCTCCATGTATGTTCTGAGCACTAAACCTGGGGCTTCTGCAAAAGCAGCAAGTTCTCTTAACCCCTGAGCTGTCTCTGCAGCCCCTTCCTCTTTC
This sequence comes from Arvicola amphibius, assembly GCF_903992535.2. Classification (NCBI taxonomy): domain Eukaryota; kingdom Metazoa; phylum Chordata; class Mammalia; order Rodentia; family Cricetidae; genus Arvicola; species Arvicola amphibius. Next base: position 94,173,478 of record NC_052052.2, on the reverse strand, counting down.
TGAGTATTTTGAGTAAAGTTCTCCTACTGTCTGTCTCCCGTAGCTTATAAAGAAAGCCATACTGTTTGTTTGCAATCTGTTTCAGAGATTATTAGTAGTGTGTTTTCTAATGATTTTTTTTTAAATTTCCTACTGTGTTCAGCTATTTTAATTTCTCATTTAGGGAGGAAGAATAATAATGACTCAATTATGGTTTTATGAGTCCTGATACCTCTGCCATAGGCCACTTGGTACCAGAAAAATTTGTACAGGAAAAGGGGCTCTTAGCATAATGCAAAAAACCAATGCACAGCTACTTAGAAGCATTCCCTTCTTTTTTAACTTGAGAATTAATATTTTTGACAGATCCCCTGTAAGCAATTTACAGATTCGCTATGATCAACCAAGCAATAACAGTTTGGAAAATCTGCCTCCGGTAGCAGCAAGTATTGAACAACTTTTGGAGAGGCAGTGGAGTGAAGGACAGCAATTTTTATTAGAACAGGGTACTCCTAGTGACAGTAAGTATTCTTTTTTCTTGTGTCTAAAAATGGAACAGCATTGGGTGGAATGACACATAGATTAATGGATGCAGAAGACCAAGATAATGACATGAGGGCATCCACTCGTCTAAGGAGTGGGGTGTGGTGCTAGGCTTTGGCAGAGCTGACTCTACAGTGTTAACTCCAAACTTGTCTTTGTTATTATATGATCACAGGCAAGGGTTTGGTTTGGTGTGGTGTGATTTTTAAGTTCTTTATTCTCTTACTTTTGGAATTGGGAGTAATACTGTACCTGTAACCTAGGGTTGTTATGAAGGTAAATTACATGAAAAGTTGGGAAAATTGCCTTAAGTGCTTTTTGTTAGCTGGTTATTGTTGAAACGCAACATAGCATGCTGCTCTTTCTCTGTCATACTATACTTCGTTCTTGTCAACTTGTGGAAACACACAGTGTCTCCTCTCAGCCTAGCATTTGAAAAATATATGCCTACTCCCAGAGATCTTTTAAAACAATTTATCTAGGGGCTGGAGAGATGGCTCAGCAGTTAAGAGTGCTGGCTGTTCTTCCAGAGGACCGGGGTTCAATTCCCAGCACCCACATGATGGCTCACAACTGTCTGTAACTTCTTTACAGGGGATCCAACACCCTCACACAGACATGTATGCAGGCAAAACACTAATGCACATAAATACAAATAATTAAATTAAAAATATATCTAGTCAGGGATAGCTAGGTATCTGTTTTACAATTTAAATGAATGATAAATAGGCAGGCATTGTGATACCTGTTTCTAATTCTGTCACTGAGGAGATAGAAGCAGGTGGTGCACGCCTTTGATCCCAGCACTTGTGAGGTAGAGGCAGTCGATTCTCTGTGAGTTTGAGGCCAACCTGGTCTTTATAGAGAGTTCAGGCCCCATCAAGGGCTCATTGGTGAGACCCTGTCCCCTGAAAAGGAATAGTAATTAGTAAATTTTATATTGAAATGTTCACCATATTTATGAAATTATATAACGTGTATTGCATATACATATTTAGTACTTTTAAGTATTAAAACTACAAGGGAAATACCAAAACAAACAAAACTATATATATGTATATATATGTGTGTGTGTGTGTGTGTGTGTGTGTATCAATCAAAACAAAACCCAGAAAAAGCAAAGTTGGAACAGATGAGGGAGAAGAGCAGGTGATTTCTGTCACTTTGGCATGGAAGCTTTCACTGCTTTGTTTTATGAAAACAAGATTTTTTTTAAAAGTTGCTAGTGAGCCACATGCTTTAAATTGATATTTTTATGAATGGTGCCCCTGCCTAAAACTGTCGATTGTGAGGAACTTGATGTGCAGATAACCTTTTACAGGTTAGCTGGAGGGTAGGTCTCATCTTGGCTCCCCTTAAGGGAGAAAGTTTTGTCTTGTTCTGCTAGAGCTGTGGTTGTCTGAAGGCCCTGAGGTCATGTTAAGCAAATACAACTTTTTAATACCTTGAGTTTTTAAAGTGTCTATCACTGTGGCCTGACAGCAGTGCTGTTGATTGTCAGCTGGAAGCCCCACCCTTGGAGGAGTTAACACAGTATCTGAGGGGGTCTGGCAGGGCAGGAAGCTTGTTAACAGAAGAGGCCTTTCTCCTGGAAGAGAGAAGTAGCAGGGTGCAGATACAGCGCTCCCTGCTGGGGAGCCTGCAGAGAGACAGGTTGAGCAGCTGGGATGGCAGGCTTTCTGCCGGGTGTCTGGTGGCATGCTTGGATTTTGTTGATGCTGCTGCTACTGCTGTTACTGTTTTGGGTTCTTGAGGAAAATAAAATGCCATCTTTTTTTCTCTGAGGATATAAACCTACTTGAACTTGATTGTGTTGGGATTCTGTTTATTTGATCAATATTGGCGGCATATCTTCAATGTGGCATGTCTAAGAACAGTTTCTTTTGTGTATACACTCCTCTATCTATTTATATTCAAATCTAGGAATAAAGCTCAGTCGCTTGGTGTACAGAACTTGTACATTTTCATTTCATTTCTAAAGCAGTTGATGTTGTGACCATAAAAGTCTTAGTCATGGGAGTGGAATTGCCATTACTGAAAGTGACACAAATGATTTGCTAGTTTTAGGAATGCTGAAGTCATTACACCAACTTCAAGTTGAAAATCGAAGATTAGAAGAACAAATTAAAAACTTGACTGCCAAAAAGGAACGTCTTCAGTTACTGAACGCACAGCTCTCCGTGCCTTTTCCAACAATAGCAGCCAATCCTAGTCCACCTCATGCGATACACAGCTTTCCTGCACAGACTGGTGAGTGTTGAAGGAAATGTCACCTACATAGTCAGCAGTAACTGGTTACCAGTTACGTGAAGGTGTAGGAAACAAATGGTGGGTTATTTCTGAGGGACATAGACAATCCCTTTTAATTATCTTGAGTTTGTTTTCACTTCAGTGCATAGTTTAATGGTAAAATTTATTTAAATGATCTCATAATTGACTTAAAGCAACAGTATTCAGCACTACCCCTGCCCCATTGTAATTAGTTTCAGGAATAACAGGACTGTAGGCTTCAGCATATGTTTTTAAAGTAGCCTTTAATTTTATACAAAATACAATTTAACAGGGTACATTTTTTTTTAATCTTTTACTCTCTTTAGCTCCTACTACGGATTCATTGAACAGCAGTAAGAGCCCACATATAGGAAACAGCTTTTTACCTGACAATTCTCTTCCTGTGTTAAATCAGGTAATTTTTTTGTATGTGGTTATATTCATTTGTGTGTTTTACTTGTGAATAGTAGCATATTACACTTGATTTAAAATTATTTTAAACAGTTTTGATGTGTTCTTTTCAATGTGTGTTTTTCTTTTTCCTTACATTAGGACTTAGCGTCCAGCGGACAGAGCACCAGTGGTTCTTCTGCCCTTTCTACCCCCCCTCCTGCTGGGCAGAGTCCAGCTCAGCAAGGCTCCGGAGTTAGTGGGGTTCAGCAGGTCAATGGTGTGACAGTAGGGGCGCTAGCTGGTGGAATGCAGACTGTAACATCCACCATTCCTGCCGTGTCTGCAGTTGGTGGAATCATTGGAGCTTTGCCAGGTAACCAACTGGCAATTAATGGCATCGTAGGAGCTTTGAATGGCGTGATCCAGACCCCTGTCACAATGTCCCAGAACCCTGCCCCCCTCACCCACTCCAGTGTACCGCCTAATGCGGCTCATCCCATGCCGGCAGCTGCACTGACTAACAGGTAAGAAACTGACTTCAAAAGAGTTTTTATTATTTTTCCTTTTGTTTTATTTTCCATGCAACATGTTATCAGTGTTGCCTTTGTTCTGGATCAGGAGTTTTAATGTATTTTGTAGATGTTCTCTAGGAAAAATGGCTACCCAATCTCATTGAGTAAATAAGTGCTTGTTACTCATTGTATTTTTTAGATTGATAAAATTCAATTAAAAATCTGTTTCAGTAACATAATATATACATTCCATGTTGAAAATGTTATTCCTGTTTTGTGATATGTGGCTTTAAATGTTACTCTTTTTAAAAAAAGATTGATTTATTGTGTATGCAGTATTCTGCCTACATGCATGTCTGCAGGCCAGAAGAAGGCACCAGATCTCATTACAGATGGTTGTGAGCCACCATGTGGCTGCTGGGAATTGAACTCAGGACCTTTAGATGAGCAGGCGGTGCTCTTAACCTCTCAGCCATCTTTCCAGCCCCCTAAATGTTACTCTTTCTTATCTCTTCTTTCTGCATATGTGTGTCTTACTCTGCAAAGGTATTATTATGGCAGACACGTGATACTGGTTCTGCAAGATTTAGCAGCACGATTTTGATATTCTCTAATCAAAATTTTGATATTCTCTAATCAAAGATTTTGATGAAGCAAGGAATAGATGATTATTACATTTACTTTATTACAAACCCATAAATTGTGTTTGTGCGTATTTAAAACGACTTCTTGACAGTGCGCTCCTGCTTCGTTGTATACATGTGTATAGAAAAAAGAATGATTTGTGCATGATGAAGTGTTATAGGTAAAGCTGAGTTTGTTAAATGCCTACTGGAAAGGCTGCCTTTGACGTCATCCCTGAGAAGGCTGCTGTAGAAGTAAGGGTTGCAATGGTTTTTCAGTGCCTCGGGGCTAGGACTCCTGTCCGACCAACAGAGACAGATGTTCATCCAGCAGCAGCAGTTCCAGCAGCTGCTAAACTCCCAGCAGCTCACACCCGTAAGTTCTTTGAGATTTTTTCTTTTTTTTTTTTTTGTTAAAGTCTGGTACTATAGACTATAATAGATGTTGATTGTGGTAAAGACCCCTCTGTTGTGAATGTCTATCCATAAAGTTGCCTTACCCTTTGATATAACCTATACCATCACATTTGTTGATTGTTTTACAAATGTTAGAACATGTATTGTAGGGCTCACTAGGCTCTGGGGATTGGAAGCAAGCTGTATCTTCCTGGTGGTTCACTCTGAGAGGGCAGGTAATGAGTACACACTGTTTTGTTGGTGATAAATTCTAAAAAGGCAAATGAAATAGGTTTAGGGCTTTAAATGGTCCAAGGGATGAAGTAAGGTGAGGGCCATTTTACTTTTTATGGTGTTGGGAGTAGAACCTAGGGCCTCAGTGATAAAGGCTTGCTGGACTAGCATTCTATTATGGCTCTCCGTCCCGAGTTCGAGTTTCAGATGGACTGGTCCAAGCTTCTTGGGAGATGGCGTTTGAACCATCACCCTGCCGCCTCTCTCTAATAGTTAGACCAGTGGTGCCTATCCTGGTTCATTCATTCCCTGAGAATATTGAACTTGAGCAATGATATATGATAGTGATCAGGGTTTAGAAAGATTAGTTGCTGTAAGGAAACTGTTTTTGGAGGGAAGAAATATGGGCTCAACAGATATAGGAATCACAAGCAGTTTGTATCCTGACACAGTGCCATCTCTGGTAAGATATCTGTAGAATTGTATATTTTGCTGATAACAAGAAAAAGAGGAATCTTGAACAATTGGGTGTTGACTTTTACGGACATGTAGAGGAACAGAAAGGAAGTCATTTTCCTGAGAAATATTAATTCCATTATCACATACAGTTCATCCTTCAGACCCATGGGTTCCCCAGCTGTTGGTTCTTTTGTTTTCAAATCAAAAAGATTTTAAAAATGTGCATTTGTTCTGAATTGTTTTTGCTACAATTCCCTGGACAACACTGTGTAACTATACATTATTATTCATTATTTTCTTTGTATTCTAGCAATGGTTTTGAAGTGTATGGGAGAGTTACACAAATTAAATACAGACACCATGCCTTTTTTTTGGAGACAGAGTATTGATACATATCCCTAGCTGGCTTTGTCCTCCGTCAGCCCCTCAAGTGCTGCGATTTCAGGCATGTGAAAAACTTAGCTTTTTAATCATGTCCTAAAAATGTAAGATAAAGTATACTTCTAATATTTTAGTGTATGGGATAGGATAGCACATGCCTGTAATCCTAGCACTTGGAAGTGGAAGCCAGACTAACCATATAAGACAGTTTTAGAAAACCAAAATCCCACCCTCGTGTTGGCCCCCGTCACCACCACCGTTTGTCTGCGCACAGATGGTGACAGACTTCTAAGTCCAGTGGCCATTTCCCTGTGTCTTCCTGACCTGGCAGTCACATCCGATAGTCGTCGTTCCCTCCAGTGCTGTGACATCACAGTCCTACCTAGCTAGTCCATTTTGTTCCCCTTTTGGATCTTCTTCTTCTCTTCAACCTTCTTAGCTAAAAGGAGATCAGCAGTGCCCTTCACTCTGAGGTGTTTCAGAGTGGTCCATGTGCAGGTGTAGGTGTCTTTAGATTAGAGCTCTGTCCAGAGATTCCACTCTGGATCCACCTGCTTACTACATAGCTGCCCTTGCACTCACAGGTCCTAGAGTGAGCTACCTTGCTTGGCTGCCCCACGCGCCCCAACTCCATTCTTGCGGTTGCTTTTAAGTCAAAAACTATAGTCATTTTTTACATACTCCAGTGACTTCATCAAGTAATCCCTTCTCATTTCACTGGGTGTGATGGCACACACCTTTAATCCCAGCATTCAGGAACAGATGTAGGCACTCTAGATAATGAGTTACAGGTAGGCATAATGAGACCATGTCTGTCCCCACCCCCAAAAAGGAAGGGAAAAAGAAAGCTCCCTCCTCTACTCAACTTTCTCCTGACATCTCAGCTGCCCTCTCCTGGTCTAAGTGGGAGCCCTGCATTCTTTTCCCTCCTTAACTGCTGGCCAGCACTGCCTGCCAGCCTCATTGGGCTCTTGTAGGTCCAGACTGTTTCTTTACAAGGTCTCACTGAGCATCTAGAAATGTTCCTTATCCACTTGCCAGTGTCCTCCAATCGCTGTCCTATGTTAACTTGACAGAGCTGCCCTGACTACTTAAGCATTCTCATGGACTTTGTCTAGTGGTGTTTCTCATTCCCTAGGCGGGCAGGGACACTGGCTTCATATTTCCCAAACAGCTAGTTACAGCGTCTCATCATCAGCATCCAGGAAATCTATGTTGAAAGGAATTTATGCTTGCTGAAAAGAAGAATCCAAAACTATAGCAAGAAAATACTCGTTAAGAGTGAATAACAACTTTTAGATATGTTAGAAAAGAGTTATAATGGCAGGGTTTGGCCCATGGGATGCAGGTGTAAAGTAGCTAATCACAGTTGATTGCCTGCTGCAGTTTGTCCCTCTGGTGGTGTGACAAAACACTGACCCAAGCAATGTACAGAAGAAAAGGAAACACAGCAGGAACTCTTGGCTTGTCCAGCCTGGTTTCTTCTCCACTCTGTCTTGGGGTGGCACTCTCTTTAGTTGCCTGGACCCTCCTACATTACTCACTAGTCAAGAAAATGCCCAACAGACTTGCCTGTAGGCCAGTCTGACGGAGGTATCTTCTGAGATAACATGCTTGTGTGTGAACCAGAACCAAAGCAGCCCAGTGCCCGAACTGCTGCTCTTCCCACTCTCTGTGCTCACAATGGACAGCCTCATTTGAGTACACTTCTCTTATCTTTACTTTGCTGTGTTTTAAAAATGATCAATTCTCAGGTGGTCCTGGATTTCAGTAAATAGTTATCACCTAGTGCAATTGTTTTTTCTAGAAGCAGCTATTTATTTATTCGTTCATTTATCCATCCATTCACCCATTTATTCTGAATAGGCTCCATCATATAACCCTGGCTGGCAGGGCACTACGTAGACCAAGCTAGCCTGAAAATTCATAGAAATCACCTGCTTCTGCTTGTCGACTGCTGGAATTAAAGCCTGCGCCATCACGCCCAGCCCTCACAGCTCTCTCTTCATAGTGTGACTTAATTTTAAATAATGCTGTAAAAGAAAGAAACAGAAAAGGAATGTTTTGCTGACAATTATATTCTCTGACTGAAGCTCATCTTCTCTCCATTTTTGTTGAAGGAACAGCACCAGGCCTTTCTGTACCAGCTAATGCAGCAACAGCACCATCCTCCTGAGCTCCAGCAGCTACAGCTCCCTGGGCCCACACAGATCCCCATCAACAACCTCCTTGCAGGCACTCAGGCGCCCCCACTCCACACAGCCACTACCAACCCCTTTCTCACCATCCACGGGGACAACACAAGTCAGAAAGTCACGGTAAGTATGTTTCGTGATATACTTTGGGAGGCAAGGATCATAGTGAGCAGAGATGGGTGGGTGCTCTTTAGCCAATGTTTCCTTCATAAATCCAGTTGTTTCAGCAACTGGCTATTGTAAATAGGTCTAAGCCAATTGAATTTCCATATAAGGTTTGAAGGCATTTTCCTAAATGTTTTAGTTAGCGAGATATGAGACAGCCCATTCAAAACAGATTATTTAAAACAAGATTTTAATTTGTTTATAGAATATTTTTTCCTTCAATTTTATGTGTTTAATTATTTTGTTCCAACATGCTTTTTAAAATGATGTTACATATTTGATATGGTAAATATACACAATTAGGGCAGTATTCTGAACGTTGGCGTGTTTTTAGGGAATCTGGTAGAGACGGCTGCAGTACTTGAGGGATCCAGAGCACCCAAGTGCAGCTTCAGCCCCATAGCCACAGCTGCTTGTAGCTGCAGCTGCAGGAGGGCCAGGCCCTTTCCTGCTTCTGTAGGCACCTGCACACACATGCAGAAACTTACAGACAGTTGCACACATGCACAAATTTAAATCTTCAAAAAATTAACTGTAATCACAATTTTAATAGAATATAAAACTTCAGTGTATTGATTTTATGATTTGTAAGTCATAGCATCTGGCCCTTTGGTGGCTGAAGACAGGTGAGACTGCACGAATAGCCTGCACACAGCAGCTTGGGTTAGGGCTGCTTCCCTGTGTTAGTTCCTCTGACCCCAGGTGAGGACAGATGCATGGAAGAGGAAGGCACTGCAGTAGAGCAGGGAAGCCAGGTCAGGAGCCAGAAGGAGGAAGAGTCCTGGAAGTTGGGTGGGCAAGGACTTAGGAATATTAGCACTGATATTGCCCTGCTCCATTGCTTTGAGATTTCTCTCTTGTTTTAATGTTAACCTTCAAACATTGTTTTAATGTTAACCTTCAAACATTGGTGTTCATTTAGTAATGAATACTGCTTCAAAATCTGGGCTAGTTGTTGATGGGAGTCCTTTGTATCTATCCTCTTGCTGTGCCTTCTTCCTGAGTGTGAGTACTGTCACCATGGATCTTGTCCCCTTTCTCCATCAGTGATTCTGTGTTTATATATGTGGACATTTGATGCCATCTCCCATTGCTGTTGCTAATGGATATGTTCCATATTTAAAATACATTAATTATAAGCCAGTTTTTCCCAAGTTATGCAATATGAGATACTTTAAATGAAAGAATCACAATAAATAATTGGAAAATAACCATTCTCTTGAAATGTTTAAGGCACATGCCTGTAAATGCTGCAGCAGGGGGATGATGAGGTAGAGCTGAGTCCTGAGTCATGTAGAGAGACCTCATCCGTCTGTCCATCTGTCTGGATCTCTTTACCCTTCCCCCAACACCCTCTCAGAGACAGGGTCTCTACATAGTCCTAGATGTTCTAGAATTCACTTTGTAGATCAGGCTGGCCTCAAACTCATGGAGATCCACCTGCCTTGGCTTCTGAGTACTGGGACTTAAGGTGTGCACCACTACACCTGACTGAGACCTCATCTCAAACAAAGGACAGAGCACTAAGAGAAAGTGGACTACGAGGGAAGTCATGGGGTCCCTGCAGGTCCCAGGTCCATGGGCTACACTGTCAGTTGGTTTCAGTCATTTGATGATAGGTGCGGTCCCATCAGAAAACATACAGTGTTGGGGTCAGAACAGTGACTGTCTTAGTCACACAGCTGCACTGTTGGCCATACTTTGCTTCACCTTTGGAAAAGTGTGGAGGGGCAATTCTGCACCTCTTCCTTGGGGACTGTTCAAAGACGGCACACTACCTTTATGCCTTCACATATGCCCAGTTTGGTTTCTAAAGACTTTCTTAGAAAATTCATGTACAGTGTGCTACAAAATAGCCAGCTTCAGGATTAAGCACATGTGTTCCTTGTATCAGTTACAGTCTCAGAGGGTATTGTCTTGGCCAGAATTGATTGAACTAATGCTTCTAATTTGTTTTGTTTTGAACCACAGAGACTTAGTGATAAAGCTGGACCTGTAGCTCAGGAGAAAAGTTGACACCGAAAGCCTCTGCTGCTCCTGCTCCCCCGGTCGGAAGAGGCGGCAGGGGACACAGGAAAGGACGTCACGTGCGCTCTTAGGAGTTTTCCTGTCACTTTGTTGCACTGAAATGAAATTCCTATTTCCCCATCCCCTGCCAGAGTGTTTGAACTTTGGAAGAAAAATGAATAACTTTTTTTGTCAATGAGATAATTCACATGCAGAGTTTATCAACCCAAGAAAATGTAATGTGCTTGATACCCAGCTGGTTTTGTTCCACATTAGAGACACAGAGAGGACAACTAAAGACTTAGCTCATTTGCAAGCCACTTGGTTTTATTGTAAAAGTTGGAATATGAAATATGATCTCATTTGGGAGGGAGTGTGGCTGCTCTTTAGGACAGCGTGTAAGTCTTGAGAACTGTCCAGCTTCTTTTCCTGCAGTTGTAGTCACTGAGTACTGTGATCATACAGATCCTCACCTGGGGCTTTGCAAATGTTTTAAAATTTTTATTGTAATGAGATTATTGTCTGTTTGCTGATCAGATTAGGATGGAAACACCTGCTTCTGCTGACAGTCTTGCAAAAAAATATTTTTTTATTGTTAAAAATCTATTCAATTTAAAGAGATCTTGAGTTAAGTGAGTTCTAAGGCTGCTGGGAAAACCAGATCAATTGGAAATGAGTAATCTTTTCAGAAACAGACACACCAATGTGGAAACTGCTGGTGGGTCTGCCCTAGAGAGCAAGTGCCTGCTGGGGCTCCACACGGAAGGGCTCCAGACAGCAGAGTCGGCCGCTGTGCCAGCAGCCGTCCCCGAGCCGCTGCCTTTGTTGAGACTTCTCTACGTCACTGTTGAACTCATGCAAACTTTTACCGGGTATTTGTCCACTAATGACTCAAAAGGAAGCAAGTGGATTGGGGAGAGTATATATAATCAACCTCTCAGGAGTGCCCGTAGGAATGAACGGGCCACCACAGTTCCTAAGATCTGTCTCTCAGCATTTTGACTTTGGGTGGTCACACTCTTGATTGTGACAATATGGCAGACGGGTAGGTTAAACAGTTGGGGATATAATCATTGATCTGTTCCTGAAACGCAGGACTTACTAGTGGAAAAGGCCCAACTGCAGTTCGACCTCCACTGTGTGCTTAGCTGGAAGAACAAGCTAGCTCTGCAGTCTGTCTCCTGGGGACGCTGCACAGTTCTTACCTCACTTCTGTAAATACGGTTTGTGAATCTGTTTTGTAATGTGAAAAATTCATAAGATAACATTGATATTTTGATTTGTAATATTTCTAATTGGTAGATTTAATTGAAAAGTAAAATTAATTTATTTTTATATGTTCAGGGGAATTTTAAAGTCAAACCTTTTGTAGATAATTTCAAAGAATCAGTGTGGTTTATTTTACTTATTTAACCCACTGATTGTTATTCTGTAACAATTTGTATAAATGGTAAATTTTGAATGTGCTGTTATTTTCCTTAGATGTAAAATTCCACATGTATTAAAATGTACAAAGTTTTGTTAATAAAATTTAATGATGTTTATAGCCCTGTGCCCTTCTATTTTGGACAGATGACTGTCCTGAGCCCATGGACCCTCATGTGTTCAGTGCGCTGAGGTGTTTGTTCGGTACCATCTTAGAGTTGTCTGACTTCTCAGGGGTGGGCTGTGCAGAACAGCATGGAGCAAATTAGCAGTGGCCAGAGATGGCAGGTGAATGTTGAGGAGAGAGTGGGGTGTGTCCATAGAAAGAGGACAGAGACTTTGCTCCAAAGGAGACGGTTAACTGTACTACATTAGCTGGGCGGCGGTGGCACACGCCTTTAATCCCAGCACTTGGGAGGCAGAGGCAGGCAGATCTCTGAGTTCGAGGCCAGCCTGGTCTATAAGAGTTAGTTCCAGGATAGACTCCAAAGGTACAGAGAAACTCTGTTTCAAAAAACCAAAAAAAAAAAAAAATTATACTACATTAAAAAAATAACACACACTTGGTTGAAGACTAAGTCCACTTGTTCACAGAGTGAAGTAGGGTATTCTCTGAAAGAGAATACAGATGTGTTTAATGACCCTGGGGTGGAGGATGCACCAGGATGTAGAGGGGTGTTGTCATTTCTTCTTGGTAATCAAGACTTGAGTGATCAGAAAAATCCAATCCTAGATACCTATTTTATTTTGAGACAAGGGGCTCATGTGTCCTGGTCAGCTCAACTCAGTGTGTAGCTAAGGATGGCCTTGAACTTGTGATCCTTTTGCCTTCCCGGGTGGTGGGGTTACAGGTATGTGCTGTTTCTCCTGGTTTATCTGGTGCTAGGATAGAACCAAGGGTTCATGCAAGTACTTGTGGGGGAGCTACATCTCCATCCTTGAGCTCCCAACTTTATCATAGACTGACTGTTAGGTTTGTGGAAAGAGACAAATAAAAACTTGACTTTAGAAAGTCTTTTCTGTTGGGCAGATGTGGTGGTTCACACCTGCAAACCCAACGTCATCCGCCTTTGCAGAGGGCTCAGGTTTGGTTCCCAGCATCCACGTGGTGATTCAACTCTTTGTAACTCTACTTTTAGGGTGCCTCTGGCCTCTGGCCACAATGCACACAAATGGTACATATATGCACATGGAGGCAGACATTCATATTTTTTAAACAGGCTCCATTTGACAGTTGTAACTCTAGGATCTATAGACTTGTTCACCCAGTTGCTAAACTCACCCAACCAAAGGAAGGAAGGAAGGAGGGAGGGAGGGGGGGTAGGGGGAAAGGAAGGGAGGGAGGGAGGGGGGGAGGGAGGAAGGAAGGAAGGAAGGGGAGACTCCTTCAAGACTGGCTTGAAGGGGCTCTTGAAGGAGCGGGCAGCTCTGACATCGCAGTAGCACTTCATCTTAGGATGAGGTGAGCCCTGTGCTTCAAGTCCACAGAGGCAGGTACAGCCGGCTGGTGCCGTGTACCTGTAACCCCAGCACAGGGAGGTAGAGGCAGGAACTTCAGGAGTTCAAGGTCAGCAGAATTCAACTCTAACCTGGGCTACTAGAGATCCAGTCTCAAGAATCAACAGAAAGAAAATGAACCGGCCACTCTGGAACCATCTTTCTGCTAAATTAAACCAACCCTTTAAAGTGAGATGGCAGCGTTTCTGCAGCACTGGTGCCCTGGGCCTTGGAGATGGGGGACAGTTGCTTCACCCCTGACCTGTGCCCCCAGCCAGGAAGCTCCGTTACGCCTGAGGTCGATGTCATGTTCCAGGCTACATTTACTCTTTTCTCAGGGTTTACAGTGTTATGCCCAAATCTGCAAAGTCCTTGCAAAAGCCAACAAGGAGACCGAGTCCCGTATGTAAAAGCAAAGAGCCTTTATTTTATGCAAGTTCACAAACTTGGTCTCTCCACATGTCCAGCGTATTGGAATAAACAGAGAGCCCTGAGCTCAGTTAGAGTTGGGTTTCCTTTTCTGACCTCCAAGGGCAACATGCATACATGGGGTGCACAGATATACATGAAGGCAAGAATACACAAAAATCTTTAAACAAATTATCTTAAAGGTTTTAAGTTACATTTGTTTGTGTGCATGTGTGTATGTGGGCTGGTTGTGTTGTTGGTCACAGTAAAAAGGTGGACAACCTTAGAGATTGGCTCACACTTCTCCAGGAATCATGTGGTTCCTGGAGAGGGAACTTGGCTGTCAAACTTGTCAGCCAGTGGCTTTATCCACTCCCGGGTCCTGAAGTCTCTGTCTTTTTTTTTTTTTTTTTTTTTTTTCAAATTCTGCCTGATGCACCTGTTTTTTTTTTTTTTTTTTTTTTTCTCCTTGACTGGCTAACAGGATCCCTCAAGTTTTTGGCCACACAGCCTGCTCCTGTGGGACACTCAGTCCCCTGTTGTAAGTAGGTCAGTGCTTAGCCCTTGCAGACACAGGAGGCTTTGGATGTCGTCAATGCCTGTTTGCAGTCTCCCACTTGGCAGCCAACTGAATCCTCTGTGTATGTGAGTGCACTGTGGGGATTCTCCTTGGGACTAATGAGCTGGGCCTTGGAGGATGGACCACTCTGGCCTCACGGTGTGCCATGAGAGCGTCCCCAGTCTGCAGTGGGCAGCTCTGACATTGCAGTGGCACACACTCCCTTGGCCTTGGGTTTTACTGTGGAACTTTGGGGGAAGCTTTGTCCTGTCAAAGCTGCTCAGCTTGTCTTGTGAAGAGACACAGTCATGTCCTGACCAGACATGAGTCTCCAGCTCATGGGTGCAGTAGCTTATTTCATTCTTCAGTAGGTTGTGTAAAATGTAATCAAAACCCAGAACCAGGAAAAAAGCAGGACAGGCTCAGGCCACCTGAAGAAAACAGGTGCTCCCCTGAGTGCCATGCTGTCCTAGTAGAGCCTGCAGTGGCCTTGCAGAATGGCAGCCTTGCAGGAAGAAGGAGCAGGGTGTGTGCAGAAGGCCAGAGGTAGCCAGGCTGGAGCAGGAGCAGGAGAGGGCTGGCCTGGCCCTAGCACAGCTGTGCTCCCATGGCCAGTCTGGAGTCAAGCTGAACTCTCTAGGCCCTCAGCTCTGTCCCCACACTCCCAAAAGCCAGAGTGATGGTCCACAGCACCAGGGGCCACAGGTGTGGGGTACAGCCCAGTCCCCAACAGAACTTTGTTTCTAGAGAAGGCAGCCCAGGCTTCAGCTCTTCAGCACCACCAGTGGGTGCCCTGGCTGAATGAGGTGGGTGGCGGAGCAGGTGGGGTTGTGGGAATGACCAGGTTCTGGTTAGAAGTGGGCAGGATTCAGTATGATCCTGCACCCCACTGCTGCACTCATCCTGAGACCAGGATAGTGACAGAGCAGTAACTCACTGGCAGATGTTCCCTGTCTGTCTGACACGTGTCTATTGTGAAGTCCCAGGCCTCCTGAATGCTAAACAAATGCTCAAGTGTTATGTCACTGAGGCACATTCCCAGCCCAAGTCCCACTTTTAACACAATGAGACTGTAGGCAAAAATCAAATTTCCAAGAGGAATTTTGTAAGCCAAGCTCTTAAAATCAAAACAGGGTGGGGTAGGCTGAAGGTGTGATGTGGCCTTAGCTGCAGTAGTAACCACTTTGTGAAACAGATCAGAGATAGAATTTGGTTTAAATAATGAGCTATGTCATCTTAAACACAATATTTCTGAGCAACGACAGAAAACAGGACAAATTTTGGTTATATTCCAGATAGCAATCTCCTGTGAGATGGACAGCTAGCGGAGATGTTCTCCCCCTTTCTAAGCTGTCTCCCCACGATTAACTGTCTTTTGCTGTGTAGGTTTTGGCTTCTCATGGGCCCATTTGACATCATTTCCTGAGTGCCCCTTGCCTACAGCTACATCTTTAGTGGTATATTGATGATGTTAACACCTTCATGACTCACCACCCAGGGCCAAGCCTTCAACACACGAGCCTTTGAGGGGACAACTCATTTTAAAAACTCTTAAGAATATCAGACAATGTAGATTCAAGTATTTCCCACATTGTACGCAATTCCGTTGAAGGCCGGAGTAGAAGGGAGATGAACACCAATTTTACCCACCGTTAAAGCCATGACATGAAAATGCAGTCTCTGTTTACATATGATGCCCAATGTTCAGCAACGTACACCCACATGAAGCCTGAGAAATCTTAAAGAAAAGGGCTTTTGGACGCACAAAAGCAGCTACTGGAGCTTTTTGGTAGCCACATTTTTCAGATAGGCTGTTTGCTGGTCACAAGCAGAGGTATGCCTTCTTTAAGACACATCTTCCTGGTTCGTAAGGGCAGGACGAAAGGCTCTGGCTCTTTCGGGAGGTCCTGCTACAGAGTACTTAAGTGGTGTGTGTAAGCAGCGTGTTATAATTTTTTAACTGATATTTATTGAGCTCTACATTTTTCTCTACTCCCCTCCTGCCCCTCCCCTCCCCTCCCCCTTCCACCCTCCTCTAAGGTCCCCATGCCCCCAATTTACTCAGGAGATCTTGTCTTTTTCTACTTTCTACTTCCCGTGTAGATTAGATCTATGTAAGTCTCTCTTAGTGCCCTCATTGTTGTCTAAGTTCTCTGAGATTGTGGTTTGTAGGCTGGTTTTCTTTGCTTTATGTTTAAAAACCACCTGAGTGAGTACATGTGATAATTGTCTTTCTGTGTCTGGGTTACCTCACTCAAAATAACGTTTTCTAGCTCCATCCATTTTCCTGCAAAATTCAAGATGTTATTAATTTTTTCTGCTGTGTAGTACTCCATTGTGTAAATGTACCACATTTTCCTTATCCATTCTTCAGTTGAGGGGCATTTAGGTTGTTTCCAGGTTCTGACTATGACAAACAATGCTGCTATGAACATAGTTGAGCACATGTCCTTGTGGCATGATTGAGCATCCTTTGGATATATACTCAAAAGTGGTATTGCTGGTCTTGAGGAAGGTTGTTTCCTAATTTTCTGAGTAATCACCACACTGACATTCAAAGGGGCTGTACCAGCTTGCATTCCCACCAGCAATGCAGAAGTGTTCCCTTTTCCCCACACCTCTCCAGCATAAGTTCTCATCAGAGTTTTTGATCTTGGCCGTTCTTACAGGTGTAAGATGGAATCTCAGAGTTGTTTTGATTTGCATTTCTCTGATGACAAAGGATGTTGAACATTTCCTTATGTGCCTATCAGCCATTTTAGATTCCTCTGTTGAGAGTTCTCTGTTTAGGTCTGTACTCCATTTGTTTATTGGATTATGAGTTCTTTTGGTGTCCAATTTCTTGAGTTCTTTGTATATTTTGGAGATCAGACCTCTGTCTGATGTGGTGTTAGTGAAGATCTTTCCCATTCTGTAGGCTGTCATTTTTGTCTTGTTGACCATGTCCTTTGCTTTACAGAAGCTTTTCAGTTTCAGGAGGTTCCATTTATTAATTGTTTCTCTCAGTGTCTGTATTGCTGGGGTTATATTTAGGAAGTGGTTCCCTGTGCCAATAAGTTCAAGTGTACTTCCCACTTTCTCTTCTATGAGGTTCAGTGTGGCTGGTTTTATGTTGGGGTCTTTGATCCATTTGGACTTGAGTTTTGTGCATGGTGATAGATACGGGTCTAATTTCATTCTTCTACATGTTGATATCCAGTTATGCCAGCACCACTTGTTAAATATGCTTTCTTTTTTCCATTTGATATTTTTCACTTCCTTGTCAAAAATCAGGTGTTCAAAGATGTGTAGATTGGTATCCAGGTCTTCTATTTGGTTCCATTGGTCCTGCTGTCTGTTCTTATGCCAATACCAGGCTGTTTTCAGTACTGTAGCTCTGTAGTAGAGTTTGAAGTCAGGGATTGTGATGCCTCCAGAAGTTCTCTTATTGTACAGGATTGTTTTGGCTATCCTAAGTTTTTTTTGCTTTTCCATATGAAGTTGAGTACCATTCTTTCGAGGTCTCTGAAGAATTTTGCTGGCATTTGATTGACATTGCATTGAATCTGTAGATTGCTTTTGGTAAGAGTGCCATTTTTACTATGTTAATTCTGCCTACCCAAGAGCGTGGGAGATCTTTCCACTTTCTGGTGTCTTCTTCAATTTCTTTCTTCAAAGATTTAAAGTTCTTGTCATACAAGTCTTCCACTTGTTTGGTTAGAGGTACTCTGAGATATTTTATGCTAGTTGTGGCTATTGTGAAGGGTGGTGTTTCTCTGATTTCTTCCCCAGCCCATTTATCATCTGTGTACAGGAGGGCTATTAATTTTTTGAGTTAATCTTGTATCCTTCTACATTGCTGAAAGTGTTTATGAGTTCTAGAAGTTCCTTGATAGAATTTTTGGGATCGCTTATGTAAACTATCGTATCATTAGCAAACAGTGAGAGTTTGACTTCTTTTCCAATTTGTATCCTCTTAATCTCCTTTTGGTGACTTATTGCTCTAGCTAGGACTTCAAGAACTATATTGAATAGATATGGAGAGAGTGAACACCTGTGTTGTTGCAGATTTCAGTGGAATTGCTGGCAGTTTCTCTTCATTTAGTTTAATGTTGGCTGTTGGCTTGCTGTATAAGGCCTTTATTATGTTTAGGTATGTTCCTTGTATCCCTGCTCTCTCCAAGACCTTTATCATGAAGGGATGTTGTGTTTTGTCAAAAGCTTTTTGGCATCTAATGAGATGATCATGTGTTTTTTATTTTTCAGCTTGTTTATATGGTGGATTACGTTGACAGATTTTTGTATGTTGAACCATCTCTGCATCTCTGGGATGAAGCCGACTTGGTCATGGTGGATGATGGTTCTGATGTGTTCTTGGATTCAACTTGCCAGTATTTTATTTACTATTTTTGCATCAATGTTCACAAGTGAGATTGATCCATATTCTCTTTCTTAGTAATGTCTTTCTGTGGTTTGGGTATCAGGGTAATTGTAGCCTTATAAAAAGAGTTTGGCAATGTTCCTTCTGTTTCTATTGTGTGAAATAATTTGAGGGGTATTGGTATTAGTTCTTTGAAAGTCTTGGAGAATTCTGAGCTGAAACCATCTGGTTCTGGGTTGTTTTGATTGGGAGACTTTTGATGACTGTTTCTATTTCTTCAGCAGTTATAGGTCTGTTTAATCTGCTTATCTGGTCTTGATTTAACTTTGGTAAGTGATATTTATCCAGAAAGCTGTCAATTTCCTTTAAGTTTTCTAATTTTGTGGAGTACAGTTTTTCGAAATATGACCTGATGGTTCTCTGTATTTCCTCCGTGTCTGTTGTTATGTTCCCCTTTTCATTTCTCATTTTGTTAATTTGGATATTCTCTCTCTGCCTTTTGGTTAGTTTGGATCAAGGTTTGTCTATTTTGTTGATTTTCTCAAAGAACCAGCTCTTTGTCTCATTGATTCTTTGTATTGTTTTCTTTGTTTGTATTTTGTTGAGTTCAGCTCTCACTTTTTTTCTTGCCGTCTAGTTCTCTTAGGTGAGTTTGCTTCTTTTTGTTCTATAGTTTTCAAATGTTCTGTTAATTCACTAGTGTGGGATTTTTCCACCTTCTTTAGGTAGACGTTTAGTGCTAACACTGCTTTCATTGTGTCCCATGAATTTGGGTATGTTGTGTGGTCATTTTCATTGAATTTTAAGAAGTCTTTAGTTTCTCCCTTTATTTCTTCCTTGACCCATTGATGATTTGAGTGAGCATTGTTTAATTTCCATGTTTTCGTGGGTTTTCTGGGATTCGTATTGCTGTTGACTTCCAGTTTTAAACCATGGTGATCTGATAAGGTACATTGGGTTGTTCCATTTTTTTTTGTATTTGTTGAGGTTTGTTTTGTTACCTAGTATGTGGTCAGTTTTTGAGAAGGTTCCATGAGGTGCTGAGAAGAAGGTATATTTTTTTCTGTTTGGATGGAATAATCTGTAGATGTCTGTTAAGTCCATTTAAGTCATAACATCTGTTAGTTCTCTTTTTTCTCTGTTCATTTTTTGTCTGACTGGCCTGTCCAGTGGTGAGAGGGGAGTGTTGAAGTCTCCCACTATTAGTGTGTGGTGTTTAATGTATGATTTAAGCTTTAGAAGTGTTTCTTTGACATATGAGGGTGCCCTTGTATTTGGGGCATAGATGTTCAGTATTGAGATTTCCTCTTGATGGATTTTTCCTGTGACTAATAAGAAATGACCTTCTTTGTCTCTCTTGACTGATTTTAGCTTGAAGTCTATTTTGTTAGATATTAGGATAGCAACACCCGCTTGTTTCTTAGATTCATTTGATTGGTATATTTTTCCCATCCCTTTACTCTGAGACGATGTCTGTCTTTGAGGTTGAGATGTGTTTTTTATATGCAGAAGAAGGATGGATTCTGTTTTTGTATCTAATCTGTTAGCCTGTGCCTTTTTATAGGTGAGTTGTTTATTTACATTAAGGGATATTAATGACCAGTGATTGCTATCTCCTGTTAATTTAGTTTTCATTGTTGGTGATGTTAATTTGTGCATTTTTTCCTTCTTTGGGATATGCTGTTATGAGATCATTAACTATCTGTGTTTTTGTTGGTGTAGCCAACTTCCTTGGGTTCAAGTTTTCCTTCTAGTATTTTGTGTAGGGCTGGGCTTGTGGCTAGGTATTGATGAAATCTAGATTTGTTATGGAATATCTTGTTTTGTCGTTTTATGGTGATTGACAGTTTGGCTGGGTATAGTAGTCTGGGCTGGCATCCGTGGTCTCTTAATGTCTGCATAATGCTTGACCATGACCTTCTGGCTTTCATCGTCTCCAATGAGAAGTTAGGTGTAATTCTGATAGGTCTACCTTTATATGTTACTTGGCCTTTTTTCTTTGCAGCTCTTAATAATTTTTCTTTACTCTGTATATTTAGTGTTTTGATTATTTTGTGGTGAGAGAACTTTTTTTTGGATCCAGTCTATTTGATGTTCTGTAAGCTTCTTGTATCTTCATAGGCATATCTTTCTTTAGGTAGGGAAAGTTTTCTTCTATGATTTTGTTAAATATGCCACGCACCATGCCCCCGTGTCTGCGCTCTGTGTGCTATTACCCAGTTACTGAGCTTTGGGCAAGGGGCTGGAGGTTAAAATACACAAACACATACAGAGAGAGAGAGAGAGACAGCGACACGGGTCATCCTTGAATTCCCCAAGAATGCCCACTTTATTGTGTTCAGGGGCAGATTATATAGAGACAGCCATGCCCCAGCCAAACCCACCAGAAACCACTCTCCTGCCATCAGAAACTCCTGAAGGTCTCGTGCTCAGAGCAGCTGTAGGCACTCAGATCAGGGGATTACAAGAAATTCAGAATCTGGGGTCTCACTGCTCCCAACAAAATAAATTTTCTGTGCCTTTGAGTTGAAATTCTTCTCCTTCTATACCTATTATTCAATGATTTGGCCTTTTAATGGTGTCCCATTTTTCCTGGATATTTTGGGTTAAGCTTTTGTTAGATTTAATGTTTTAACTGTTGAGTCTATTTCCTCTGTTGTATCTTCAGCGCTTGAGATTCTGTCTCTTGTATTCTGCTGTTTGATGGAGAAGCTCAGCCAATCACATCTGGCTTGGGTGTGGCCACCTGGTGCCAGGTAGATAGATAAACGGGGGTAGAGAGGTGCTGGGGTCTCAGTGGCCCGTTTGGACTTTGGATTTTCTCTGGTAGCGTGAGTTCCCCGTTTTCAATTATTAAATAATATTTGTTGTTTTGAGCTGGTCTGGTTATTTTAGCGTACCTATCGAATATGCCATCGCCAACAGCTGTTCATGCTTAAGTTTATGGTCCCTGATTGTTTTCTCATGATTTCCGTTTCTATAATTCCTCGGCTTGTGTTTTCTTTATTGTTTCTATTTCAGTTTTTAAGTCCTAAATACTTTTTTTTATATGTTTGATTTTTTTTTTGTTTGTTTCTTTAAGTGATTTGCTGGTATCTTCCATTTTTTGTTTCTCTTTTCCTCAATTTCTTTAAGGGAATTTCTCATTTCATCTTTAAGAATTTCAAACATTTTTTAGCTTATTTTCTTCTGATTCATCCATATTTGCTGTTGTAGGGTCTTTAGGTTTTACTGGTATTGTGTTGCTCTTTGTGGTGCAGCGTGTAAGCTTACCTTTTCTTTTCATCTTTTCCTCTAATAGGTGTGGTTGGGGCTGTCTGAGATTCGGTTGAATAACCTTCTAGGTGCCAGTGACTCCAAAGCTCAGATGGTTGTTCCTCGTGGTAGTCAGTGTCACAGTTGTACTTACCCCATTGGATACTCGGTGTTCCTGGAGATAGCTCACTGCTCCTGTGCCTTGCTCTGCTCACTTGCAGTTTGCTGTGTCAGGCCTACTTTGGCCTGTTTCTGTAAATCCTGGTCTGGATCCCCTCCTGCTTGGAGTTGAAAGTGTTCCGGTGGAGACTGCTGACTCTGGATCAGGTTGCTGGCTCAATCCTGATCTGCCAGTGTCCCAGGACTTGGTTGGCTCCCGGGACTGGATTTGCTCCTGGCTTCTGCTCCCAGTGGAGCTTCGTACTTCAATTTTTTTTAATGGTGACATAGACCCACTGTATCCCTCGGAGCTAAGGTGGTGAATATGGCTGGCAGAGGCAGTGAATATATACCTCTGTCATGTTGGATGGGGCAGAGCCAACAGGCAAAGCCACAGTATTAGTCCTAGCCATGCCTACTTAGCATAAAAAAAAAAAAAAAAAAAAAAAAAAAAAAAAAAAAAACCAAAAGTCTCCTGGTCAGAAAATGATTGCAGATACCCAGTAAGACAGTTTTAGATAAGAAAAAGACCTCTGAATCGGTCACAGTGTTGGATAAATGTACATGGGTTTAGGAGAGAGGGAAGAAAGAGTACAGACAGTCATAGATTAAAGGAGTAAAGATATTAAAAAGTAATAGAGTAAAAAAGATAAACCACATGAAGATGGAATATACACAAATGTTAATGACTTAACTGCTGAAAAACATTTGATTCTGGAGGATGCTAATCTAAACCAACATACATATTTTAAAGGTATTTTGACTTCAAAATTTGAGTCTAAGGGTATGTTACTTTGAAAGAGAGGTTCTGCTTTTGTTTCCACAGAAGATGAGACCTGTGGATTCTTTCCAAGCTATTGTGGTTTGATGGAACAAGGTCCTCCAGAAAGGTTTCCATGAACCCTAAAATACTTCACTTAAGAAATAGCAGGAAGAAGTTTGGAGAAAACAACGTCCAAATTTCTGAAATGTTTGTTTTCATTCATAAGGTGTTGATTATAAATGGTTAATGGCCATAGGCAATCTCTTTCTAAAAAAAGGGGGTGGGTCTATGTTACAGAAATCAATACTTTACATTGGAATGGATTTTGGTCTATTGATAAAAATTTAAGGTCAATTTTGTTATATGTATATTTCCACTCTTTTTTAAGGTATTATGTTTATATAGATCATTAAAAATATAATGTATAATTAAAATTACAAATTCATAGTCATTTATAGTCAAACTTATAGTAATGTTAGGTTTTCTAGATATACAGAGATATATTTCATTTAGACAGATAATCTTCAATACTTCAAAGACCTACAGAATGTGGAATTTAAAATGCTTTAAGATTTAGACTTTTCGCAACAGTGAGACTTGTCTGCTTCTGGCTGCTCCAGTTACTTCAGAGAAGCTGATTGGCACTGAAGAAATTCATTATGAAATCTGCCTTCAATGTGACAAGGCTAGCCATTTGGGCAAGATACTGCTCTTGCCTGGACTTCTTGATGGTATGCTGTATAAACTGGACATGCAGGATCCACAGAAAAATGACTTCTGAACTTGTCAAAAGAATGGTGAGACTGTCCTTCACAGTTCCTGCTTCATGAAAGAGTCTGCCAGACATTCTGCAGGACACAGAATTAAGTGGCTGACAAACTTCCAATATAGGTGAAACAGTCTTTCAAATTTCCTGTTTCATGGAAAAGTCTGCCAGATACTATGGGCCTGTAGGCTGAAGATGGATGCCCTGATGTTACAGAAGAATTTTGGGTGACTGTCCAGGCAGTGAGATGTCTCTGTCAATTCCAGAGTGTTGGAAATTGCTTACAATGCACTTCCTGTTTACTTAGGTAATATTATATCCTTCTGAGGTCTTTGGTGGAGTTGAAGACAGATAGTTATATAGTTTTCTTTATGACAAAAGATAAATTAAATATGAAACTTTATACTCACAAAGATAAAATAGAGGGGGCTGGAGAGATGGCTCAGTGGTTACGAGCACCGCCTGCTCGTCTAAAGGCCCTGAGTTCAATTCCCAGCAACCACATGTTGGCTCACAACCATCTGTAATGAGATCAGGTGCCCTCTTCTGGCCTGCAGGCATGCATGTAAGCAGAATACTGTATACACAATAAATAAATCTTTTTAAAAAAAGATGTAAGAGCTAGCTAGGGCTGTGGTGTGGTGTGGTGTGGTGGAACACACCTTTAATCCCAACAGAGGCAGAGGCAGGCAGATCTCTGTGAGTTCAAGGCCAGCCTGGTCTATAGAGTGAGTTCCAGAAGAAGTTCCAAAGCTACACAGAGAAGAAGCCCTGTCTTGAAAAACAAAGAAACAAAGAGCTAGTTAGGAATACTACACCTGAGCCATTGGCCAAATAGTGTTGTAATTAATACAGTTTTTGTGTGATTATTTGGGTCTGGGTGGCTGGAAAATGAAAGCACAGTCTCTATTTACAGATATAAATGAATTGAGTTTTGTTGTTAGGTTTTTGGCCTGTGCTGCTGAATAGAGAAGAGAAAGAGTCAAGGAAAGGAGTCTAGAGTCTGTCTTAGTTACTGTTCTATGATAAGACATCATGACCAAGGCAACTTAGAGAAGAAAGAATTTATTGGGGGTTTACA
Source organism: Arvicola amphibius (assembly GCF_903992535.2). Lineage (NCBI taxonomy): Eukaryota > Metazoa > Chordata > Mammalia > Rodentia > Cricetidae > Arvicola > Arvicola amphibius. Next base: position 94,149,047 of record NC_052052.2, on the reverse strand, counting down.
GCTTCAGAGGGCTAGAGTCAAGACCATCACAACGGGGAGCATGGCAACAGGCAGACAGGCATGGTGCTGGAGCACTAGCTGGGAGCTTACATCTCGACCCACAAGTATGAGGTAGAAAGACATTGGAAATAGCCTGGGCTTTTGAAAATTCTAAGCCTGTTCCAAGGCTATTCTTCCTCTCCGCATCCTTTCCAAACAGTTCCACCAATGGGGGATCAAGCATTAAAATATATCAGCTTACGGGGACATTCTTATTTCAACCACATTGACACCTCACCCCAGGTACACAGGTCAGGTTGAAGATGCCCATCCTAGTTCTGGTCCATCAGGAGTGTGACTGTAAATGCTGGCTCCAGCCCTCAGTGCTCCTTGCTGATGTGTGGTTCATCCCCTGCAGACTGTCTGCAGCCTATTTCCACCTCACTGTAGGGGAGGCTCTGATATGATTTCTTTCCTGCAGTCTAGAAGTCTCTGCTGGCCAGGTTTCAGTGTGCATAGGCCCATGACACTTTCCCTGAGTTTTTCAAGGGAGGCTAGATGGTCTGGGGCTACAAACCAGTGACTTAGATGTTTTCTAGAAAATGGTGTTCTTCAATGTTCTGCCCTTTTGTGAGCATGTCCCTTGCTGCTAAGGTTAAGGTCCAGACATTTCCCCAGCACCTTCCGTCCCCATTGCTGTCGTCCGCAACGCCATCTTTCTTTTTCTTTCTCCTTCCTTCTTCTCCCCTTCCTTCCTTCTTCCTTCGTCTCCTTCTTCTCTTCTCTCTCTCCCCCTCCCTGCCCCTTGGCAAGTATGACCTTGAACTCTTAATCCATACGCCCCCATCTCCCAAGTTCTGGGATTATAGACCTGTGCTTTTTGTTGCGGCCTTAAAGACAGGATTTCTTTGACATGGTGGGCTTCACTGCACTGGGTAGCCCACGTGGTAACCGATAGGCTGCTCAATGGGGGACATTCTTACCCTCCTACTTTGACTTGTTCATTTCAGGATCACTCCAGGTACTAGATCTTGACCATTAGACAGTACACCATCTCAGGCAGGGCAGGAGGATGTAGGCTGCCTGCTCCCCCGGCCCCCTCCCCCCCCGGGCCAATACCTACAGAGTGTCCCCGAGGGAGCAGGCCAAGGGTCAGAACCAGCTCTTCTGTGCATGGTATTTCAGAACATTGCTAGCCCCTTCCTCCATCCTACATGAAGCTATTTTCTTTTCCAGAGCCTGTGGAAACCCTCCCTAGTGTTTTTTCATGGAACAACCCCACAGCTATCTGTGAACTAGGTCCAGTGACCAGGTTACAGCTGACAGTAGGGTTAGCCTTAGCTATAGAAAACACTCATAGCTTCTTGTTATTTCTGAAAAGAACAGGTCCTCACAGAAACAGTCCAGGCCAGTGCTGGGACCCCTCAATTTTACAGCCCACAAAGAACTTCCAGGTCCTCCAGTCTTTGGAAGCTGTCTGGGAGGGCTGCAAAGGATTCATGAAACCTGAGCGGACTCCGGCAGATTTGGCCTATGGGGTTACCGTTGAAGCTGACCCGATTTCTAATAGCACCTGCCTCATGGATGCCAACTCAGAGTGAGCTTATGATGGGAAATCAGGAGCAGAAAAACATATTGGGAAGTTGGCCCTATTTTAGGACCATTAATCAGGGCGAGGAGTTTTACAACTTAAGGATGAAGTAATTGAAACATGTTCTAACTAGAAACTAGCCTCGATCGGGTCATGTCGCTGCAGAACATGAGACTGCACAGCAGCTTCCAAAGCCACTCTGCTGAGTGGAGATGCAGCCAGGCAGAGGAGCCTGACCCAGGTGGCGCCCCTCCCAGGGCGGACCTCAGCCAGGAGCAGAACTTATCAGGGCACACCCAGCCCAGGTGTCTTTGGTTCTCGGAGTTTCTGAAAGAGGCAGCTCTGAAGCCGTGGCTCAGGACAGGATGCTGTCACCTCTGTCCTGGTGCTTGGAAACAGAATCAACTCTGAGATCTCTTGTGCCTGTCATATGCTGGGCGGTCAGATGGCACATGGCTCTCAATGGGTATAGGATGTAAGTGGGAACCCCCCCGGCACCCTCTGGCCCTCACTCCTTTCCTCACTGGTCTAGATTTGGATTCAGACATGAGTCTTTTGACTCAAAATCTACCCTTATTTGAACCACATCCGAGGAGGCAGTGTTGGAAACCAGGCTGACCACATTTGGTGCCTAAGAGGAGAGCTAGTGTGGTGGGCAAGGTCTGATGTGGTCTCATCGGATACTAGCACCCATATTTTGTAAAAAGGAAACAGTCCCCAACAGATGCTAAAGCAACTTGTCCCAGTCGTAGTTAGCTGAAGCCAGCTGGGTCCTGGCCCCCCTGAGGTCCAGCCCCAGGCCCTCCTGCACACTGGCCTCAAAATGAATACAGCATATGGGTTAGAAATGCCAGGGGCACCAGAAAGACTGGCCTCTACAGACTGTTCATCCAGGAGTCCAGCAGACAGGGGTGTCAGCTGGAGAGAGCCTATTCTGGCCTGGCAGCTTCACCAACACTGGTAAAACTGAGAGTCTGGGTGGCCACGCAAAGACGGTAGGTAGATACATAGCTCTCAAGAAGCTAGGGGCCGAGTTGAAGCCTTTTGCTATTCTCAGCTAACAGAAGTACTATGCATAATTCTGTTTTTCAGCTGCGTTAGAACTAAAAGTGCTACAGCTCAGGAGATGTCTCTCACCTACTGCCAGGTACGGCCACACAGGGAACAGTCCCCAGTATGTGTATGATGGTGTGGACGGGTCTCACAGGGTGTCAGGCAAAGCATAGCTGCAGCCTAGCAACTACTCTCAGAAGGGCCTGGCTGTTGTCAAGTGTGAGATTGATGCACTCATTGTTGAAAACACAAGAATGTCTTATAATCTAGAGGCAATGTCTCAAAGAAATTCCACACCCATGAAGGATGCTGCAGGGCTGGATCACCCTGGTGAGCAGCTGTACAAGGTTCAAGGATAGGGTCTGCGGACGAGGTTGGAAAGTTCCCTCTCATGGGGACACCAGGCAGGTCTCTGTCATCTAACAAGGGTAAAAAGATTCCACATGGTAGTGGCCACAACCAACTTCTCCTAGCCTAACAAACACAACACAAGGTGGGTGGAGAGGTGGGGGGAACGGGTGCGCTTGGAGAGGGCGCTGGGAAGTGATGGGAGCACAAGAACTTCCTGTCCTGCTGAGCACAAGACGCTCCTGGGTCCCCGCAGATCCCAGGGTTTGCTAGGTGGGGCTAAAAAAGAGGCCACAGATGGTGTAACTGGCTGGACTGGTCCTCAGGTGCGTCCCTTTGGGACGTCCCTCCTGCTCTGGACCACATTCCCATAGGGGTGCTCTCCCTGCCTCTGGGGGAGAGGAGTCTAGCACATTTTCTGCTTAGTCCTACAGCAACCGGATCCTCCAGCACTCCCCACTTCCTGTGGGGAACAACTCTTTCTAGGAAGGCCTTGCTGGGGCCTCATGTTCTTAAGGAGTGTGAAGGAAGTAAATACCAGTTGTATTTTAGAAAGTGCTTCTGAGAAGGTCTTACTATGTAGCCCCGGCTGGCCTAGAACTGACTATACAGACCAGGCTAAGGTCAGACTCGCAGTCCCTCCTGGGTGCTAGAGTTACAGGTGTGTAACACTATGTCCTGCTAGGACATAGATTTGGATATAGAAACCCAGGAATGTGTACTAGGCATGACAGAGACACAGTTCAAAGCACTGTGACTGAAAGGGTGCTCACAGATGTCACAAGCTGCATGGGAGGCAGGCCTGATGCTGGCCCTCAGCCAGGACAATCTACTGTGTTTCTCCCGCATGCTGTCTGTCTTGGATGGGTGGGATAGAGTCAGCTTGGAATGTATAGTGGCCACTCCACAGGCCATCAGCTCCAGGGCAGAAGCCCTGGGGAAAAGCTGCTGGCCCAAGACTGGCCAGCCCTCCTGGGTTCTGTCTTATTTGCTCCACCTCTGTCAGGCAGAAGTGTCTTCTCCATGGTCCCTTTTCTACAGAGCGAGGGGACGGACCTCCTGCTCCAGGACACAGGTTGCTCAGTTGCTCTTTCACAACCGAGTCTGAGATGCGCTTCACACAAGGTTAGGGACTGGAGGCTTCCCTTGTTGTCTGAGTTCAGGGAAGGGAAGGGTCTACTAGCTCCATGTCCTCAATGTGGACACTTACAGGGCAGAGGTGACCTCTGTCACCATATCCCAATCTTTAGAGAAAAGGACATCTCTACAGACATCAAATCATTTCCCCTCACATGTGTTCTGGGGCCCTCCCTGCTTTCCAGGTTAGGCTGCTGCATGTCCCAGCATGCTCAGCAGATGGGACAGTTCCACAAGCAAAGGCTCAAGAGTCAACAGGATGGCAGAGCGTAACCTACCCACTGAGAAACTGGACCCTCTTCTCGGCTCCCGGAAACCTTGTGCAAGCGCTCTAGGAATAAAACACTGCAGACTGTTTTAGCCTATGCCCTTGTTAACTCAGACATTTTTCTGAGCCAGTTAAGATGGCCTCTCACCGCTGTCTGCCAGCCAGCTTGGGGTCAGGCTGGTATAAATCTGCAAGTTACCTTGTCTCACTGCTCAGTCCTAGCAGTGAATTAATTTTGTTTTTTGAGACAGGGTCTCACTGTGTAGCTCTGGCTGTCCTGGAACTTACTATGTAGACAAAGGTGGCCTGAAATTCACAGGGGTCCTCCTGCCTCTGCCTCCTGAGTGCTGGTGTACAGCACCTCAAGCAGCTGCTTCAGTTACATTATTAACATTATTAAGAGAACATATTAGTCTGGAATTCCTCCACGTTAGTTCATTCACGGGCTCCCTGTCTGCCTGGTACTAGAACACTATTTTTTAACATGGGAAGGAAGTTTGTTGGGGGAAGGGGGGGAGGGGAGAGAAAGAGAGAGAGAGAGAGAGAGAGAGAGAGAGAGAGAGAGAGAGAGAGAGAGAGGGAGGAGCGAGTGGCATCTGGGGAGATATATAGAAGAGATAAGCGGCCTCTCTCTCTCTCTCTCCTCTCTCTCTTCTCCTCTCCTTCTCTCTGCTTCTCTCTTTCTGCCCCTCAGAGAAACGGCAGAAAGAGAGCTAGAACACGGAAATCTTCCAGCAAAGTAAACTCTGCAGTGAGAGCAGGTTAAGCCTGCAGAATGACCCACCCTCCCCGAGACACAGGCTGTAAACAGCACCACACAGCATCTAGGACTGATTGATTTTTTTTTTTTAAAACTAAGGCACATGACGTTTAGAAATACTGAGGTACAAAATGCAAATTTCTGCATGAGATTTCTGAAGTACTCATTTGGAAAATGACAGCAAAAAAATCATCTTCCAGAAGCTTCAGCTTTTAGCTTGTTTCTTCTTTTGGACCAGTTCAACCAGCAGCTTGTATCTAGCAATACAGTCTTCCTGTAGGAAGAAAAAAAGAGGTGGTAACAGTTACTTCCATGGGTCAGTGCCCCCGGTGTGGTCAGCTCACTGTGACCTAATTGCTGGCTAGTGCCCAGTCCTAATGACGAAATCTTGTATTCATTTCCTTTGGAACCTTCTGGATCATCCTGGGAAATCCTAGCTGGTCCCAGGCAGACCTGAGCTGAGAAGACCTGCTGTAAGGCTGACCAAGGTGACGGCGCTGAGCATGGGGTGATAGCTGGGCGCAGTTTCAGGGACAGTGCCATCATCCCCACCTCAGCCTGGGACCTGCTCCCAGCACAGTAGCACCCACTACCTTAGCACATCCTGTTTCAGAGATATCAAGAAACCTGGAACTTCCCTAGCACAGCAGAGGACCAAGTCTTCCTCACATTCTCCCATCCCCTCAGAACTCTCACGCTGCCGTCCTTGCGTGGAATAAGCGCAGACAAGACGGTGGAAAGGGCCTCATTACCCCAAGGTAGGCACTGTGTGTATTCAGAAGCCATTCTGCTGGTTTCAATAATACCAATGTCATCATGCTACTGCAAGCATGTTAACTCGGGATTCAGGGCAATGACTGCTGTTCTAAACAGGGTCCTTAATCTGGTGCCCAGGACAGGGGATGGGTAGCCTTTCTTTTGGATTTCAGGGCAGCAGTGCTGGACTAGCCTCTTCTAGGGAGTGCCTCCCTACATCCCAACACTACCCACCCATGCCGTCAAAGTATGAGCACAGCTGTGGTCAGTCTCGGCATTCGCCCTGAAAAGGACAGTGTTGGTAGAGTGTGCAGGTGGCAAAGCATCTCCTGACAGGACCTGAGCTCCCATCAAGGCAGCCGGCAGAAGTCACCTCAGTCAGGCTGGCCCCAGAGGGTCAGTGGGCAGCACCTGCGGTGCAGCACTAGACTGTAGGAGACATCTGAGGGGCTCTGTGGCCTGCTCCTCTCTCGTGGAAACAGGAAGGTTCCAATCCCCTTCTGGTGCTTTCGTTTTGAGCAAAATTCAATTTGTCACACATGTAAATGGCTGAGTCTGACAGAAGTTGGAGAAACTCAGTGAAATAATTACTTCTGGAAACTGACTAGAGAGACTGGGAGAATTTGTGCTTCCTAAAGAGATCAACTGCTAATGGTTTATTCTTCTTCGCAGAGACTCTCAGCTTCATCATCATAAAGTAGGTGACAGATAACTACACCTACGCACGCTGGGACATGCATGGCCACAAGCTAGGTTTTCCAACATAGAATTTCAATTAAAAAAAAATAAGTATGTAAATGAGCATCCATGTGCCCAGAGGCTACTTTTGATTTCTCTGTGCTCCCGGTGCCTCACACTTGAGCACAGCCCGCAAGGAAGAAGCTATACAGGGGAGAAAGGTTGGCTTTGGGAAGATCTAGGAGCTCCATGAATGACAGGGAAGCCAAGCGTGGCTCTCAGCAGGATTCTCCCTGCTTGTTTTTGAGAAGGGACATATTAGCAGCTGCTTAGAGTGATAGCCAGTTATAAATGGTCTAAGTCCCAAGAGTCAGTTGAGTGTAAGAGACAAGTATAGCAACCCCATTTCGACACCAGCCTTTGGGTGGTGAGGTGCCAACACAGACTCCAAATTCATGACGCTGCAGGACTGAGAGTTACCACAACAGTGTAGGGGTAGGCCCTACTCGCCCTTTGTGTTAGACTAGTCACAGGGCCAGAGGACCCCATGCTGCCTTCTGTGAAGCATCAATACTTTTGCCAGCTCTGTTCCACTCAGACTGTCCTTCCTGAGTAGAATGAATGTTTCAGTAGGCTAGCAGGCTACAGTGGGCAGTTTATGTCTAAAAAAAAAAGTTTGTGTGTACACATATATACATACACATTCTATATTACATATATGTAATAGAATATTACATTTGTTTTTGTTTGTGTGTACACGTATATACACATACACATTCTATACTACATATATGAAGTAGAATATATGTTACATTTTTGTTTGTGTACATATATATATACACATACACATTCTCTATTACATACATGTAATAGAATATATGTTACATTTATTTTTGTTTGTGTGTACATATATGCATATTTGTGCATATGTGGCTAGAGCATGAATGTGGAAGTTGGGATAACTGAAGGAGTTGGTGCTTTCTTTCCACGATGTGCATTCTAGGGACTGACATGGTTATCAGGCTTGTTGGCAAGCACCCTTGTCCACCGAGCCTCTGGCCAGCCTGTGCTCTATTTTACAGGTGGCATTTCTTTGGGAAGAAAGGATAGCACCCTGACCTCATTTCCGCCTCAGCAGTGTGCAAATTCCCAAGCTGAACAGAGACTGAGGACAACGGAAACACAAGTTCCAGCGGGGCACGGAAAGGACGGGTGTAAGCAGGAGAGCAAGCATGGGTACAGCCACCTCAGTTACCCACCTTACTCTTGGATGGCACACATTTGGCTATTTTGTCCCAGCGGTCAGAGGCTCCTTTTGGGTATTGCTGTAAGGCCAGTTCCAGAAGTTTCTGCTGACTCTGAGTCCATGTCTCCTCTGTAGCACGGGTTCTTTCTCTTCTCTGGTTCTCTTCGTCACTGGATTCGTTTTGTTCTGATATATCAAAGTCTTTTTGCCTCTTCCCTCTCATCTTCTCCTCTGGCTCCACTCTGGTTACTACCTCAGCCATTTTGGCTGACTTCCGCCTCCGAGGCCGGACTTCTGTGGCCACTGTCTCCTGCTCACCCTCTGCAGTCTCTAGTCCCTCATCCTCCATGGCCCCTGCCGAGTCCTCCCGCTGGGTGATGATATCATCTGGCAAGGCTGTGGCTACCTTGATGGGCCTGGAATTCTGCGCGTTCGACTTCAGTTCAGAGAGCCTGACCATTCCTGGGAAAGGGCCACAGAACACAGGAAAAACAGGCCACGGTGAACGCAGGCGGCCAGCAGTGTCTACCACTTATACAGCAATGTGTTCCACAGTTTACACGCATTGCTTGGTTTTACACTATTCGCCCAGTCTTACACATGAGGGAGGAAAGCGGCAGAGATGGAGCTGATCTGGCTGAGCCCTGTCCTTGTCACTGCTCTGAGGAGCTCAAGGTGCACATGTCCAGCTCTGGTCAAAGACCAGGACTTTCTAGAGGAGGAAACCTGATACTCATCTCTACAACTAGGTTTCATTAGTTCTATTAGTGTAATTATTAGCGCTGTGCCTCCCTGCAGGCGAGCACAAAGACACAGCACTCTAGCAACCCTCACTCCTTTTGATTTACTGTGTGTTGATGGAGGCCAGCAGCACACCTTATGGGACTTTCCTTCCACCATGTGGGTCGCAGGCCTGGTGGCAAATGTCTATACCTGCTAAGCCGTCACCCAGCCCAAGGTGAACTGACTTTATTTTATTTTTGAGACATGTTTCTCTGGGTAGTCCTGACCGTCCTGGAACCCAGAGGTCCACTTGCCTCTTTCTGAAGGCATGTGTTACCAGCTCTGGCTTCAAGGTAAATTTGTAAAATCAGGGAAAGGATGTCACTAAAAGGTTAAACCTATTACCTCACAAAGGGAAACAGCCAAATAGAAACACATAAATGGGGACAGGTTGTGAACCTCAGTGATTAAACTGGCAAGGATGAGAGGCAGAGCAACCCACAACAGTTTGCACTGGAACACCGGCACTGGCAACAGGGGTTCTCAGATGGTGCTCTGCAGCACTGTAATCCATTTTGTATGTCTCTAAGAAACCATGTTTAAAATCTCATTTAATTCTACTTAATTCAAGCTTCAGTTATTTTATCTGTGTGTGTGCATGTGTGTGTATGGATGCACATGTGCCTATGGATGTGGAAGTCAAGTCATCACCAAGTGTCTTCCTCTAGAATCTCATTTTCTTCTTTTTCTGAACCCAGAGCAAGCCCAGGGGTCCTCTTGTCTTCCCCTTGCTAGCAGTGGGACTACAGGCACATGAAGCTGTACCTCGCTTTGTCACATGGTATCAAGGATGGAACTCAGGTCTTCATGGTTGTGAGGCAAGCACTTTACAGCTGAGCCGTCTTCCCAGCCCCAAGCTTTCATTACAAAAGCTAAATGTGGTACTGGTTACAACATTAGAGGGCGTTTAGCCTTTCTGGAGGGCAGTTTGTCAATGTAGGTAGCCTTAAAAATAAACTTACTTTAATTCATGGTCTATAATCGTGTACCAATCAATAATGCCATTTAGTTATGAAACATACCAAAGGAAAAAAATCAATATAAAGATAAAGGTAAAATATTATCATATATATGATATACATGTCTGTATGCCAGACATATATATGATGTGTGTGTGGGTGTCTGTATGTCAGTCTGCAAGCATACAATGGCGACAAGCAGCATACTGTCTTATTGAGTGGACCAACTCTACCAAGAACTATACAAGGGCTACTGGGATTGCAATTTTGTCCCATTTTATTCACGCTCAAGGTGCTCACACGCACAAACACACACACAAACACATTTTCTCAAACACAGGGTCTCATTTAACCCAGACAGGCTGTCAATTTGTAGTAACGGGAGGCTGGTCTCCAAAGAACTGTGTTTAAAGAACTACTTTGTATCCTCACTCTGGGGAAGTTTCCCAGTTCTTCTCAGAGGACAGCTGGGTATGGTCTTGCCTAGAGAACCATGCAGCTGCTCAGGAGGCAGACAGCAGCCCCACGAAGATCATGGCAGTCTCTCCTGACTGCAGCAGCTCTCCAGCACCAGAGTCTATGTCCCTGTGCCCAGACAAATCGCTTGGTGAGAGAGGAAGCTGATTATAGTCTTTCCTAAAGCTAGCACATCCTTTTTGAGGAGACGGGATCCCCAGGTATGCTAACACTCTAAATCTTTAAACTTATTAAATACAAATTCTCAGCATTAACTGTGTGTTCAGGACCAGACTGATTTGGTGTCTATGACTAACCACAGAAACAGGATCAGGAGAGGTCTCTGGGCAAACTATCATCATTGATAGCTAAAGACATTATTATAAAAAGGGATTAATTGCAAAGAAACCGTGTAGATACTAACTCACTTGGGGAGAAAGTGACTTAATCTTTCAGTTGCTTGGATATATGGAATAAAAATGGGTAAAGTGGGAACTCACCTGGGGAGCAGGTGATTGAGTCCTTCAGTTCCTTGGCTTTGGTTGTCACCTGTTTAAAAATATAAAAAGCAAAACATCTTACTTTCCATATATCTGGGAAACTGATTTATTTTCATGTAAGGGCCACGTGAAGGAACAAGTGTCATGGAAGTCATAAACAAAAAAGACTGAGGAAGCCTTGGGAACGTGCACTGTTGACTCCTGAGCGCAAATACAGGCCGTGTGTGCAACCTGAGTGTGCCCAAGCTGTCAACCTCAGCTTCTTCCTCCAGAATATTCGAAGTCAGGGAATGCTCAAGTAAACAGAGACCTCCTTTTGAGCACATCTAAATACTCATAATAAATGTGCTGAGATCCTCAGTTGTTATGGTTGTTGGACTGTTGGGGTAGTTGGTGTGCTCTTTCAAAGCAAGCAGAATGTACCTGCTCCCAGCTTTTCTCTATGTGCATCTGTCCTTTAGCTATCTATCCCTTCGCAACTCCCAGTGAGGCCCAGCCCTCGCCTCACTTAATATGGCACTTCAGGCCAGTCTACTTATCAAGGAAAACAAGGCCCAAGAAATTAAATGTCTTGCTCTAAAATGCCCCTCTACAGCAGAATCAGAACCCAAACCATTTCCCTAATTTTAGTGGCAGAGAATTACACTAGACTGCTTAGAACAGTTGTGAAATAGGTGTGTAAACGGACTAGTATTTCCCATTTTTTGAGGCTCACACTTGTAAATCCCAGTACTTGGGAGGCCGGGGCATAAGAATGACTGCACATTTCAGGCCGTCCTGGGCTACAGAGTGAGGTCAAGGACAACCTGAGCTACAGTACAAGATCTTGTGTCAAAGCTATTTATATACCAAGTGAATTTAACAGGGGTTTTGAAACTCTGAAATGTTAGAGGAAAATGGGAAACCATTCAAGTACACATACAGGTAAGGAATTCTAAATAAAACTATAATCACTCAGGAAATAATTCTGACAATTGGAAATGACATTTTGCCTAACAATGGAAACAATCAACCTAAAGGGAAAGCACACAGAATGGGAAGAAATCTTTATTAATTTCACAGCTATCAGAGGAGTAAAATCTAGGATATACAAATAACTAAATAAAAGTAACAAAAATCGGAACTGGGGGGCTGGACTGATGGCTCAGTAATTAAAAGCATGTACTGTTTTCCAGAGGATCTGAGTTTGATTTCTAGCACCCTCATCTCAGGTGGCTCACAACATGTAACTTTAGCTCCAGGGTGATTTGACCCTTCTGGTTTGGGGGCACCTGCTTTCACAGTGTGTGTGTACACACAGAGAGAGACATAATTAAAAGTAATAAGACAAATAGAGCTGGAGAGAGCTTAGGTGGGAAAAAGAACACAAATCCATTCTAAAAAAACACACGCATACACACAAATGGCTGAGTGAAATAACAAAGTCAGTTCAGGATACGAAAAAAAAAAAACTCAACAGAGATAGAAATATTGAGAAAAGCCCAACTGAAATGATGCTAGAAATGAAAATCTCAGTGGACTGCTTTACCAACAAAATCACATCAGGACTTTAACACAGGGTTAGGAAATGGATCACTCAGTCAACATCAATGATAAATTAAAAAAGAAGGATGGAATATGGGAGTGCTTTAGGACACCAGGAAAAGACTTAAAATGAAGATGAATTCTATGACAAAATCACAGAAAATCAATAAAATAGAAGATAAATCCAAAATCCAGAAAAAAGATTACATGTCTTTAGATACAAGAGGCATACAAAACATCAAATAAACAAAATCAAAAAACACCCTCCCACACATCATATCACAGTTACGACACTAAAAATACAGAATAAAGAAACAGTACTAAAAGCTGCAAAAGAAAGGGGCCAAGTCACATATATGGTTAATTTACAACAGAAACCTTTAATGTAAGAAGGGCTGGGAAGGGTATATTCTGAGTTCTAAGAGACTGCAACACCAACTTGGACTATTATACCCAACAAAACTACTTCTCATCATTTGAAAAAAAAATTCTCTGTGATAAAACAGACTAGTGGTGGGTAGACCCACACCCTAACCCATGAGTGCTCAGATGTACTCATCTATTTAAACTCTGATTTCATTTCAAGATCCTGAAGATGGACATATTTGTCCCTCTTCCCAATGTTTCACATTAAAAATCTCTTTTTCTTTCCTTTATTTTTTCTTCCCACTTAACAAACAAAGAACAGAAAAAACAGACTACAGGAACATGTAGTCAGTAAGCCACCTCTGCAGAGGATACTGAGAAATACTTCAGATTGATGACAAGGATAAATATACATGAAGAAACAAGAAAAAATGAACAATACAAGAACAGTTCCTCAAAACAGTTAAGAAAAAACATCCGGCTGGTGGTGGCACACACCTTTAATCCCAGCACTTGGGAGGCAGAGGCAGGCAGATCTCTGAAGTTCGAGGCCAGCCTGGTCTACAGAGCAAGTTCCAGGACAGGCTCCAAAGCTACAGAGAGAAACCCTGTCTTGAAAAAACAACAACAGCAAAACCCAAAAACAACAAAAAAGAAAACATCACAAAATCAAAAATCACAAAATGAAAGGAATACATATCTTTTAAAATAGCTTAATGATCTCTATTCCCCAAATAAAAAGATAGACTTGCTTCTGTACAGCAAAGAAAACTGTCAATCAGGTGAAGAAACAGCCCACAGAATAGGAGAAAAGTCCTTGCCAACTATGTATATGACAGAGGACTAATATTTAGAACATACAGAGAATTAAACAAAGAAAACAATCAACCTAATGTCCAGCAGACACTTTAAAACATGCTCAACATCCTTTGTCATCACAGAATCTCACCCCAGTCAGAATGGCCACCATAATCATCAAGAAAATCAAACATGCTGGAGGAGAAGTGGATAGAGGCAAATTTCCATCCACTCTTGTGGGAGTGTAAACTGGTGTTGCCACTACAGCAGTCGGTGTGGGAGTTTCTCAAAAGACCACAGCTAAAGTTACCGTATGCGCTAGCTGAGCTACTCCTGGGTAAAAATCCAAAAGACTCCATGGTTTACTAGAGAAACTGCTGCTCTATTGACAACAGCTAGGAAATAGAATCAGACTAGCTGTCCATCAACTGAAGAATAATAACAAAAATGTAGTATATGTACAGAATTGAATTTTAAGGGGCTTTGTTGTGAACTACCATCATACAGGGCTTACTATGCCATCTCTTCAGCGGCGTGGGAGCCTGCTGTTTACCTCTGTGTTCCGCGTGCCCAGACCTTTGAGTATCCAGCCAATATTAAAAACATTAGTTAAATGCCAAAAAGCCCCCCTTTTTCAAGTTTTTTTTTCTTGTTTTGAGAGTCAAATGTAACTCAGGTTGGTCTGAGTGCTGGGATCATTGGCATGCATTCAGGTAAAAGTATTTGTAGTGGTATATTATTTGTGTTTTAATAAATAAAGCTTGCCTGAAGATCAGAGGGCAAAGCAGCCATACTAGTCAGCCATACAGGCCTAGGAGTGGTGGCACACACCTTTAATCCCAGGACTGGGGAGACAGAGGCAGATGGATCTATATTAGTTTAAGCCTCCACCCTGGGCTACACAAGATTGAATCTGTCTAATAGAGAAAAAGAGCTCACAAAAAGGTGATCCCAGAACTTGAGATCAAATGCCTTTAATCCCAGCACTAGGAGGTGAGACAGGAACAGTATGGCTGCTCAGAGACAGGAATATAAGGTGGAAGAGACAAGAACTCAGTGAGTGGAGTGTGGGGTGTGGAGTCTTTAGGAGTCGTGGAGATAGGATCTCACCCATTTTCAGTCTGAGGTAGAGGTAGAGCCAGTGGTTGGATGCTCTGCTTTTCTGATCTTCAGGTTGAACCCCAGTACCTGTTTCTGGGTTGTTATTTGGGTAACAGGTATTCATCTCTTGTTCAACTAAAACTGAATAGCCCAATGATCTCTAGGTTTGTCTATATTGCCACAAACAGCATTTCCCAGTTTATGGTTGAGAAGCTCTCTTCTGTGTACAGAGCACATTTTCTCTACCCGTCTTATTGGGTTATCCCACTTTCCTGGCAAACTGCCATGATGGACACTCAAGTGCAGATGCCTTTTCCGTGTCTTCCCTTTGCTTCAGAACAACTGCAGGATTCCTAATTTCTGGAGAAATCTCAATACTGTTTTCCACTGCACATTCCACTCACATTCAAACTAACAGTGCACAAGGTAAACTGTACTTACAGTTTTATGTCTTACATTTAGGTCTTTAATCCATTTTACATTAATTTCTTGTATATGATGCCAGACATTTCCTTATTTTCATATAGTTACAAGGTTTTTCAAGTGCCACTTACTAAGTAGTCTATTCTTCTCAGTAAGTGCTCTTTGCATCCCTTGTGAATATTAGGTGACTGAGTAAGTATGGGTTTGTGTCTGGGCTCTCTATTTTGTCCCATTGGTCTCTATGTCTGTCTTCATGCCAGTACCATATTGCTTTAATCACCATGCTCTGTAATATATTTTAAAGTCACCAAATGTGATTGCTTCCAGTTTTATTCCTCTTTGTCAAGATTATTTTCTATGTTTGGGATTTTTTTATTTCTAAATAAATTTTTTGACTGCTTTATTCTATTTCTGTAAATCAACAGGGTTTTAAATAAGAAGATACAATGAAGAATGAACATTTAAATATATTTACATGGAAAAATCTGAAAGATAAAATGCTACATTTCTTTATATTTTAAAAATTAAGGCAATGTATGTAAATAGCTTTGGGGGAAACAATATGTTAGGATATGGGTTGAAAAGTGATGCTCCTTATGCCCACACATTTTCATTTCTGTTCACAGCTCTTGTGAATGTTAAAAGATTATAATTATACCCAGTTAAATAGCATGATTTTCACATCCACTACATATCCTGGTTTCTTTCCTGCTTCTCTCTACTCTTCACTCCAGTCACTGCTGTCTTTCACATGGATAACTGAAATAGTCTACCTGGCTCTCCTTCCTGTTCCTCTGCACGAGGCAGCAGGAGCTGCCTTTCCCATCACCACCCTGTGCTCATCTCTTCCTGCTTTCCTAGCCACTCACAGTAAAGCTCAACTCTCAGTCAGAGAGACCCTGTATCATCTGCTCTTGTACTATCTCTTGGTCTCATTTAATCTTAAGGCTCCTTCTCAGACAACCGTGCTCCCCCCACTTTCTTATGTCTGCTCAGCAGCATCTCAGGAAGGGTTTCCCACAATTTTATCTTAGGTTCCTCGAGTTTCTATCTTCTTAGGCTGTGTTATTTAGTATTACTATTCATATTAGAATGTCATCATCTGACTTCTCCATATGATCAGGGTTTTCCTATCATGTTTCTCTGCAGTCTCACAGATCAGCTGTCTTTGCTTGAGTGGCTACAACTTAGTACAGGAAAACTTCTATTCCAGCTCAATGGTAGGGAAAAAGGAGTAAGTGCTCCCATGACTGCACATCACTTCCATTATGTCCCACTGAAGACAATTAGTTATGCAGCCACGTCATAGGTCAGAAGACTCAGTACCAGTGAGCCTGACTACAAATCTATTATTGAAGAGTACAGAGAAAATATATTTTGATGAACAGTACACAAGAATCTTCTGCAATTTGTAGATTTTTTACACTGAAAACTTATGTGTATAATATGTTTGAGGTGTGAAAAGTCATTCTGTAAGCTGTTATAATACCGTGATCTGGTGCTTTTCACTTACTGTACTGGAATTGCCTTTTTGGTAAGTGGTGGTGGTTATTGGTTCTGTATCTTTTGTACATGCACACACACACACACACACACACTATATACATACATACATACACACACACACACACACACACACACACACACACACACAAATTCTAAGCTATACTATCTATTCTAAAAACATCCCTTTCCAAGAGTACTGATCCTTGTCAGAAAATCCTCAATCTCTTGTTCCAATTTGCATATCCTGCTCTTGCCAGCTACACACTGCAGTGTTGTGACTGACATGACCGCTGTTACAGGACTTGATCTATCACTGCCTGGAGCTCGTGTCCCCCTTCTGTTGGAGGATGGACACTTCACAGAGTCGGTCTAGTGACATGCCTACTGTGAAGGACTGTGCTCCATACCAAGGAGATCTTTGAGGATTCATATATTCTTCGTGCCTGTAAATGTCCCATGACCTTCCCCACATATCCATTTAGTTATGGAAACTCTTACAAACTGGTCCCAGGTATCACTGCTTTGTTATATCAAAAATCTTGCCCCTGGATTCTCTTTTACTGAGACTCAATCAGATCTGGATCAAGGATTTAATTCTTATATTTCTTTTTCATATGTTAAAAGTTTGCTTTTTATCAAATGGACCTAAGAAACAAGCGGGTGTTGCTATCCTAATATCTAACAAAATAGACTTCAAGCTAAAATCAGTCAAGAGAGACAAAGAAGGTCATTTCTTATTAGTCACAGGAAAAATCCATCAAGAGGAAATCTCAATACTGAACATCTATGCCCCCAATACAAGGGCACCCTCATATGTCAAAGAAACACTTTTTTTTTCTTCTTTTTTTTTTTTTTTTTTGGTTTTTTCGAGACAGGGTTTCTCTGCAGCTTTTTTAGAGAAAGAAACACTTCTAAAGCTTAAATCATACATTAAACACCACACACTAATAGTGGGAGACTTCAACACTCCCCTCTCACCACTGGACAGGCCAGTCAGACAAAAAATGAACAGAGAAAAAAGAGAACTAACAGATGTTATGACTTAAATGGACTTAACAGACATCTACAGATTATTCCATCCAAACAGAAAAAAATATACCTTCTTCTCAGCACCTCATGGAACCTTCTCAAAAACTGACCACATACTAGGTAACAAAACAAACCTCAACAAATACAAAAAAAATGGAACAACCCAATGTACCTTATCAGATCACCATGGTTTAAAACTAGAAGTCAACAGCAATATGAATCCCAGAAAACCCACGAAAACATGGAAATTAAACAATGCTCACTCAAATCATCAATGGGTCAAGGAAGAAATAAAGGGAGAAACTAAAGACTTCTTAAAATTCAATGAAAATGACCACACAACATACCCAAATTCATGGGACACAATGAAAGCAGTGTTAGGAGGAAAGTTCATAGCACTAAACGTCTACCTAAAGAAGGTGGAAAAATCCCACACTAGTGAATTAACAGAACATTTGAAAACTATAGAACAAAAAGAAGCAAACTCACCTAAGAGAACTAGACGGCAAGAAAAAAAGTGAGAGCTGAACTCAACAAAATACAAACAAAGAAAACAATACAAAGAATCAATGAGACAAAGAGCTGGTTCTTCGAGAAAATCAACAAAATAGACAAACCTTGATCCAAACTAACCAAAAGGCAGAGAGAGAATATCCAAATTAACAAAATGAGAAATGAAAAGGGGAACATAACAACAGACACGGAGGAAATACAGAGAACCATCAGGTCATATTTCGAAAAACTGTACTCCACAAAATTGGAAAACTTAAAGGAAATTGACAGCTTTCTGGATAAATATCACTTACCAAAGTTAAATCAAGACCAGATAAGCAGATTAAACAGACCTATAACTGCTGAAGAAATAGAAACAGTCATCAAAAGTCTCCCAATCAAAACAACCCAGGACCAGATGGTTTCAGCTCAGAATTCTCCAAGACTTTCAAAGAACTAATACCAATACCCCTCAAATTATTTCACACAATAGAAACAGAAGGAACATTGCCAAACTCTTTTTATAAGGCTACAATTACCCTGATACCCAAACCACAGAAAGACATTACTAAGAAAGAGAATATGGATCAATCTCACTTGTGTATACAGATGATTAAAGGACCAGGAAAGAAATCAGAGAATCAACACCCTTCACAATAGCCACAGCTAGCATAAAATATCTAGAGTAACTCTAACCAAACAAGTGGAAGATTCGTATGACAAGAATGTTAAATCTTTGAAGAAAGAAACTGAAGAAGACACCAGAAAGTACAAAGATCTCCCACGCTCTTAGGTAGGCAGAATTATCATAGTAAAAATTGCAATCTTATCTAAAGCAATCTACAGATTCAACACAATGCCCATCAAAATCCCAGAAAAATTCTTCACAGACTTTGAAAGAACAGTACTCAACTTTATATGGAAAAACAAAAAGCCCAGGATAGCCAAAACAATCCTATACGATAAAAGAATTTCTGGAGGCATCACAATCCCTGATTTCAAACTCTACTACAGAGTTACAGTACTGAAAACAGCTTGGTATTGGCATAAGAACAGACAGCAGGACCAGTGGAACCAAACAGAAGACCCGGGTATCAATCCACACATCTTCAAACATTTATTTTTGACAAAGAAGTAAAAAATATCAAATGGAAAAAAGAAAGCATATTTAACAAGTGGTGCTGGCATAACTGGATACCAACATGTACAAGAATGAAAATAGACCCATATCTATCACCATGCACAAAACTTAAGTCCAAATGGATCAAGACCTCAACATAAAACCAGCCATACTGAACCTCATAGAAGATAAAGTGTGAAATACACTTGAACTTATTGGCACAGGGAACCACTTCCTAAATATAACCCCAGCAGCACAGACACTGAAACAATTAATAAATGGGACCTCCTGAAACTGAAAAGCTTCTGTAAAGCAAAGGACACGGTCAACAATAAAAAAACGGCAGCCTACAGAATGGGAAAAGATCTTCACTAACCCCACATCAGACAGAGGTCTGATCTCCAAAATATACACAGAACTCAAGAAAGTGGACACCATAAGAACTCATAATCCAATAAAAAATGGGAGTACAGACCTAAACAGAGAAGTCTCAACAGAGGAATCTAAAATACTTAAGGAAATGTTCAACATCCTTAGTCATCAGAGAAATGCAAATCAAATCAACTCTGAGATTCCATCTTATACCTGTAAGAATGGCCAAGATCAAAAATACTAATGACAACTTATGCTGGAGAGGTTGTGGGGAAAAGGAGAACACTTCTGCATTGCTTTTGGAAATGCAAGCAATTTCTCAGAAAATTAGGAAACAACCCTCCTCAATACCACTTTTGGCTATATATCCAAAGGATGCTCAATCATGCCACAAGGACATGTGCTCAACTATGTTCATAGCAGCTCTGTCATAGCCAGAACCTGGAAATAATCTAAATGCCCCTCCCCCAAAGAATGGATAAGAAAAACATGGTACATTTACACAATGGAGTAATAACACAGCAGAAAAAAAGACGACATCTTGAATTTTGCAGGAAAATGGATGGGGCTAGGAAATATTATTTTGAGTAAGGTAACCGAGACACAGAAAGTCAATTATTGCATGTACTCACTCATAGGTGGTTTTTAAACATAAAGCAAAGAAAGCCAGCCTACAAACCACAATCCCAGAGAACTTAAACAACAATGCAGACACTAAGAGAGACTTACATAGATACAATCTACATGGGAAATAGAAAGTAGAAAAAGACAAGATCTTCTGAGTAAATTGGAGCATGGGGATCTTGGGGGAGGGTTACAGGGGGAGGGGAGAAGCAGAGAGGGGAGCAGATAAAAATGTAGAGTTCAATAAAAATCAATTTAAAAAAGAGTGTCTTTTTATTCTGCTTTCTAGGAGATTTCCCTAAAGATAATTTCAACAAATCTGTTGTTTTATTGTTTTGATATTTTCTATGGTATCTTGTCCTTTAAAAATATTATTTATTTATGTATTCATTTATTTACTGTGTATGTGCATATGTTGGCATGCATTATCCATTTCTGTCCCTCCAACTTTTTAAAATAATTCAGCATTTTCTTGATTATCTGCGATAAAGAGACTACATCAATAGGCTCAAACAAACTAACTGAAGACGGCTGATATTGCTGGACCAAAGGTAAAACATCAGTCTACAACATTCTCTTTTACATATTTAACTGCAAAAGATTCATATAAACAGTGAAGTCCAACTGTTTGAAAGTGAATAGTTTTTTATGACCAAGTAGTTTATCTTGGAAAATTAAAGAAAGAACTTTGACAATTATTTATTAAGTCGTCACTGTTAAAATTTCATATCTGAAAAAAAGAATTTCACATTTGGGCTGGTAAAATGGCTTAGCTCTGTGTTTCCAAAGTCCCCAGTTCAATCTCAGACCCTCAACATGAAAGCATGGAGAAAAACTCCTACTACATGTCCTCTGACATCCAAACATGCCATGGCACGCATGTTCACACAAACACAAAGAGTAAATAAATTCAATACAAACCTCAAAATTATTTAAAAAGTTACATGATTTCTGGAAACAACTGTCTTTTTTTTAGATTGATTTATTTATTATGTGTACAGTATTCTCAGTATTCTGCCTGCATGTATGCCTGCAGGCCAGAATAGGGCATCAGATCTTATTACAGATGGTTGTGAGCCACCATGTGGTTGCCGGGAATTGAACTCAGGACCTTTGGTAGAGCAGGCAGTGCTCTTAACCACTGAGCCATCTCTCCAGCCCAAAACTACTGCCTTAAATTAGAACCAAAAAACAAAAAATTAAAATGAAAAAAATTACCCCAGTATATCCAGTATCAACAACTAACAGTAAATTAACAGCCAAAAGCAAGATTTACTTATTAAAAAAGAAATAAAAACCTTCTGCATTAATTACTATACAATACTCAGTGGAATTCTCATCATGCCAAAAAGAGTGATTAAGTAATTGGCCTGCAATCTCATCATTCACTTGGAAGGCTGAAGCAGAATGACTACCACAAGTTTGTGGCAAGCTTGGGATACATGATGAGTTCCAGCTTAGCCTAAGCTACAGAGAAAGACCCTATGTTAAAAAAAACAAACACACATACAAAAAAACAAAAATCCTAAGAAACAAAGAAAAACTTTTAACTTAAGTGTGAATGCTATCTAGTAACATTAATATTTACTTATTAATATATTATTACTGAAAGTTATAAGTCAAATGAGATAACATAAGTGTGAATGATATCCAATAATATTAATATTTTACATATTAACATGCAATCACTGAAAGTTATAGATCAAATGAGCTAGTGACTCATCAAGCAAGAAGGATGCGATAAAGCGCTCAGGCATTCTAAGGTGAAGTGGGTTTGAAGGTTGGGCGGTGCCGAAGGGCAGGACAGAGGAGAGAACAGGCTTGACACAGAGAACAGAAAAGGCAGGAGGCTATCAGCGCAGCGAAGAAATCAAAAGGTGAACCTTCATCATTTTTACAACTTCAGGTAGGGCCATGCTGATGCTAAAAATAATACCAATATGTTGTTAAAATAACGTAAAACTATATTTTTAATTTACTGATAATCATAGGCTTCTTGACTTTGAAAAAGCCACCAGCATAACACTGTTTAAATTCTCCCACTAGGTATCTTCTGTGCTAGTTCTAGTTGTGTGACAAGATGCTGGGTCTTACTGTCTGAACTCTTCTTCACTGGTGTGCCTTACATAGGTCTTATATTACTCTTTGCATTAATTACAAAAGCTCAATCTAGCCACCTGGCTTTTGTTTTGCTGCCTACCTGGACCTTTTCTAAACAAGCAGTAAATTCCACTTAGTCTATTATCATAAACAGAATGTGAGAGATTAGTGGCTGGCAGAACAACAGGGTCGGCTTACAGCCTTTCAGGCAAGAGAATATTACTTCAGGAGCAAGAAATCTGAAGCTCCCTGACCTCAACTTAGAAGCCTGCAGTTAATAATCACATTAAAGGTGGTTTTACATGCCAGATAGTTTTTGTTTCCTTTGTTGTTTTTACAATTTGAGTGTCCTTTGTGGTTACTAAGATTATATGCCTAAAGCATATAATATATGCTTTATATGCTTATATGCTTATATAATAAAATATTAAAATATTTAAGCCCCAATAAATTGGCCTTACAGTTTACCTGAGTTTAAAAAATATGTAAAAATTTTTTAAACTAAAATACTGCTTGTACTTATCTACAGCATAATACTTTAATTATGACAAGTAATATACCAATTTTTTTTTTACTGAGGAATAAAAATAGGACGTTTACTAGAATCTAACAATCTAAATCAAGAGCCATATAGACCCCAGAACAGCCACATTCTCACCTTTCCCTGTAAAAGGTCAATTGTTTCTGGAAGGAAAGCAGCAAGCCTGAAGCGACACTTAGAAGGGAGCCAGGTCAAACAGCAGCTGTGCAGACCTGGGGCTGGCGGCCAGATCAGGTCAGTAGACAGGGTAAGAGGAGATGGTTTCTCTTCCACAATCAAATACTCAATGGCAACAAATCTAATGAACATTGCAAGCCAAAAAGAAGTGTAAGTGACCTTTTTAAAGTGTGATTAACTTAACATTCTACTAAAGGAACTGTACCACCAGCTGAAACCACTCAGCTACTTGAGTCTGGTTCACAAGTCATTCTTGGGCATTAACTGAAACAAGTTTGCTGGGGGCTGGAGAGACAGTTCAGCAGTTAAGAACAGTGGCTGCTCTTCAGAGGACTTGGGTTTAATTTCCAGCACCGATATGGCAATTCACATCTTTTTCCAACTCCAGTCCCAAGGGATCTGTTGTCCTCTTTTAGATTCCTTGGGCACCAGGCATCCATGAATCTGGTGCATAGACATATATGGGCAAAATACCCACACATATAAAATAATAAGTAAAATAAAAAACCAATACCACAATATGACCAACACAAATTATTTGTGTATGAAATTGCCGAAGAATACAAATAATTTTTTTAAAAAAAAGTTAGTTGTCTTCATGTTGCAGAATTGCTCACACTGCCACTCTGCTGTGCCAATAAAGTTTACCTTGAATCAGAGGGCAGAGCTAGCTTCTAGCTGACCAAATCATCTTTGGCTGCCTTGTACACACTCCTATTCCATACTTGTGTTAATGCAGATATGTATGTTACCTTTAAAAGTTGATTATTTTTTCAGGACAAAAGAATCGGACGTTAATAAAGACAAAACAAATAGCCCAAGTAATCTAGCCTCTTAGATCTGTTGCAGTTTCCCCAAAACTCTACATCTAGAACTTCAAAGCTGCTGAGATGGCCCAGCCTCACTGCTCCAGCCAGGTCTTCAGATAACCTCTATACTTTCCGATCACACAGAGACTGACAACAAACGACACAATCAGCTCTCCCAGGACTTGTTTTCCCCAATTTTCTCAGGGTACCCTAAAGATGTTATTGTCTTCAGACAACAGGAAGCAGCTTAGAAAACACGACACCCACATTCCCAAGAGATGGGGTTGGTGGTTTTTGTCATCATTTAGGGTGGTTGGTTGCAAATTGTTGCTGGTCATGATGAGGGAGGAAACTAAGCAAGGGAGTTGGGATTCAAGGATCTCTTTCTGAAAGGGAAAAGGGGAATATGAAAAGAATAGAATAAAGGATACATTATTGAATATCCTTTAAACTAAAAAGCAACTATTAATCTCAGATACTTTACACTGGTATAAATTTTTATATATTGATACAAAATTAAGGTTATTTTTGTTATACTGTATATATGTTTCTACTCTTGTTTAAGGTATTGTTCCTATATAGCTTATTTAAAATTTTAATGTATAAATAAGAAATACAGGTTAGTTGTTAGTCATCTATAATAATAAAATTTGTAGTAATGTTAGGTCTATTTTCAAGGTTAAACAGCAATATATTTTAGATAGATAGGCGGTCTTCTAACACTTTAGGGATCTACAGAATATGGCATTTAGATGCTTTAATAACCTAAGGCTCTTTTCATGATAGCAAGACACATCTGCTCCTGGCAGCACCAATTTACTTCAAAAAAAGGATGATGGGCACTGAAGAATCTCCATAAGGAGTTTGCTTTTATTGTGGCAAAGTTATCCACTGGGAAAGAAACTACCCTTGCCTTGACTGCTGACAGTATGCTGTCCAAATTGAATGAGTAGGGCACAAAAGAAGGTGACTGACAAACTTTGCTAAGATAAGATAGGACAGTCCTTCAAAATTCCTGCTTCACAAAAGTCAGTCAGATAGTCTAGGCCTGTAAGCCAAAGATAGATGCCCCAACATTGTAGAGGAACCTCAGTCCAGGTAGCCAGCTGTCTCTATCATTTCTATAGTTTTGAATGTTGTTTGCCCTGCACTTCCAGTTTACTCACATAAAAGATGTAAAGTTTATAAGGCTGTGAAATGTAAAAGTTTAAGTTGTTTATCTAAAAAGATTTTTTTTAGGATGAAAATACAAGTTATAACAAAAAGTATTTTCGGTATAAAAGTTTGGACACACTAAGATAGGATAGATAATACAGTACTTTCTCCAAAGCTGACAAATACAAATGGACTGAAAATTGTAAATGTAATTCTTACCTGATTATTGCTCTTATTGCATAGTTTTTTGCTGTGTTACAGTTAAACCCTTTCCTTTTTATTTAGACAAAAAGAGGAAAATGTTGTGGAGTATTTGTTTCCACTGTGTAGAAGATGTGTTGTTATGATTGACTTAATAAAGGGCTTCAGTGGCTACGCAGAAGAGACAGGTAGGATTTCTAGGGAGAGAGAGAAAGAGCAGAAATCTAGGCGCGTGGATTATGTGAGGGATTCCTGGAGACTCTGGAGAAGTCAGACATACAGCACAGAGCAAAGGTAGCCGAGTCATGTGACAGAACATAGATTAATAGAAACAAGTTAATTTGAATTAACCGAGCTAGCTGGGGACGAGCATATGCTAAAGGGCAGACTTTCATAATTAATAAGTTTCTGTACCCACACTTTTTAAAAAAGGGAATGTCTTTGTCTCTCTGTGCTTACTGAAATGCACAGTGAAGCTGTAGAGATGATGACACGGTGTGGTAAATTAAACAGTGACACAGGAGAAAAGTTATAATGGCATTGTGGGAGGCCATGGAAGTTTAGTTCTATTAACTATTTAAGGTACTTTTGATTTTGTGAAAACAGAATATATCATGCAGTGTGTACAAACACATACTCAAAAAGTCACAGTTCACCACTTCATACTAAAAAGTATTGCAGACATAAAATCAGCCTCCCCAGGAGAAGACTGGGGAAAAAAATCAGTAAAACACACAGTATAAATTTGCAAAAGTTAAAAAAAAAATGCTACTCCTGTAAACCAAGCATAGAATTGATTCTGCGAGGCTCTGCTGGTGACACCCTGGAAAACTCCAGCATTTTTCAGCCTTCATTCTTTACTACATTTATTTGTTTGTTTGCTTTTTTTTTGTTTTTTGAGACAGGGTTTCTCTGTGTAACAGTTCTGGCTGTCCTGGAAGTCACAGGGATCCACCTGCCTCTGTCTCCAGAGGACTGGGTTAAAGGCCTGTGCTGTCATTCTTTGCATCTTAAGAAGATACTAATTAGCATACTGTTTTCCTTTATACAATCAAATTAAAAGTTTGGGGCTCTTTAAAACAGTATTTTTAGAATGTTTAAACATTATTTTAGCAATTTAAAAAACATAATGTTTAAAATATCAGTAAACTTGGAATGTTTTTAATGTGGTTAGTTATAACACTCCTTACAAAATACCTTAAAACGAGAAGATGAAATCCATATTCCAGCAGAGCTCTTAGAAGAAAAGGAATTCCTATGGTTCTCCAAGAGCTAATCACAGAAATGATCTGTTACTAGATAATAGCTTTTGTCCCTTGATCACACTTATAAATATATACATAATGTAAACTTAGTGCAAATGCTAACCAAAAGGAAAAGAGGAATACAAAAAAATTGACAGTACTTTTTGAAGTTTACTCTGGCTAATAAGTTATAGCAATCATAACAAATCTCATTGTTTTGGTAGTTGTGTTTTACGACTGTGCTCATTGTAAAAAAGACTTAAAGGCATGCTAAGAGAATTAAAGAGGAAATTTAAATCTTTGCTTTTAGCAACTCTAGAAGAACTTTTAACCTTATAAGATGTATTTAGTAAAGGGTACTACTATGCTTTACACAAATATCAGTTTGATAACTGAGACAGGAGAGTTCCTTTCTCACTTCTAATTAGATGTTTGAAGATATGGCACATGTTAGGTGCTCTATTGTAGATTCCCTGAATGAAAACATCTAACTTGCTATGTCAAAAGGTTCCCGGTCAGTACTTTGTCTTCTAGGTGTTGGGTATGGTCATTCACACATATACGCCAAAATGAATGGTCAGAAACATTCCATCTGCATGAAGACTAATGTTTAGTTCATTAACCCAAACCACCTGTCTAAATACACCAGCAATCTGTATTTCAATGTTAAGACAGAAATATCACCTCTCTAATTCTGATCAGTTTGAAAACTGTTTTTGCCACGATTAAAGGGTTAATATAAACACAGAACCTAACGTTGTTTTCTATGATTAGGTTTCAGTAGTTTAAGTCTCTGAATACTACAATTCTTCACACAGCTGTGATATTGTGGACGCACATCTGCTTCTTGCTTATTTCATTAATGGTTCACTCCCAGGTCCTTTCTCCACAGATAACCCAGGACCCATCTAAGTCTGCCTTCTGCATAGTTGGCTTGTTCTGGTTTGTCACTCCCCATACAATGCAAATCTCAGTGAACTCACATCTGTCACAGATCGACCCAATTCATGGGCAATCTTTTCCCATCGACCTGGGGTCCCTCCTGGGAACTTAACCATACTTTTTGTCAGCTGGTTTAGGTCTTCTTCTGTCCATTCAGGTGCCTGTAAGACATTAAAGGAAAAAAAATAATTGGAAAAATGCTTACTAAACATTAACAAGCCTGTGAAACAATTATTGGCAGAACCCTTTCTGCAATGACCAATAGTACTAAACATGTATTTAAGTTTAGTCAAAGTCTGAGGCAGCATCTTAATTGGCATAATGGAGTCCCAGCAGTTTCTGCAAGATTTTTATATGCATATAAGAAAATGGGAAGTACTACATAATGAAAAACCAAGTTTTGGAGATACTTTAAAAAAGACCAATTTTACATTAAAGTAAAAAACCATTATCAAAGCCTTTAAGAAACTCTTGCCACAAAATGGAGTACTGCTCATACAACTCACATAATATGGCTAGCAAAATTTTGAAGTAAAAAATACTGTAAAAGAAAACGAAACAGCTCTTAGACGTATACATGAAAATCTGAATAGATAAAAGCACTGAGAATCAGAACCGTGCAGGGATATATTTCTTGCTCATTCTATGTAACAATTGCAGCATTCAATTTTAGAAATGTTGAATTTGCCAACTGCTAGCATTCTGTAAAACTTGAGAACAAGGAAAACCTCACACAAGATGTGAGCCGTCCAGTCCATGTAAAGTTTTTAATAGTTGGAACAGTGAAAGATTACAAAGAAGATGAATGAAACTGCACAGAAATTCTAGCAGCAACATATTCCCGAGTTTCACTACTAATGACTACCAATGGTCAAAACCTAAAACTGAATAAAGAAACATAAATCACTGTTGAATAAGAAAAAAACATAATATGACAACTATATTCTACCATAAGCAGAGGCAGTAGCCACTCTGGCATTAAACAATGAGAGAAGAAGGAAGCCCACCTCATTTTCCTTTAATTAAAAAGAAAGAGAAGTGGGGCGGGGTAGTGGGAGAAAAATCTTAGAAACAAATACCTTTTCTAATCACCATTTCCGATAATGAACAGGCATACATCAGGCGGTTTGCATTACAGAACCATCAGCACAGAACAACAGTTAGAGGTGAGTGACCCCAGGGACTATCTCCATAGCTCCAGCAAAGCCTCTCCCTGACACTAATCCTCCCTGTCATTCTCCCACTGTGCTCTAACCACACTGACATCCGCCTGCCTCACTGCAAGCCTAACGGGGCCCTTCCTGACTTTTTACTGTCTTCCCCAATCAATGGTTCAAGCATGCTCTTTTCACCATGTCCAAATGGCAGCTTCACTCATAATCAAAGTGCACTGCCCCTGTTAAAGGGCTTTCCGAAAGCCTTTCCTATTTGCATTCATTTGCAAAGCAAACTACTTTTATTCACTTTGTTCTGCTATCAAGAATGTTCCCTGAAGCAGATAAATTGGCATAAATACAACCTGCCACTTAAGAGTCAGTAAATAATAGCCAATCGTGGGGAGGATTTTATCAATCATTCTATTTTGTATCCACTAAGGGCTGAGAGCCTCGAACATATTCATCAGCGCAGCCCCTACAATATAGGCATAAACTCTCTTAGATAAAAAGGTAGTCTACACTGGGTCTGGCTAGAATTTCTTTGATATTTAATGAAGATCAGAAATTTAACTCTCTGTATCACTTTAAAAATTACATGGCAGGGTTTTCCTTCTTTTCCTTTCTTTTTCCTTTATTTAAGGAAAAATGAGTTATTTAGACATCATTTAGAGGAACGAATTAGATTTCCAAAGAAAATACTCTGCTCATTATTAAAATCCAAAGCTCTAATAAGTATACAAAATGCAAAAGCTTGAGAATTTAAATATAAGCTGGAAGTGCAAAATCAAGTCATGAAGAACATTAAGATCCTCACCGAAACAGGACTCAGACCAAAATCAAACTAGTGAAGTGTACTTCAGAGCACAGCAAATCACCTGATGTCTACATTAGTTTTACCAGAAATCTGTGCAAAACTTCTATTTTTTAATGGATTGGTTTTCTGAAAACTTACCAATATCAATGGTTGACATTAAAAACCAATCAGATTTTCATTTCCTGTTAATGAGTCTAGCACTACTGTTTCCCTGGGAAGGCGACAGTTTATTTAAATCAAATACCTGTACTGAGACTCTGGAAGAAAAAAATCACTGACTGCCTCAGCAAACTTCTTTTCAGTTTTAGTTTTTTCATGGCCAGGATTTTTACGATTATTGTTAAAAGATGGGTAATAATAATAACTCGTGGGCTGAAATCTGAGTGTGGCCTTTGAGCTACTCATTATTCCCTCTCCCACAGCTGCAAGGCACTTTGGCGAATGTGTAATTCCTCAGCAATAGTTAGTGGTGTCTTTAGAAGGAACAGAGCCCACTGTGATCCAGCTACTCCAGCAGTCATGAGGGTGGCTGTGGTGTGAATGTATTCTCCCTGTTCTAATACAGAGCCAACTGTAGCTGTGAAAGTCAAATGAATGCATAAGCATACTGCTTTGCCACTTAAAACCATGTGTGTCCAATATTACTGAAACACCGGGCCAAAAATTCATGGCTGCAGTAAAGTAATGGAAGATACCACATGGTGTGGGGACAGCTGTTGTGACTACACAAGCATTCCAATTTTGCATCAGAAAAGCCCCACTCTGGGAATAAATCTCCATACTGAATACAAAATAAAAAGTAAGTTTTCAAATTATTCAATATTTTATTTAATGACCCCCAAATATATATGCATAAGAATGAATAGGGAAATTTAAATTGTATTATCAAAATAATACTCCTTTGGGATGGATTTCTGTCATAAAACCTGCTATGTTCAAAGACTTGGTGCCTCTGAAAATCTTTAATATTCCTGGTTACAGGACTCAGAGGTGGCAAGGGAAAGCTTGTTGTTATTTTATAGAACCTACATGCAGTTTCCCCTTCCAGTTTTAGACCATAAAACACAAAATATAAAGTATTATGCAATTTATTTGGCTAAAAAATTACGACTATATTGAAAGAAAAATGTGCATTACTTGCTGCATTCCACATCTGAATAGTAAAAGGTCCTTTCCTACTTCATAGTTAAATGTTTGTATTGAACCACTTTTAGTTTGTTTAATTCAACTCAAAGTCTTATGAATTTTACTTCAGAAAATATTTTAATATTCTGTCACTTGATTAAAATATCAGTTATAGGGCTATAGTGTAGATAGTATTCCTCTAACTCTGTATTTTTTACAGTTTTAGTATGCATTTGGTTTTCAGCAATATAATTTATTTTCCAATTTTAAAGTGACTTTGACAAACTTCTGTGTAAACCAATGGTATGCTAAGAGCAACAAAATTAAAACTAAAACATCTCAGATTCACTTTCACTCTTAGGAAGATAAATTCTTGAGGCCCTTCTTCCTGGCTTGTAGGTGGCTACCTCTGACCATCTACAAGGGCTCATAATGAAGCTGCTTATGGAGCCCATTGCAACCCCTGTTTCCATGAGTTGGACAAAGCAATACATCCTCCACTAAAGACTGGACACAGAAGAGGACTCTACTCCTTTGCTGCTGCTTTCAGTGTTAAGCAAGTGCTCCACTACTGCGATAAATCCATCAACAAGACTCATTTCTGTGTGGCTCTTGCCAAAAATTGACATAGTTACCTTGTAATGAAAGAGAATATTCTGCTTAGGACATTTTCCTGCTCACTTTTGGCAGATTTTTGATTTTCTCTTGGAGCTATGATGGTGTCCTGTGACTGTGAATCTTTCTCAGGTGACTATAGTTGTCATTCTCATCAGGTCAACTAAGCTGCACCATACTCCTGTAGATCTTAAAAGTAATCTTGTCATGGTTTTAGCCTTTCAGATAGTTTGCAGTCAGCCAACAGTATACCTTTCAATGCTAAAACCACTGAAAAATGAGCCAGGAGTCAAAAATATTGGATGCAATCTCCATGTTCCCTATTGTCTACAGACATCTGGGATTGCTGAACACTGAAAAGGCTTCCTCAAACATCAACTCCAAAAGTTGAATCTAGGCAATTGGAATTCTGTGTGTTTGAGGCCAACCTGATTTACATGGTAAGTTCCAGGACAACCAGAGCCACATAACACCAAAAATAAAACAATGCTCTGTTGCAAGAGGAGGGCGGGTCCTTTGTCCCGGCCACCCGGCTAGCTTACACCCGAAATAATCACACAGAAACTGCATTCATTTAAACACGGCCTGGCCCATTAGCTCTAATTTCTTATTGGCTAATTCTTACATCTTAATTTAACCCATTTCTGTTAATCTGTATATTACCATGAGGTCGTGGCTTACTGGGAAAGATTCAGCATGTCTGACCTGGCAGCTCCATGGCAGCTCTCTGACTCTGCTTTCTTCCTCCCAGAATTCAGTTCTGTCTTCTCTGCCTACCTAAGTTCTGCCCTATCAGGCCAAGCAGTTTCTTTATTGATTAACCAATAAAAGCAATACATAAACAGAAGGACCTCCTACACCAATGCTCTCCAAAACAAACAAAAATTCTGAATCCCTCTCTCGTGTTTTCCTCATCTTTACCCAAGAAAGAAATTTTTTCCTTTTAGTTACTTTCTACATAACCAAGGGTAGATGGTAATAGATATTTACTTAGAAAATTTAGGATTCATCCTTAATTGGCATGACCTTCATCTTTTCCCAATGGCAACCACAGGCCAGTCTGGTTAATATACTTTTTGGGTGAGATCATACCAAAGGGTGTAAGAGAATCAATCTAGTCCTGGTTCAATCACTTCAAATTTCTTGCAGGAGTCACAAAGTCCTAGATCATGGACATATGGATGAATATACTTCTTGCCAATACAGCTGTAAGTGGAGTCTGTAATTTGTATAAAGCACTGTGTCTGTGCTTACTTGCTGGGGCAAGGTCATCTGATATGGCCATGAAGAATGAAACCAGGCCAGCTGGAGAAGTCACAAAACTTAAGCTATGGGAGTTTTATTGAGAGCAATCAGACTTTCTGTACCTTTATCAACAACAGAATATAATGCCAATTGTCAGGATCAATACAGTTGTACAGTTGTGTACCAGGACACAATGAAGTTTGAAAGCTATACAGGGTACATAAGACCAGTTGTCCAAGACCAATTGTCCTGTCAAACTTCTATGTTTCCTTGACCACTAAGGGAACATACAGAGGAAGACTAAGCGGCCTGAGACTTCACTGTCTGAGGGAGTGCCTCAATCTCTCAGGAACCGGAGGGTACAGTGCCCCAGAAGCCATGGGTTCTAACCTGAAAAACCTATGAGAAATGCCTCTCAAGGTAGCTAGGCTAGGCCAACTCCATGGTTTCCTTCAGAACAGCCTATCTTCTTGTACATCTTGAAGCAAAGTCAGGGATGGTGAAAGGAAGTGTAAGTTTATAACTACAGGAATGGGAGACACTAATTCTCTGTTATTAGAAAACAACAGTCTCAGTTGGTGTGGGAGGTCCTTCTGTCTGTGTGTTGCTTTTATTGGTTAATGAATAAAGAAACTGCTTTGAGCCTATGGCAGAGCAGAACAGAACTAGGCAGGGAAAGCGAGGCTGTATGCTGGGAGAAAGAAGGGTGGAGTCAGAGAGAAGCCATGGAGCTGCTGGGAACTTTAGCTGGTAAGCCACTGCCACGTGGCAATACACAGATTAATAGAAATGGGTTAAATTAATATGAAAGAGTTAGCCAATAAGAAGCTAGAGTTAATGGGCCAAACAGTCATTTAATTAATACAGTTTCTGTGTGATTATTTTGGGTCTAAGCTAGCCAGGCATCTGGGAACCAACAAGCGGCATTTCCTCCAACATCAGTCCTGATAAGGGTCTGATATCCAGAGTGCATAAGAAGTTCTCTTGAGCTGATGAGATGAACCAGCAGTAAAGGTATTTGCTGTGCAATTCTGGCCATCTGAGTTCCATCCCCAAGCACCATGTAAAGCATAGAAGGAAAGAATGGACTCCACAAAGCTCCCCTTTGACCTCCACACATACATGCCCCCAAATCCACAAACAAAATTAAACCAAAATTTTAGTTAGATTTATATATTTTATGTGAGAATATTTAGTCTGCACAGATCTATATACACCATGTGCATGATGTATGCCCATGAAGTTCAGAAGGGGGCACTGGATACCCTGGAACTGAAAATACAGATGGTTGCAAACCACCATGTGGGTGTTGGGAATCGAACCCAGGTCCTCTGTAAGAATAAATGCTTTTAACCACTGAGCCGTCTCTCCAGCCCCTCCCTCCCAAAAAAATTCTTACTACTAAAAAAAATTTCAAAAGGGGCAAAGGTACATTTCCCTGCCATGTCTAGAGGACACTATCTAGGGAGACACATCCTAGGCAATTCCAATCCTTCTGGCCCCTCTTCTGCAATTTTCCCTGAGCCTTGGGTATAGGGTTGCACTGCAGATGTATCAGTTGGGATTGGGCACCAGACAGTCCCTTCTTTGCATTTTAACCAGTGGTAGGTCTCTCTAATAGTCTCTACCAGTTGATGAGGGGTGAGAGCTATAGTTGTCTTTTGTTATGATGATAAATATTAAGAATACAACGAACTGACAGTGGGGTGTGTGCCTTTAATCTCAGCACTCAGGAGGCAGAGGCAGGTGGATCTCTGTGAGTCTGGTCTACAGAGCTAGATCCAGAAGTTAAACAGAAAAATCCTGTTAAAAACAGACAAACAAACAAACAAACAAACACACAAACCAAACCAAACCAAACGAAACAAATACAATAATATTATTGCCCAAATAAGACCAGAACAATGATACTACTAGTTGACATGCCAACATAGGTAGGGGAAATGCCACATGGCCCCATACTTAGATGAGAAGCTATGCATTTCTGAGAGATGTAAATCAACCTCCTCCAGGAATGGATTAGTACACAGGATGTTCAATATCTAGTTGTTAGCCAAGAATGTATGCATGTATAATGTATAAGTAGACTCAGATTATATATACACATGTATGCACACACACATACATATATACATGTAAAAATAATTAAAAGATATAAATTTGGGAGAAGGTAGGGCTGTAGAGACGTAGATATAATGTTTATGTATGAAGTTTTAAAAAAATGGGCAGGCCCTGGAGTTCCATCTGGACTGAACCTCCACCTGGCGATAGATGAAGAAAATGACAGAGCCCCACATTGGAGCACCGGACTGAGCTCCCAAGGTCCTGATGAGGAGCAGAAGGAGAGAGAACATGAGAAAGAAAGTCAGGACTGTGAGGGGTGCGTTCACCCATGGAGACGGTGGGACAGACTAATGGGAGATCACCAACTCCAGTTGGATTGGGACTGATGGAACATGAGACCAAACCAGACTCTCTGAATGTGGCCGACGGTGGAGGCTGACTGAGAAGCCAAGGACAAAGGTGCTGAGCTTTGACTCTTCTGCATGGACAGGCTCTGTGGGAGCCTTCTCAGCTTGGTTGATCACCTTCCTGGACCTGGGGGGAGTTGGGAGGACCTTGGTCTTAACATAGAGTAGGGAACCCCGATGGCTCCTTGGCCTGAAGAGGGAGGGAGGGGGGTATGGGTGGAGGGGAGGGGAGGGATGAGGGAGGAAGAGGGGAGGAGATGGAAATTTTTAAATATAAAAAAATAAACCAAAAAAAACCCCCTAACATTTCCACAGGAGTCCATTCAGCTCTTGCACAGCCTTGGGGGATATCTATCATTTGGCAGTTGTTCCTGTAAGATTACTGAATAAATTAAAGTTGGTTGTTTGAAAAAAAATTAAAAAAATGGGCAAAGGATCTTAACAAAAATTTCTCCAAAGATGGTATATAAATAGCCAACAGCTGGGTGGTGGTTGTGCATGCCTTTAATCCCAGCATTTGGGAGGCAGAGGCAGGCGGATCTCTGTGATTTGGACTGGACTACAAAGCGAGTTCTAGAATGACCAGGACTATTAAACAGAGAAACCCTGTCTTGAAAACAAAACAAAACAACAACAAAAAAGCCATAACTACAGAAAAATGTTTAACACTACTAAGAGATAAAAAAGCAAGAATATGCACATTATAATCACAGTAAATTTGAACTTGAGGTCTAGTGATGAATAAGTGAAGCAGAGAGATAGGCTCTGGTAGGGTGGATGAGAAGCCACACAGCTCCGTAGGCCTATTAGCTGATAGTCACTATGCAGAATTCTACGCGTTTCCTGTGCATCCTGCTATTCAGTCCTCAAGAGAACTTTGGAAATGTGATTATCCACTGTGCAGAGGCACTGAGGTCATAGAACTTGCTCAAGATCTACAAATTTGATCACAAATTTTCCCACTACTAAAAATCCATCAATATTTCCCATTTCCTAAAGAAAGAAAAAAATCCTAAGTTCCTCCGTGGGGCATCTAAACACTAGGTATGTGGATCTGGCCTACCTCTCTAGCTTTATCTCACCCTAACCTGTGCTTCAGCACCTTCAGCTAGCTACAGCCACTGGTGCTAGCTACTCAAGCCATCTCACAGCTCTGAGCCTTTGGAACAGCTTCTTTCTATCTAGAACGCACAGTTCTAAGGTACCTACCCAGGAACTCCTCCCCTCCAGAACTGCTTTCTCTGAGAAGCCTTCCTAACTCCCCAGGACACCTAAATTAATCCTGCTTAGTTACCTCCACAACATTTTAAGGTTTTATTGAAATTACTGCATTATATTTTGACAGCCCCTTCATAAACTATTTCTGAGTATAGACTGCAACCACCTTGGATTCTCATACACACATCTTTGATGGTGACACATTGTAAAGGCAGAGATTTGGGGGACAGAAAAGAATCCATACAGAAATAGACTCTTATTAGGCAGGAAAAATTTGGAGATACACTAAAGTGGGCAACTCTCAGGTGGGATGGTGGGGATGACAACAAAGACACCCACACCCAAGATCAGTGATGGGGAGTTCAGAGCTCTCTGCTTGTGCAGTCAGAGCTCTACCAGAGAATATTTTCATGTCTCAGAGGACATTTTAATTTATAGATTTATAGCTCTTAAAATTAAATGTGATCTCAAGAGAACAACTATTCTATCTTCAGGCAGAAAATTTTCTGTATTATCCTACTGGGGAAAAAACTGAAACCAAAAGAAATTGAAGGGATTAAAAAAATCAGGACAAATGATTGATAAATGCTATAGGGAAAATTAAAAATCTGTTGTATTTTTTTCTCTTCTACTTTACAGGAGTGCATCTCAGTATTTTTCAAAGGTTACAATATTCAATAGAATGGCACTTGATTCTTAGGGCACTAGAATCTATTTAAAGCATGAAAGTTAACATTTTTAGTAATTATATTTGCTTAAAATAGACTCAATTCAATTAGAAATATTCAAGTTCTATGCCCTATTTTCCAGCAGGAAGAAATAGAAAGCTACAAAAGTCAAGAAAACCTTAAGGTTATGGGGGACCTCAGGCTCCCCAATTTTGGCTCAATAATTCATTGACAGTTCCTGAGGTTACAAACCAAAATGTTGTGAATGTTGAAAAGAAAATCTGCATCAAGACAAACTGTTGAAAGTGGCAATCTTTTGAATGTTTATATAAAATTAAGGTAGTGTTAGAATTTACATGATATTATTGTAAGGATAAGGTTTGCTTTTTTTGTTTGTTTGTTTGTTTGCTTTTTTGAGACAGAGTTTCTCTGTGTAGTCCTGGCTGTTCTGGAACTTGCTTTGTGGACAAAGCTGACCTGGCCTCAAACTCTGAGATCCACCTGCCTCTTCCTCCGGAGTACTGGAATTAAAAGCATGTGCCACCACTGCCTGGCTAACGTTTGCAAATTCTATAAATCAAGATGAAGGATTTTTATCCTAGAAAATAATTTCCAGTTTTATTGCAGATAAAGCTCAGAGCTGCTTTGTGGTTGCATGTGGAAACAGCTAACCCTGCTGCTGCTGAATAGAAACTACTATTCCCATGGAGAATTAGTGAGTTCAGTCTGCCATGTGCACACAAGCGCTGTTTAGTAGCAACGTTCATCCTCTCAGCTCTGTTTCTTCCAAATTAGTCACTGACCAACTCAACATTACTATAAGCCTGTTGTGTGTTGGGGACAATCAGAATAAGTATTTTGGTCTGCTTTTATCTGTTGACATGCTTGTTATACTAAATTAAAACTCTCAAGTAGGGGGCTGGAGAGATGGCTCAGTGGTTAAGAGCATTGCCTGCTCTTCCAAAGGTCCTGAGTTCAATTCCTGGCAACCACATGATAGCTCACAACCATCTGTAATGAGGTCTGGTGCCCTCTTCTGGCCTGCAGGCATACACACAGACAGAGTATTGTATGCATAATAAATAAATATTTTTAAAAAAACCTCTCAAGTATTAAAACACACGAAAGATCGTTAATGGCACTGGCTGTTCTTCCATTCAAAACCAACAATTGGGTCTCTGGTTGGGCTACCCACCTCTCACCCAGACCCAGATTTGATTTCCAGAACCCACATGGCAGCTCACATCATCTGTAACTATAGTCCCAGAGGATCCAACATTCTCATCTGGCCTCTGCAGACACTGCATGCATACTGTGCACATACATACAAGTACGTAGATCACCCATGTCCATAAAATTAAATAAATTAAAACATAAAAGAATAGTAAAGTAGGGGCTGGAGAGATGGCTCAGTGGTTAAGAGCACTGGTTGTTCTTCCAGAGGACCTGGGTTCAATTCCCAGCACCCACATGGCAGCTCACAACTGTCTGTAACACTAGTTCCAGGTAGCCCAACACCCATGGCAAAACCACCAATGCATATAAAATAAATTAAAAAGAATAACAAAGTACTTAATTTTTATTGCTTAAACTAAAAAAACCCACCCAATTGATTGGTGTCATTTAAATGTGAGTAGAGAGCATATTGTAGGTCAGAAATGTTAATACAGGATGAATAAAGAAAATATGAAAATTTATCAGATCTTTCTAGAGACTGGAAAACAGAAATTAATGAGTGAGAAATCACACCATGAAATTAGAGAAAACAACTGAAACTGAAATGTCTAAAAATGGAGTTAAGTAAATGGTGGTATACAGCATGGTTGCCAAAAATATGTGTTTTATCTGACCTTGTGTTGTTATTCTTGCCATCTGTTGCCCTCATCCAAGGACCATCTTACAGATGCAGAGGACTGATCATGAAGTGATTAGAAAAAAACAGGAAACTATCCACAGTGTAGTATGTCACTCCTTTTCAGGGTTGAACAGTATTTTACAATATACAGATACACGCCATAGTCTGTCTATCCATTAATCACTGATGTTAGTATTCAGGCATCTGTACTAACCTAACCTTAGGGTTCTGACAGGTATGTCCTCAGCTGCAATCACTAAGGGCACCCCATCTGCATATTCTCTATGTTCCCTTATAAAAAGCAGGCCTTGCCTACCTCCTTTCTCTTTATCTTTCTCTCTCTTTCTCTCTTATCACTCTTGTGGCCAGAACCGGTCTCTGCTCCCCTCTCTGTCCCATTTTATGCCCCTTCTCTTTCCTCTTCCAATAAACCTCCCATGTGAGCCCTATTGTATGGCATGACTCCTATTCAGCAGATTTTAAATAAATAACGTTGGTGACATGAGACTTAGTAGGCCCTCTTTGAGCTGAGGCACGTCTGGATCCTAGAACTTGGTCAACATACAAAAGCCACACTTCTCCAACTAACGAATCACTGGGTCCCCCCATCCAACACTATCATGATTGGTTGGCTGCTCTTCTTCACCTCTGGCCATTTCCCACAAGTGAGGACTTGTCTCTTGAGTATGGTTTCTCGCCTTTTGGCCTCATCAAGTCCTTATACCAAGCAACCATGATTCTCTTGGGCTCATAGCCTTCAGCCCCCATTCTCTGCATCACAGGACAGCCTGTGCCTATTTAATCTGATTCCCTCGGATTTTCTGTGATCCTAGGAATTGCAGACCCTTGGATTTATTTCTCTACCTCAAGGGAGGTAGAGTCACGGGAACTGTCATCAGACCTGGTCTCAATACCCCTTAGATATCAATCCAAATGGCTGCTTCCCAGCATTTCCTGATTTTTTTTTTTTTTACGGGACCTTCGCAACATTCTGTCTGTTATCCGATAGGTGGAAGGAGGTATCACCCTTCCACTCTTCTGCTTTCCCCCTCCCACAATAAACCTCTTACTCTAACTCTGTTGCTTGTGGCATGTTTACTTAGTGGCAGGACCCACTGAAAGGTAACTACTTCATGCTGGGACCCTACCCACCTGCTCTACCCTCAACAGATTCACTCTCTTCCACCTGCAACACATATGCTTTCTCATTCACTGATGGCTTTGCCTTCCATTCAAAACCAACTATTGTGTTTCTGATGGGGCTACCCACTTCTGACCATTCCCCTGGATGTGAGGCTTCCTTTCTTGAGCACAGTCCTCTCCTCAGCTTCTGGCTTTTTCTGAAGTCCTGGTACCAGGAGACTGTGTCTCTCTTGGGCTCAGAGCACATGGCCCCTGTTTTTGCATAATGTGTACTAAACAGCTTGGGCCCACTCAATCTGATCCTCCTTGGATCCCTGGGATGCTAGCATATTCAAGCCTTCGATCTTCTTTCTCCCACTCTGCCCCATCCTTGGTAACTGTGTCATACACCTCCTCACTCCCATTGGGATATCTTTTGGAGACCCACTGACCACTCCTTTCAAATTAAATCAGATCTGGTCTTAGTACCTTGTAGGAGATAGTTGGGAAACTGAAAAAGAATTCTCCATTTTCTTTCTTTTTCATTGCTCCAAAACCTGTCTGTTTTCCCTCTCTAAATGTCCTGTCCAGGTCTCCTGCAACATGGGAGTCAGGGATAGAGACAATCCTCAGGCCTGGGGCCCTGTTCCCTTAAGCTTCAGAGGACACTGAGATCAACTGCCTTGTCCCCAATTCCAGAAGAATGTGGATTCACCTCAGAGTTGACTTCAGTGAACTCTACTGGATTGGGAACCCCATCTGGAAGTGGATGCTTTCCTTCCTGACCTGTCTCCTCCTCCTATCTTTAATAACCATACCCTGCTTCATCAATTTCCCTATGAATGATACACTCAAAAATCTCTGACCATTACTAATCAGCTTTTGTTACAGAACTTCCAACTGTTAGCCACAGAGCTGGAGGCACAAGACTACAGAACATGTCCAAGTGGTGAGAACCAACAGCACACTAGAGGTATCCACGTTCCCAGATTCAGAAAAGAGCCTCACAGAACAGATCCTAATATAACTCTTCACTATTCCTTTATTTAAAAGGCACTAACACTACAGTGACTTCCCTCAGTAACCAACCACCTGTGTTTCTTAGTTAACTGGATAAAAAGAGGGTGTCCAGGAGATACTGTGGTGATGGGAAATGATCGATCAAGTGTTTTAAGGTTTGTTTATTTAAAGAAAGCTTAAGTGGTGACAAGGAAGGCTGACTTCAGATGTTTAAAAGAATGAAACACGTTCCACATTTCTCTCTCACTATGCTGCAGTTATATTAAGACTCTAGAAGTTCATAGTTTTAACATTAATTAATGGAATTCTGATAAGCTATTAATCTGGCAAGGTACTATTACTATGTGAGTATACTACCTTTTTTTGTAATGTGGATTTTGGTACAGATTACGAACAGTGGGAATGCTAAATATGTCTAAAACTTACCTTTTTATAAACTCTAGGAATTCTTGTGAGCTCCAGGGAGTCAACTTGGATCCACCTTGAGCAGCATTTTGCCAAGTCCAAGTGGCGCTGGATGGTTTCACAGGGCCTGGACAGTGAAGCAAAACTGCTAGATACCCCAGGTCGTGGCCAGCACCCCAGCTTTCTCAGGGACCCCAAAGGTGATCTGCGTTCCCCAGGTCAGCAGGAAGCAGTCACGAGAACACGGCGTCCTCATTCCCGCCTCATCTGATATCCCTTTCTAACTCCTCACCTTTTTATAATAAATAAAAGGGAGAATGCTAATATTCAGGCGTCTGGACTGGCCTGCCTTTAGGGTCCTGACAGGATACATCCTTAGCTGCAGCCACTAAGAGCACCTCCTGTGCACATTTGCTATGTTCTCTTATAAAAGGCAGGACTTTTCCATCTCCTGTCTCTCTTTCTCTCTTCTGCCACTCTTGTCCTCAGGGACCGATCTCTGCCCTCCTCTCTGTCCCCTTTTCTCTCCTCTTCCAATAACTTTCCCATGTGTGCCCTGTTGTATGATGTGACTCCTTCCAGAAGACTTTCAAAATTATAACAACTGGTGCTGCTGTGAACTGGGTTTA
Organism: Arvicola amphibius; assembly: GCF_903992535.2. NCBI lineage: Eukaryota > Metazoa > Chordata > Mammalia > Rodentia > Cricetidae > Arvicola > Arvicola amphibius. Next base: position 94,107,665 of record NC_052052.2, on the reverse strand, counting down.
TGTGTACACGCCTGGGCCTGTTTTCAGCTCAAACCATATTCCTATGAGAGGGATGGCTGGGTTATATGGGCACAAGCTAACTTTCTGAGGAACTATCAGGTTGTTTTATATATCAGCTGAACCATTTCCCATCTTCACTACAACAAGGATTCCACTTTCTCCATATTCTCATGCTATTTTCGGTTACTACAATCATTTGAATGAGTTTATGATGGTATCTTACTGGTTTTCATTTCCCCGATTCTGAGGAACTTAGGTAGTTTTAAATGTGTTTACTGGATATCAGCTTATTTTCTTGGGAGAAATGTCAAATCAAGTCTATGGTCAATCTTGGTCTTAAAGGTTTTTTTTTTTTTTTTGTACTTTTGTTTAGTTTTGTTCTGTTTCTCTGTGTAACAGCCCTAACTGTCCTGGAACTCTGTAGATGAGGTGGGCCTCTAACTCACAGAGATCCACCTGCCTCTGCTACCCAAGCTTTAGGATTAGAGGCATATGCCACCACTGCTTGGCGACACGTTAAGTTTTTAACTTTTTTTTTGACGCCATATTCAAGGAATCATGACCAATCTAGTGCCATAAAACTTCCCCTTTTTCTTCCAGTATTTTTCTTGTTTAGCTCTTATGTTTGTCTTTCATGTCTGTTTTGCATTCATTTTTCTATATGGTATAATGTCATCACTCCAACTGCTACTAATTTTTTTTAATGCATGTAGGTATCTTGTTTCCTCAGCACTATTTGTAGATTCCCCTAGCCCCTGAAAATGTTTCTGGGATCTTTGTAAAACATTATTTGATCATACTATAAAAGTCTGTATCTAAGATCTTTATTCAACTCATTGGTTCCTAAGTTTATGCCAATACCTCTTAGTCTGATCATATACCTTTGCAGTAAGGTTGAAGCCAGGAAATCTGAGATCTTGCCTCTGTTTTTTTCAAGACTGCCTTGTCTGTTTGGACCCTTACGCTTCCACTTTGTTGGAGAGTGCACTGAATGGAAAGGCATTTCATGTGCACTGGGTGGTGACTTTCAGTGTAGATTATTCACTTTTATAACGAAGTTCAAAATCACTTTGTCCACTCAATTCTACTAGCTTATTAGCAGACAGCTTCCTTCTTTCCTTCTTGTTTGCCTTGGGGCTACATAAATTGCATCATGCCATAAAGTCTTTTCCGATTTGACAGCAATATTTTTAAGATTTACTCAAATTGGTGCACATAGTTTTAATTTGTTAATTTTAACTTCTATGTAAAATTTTGTTATTCATCTGATTCCCAGTATGGCTGAGAAAATTTACCACAGAGTGCCTTGAAACAACAGAAGCTTATTTGCTCACTATCAGGAAGGTAGAAGCCTCTTGATATTATTTTGGAAGTTTATGGGACAGTTCCCTTCCTGCCCCCACCCCAGCCCCGTCCTGATTTCTGGCAATTCTTGGTGTTCCATGGACTGCAGTGACATCACTCCAATATCTGCTGTGTTACCCTAAGGATTCTTTTCTTGAGGTTGTTCTATATACCTATTCTTTCTTTTTAAATATTGCATATCACCAATTTTAGGGTCTGTCTTTTTAAGGGTTTTGTGCTGTGAAGAGTCATGACCATAGCAACTCTTACAAAGGAAAATATTTAACTGGGGCTGGCTTACAGTTTCAGAAGTTGTGGTATTTTGAATAAAAATGGCCCCCATTAGTCCATAGGGAGTGGCATTATTAGAAGGTGTGGCCTCTTTAAAGTAGGAGTGGCCTTGTTGGAGGAAGTGTGACACTGGGGCGGGCTTTGAGGTTTCAGATGCTCAAACCACGCCTAGTATGGCATTCTCTTCCTGCTGCCTGCTGGTCCAGATATAGAACTCTCAGATCCTTCTCCAGCACCATGTCTACCTGCCATGATGATAATGGACTAAATCTCTGAACTGTATGCCAGATCTAGTTAAATGTTTTCCTTCGTAATAGTTGCTGTGGTCATGGTGTCTCTTCACAGCAATAAAACCCTAACCAGGACAGAGGCTTACTCCATTATCATCATGGCAGAAAGCACAGTAGTGCACAGGCAGATACGATGCTGGGGAGATAGCTGAATTCTACATCTGGATTGGTAGGCAGCAGGATGAGAAAATCACACTGGGCCTTCCGACTTGAGCATATGAGACCTCAAAGCCCACCCACAGTAATATGCTTCATTTAACGAAGCCACACCCACTCCAACACAGCTACACTTCCTAATATTGACACTCCCTGGTGACCAGGCACTCAAAAACATTAGTGTATGGGGCCATTTCTATTCAAACCACCACAGGGACTATTCTATTTCAATATGACATCATCATAAATAAGACCTTACTTCCAAATACGATTAAATTCTGAGGGTCTCTATATGTTTGTGTGTATAATACCTAATCTATTATGCACTATACAACTAATATAGACTGCTTATCCATTTATTTCCTTAACTGATAAATATCCTGGTTGTTTCATATTTTACTTTTGTTGGGATGAATATTTTTTAAATAATTCTTTGTTTATGTATGTAGGTCTTCAGTCAATATACTTAAGTGGGAATTTGTGATTAATATCATAAATAGTTTCAGCTTTTACAATTAGATATCAAATTACTTGCCAAAGAAGCTTTAACTGACTTTGCCATCAACAACAATGGAAAGTTCTTGTCCCACCACCCTCAAATACCTGCCAACATCTAACTGAGATCTTGTCAAATGAATTTATCTCTTACTTTAAAACAAACAAGTGCAACTATCAATGTATTAAACAAGCACAGACAGGGAGTACAGCTCAGTGGAAGATCACTGAGCTAGCATATGGGGCTCTGGGTTCTATTAGTTCTGCTTCGATTTTATGTTTTAATAGAACAATAGTATAATTTCCATGTGTCTACCACCCAGCTGCAGTGATCATTCATTCATAACCAATACTGGTTCATGGCTACTACACTAAAACTCCTTCTCTCCTATGTTATGTTAAAGTAAATCTAAGACACAGAAAATAACTTGAGAAAACTTATTTGCAAATTTTTCTTGTGTGCATCCCTTGGATCCATGTAGAGGTCAGAGGACAGCTTTGCTGAGATGGTTCTCTCTTTTCTCTTTTAAGTTGGTTCTGGTCATCAAACTCAGGTAATGCTTTTACTTGATGAACTGTCTCACCAGCCCCAAGAGTCTCTTGGTCTAGGTGGGCCTTGAATTGCAGTCCTCCTGACTCAGACTCATAAATGCTGACATTGCAGGACTGTGCCACCATAGTTGGTTTCAATCTTTTTGTTGAAGCATAGTCATAATAAAGGTCTATTACTGACACACTGTTAAAATTTTATTTAAATGCATGTATGTTTCATTGTTTTTCTATAAAATGTTTGGTAGACATTCTGAAGGTATTTTCTACTTTCTAATACCTTCTATTGTACATAAGAAAGTCAATTGTTTACATATTTAGTGTTTGTTTTCTCCCTAGGGTTAGCTTTAAGGTTATCTATTTGCTTCAATAGTTTTTCCTTGATTTGTTTCTATGTAGACAGCTTTTATTTATTCTGTTTAGGACACTGAGTACTTCTCAAAAATAAGAACTTACCTGTCATACCAATTCTAGAAAAGCTCAGCCATTATTTTAATGCCACATTTTCCAGTCTCTCCATCTGTTACTGTGACCAGGCATTCTATTTTCCCATTCTATATTTCTACTGCTCTTGTAATTTTTTAATCCTCATCTTTTGTTTCTAAAGGATCAATTTCTGATCCATCAATTATTATTTCAGGGGTCTAAAAATTTAGTGATCTAAACAAGTCTTCAGTGAAGACTTCGGTCCTACAAGTTGTATTTTTGTCTTATCCTATCCCATTTATTCATGATGACTTGATTCTTTCTTTCCTGTAATTATTATAAAGCTAATGGTTTTATGGTCTCTTTCAGGTTTTCTTTCCTGCTGCTGACATGCCAGTTGTGCTCCTTGTTGTCTCTGCTGACCATTGGAGTTTATGCTTCTTCTGATCACATCTTTACTTGAGAGGGTATTTGTTTTTCCTCCAACAAAACTCCCCCAAATTCTGTCTGTGAGAAGTCTAGAAATTTTTGCTTTGGCTTCTTGTTTCAGACCAGGAATTATATAGTCTGGAAGATTAAAGTTTTCAGCTCTTCTTTCACAAAGATGTTGGCCTTTGAGCCATGCTTTGTGCAGCAGGCTCAGTACCAGCTACTCAGAATACCAAAGCTGAGCCTTTTCCCAGCCCTTGGATGACAAACTGTCTTTTTCTGGTAGCTCTGGCCTCTTGGTCTCCTGTTAGCTACTTGTTATATAGTAGCTATAGTATAATTAGTTACTTATTATTTTTCTTGCACTCACTCTACTGCAATAACATTTGTTATTTTTTTTTTTAAGGTATGGTCACAATATGTAGCCTGGCTGGCCTGGAACTACTGTAATAAACTTTGAACATTCCTTCTCCTCCCTTCAAACTTACATATCACTGCAGCTAAATAACACTATTCCACTCTTTCAAAATACCAAGTATAATGGCATACAAATATGAAGATGCTACAATGAAACCTATTACTTTATATGCTAACTTTAAAATTTAATAAATTAAAATAATGATTTGGTTGCAACCTAGTTTTATAAGTTTACTTTTTCTTTATCATTAAAGTATTATTGATGGAGCTAAATTTTTCACTACTACTGTTAATATACTCGGAACAATCATGTCTTAAAAATTCAGCTCAGAAATCTTTCCTATCCTTCTTCCAACTTCTTTATAAAGCCTATGTTTCTTTACTAGATGGAGGTTATCTTGCCATCTGCTGAACTTTAGATCTCTCGTGAAACTCCTAACGTATACCTCAAAATATACCGACTGAGGCTTCTGGTTCACTGTGTGAGCTAAAGAATACAGATACTAAAAAGACAAAGAACCAAGAGCATGCCTCTTGAAAATAGTAAGCTAGCTTTGAATCATGGCTGTGCTGTTTAGTATTAGGTAATGGGAAAAGTTATTTTGCCTCTCTGTACCTCAGTTCTGACCTGGATGAAATACATAAAATAACGGTGCATGTCACAGAGAAATGCTTATAAAAATTAAATGGGTTATTATCTATTAGGTGCATACAACAGTTCCAAGTTCATAGAACCCACTTAATAACTGCTTGCTAAAATTATGAAGAATAAAATTGGGACTATCTTATTTATTACCATATTGCCCAATCACATATTTTCTACACAATAGGTGGCAGTTCAATATTTTAGAAGATACAACCAAAATAAACTAGTTAATTCAAAACATTATACAGCAATAATAAGATTAAATGCTGGAAGAATTCATATATAAAAGAACCTTTGAGTTTGTAAGAAAATATTTTTATGAAAGAGGTATTCTGCAGTGAAAGACCCAGTGACCTTTAGGGAGAGGTATGGACCTATAAATCCCAGCTACTAGGGAGAGGAGGAAGCAGTTCTTGAGCCCAGGAATTCGAGACCAGCAACATAGGAAAGTTCTGTTCTCAAGAAGCTAAAGACCAGATTCAGGAGTGGGGTCCATGTCCATAACCATAGCACATGGATCCTGAGTGCAAAGCCCGCCTGGCTACAATACATTTAAGCTATTCTAGGCAAGTTGGGACACAGGATGATTTTACATTTGTAAGCATAAGATATTAAACACTCACCTAGGATAACAGCAGTGAGGGATTTCAAAATGAGACAGGTGACTTGAGCATTCCCAAATAAAAGGCATTTATAATAGGAAAAGATAAGTAATAAGCAAATAAACAAATAAACGAGTTTATCAAACTAGCACAGTAAGATGAATATACAGATACTTGAAAGTTGGAGAAGAGTAAATTTGGTTTGGATATGCTGAATTTTAGTAGATCATGATAGGATTAAAAGTTATAAAAGGAAAGTAAAAGGTCTTTTTGTTTAGATTTATTCACTTTCATGTGTTTGTTTGTTTGAATGTATGTATGTATTTCACATGTGTGCAGAACCCGAGAAGGGAATTGGACCTCCCAGAACTTGAATTAGAGATGACTATGACCCACCATATGGATACTAGGAACTGAACCTGGGCCCTCTGCAAGAACAGCAGTGTTCTTAACCACTGAATCATCTCTCTAGTCCCAAGTAAGTTTTGAAACTGGAAAGTCCAGGAAATGTAGGTATTTTAGGGTTTCTATTGCTGAGAAGAGACACCATGACCATGGTAACTCTTATAAAGGAAAACATTTAATTGGGGTGGCTTACATTTTCAGAGGTTTAGTCTGTTGTTATCATGGTATGACATGGTGGCAAGCAGACAGTTATGGTGTTGAAGAGAAGCTGAGAGTTCTACATCTAGCAGGCAACAGAAAGTAAACTGTCTCACTGGGAGTAGCCTCTGCATAGGAAAGCTCAAAGACCACTCCCACAGCGACATGCTTCCTCCAAGTCCACACCTCGTAACAGTGCCATTCCCTTTGGAGGTCATTTTCCATGAAACCACCACAACAGGCATACATGAGAGTAAATATAATTTAGGATACTCTATATTAAGATTAACAGTCCAGTTACTAAATATTGCCAATGAGTATAATTTCGTAACTGGGAATACCAAGTAAATAATTCTGCTCAGTGAAAATCTAAATTCTAGGGAGCAGAGCTGACTGAGCTCTCAGATGTAATACCTCGCTGCTTAGCTCAAGTGCCTCTCACACAGAAGTCAGTGAGCTATTGTCAGGTTAGTGAATGAATAAGTTGCAGTGGAAAGGACGCTTGTGGGTGGAAGACCATTAACATCAAATGCACGGCATGGTGGTGTGCAATCCTGAGCAGCACATGGCCATTCAAAGTATAAAGTTCGTGCAAGTGCTATTTAATAGCAGGAACCACTGCATAAATTGAACATAATTTGGAATTAGAGGAAATAGGTATCATTAAAGGAGTAAACTCAAATTTTATTTTCTGCCACATGTGTGTATATTAATTAAGATTGTCTAACACATTTATTTAATTGACTTTGAAGCTCAATGGTCGTAACTCTGTGACCTTTGAGGTGAAGAGCTCAATTTCATAAATTCAAAGAAAAATGGCGCTGTCTTTCAGTAACATATTACAGTACATTTTTAGGGAGAACTAGCAATGTAGTTGTGAAAGTACTGAACAGAATTCATGAACTGCTTATTGATTTAAAAAAGCTTTATATTTCCTCCATTCACATAGAATTTTCTCTGAATCACCCTTAATCATTTTTTTCAGTCTCTTCAAAACTAATGTATTCTGTTCTCATGGTTTAGACATTATCTTTTATTGTTTCTTTTAAGGTCTTGGACCTTTAACGTGCCATTTCTGAAGATTCAATTTGTATTTATTTCTTTGCTCTTTTGCCCTTAGGATTAGATTATGCTCATACATCCTATTCAGGAAGTGACATTAAGCAGAAGCAGGAGCACAAGCACAGGGAGCTCTCGCATCTTTCTCCACAGAACTGAGAACCTAAGCACGGTTTTGAGCCATCCAAGGAAATATTTATGGTAACTTGTCTATCTGTGTTCTCACCAAGTATCGTCCTTAGCCTATTTCTACCTTATTTTTGGTATTATGGTTCTCACTGACCCTGGAGTTCACCAACTTGCTAGTAGCCAACTCCAGAGATCCTCCTACCCCATGTCCCCAATTGCTGTGCTGGGGTTACAAATTCTGTGCAGCTGGGTACCGCACCTAGATCTTATGTAGGTGCTGTGGATCTGAACTCAGGTTCTTGTATTTATGCAGCAAGCACATTTAGTGACTGAGCTATTTCCCCAGCCCCCATTTATTTAGGTATATGTGTGTTTATTTTTAGAATCAGAATTGATGTGGGATGTCCTTCTATATGCTGTGAATATGTTTTATTACCACTGGTTAATAAAGAAGTAGATTTGGCCAATAACCAAGCAGAATAAAGCCAGGTGGGAAATCCAAGCAAAGATAAAGGGAAAATGAAGGCAGAGTCTGGGAGACGCCAGCAGGCACCAGAGGAGCAAGATGAGCGGTAACAAGCTGTGGGCCTCGTGGTAAAATATAGAATAGACATGGGCTAATTTTAAGTTGTTAAAAGTAGTCAATAATAAGCCTGAACAGACCAAACAGTTTGTAATTAATATTAACCTTCAAAATGGTTATTCGGGAACTGGCTGGTGGGAGAGAAACCTCCAGTTACACAGGGTCTTGCAATATAGCCTAGAATGGCCTAAAACTTGTGTTCTCCCATGCTTTGATGTCCTCAGTGCTGGAATTATAGGCATTAACCACCAGATCTAACTATAATTTGTGTTTCTATATACTAACAAAGAACAATCTAAAAATGAAAAAAATCAAGAATACAATTTAAAATAGTTATGAACAGAATAAAATACTTAGGAAAAATGTCAACAGACTTATACATGGTTATAAAATAGTGCTGGAAGAAAATAAAGGAGACTCAAATAAATACAAAAATATCCTATGATTGTGGATGGAAAACAATATTGCTATGGTTTGAACACTACAATATTCTTAAATTCAACAAGAGGGATACCATACTGTACCAGAAATCTAGGTTGCTATTAAGTGATAGTAAAATCATGGTTACTGGAGGAGAATCTTCAACCACAAATTTACTAAACCAGCATAATCCTTAGCAATAATCTATAAACATCTGTCCTTATATCCACAGAGAAGTGATGTCTTCATCTTTCACTAAGGAAACTTCTTTTTTCAACAGACAGAGATCATTAAGAAACCACGACCACCCAAAATGCAGAGTGTCAAGTCTAGTCTCAATGAATACATCTATCTGCAAAACGCTCTCACACATCAGTTTAAGGGAACACTGGAAGAAGGGACAGAAAGATTATTGGTACCAGTGGATCAGGGAATTTGCTCTGAGATTATGTCTCCTAGCAACATCAGTAGCTAGACCTGTAAAACTTACTAAACAGGATTGCCCAAATATGAGCTGAACAAGGATACACCAACAAACATGCCAAATTGGATGGGGAATGTCCACGAAGCCTCAACCCTACACAAAGACCCATAGGAAATTAAATAAAGCTGGGAGTAGGAGAGATGGTACTTCCCAGGAAAGAACACAACTGGTTGTCAGTGCCAAACCGTTAGCACTGAAAACAAATAACATTATATGAACTCAACAGGTTATATTTATGAATATAACCTGTTATATGAATATATATGAATATGTATATACAAATATATATACACACAAATATATATATGTATATATATGCAATAACAATTAATGAAAAAATTTTGAGGCCATAAATTTGGAAGAGAACAGGGAAGGAGATATGGAAAGGTTTGGAGGGAGGAAAGAGATGGGAGCAATGTTGTTATTGAATAACAATCTCAAAAACAAACAAATCCAATGGAATTCTAAGGAACCCCAAATAGTCAAAATAATCTTTCTAAACAAGAAGGAAGCTGGAGGGCGTTGCAGAGAGGACTCAGCGGTTAAGAACACTGACTGTTCTTCCAGAGAACTGAACCCAGGTCAATTCCCAGCACCTGTTGTTTACACCTCTATAACTCCAAGAGCTGACACTCTCACACAAACACACATGCACTAACCAATGCACATAAAATAAAAAGAAATAATTTTCAAAAAGAAAGCTGGGAGAACTCACACCTTTCAATTCAAAGTTTTCTACAAAGGGATCAAAATAGTGTGAGACTAGAATAAAAACAGACATTGCAACCAACAGAAATATACCCCCTTATGATCAAATGATTTCTGACAAAAAAGATGAGACCGTTTATTGCAGGAAAGAGCAGTGTTTTTGGACAAAGGTGTTGACCATGCATTCAGTCAGTACCAAGTTTTACTGCTAGAGTTCAGCTCACCTAGATACTGGATGCTTCCCCCAGAAACTGTAACTCCTGTTACAGTGAGCGTTCCCACTGCTACACTTTGCCAGTGCTCAATATTGTGTAGAGTTTTTTCTTTTTATTCTTTTGCTGGATACCTCAATATGGTAGAGTTTTTTGTTCAGTTAGTTTGCTGGGCAAATGGATTTATTTTAGTGTTTTGAAAAAAATGATGCTAGACCTTTAATTTTTTTTTCTGATACAGGGTTTCTCTGTAGCTTTGGAGCTATCCTGGAATTAGTTCTTGTAGACCAGGCTGGCCTCAAACTCACAGAGATCTGCCTGCCTCTGCCCCCCCCAAGTGCTGTAATTAAAGGCGTGTGCCACCACCACCCAGCTAGACCTTTAATTCTTATCACACACAAACATTAATGTAAAATGAATTAACTAGCTAGTAAAAAAAAGTCAAACTATAAGATTCATAGAGGAACTATAAAGGTTCTGTTCATGTCCTTGGTTTGGCAGTGGATTCTTGGATGTGCTACCATAGTATACAAATTGAAAGGCATATAAATGAGACTTCATAAAAATTTAAACTGTATGAAAAGAAATTTGTAAGAAAATGGGTATAAAAGCTATAGAGCTAAGAAAATATTTATAGAATCATGCATCAAATGAGGCTTATAAAACCAATAACTAAAAGAAAAACTCAACCCCCCAAAACATTTCTTCAACGAAATACACCTAGTCAACATACCTATACCACGATTCTTAACATTTTAGTCATTAGGAGAATATAAATTCAAACTACAGTGAGGCACCACCAATACTATAGGATGGCTGTAACAAAAAACACTGCAGAAACAATAAAATAACAATGTTCAGAAAGACACACAGTAAATGGAATCCTCATATACTACGGGTGAGAATGTGAAACAGTACAGCTGCTGGGGAAAGCAGACTGATGACTTTCTCCACACTGCACAGAGAACCATCACACCAATCATCAGTTCTGCTTAGTTGTACACACTTGAAATAAGTAAGAACTGGAATCTACACACACACACACACACACACACACACACACACACACACACACACACAAGAGTATATAACAATGTTTAAAGGCAGAAACATCCTAAATGTCCAAACAGTGCACCAATAGATAATATTCACATATGGTAGACTATTTAATCAATAGAAACCACAATATGGATAAACAACAAAACATACTAAGTGAGAGAAGAAAAACTTTGCATGATTCCTCATCGCCACCGCCCTTTGAAAACATTCAGAATAGGTGTATCTACAGACACAAAATACGTATTCGTGGCTTCTAAGCATCAAGAAGGCAGAGCAACTGCTTGATAGGTACAGAGTTTCCCATCATGATGATTTTAAAGTATTTTAGAGCTACACAGAAGTGGTTATCGTCCAACATTATGATTACACTATACTACATAATACTCAACCATTCACTTTTGAAAGGTAATTTTATATTATATAAATTTCATCTCAATTTTAGAAAAATGTTAAAATAAATCCACTTTCCCAACAACTAACCAAATTAAAAAAATCTATACTGAAATATCAAAAAGACAAATTGCACACACTATCAAGTGCTGGAAAAGTGGAGCAATGGGAACGCTCATAAGCTGGAAGAATAAATTGGTCACGATTATTTGAGAGAAACAGCAGGATCTGGAAGGGCCAGCTTAGCATAGGCTGGTCAGTGTACAACAAGTACCAGCTGAAGGAAGTGTCTGCTTTGTGGCAGTGCACTATGCTAGAATACTGCAGTATAAAATGAGAAAGTACAGTTCTTTAATACACAGACACAGGGGAGGAACTATAACACAATGTAGTTCAATTCTGGGGTGGATGGGTGTTAGTTTTATAGTATTACAGCTCATATGAGTCCTAGCTTTAATCATTTACTAATTAGCTATGATTTTAAGCAAATCTGAATTTTATTTCTGTATCAATTCTGAATAGATTTTCCTTTCCACTCAAAGAATATATTTGTACTGGAGGAGGTAGGTAAGATACTGATTTTTGAGTCAGGCAACCATTTTGAGACCGAGTTCCAACCATTTACCCATCATACTTTTAGGCAAATCTGAATTTTATTTCTGCATTAATTATGGAATTTCTTTCCTTTATACTTAAGGCTACAGTTTTGATCTTTGCTTCTAATTATCTGGTCAACAACTCAATTTCATCTAAAAAATATGAAGATTCTATACTACATTTAAAAACAAAACAAAACGAAAACTAAGCTTCTTAAGCTTATGTGTTTACTCACTTCTTTTCCAGGTTCATCTCACACTGTGTCCGCCATACTGCAGAGTAGTTCTCACCTGTTACCTCATCTTAAACAGTCTGTGACAGGTCTTGGCTCAATATACCTTCTTTCATAGATTCACTCTTTTTTTGGCATAAAAAGTGATTTTTCACAGCTTATTGACAAAAGGGTCTTTCCTGTGTAATTATATTCAACATAAGGATTAATGATAGAGAATAAAGCTTATCTTGTTTACGAGAGTAGTTTGATGCATACAATGAATTAGTAAGTTAGCATTCAAATACATACTTGGATTTGATGAACATCTTATTTAAATATTTAGAAATTACTATTTCCAGGACTAGAGAGATGGTTCAGTGGTTAAGAACACTGGCTGCTCTTCCGGAGGCCTTGAGTTTGATTCAAAGAATTCACACGGTAGCTTACAACAATCTGTAGTTCCAGTTTTAGGGATCCTGGTGCCTTCTTCTGTCCTCTCCTAACACCAGGCATATACATGATTCATGAACATGCAGGTAAACACTCATACACAATGCAGGCAGGCAGGCAGGCAGGCAGGCAGGCAGGCAGGCAGGCAGGCAGGCAGGCAGGCAGGAAGGAAACTGCATAAGGAGGTTACTATTTCCTCAACTCTAACCACACTGCTGTTTCAGAATATCTTAGATTCATAAGAAAACTGTTCTTTTGCTTTAGTCACTGGAATCTAATTGAACGTCAAATTTGTCATCTTTGACTAGCCTCACTAGTTGAGAACATGAAGTGACAGCCCAAGGAACTTAAAACCATGCCAAAAGATTGTCCTGTATAGGGGCTGGAGAGATGGCTCAGCAGTTAAGAGGACTGACTCTTCTTCCAGAGGTCCTGAGTTCAATTCCCAGCAACCACATGGTGGCTCACAACCATCTATAATGAGATCTGGTGCCCTCTTCAGGGGTGCAGGTACACATGCAGGCAGAGTATTGTATTCATATAATAAATAAATAAATCTTCAAAAAAAGATTGTCCTGTACAATTGTCTTATACAATGGGTATTGAGTGACTGAGTGAACAAATCAGTGAGATCAACCTAATTCCATAATTTAATTCAATTTATCCTATAGACCCCACAGTGGATATGGAGATAAAAAAGACATGACCTAAACCATCAGGTTATTTATGGTGACAGAGGAGTATAAACAACTAGGACATAACAATTCAAGAATTATACCTCAGTCTCAATTTATTTTCACTATTAAGAAGGCTAGATACAGCAGAAATATAAAATATAAAAACTAAACCTGCATTTTATCATGAAAGGGAATAAAAGATGCAAATATGACATTATTCTGGTGGGAAGAAAACTGGATTACAGAGTGAGTAATCTATAAGGACCAGAGGGCTAGTACTGTCCAATGGCTGATAAATACGGGCTTTGAAAAGTCAAAAGAAAAAAGTCTCTGCTTCTCTATAGGTATATCTCACTTATATTTTAAAATATGAAAATTACCCTTCTAGAAAATACTTAATACGGTATGATTTGTCGTCTATGAATTACTTCCCTTTTGCAAAAACAAAATATAATTTACTTAAGTACCTGTTTTGTTTAATATCATAATCTCACAAAAACAGAAGTGTTCATTTTGGAAATAGAGGAAAACGAAGAAAATAGCATTCATTTAATCAGTAACATCTCTGTCTAGAACAGTGGTTCTCAACCTGTAGATTGTGATCCCCTTGGGTCGCTTATCAGATATTTACAATACAATTCATAACAGTAGCAAAATTACAGTTATGAAGTAGCAATGAAACAACTTTGTGGCTGGGGTTACCACGGCATGAGGAACTGTATTAAAGGATTGCAGCATTAGGGAGATTGAGAACCACTGCAGTAAATCAGGTAGCATTTACTTGTGATAAAATCGGCTGTGTTCTCAGATTTCAAAGCACACAGACGTAGTAAGATTAAAGGTAGTAGTAATTAATTATAAGCAAACCAACATGTACGCTTCACAAAAGACTCATTTTAAACACTTAATTATCAATATTATCCTGGCATTGTTAAAGTTAATTGTAGAGTATTTCCATTATACAAAGTTTCTAAGAGTTTATATTTAAAAAATTAAAGCAAATAATCATCACAAGAGAAATGGTAATTGAAGCATCTTTGTGTTGTATGAAATAGTTTTTGTATGAGATTATTAAATTGAAGATGACATTAGGGAGGATTAAACAGTAAGATAGTGCTAAACCATTAATAATTCTATTAATCTTTGGAAATTAAATCAAAGTATCTGTCCCTTCCACCTTTATATACACATATCATTATTCTCATAGTATTTTATTAAAGTATACACAAATGTTTTCTGTGTAAACTAGGATGTAAGTCTTGTATACATATAAATGTCCTATGCTCTGAAGAAGGCATTTTCTTCTTACTCAAAGAAAGCTACTATAACAAGACGAGATAGTTAATACAGCAGAGTATGAAACCCACTGTGTTCTGCGTTCTTCTGTTTACAGTGGAATGTCATAGCACAGAAAAATCCCTGCCTTAGTTGTAAAACATCCATTAGATTTTATTTCTATGTGAAGAAAAAATGTTTTCTTTTCTTTTCTTTCTCTTCCCCCAACCGCCCACCGGGACAGGATTTCTCTATGTAACAGTCCTGGCCATCCTGGAACTTGCTTTGTAGACCAGGCTCACCTCGAGCTCAAAGAGATCTGCCTGCCTCTGCCTGGGATTAAAGGCATGTGTACTATCATACCCAGCTGAAGAAATAAGTATTAGAAAAGAAATTCTGAATATAAATTTAGTAACAGAGAAAAATCAAGGCAAAGTTTTAGAACTGGAAAGGGTCAAGGTTTGTGCTTAGAAGCCAGGACTCTAGAAGGGAGTGAGTACACATCTGGCTAGAGAGGTGGTGTGGGCAGTGCTGAGGCCATCAGAGAGGGCGACTGTCAATGATTCTCCTGTCCTCTCAGAGACTGCAGGGGCCTCCTAGATAACACACGTAATTTCTTTAGGGAAAGGGGTGGTGTCCAAAGACTGGTAATGGACTTCTTACAGGTTCTGGACAAACAAGAACTTGAAATGAAGAATTTGTTGGGGAAAACTGAGAAAACTGGCAAATTTTGTATTCTGTTATCATACTTGCTATATTCTGACAAGGTTGTGAAAATACAGGGACTTAATCTTCACAAGAAGTGATTTTAAAAGACTCAAAATAGGATTTTAATGAAGCAAGATACAAAACATGTAATGAGTAAATATTTCGATTTCTTTTTAAACTCTCATAATGAATAATCTTTTCTATCCTGGTGATCCAAAGAACTACAGAGTGTATGGGTGAACTTTCGTATACCTATTGTGTAGTAAAGTTTTCCCCTTTTTCTAGTTCTTTACTGAAATAAAGTATCTTTGATTTAAAACACAAATACATAAAATATATGAGTTTTCTAATAAACAAAATTTAAACGTTTACTTTTTGGCAAAAGACAGATATTCTGGAAATGACATTGGCACAAACAGATTATTCTGAAGTAAACTTTTTAGGAGATATATTTGATAAAATTGATTTTCTTGAAGGATTAACTAGTAAGTTGTAGCATGAATTCTAATTGGTATTAATAATAAAATCCTGGAGTCAAATATTAGGGGGTGAAAGCTATCACAGAAGCAGTGCAGCCAGCCACTAGAGAATTCTTACCTCTAAAAATACTCAGACCAAAATGGGCGATCCTGTCCTCTGACTGCTGCCTCAGTCTGTACTGAGCTCCTGTTACCTCCTGCCTTACATCTTCTCTCCTACAAACCACACAATTCCTGTCTTCACCTCCCTAGTGCTGGGATTAAAGGCATGGGATCCCAACTGCTGGGATCACCTTTGTGTGAGCTCTGTTTCTTTTAGACTGGATCAATTTTGTATTGCCCAGGGTGGCCTTGAATTAACAACACAGATCCCTCTGCCTCTGTCTTCCAAATCCTGGGATTAAAGGTGTGTGCCACCACTGCTTGGCCTCTAGTGACTTAGCTTTGCACTCTGATCTTCAGGCAAGCTTTATTTGTTAAAACACAAACAAAATATCACCACAATAAGTGTTAAGTAGCAAGCTGATATTGCCCAGGATGAATACAAAGAGTTGATTGTGCTGGTCCTGATGGCCCACATCTTTAATCCCAGCGCTCAGGAGGCAGAGGCATGAAGATCTCTGTGAGTTAGAGGACAGCCTGGTCTACAAAATGAGTTCCTGGACAACCAGGACTGTTACACAAAGAAATCCCATTTTGAAACCCCCCCCCCCAAAAAAAAATCACTGGAGACTTCAGCTTTCATCGTCTAATTATATAAAAAAAACCTTAAGCAAAACAAAACAAAAATTTCATAAAATCTTCAGACAAAAATGTCTCATTAATACTCCAGTGTTCTCAGGGCTTGTATCTTTTTTATTGTGTGTGTGTATACATATACATGTAAAAATGTATAAATGTGTGTGTTGATGGATCTCAGACGTTAACCTTGTGTGCCATTCTCCAGTAGCCATTTACTGTTTTTCTATATGTGGGTATTGGAAATCAACCTCAGGCCCTCATACTTTCCTGACAAGCATTTACTAACTTGTTTCTTTTGGTTCTTTTTTAAGCATGGGGAAATGATACTCAATTTAACAAGCTTAAAAGCACTGTGCTAGTCAAATTGCACTAGTCAAATAACAGAAAGGTAAAAGAGTGGCAACTACAGAATAGCAGATAACAAAAAGAAGCAATAAACAGACTGGTATTTATGTCTTCTAAATAACAATAGGAAAATAATCTACATAACCACTTAATGTAGTTTTGCAGATGGCTACAGAGACTAGGGAATGACTGAATTAAACTTATTTCCCTAAAAGTTACACACATTTGTTTTAACTGAGCCAAAATGCTTTTTTCCTCAAAAAATAAAAAAATAAAAAAAGAGTGGTGGTGTGCTGGAGCCTAAATATATCAACTACTTTCAGAAACCTTTAGATTCTGTTAAGTATATCCAAAATTAAACATTAAATTGCAACAACTTAAAATTAACTTATAGTAAAAAAAGTGAGTTTCAAATATCTCACCTGCAAAATGTTTGAGACCAAAATGCTTAGTTTAGAGGGTTGCACTTTGGTTTATTCTCACAGAAAAGTCTCCCAGGGATGAGCAACCCCTCACCTGAGACTCTGAGCAGGATGCTCAAAACATGGCAGAGTTTCTCCAGTTGCAGATTAGTATACATTCCTCTTTTTACTACAGCTGTCTACTGTGTATACCTCTGAGGATGTTACAATCTGTATCTGTAGGAGGGAGAGTGAGCAGTGACTATTCAGCTCTTCCCAACACTGCTTTACGCTGACAGTGGGAGAAAGCAAGCCATTGAAGCTGAACAGTGCTACAAATCAAGGTTCCTTCCCTCCAAAGAAACATTTGAAAACAATCTACCTGTACACAAATCTTATGGCATTCTAAAATGTTGATACAGAGAGTTTGCTTAAAATGTATGAGATATTTGAAAAGCTGCTTCCTGAAAACAAGTCAATGATGACATATAGAAAAATAATAATGCTAACAATATAGTAATATATGAAACAGTAATAAGATACTACTTTAAAAATTACATCCATATTGGAATATTCCATAATACAAACAAATGACCACTCTTATTTCATAAAGAAGACTATGCCATCCATCTTTAACCGAATGATACGATTCTTAAAGTCTGTTATCCCGAGGAGACCAACATTTATTAAAGTAAGGTAGAAACTATTAAACAGAAAAAACAGACACGAGGAGGTAAATCAGGAGTTTCAACCAGTACTTCTATGCAATAAAAAACATTCAGAGTTGGGATACTTTCTTCTCAAGAATACAACCAAGTATCTTTTCAACCAAAGAGGCTTATTTAAATTTGGAAAACGAAATAAAATAAGCATATTCATTCAAATGACTAAAAACCCAATTACTTCTAAAGACCTTTTTTTTTCTATTCTTAGAGCAAGCGAATCAATCAAGTGGCACAGAGAAAAGTACAGTAATAATTATAAGATAGTTTCTTGGAAGATGAAATGCCAGCTGCATAGAAGATGTTGTAATTCACGGACTCTGCTTTTTTTGAGGTCTTCCAACTCAATACTAACCAGACCCATCTAGATTAGCTTATGAAATCTGACAAGGGTGCAGCCGATGGCAATAAGGATGCAGAATAGTGATTTTATTTCTTATTTTATGCATTGCAGCCCCAGGGAAAGAGATAACGAGAACAGGAATGAAATCCAGGTCTCCAACATAAAACACTCAGAACATTACTACTAGGTCACCAGGGGAAGAAAAGACAATGCTTGATTTTAAGAGAGTTTGGTATAATAGTTATGGTAGAAAATATTGTTGTGGCTTTCCATGGACAGTAAAGCCTTATTCTCATTAATCAGCAATCTGAATAATTATTCACAAATTGATTATCTTATTGGATTAAAACACTAGCTAAATCATTTTAGAAACTGAATTAAAAGATAATTACCAACTTTTAAGATATCTGGCAATTATAAAATAATCAAAAATAACGTTATAAAATTTATTGAATTTATCTAACACTGCTATCATTTGGAGATTTGTCATCTTTTATTTATTGCTATAAAAATGTTATAGGTGCTGTCATTAATGAAGACTCATGGTAAGTTCTAGAGAAATTACCTAAGTTGAGCCTTTTAAGATCTTAAGAAGGTGGAGTAATTTATTTATTTTTAGATGATGATGATTATTATTATTGTTATTATTGGGTTTTTTTGAGACAGGGTTTCTCTGTGTAGTACTGACTGTCCTGAAACTTACTCTGTAAACCAGGTTGGCCTCCAACTCAAAGATCCATCTGCCTTTCAAGTGCTGGGATTAAAGGCATGCGCCACCACCACCCAAAGGTGAAGTAATTTGTATGGATTAGACGCAGCTTTATAATCTATTTTTTGGGAAAACCTTGAAAGACAACGAAGAAAAGAAATCTTCACAGTGGGCAGAATTATGGGCAGTACACATGGTCATACATTATGTTTGGAAGGAGAAATGGTCAGATATATGATTGTTTGCTGATTCAATGGATTGGCTACATGGTCAGAAACTTGGAAAGAGCATGATTGGAAAATTGGTGAGAAAAATAGCTGGAGAAGTGTGTGGACAGATCTCTGTAAACTGGCAAAGGATATAAAGATACTTGTGTCCCATGTAAATGCTTATCCAAAGGTGGCTTCAGTAGAGGAGGAAATGAGTCATCACAGATAAGATGACCCATTCTGTGGACAGCTAGCCTCTTTCCCCAGCTATCCCTGCCATTGCCCCACGGACCCATGAACAAAGCGGCCATGGGGGCAGAGATAAAGGTTATACATGGGCTCAATAACATAGACCTCTACTTATCAAGGCTGACTTGGCTATAGCTCCTGCTGAATGCCAGATCTGCCAGCAGGAGAGACCAACTTTGAGTGGCAGATACAGCATCATTACTCAGCGTAATCAGTCAGCAAGGCTGACTACACTGGACCACTTACTTCATAGACAGCACAACTCTTTACCCCTTACTGGAGTAGATAGTTACTCTGATTATGGCTTTGCCTACCTGCACATAATGATTCTGCCAAACTACCATCTGTAGACTTACTGAGTGCTATATCCACTGTCACGGTATTCCACACAGTATTGATTCTGACCAAAGAACTTCACTTCATAGTCACAGAAGTGGGACAGTGGACCCATTGGTCTTACCATGTTCCTCCATATCCTGAAGCAACTAGTCTGATAAAAAGATGGAATAGCCTTTTGAAGACACAGTTACACTGCCAAGTAGATGGCAGTAGTCTGGAGGACAGGGGTAGGTTTTCTAGAAGGCAATATAAGCTTTGAATCAGCTTCCAGTATATAGTAGGGTCTCTCACATAGCCACGATTCATGAGTACAGGAATCAAGGGGTGGAAAATGGAATAGTTCAACTCACTATCATCCTTAGTGACCTAATAGGAAAAGTTTTGCTTCCTGTTCCCTTTATCTTGAATCTGCTAGCCTAGAAGTTTTGGTTTCACAGAGGAGAATGTTCCTACAAGGAGACACAACAAACATCACTTTGAACTGGAAGCTTAGGCTTCTCGTTGACTGCTTTGGGCTTCTGATGCCCTTGATTCAACAGGTTAAGAAAGAAATAACGGTGTTAAGGAGGGATAACTGATTCAAGACACTTGCATATATGTATGAAATTATCAAAGAATAAATAATTTTTAAATAAAAAAGTTGGGGATGGAGAGATGACTCAACAGTTAGGAATACTGGCTGCTCTTCCAGAGAACCAAGTTCAACTCAACAGCATTGCAAATGGTAGCTCACAACTGTCCAAACTCCATTTCCAAGAAACTGGCCCTCTTTAGGCTTTGTAGGCATCAGGCACGCATGTGGTATACAGATATGAACACAACCTGCTCTTTCAGAGGGTCTGAGTTAGATTTTCAGCACTCATGTCAGATACCTTACAACGGCCTAATCCAGTTTAGGGGGTTCTGACACCCTCTTCTGGTCTCTTTGGGTATGGACACATATACAGGTAGGATAGAGACACAGACACATAAATAAAAATAAATCTTAAAAATACTAAAATAAAATTATAGAAGAATATTAACACAAACAAAGACTAAAACAAAAATTTACAAAAAATTTCATGTATATAAAATGATAATACCAAGTGAAAATTTTCTTTAGAATTTAAGACTGGTTTAACATTAAAATACTAATCAATAACATTTTCTATACTAATAGATAAAAGAAAAACTACATAATTCTATTAAATGTCAGAAAGAAACTGACAAAAATCTAATTCATGATTAAAACAATATGAAAATTAGAAAAAAAAGAGATTTTCCTCACTTTGATTAAGAGTATCTGATAAAAGTTTCACATTGATACCATAATTAGTGTTGTGAAGACTACCCTAACACACATGCAGGTAAAACCCACACACATAAAATAAAGACAAAAAACTTATTTTAAAAGAATGAAATGGGGGATGGGGACATGGCTCAGTATGAGGACCTGAGTTCAGGTTCCCCAGCAATGATACAAAATCTGGGCATGACAAAGCATGCCTGTAACCCCAGTGGAGGTTGGACTTTAGAGGGGAAAAGACATCAGATCCTGGGGGCTTGCTGCCCAGCCAGTTTAGCTGAAAGAAAACTCCAGGTTCAGGAAAGATCCTGTATAAAGTAAGGTAGAGAAGCAATAGAGGACAGCTATGTGGGAAAGCCAAATGGAGATACAGATAAGAGAAGGGTAGAGTCAGGGAGAGAGATGTGAACCAGTTTCTGGGAAAACAAAACATACTAGAAACAGCTAAAGCCATGAAGTCATGTGGCAAAATGTGGACTAATAGAAATGGGTTAATTTAAATGTAAGCGCTAGTTAGTGATAAGCCTGAGCTACTGACCAAACATTTATAATTAATATTAAGCCTCTGAGTGATTGCTTAGAAGTGTTTGCAGAATGGAGTTGGACAGGGAAATCTCTGTTTACATATGAGTTCTCAAAGCCTGCCTCCACGCTGACATACATCCTCCAACCTCCTAATAGTGCCTCTTCCATTGGGAGCCATTTTCTTTCAAACCAACACATTATCTAAGCACTCAGAAGGCTGAGGCAGGAGTACCACAATGAATTCAAAGTCAACCAACCTGAGGTATAGACTAAGGAAAAAAAAATGAAAGGCAGGCAGTTTTCTTTAGTCACTTCAAATAAACATTTGATTAAAGGCAACAAAAAACCATACAGGGTTTCCTGGAAAACTGGAAAGTAATAGTAAAAATAACAGTGCTATATGTAAATAATCTACATAGAAAATTCTGAATACACAAACACAAGCTAATAGTACTAGCAAGTATGAAGGATAAAAGATCAGTATATAAAATTAGTTATATTTCTAGATATTCACAAATGACAGCAAGAAACTGAATTTTAAAATTACAACACTTATTTATATTAGGGTATAAACTTAATGAAAGATAGTCCCAAATGACTTAAATAAAATAGAACAATACCATGTTTATGAATTAGAATAACTAATATTGTTTAGACAATGATTCTTCCCTAACATAGTTCCAAACAAAGTTCTAGCAGTTCTTTTTAAAGAAAATGACAACTTGAGATGGAGAACACTATGCTATATATATATATATATATATAACATATATATTATGTTATATATATGTTATATATATATATATATATATATATATATATATATATATATAAAACACTATGGGATAGGGAAAGTAAGAAAGTACAGACATATCCAACAGCAGTCTTTAGAGAAGCCCATGGTTCTTAATGCTTTAAAACCAGATCCAGGAATGGCCTGCACAAACTAGCCTAAGAGAAAAATTAATTAGACCACACAGCAAACTCTCACGAGTGCTACAACCAGGAAGCCATCATAAGAAGGGACCCTATTGGGGGCTGGAGAGATGGCTCAGAGGTTAAGAGCATTGCCCGCTCTTCCAAAGGTCCTGAATTCAATTCCCAACAACCACATGGTGGCTCACAACCATCTGTAATGGGGTCTGGTGCCCTCTTCTGGCCTGCAGGCATACACACAGACAGAATATTGTATACTAAATAAATAAATAAAAAAGAAGGGACCTATTGGAGTTGGACAGATGGCTCAGTGGTTAAGAGCACTGGTTATTCTTCCAGAGGACCCAGGTTCAATTTCTAGCACCAGCATGGCAGCTCACAGCTGTTGTTATTCTAGTTCTGGCATACCCTATACGCTCACACAGACATACATGTAAGCAAAACACCAATGCATATAAAATAAAAATAAATAAATCATTAAAGAAAGATAGGGGGCTCTATTGTTAGAGACTCATTTTCCCTGGAGATGAGACAACACAGAAAAACCATAATTCAGGGTTCTAATAGATATCCTGGAATTTGCTGGTAAAACAGTGACATGGGCTAGTCATGGCTTGGGGGGCTGTCCAACACAGACCTAGAACGTATGCAAAGAGGAGCAAGGGCTGTAATAGTAAAGAAAGTGGAAGGTACAATGGTCAATGAGAATCCACTACAGAAGAAGCAGTATCAGTCTTTGGTGGTTGGCTTTGACAGGAGCAAGGTTGATAACTGGAGAGGCTGAAGCTTCGGAAATTTCTTGGCTGTCACCCCTTAATTGACTGCCCCTTGCCCCAGACAGTTAATGTTTTCCAAATGTTATAGATACTCTTGGTTGTCAACTTGGCCACATCTGGAATGAGCTAAAACTGATGGCTGGGTACACTTGTGAGAGATTTTCCTTAATTAAATCATTGCCAGTGGGAAGACCCACTTTAAATCTGAGTCATACCTTCTGTTGGCAGCCTACATAAAGGACATGGAAGAAGGAAGCCCTTGGTCTTTACCTGCTTGCCCTTGCTTTCACTGCCAAGTTTATTCCTTTAGTGACACAAGAGCCTACTTCAGGATTCAAGGATATACCAAATACCAGAGGAGAAATCTTCTACTAGATTCTCAGACTTTCCATTGGTAGATACCCACTGTTGGACTAGCTGGATCACAGCCTGTACACCACTCTAATAAATTCCCTTTATGTACATATATAGATTCATCCAATCAGTTTTGTTTCTCTAGCAGACTCTAATACACTACGTGAGTAGAGTATTTCTAGGGTCCAATGGGACCACTTAGTCAATAAGAAGGTATTGCTGTAGTTCGGACAGGTCACGTAGACTGAAAACTTAAGGATGTGCTGTCCAAGGCTTTCCACAGTCTGTGAAAACTCTACTAGTAAGAAGGACTTGTCATAGCCCTGACAATCACATCCCTATAGGTACAAATATTAAATGCCACCAGGGATAACACAGCCATTCAACTGTCGCATGAATTCTAATTGGTCTTAATAAATAAAACCCAGAGTCAGATATTAGGAGTGAAAGCTGAAGGATCAGAGAAGCAGTGTGGCCAGCCACCAGAGAGACCTTTTACTTCTACCAATGTTCAGACCAAAGGGAAGATCCTGTCCTCAGACTGTCTCCTCAGACTACATCTCAGACTGCCTCAACTCTATGAAACCTCAGAACAAACTACACTGAGTTCCTGTCTCCTCCCGCCTTATATTCCCCTCTCCACCTAGCAATGTCACTCCTGTCTCCACTTCCCTAGTGCTGGGATTAAAGGCCTGGGAACCCAAGTACTGGGATCACCTTTGTGTGAGCTCTATTTCTCTTTTAGACAGCCTCAAATTTGTGTAGCCCAGTGTGGCCTTGAACTAACAGACATCTCTCTGCCTCTGTCTTCCAAATCCTGGGATTAAAGGTGTGTGCTACCACTGCCTGGCCTCTAGTGGCTTAGCTGTGTACTCTGATCTTCAGGCAAGCTTTATTTGTTAAAACACACACACACACACACACACACACACACACACACACACACACAAATATCACTACAGTCAACACTCCCTTAAACTATTCGGGAAAAAAAATGCCTATTAGGAGTTGGGACAAAACCCCAAGTTCTGTCCCCGACATTGCATAAAACCAGGCACAGAAGCACACAAGTAGAGAAAGAAGAACCAGAAAGAATTTCAAGGTCTTTTTCTATCAAAATATTCAAACAAAACACAACAACAAACAACAACAACAACAACAACAAAAACAGAGGCAGGTGAAGCTAATGTTCTAGCCTAGTACAGGCATCCTTCCTGAAGGGAAGAGAAGAGTCATAAGACTCAGGAGAGACTCATAAGACCACTAAAGTTCCACTCAGGAACCTGAATGTAAAGCACTAAACGCTGTAATTCAGAAGGTAGTAACTCAGACAGAACAGCATATAAGTGGGTAGGGTGCATAAGGATACAGCTTTTGTCAGGCATCACATATGGGGTAAACTTTTTGATAGTATTTTTCTCTTTGAGTCAACTCCTGTACACAGTTCCAACACAATCATTGGTTCACTAAGCTAGAATTATTTCTTTGTTCTGCTATCAGTGAGAAAAGACATGTATCGGCTTCTCCTTAGTATAACATCCTGTAGCTACATCTCCCCCACACAGGAACTTCTCATCCCTATTATACCTTTCAATACTATGATGATATATCTCTCATTGTTTTTATTTTATTGATTTTAAGTGTTATTATATTATTTGCCCTACATATGCAGACAAGTGTTCTCTCTACCACTAGTCTAGGCCCACCTCTAATTTTTAGATTTTCTTTTTGTCAAGACAGGGTCTCACTATGTATGTAGCTCTGGCTGTGCTGGAACTCACCGATATTCTCCTGTCTCTGCCTAAGTGCAGGGATTAGAGCTGTATGCCGCTATGCCAAGCTCAGCTGTAAATTTTTTTTAAAATTCAACTGAAAAAAGTGTTTTTTCCTTTATAATCTTCCTCCACTTTATTTCCCTTTTTGCTTCATTTTTTCTTCTTCCTCTTTCCCTTTACCTCCTTTCATCGTCCTTTTGAAATGTTATCTATTGACTGATTAAAGTGCCAGGAATAGGATTCAGGGCCTTGCATAACCTAGACAAGCCATTTACCACTGACTATACATTCATTTCTTCCTTTATAAAAAGATAATCATACATTCATTATAACATCTAGGTTATTCTATATTAATTTTGCACCCTTTTTTATATGATGCTGGTTTTTACTATGTTTCTTTAATTTGCTTATGTTTTCACTTATTTGTTTCTCAGTTTTTCTTTTTTTCTGACTTGTTTTGTTGTTCCTTATTTTCTTCTTCTGTAAGGTGATCAAACCTGGAACTCAAGTACTCTGAATGGGTGTTTTGTCACTAGCTTACACATCAATCCAGCTGAGAAATTGTGCCTTGTTCTAGCCATGGCCTTAGCTGTACTCAAACCTTGGGATACTACAACTTAGAGAACAGGGGAGGTAAAAGCCCTCAGCTGACTAACTGGATCCAACCAAGCAAAACTGATGATTGATATCCTATTCCCGTATATTCACCCCTATAACAACTGCAGGGAGAAACAGCACCAGTGTTGTGGATCCCATACTTACAAGGAACCTTGATCTTTCTCAGCCCTTTAAAAGAGTGGCTTTTATGAATATAAATGAATGTCAAAAATATACAAATAGCTGAATGAATTTAAAAATACAGGAGATGAGCGAGACACTCAATAAAGAGAGATTTTGAATAAGATCAAACAGAAATCTTGGAAGCAAAAAACTCAACAGATGAGATTAACACACACACACACACACACACACACACACACACACACACACTTCAGAGCCTCCCTCATCAACAGACTAGATGAAACATAATAAAAAGCATCAGGCCAGGCTCAAAGTCAAGGCTAATTAGTTATAACCTTCAGACAGTTAATACAAAAAGTAGGAATGACTAGAACATAGCAGATCTCAGACTCATCAAAAGACAAGCGAGACAAGGAAAAATACAATCATAAAATGTGTGAAAGCAGCAAATAAATGAGAAATAAGGGGGAACCAAATATTGTCAATACAGTAAGTTATAAACCATTCATTTCAACAATAATTATGTAAACAGTTTTAATTCTCCAAGTAAAAGATGCAGGGTGACTACATTTAAACAAAGATTCAACAATGTGCTGCATTCAGGAAGCTTGCCTTACCAGTAAAAGCTGGAAGTAAAACGATGATAAATAATATTTTAGGAAAATAGAACCCTTAAGTCAGGTGTAGTTACACTCATATCTACTAGGACAGACTTTAAGCCAAAATTAAGAGAGAAAAAAAAGAAGGTACCACATATGCATAAAGGTAATACTCATCAGAGGATATAATGATTATAGACATACATACACTGAACTTGCAACACCCAATTTTATAAAACTCTGCTGGACATAAAGTGAGAATCAGAGCAAATCAACAACAGTGGAAATCTTTACTCTCATAGTGACCATTCAGACAAAAACAGAACAAAGGGCTGGAGAAGTGGTTAAGATCACAGACTACTCTTCCAGAGGACCCGAGTTCAAGTTCTACCACTCACATGGCAGCTCACAACTGTTTGTACCTCAAGTTCTAGGGGACCTGACACCCATGGCAAAACACCAAAGCACATAAAATAAAATGAAATCTTAACAATTTTAAAAACTGAATTTGTTGCATCTTAGCAGATTATAATGGAACTAGTTTATAAAATCAATAGCAAGAGAACTACATACAGATATCATGCAAAACACATAGAGCCTGACCAATAATATACTTTGAATAAAACTAGGCCATTGAAAAAATGGAGGGAATTCCTATAATTAAATTAAAATTGAAACAATATATAAGAATGTGTGAGAAGTAGCAAATGTATAAAAACAGAATATTCTCAAATAACCTAGTGATTTGTCTCAAGTAGAATAAATTAAAATCAGTAAAGGAAATTTAAAAAAAGATCAGGGCTGAACTCAATGAAACAGACACTAAAATAATAGAAAGGATCAACGAAACAAAGTTGGCTTTTGGAAAAAAATGAAACTAGCAAACTTGGGCAAACTAACCAAAGGAAAAAGAGAAGACCCAAATCTGTAAAGTTAGGGAGAAACAGCAATTCTAACAGGTATCACTTAAATCCAGAGGATCATTAAGAAATATTCTACACAGTTATATTCCAATAAAATAGGAGGTTCAGAATAACTAAGACAATTTCCAGACACATATGACCTTCTAACATTTAAAGCAAGAAGATGTAGCCCACTTAAACAGATAAGTAGCATCCAATGACATTGAGCAATAATGAGATCTCCTAACAAAATAAATCAAGCTGGATGAATGCACTGCCGAGTTTTCCAGACCTTTAAAGACAAACTAATGCTAGTGCTCCCAAAATGACTCTATATAGAATAGAAAAGTGAAGGACAGGTTCTGAACTTACCCTACAAAGATAAAATCCCCTCATAGGACAAAAGACAATTTGTGGGAATTGGTTTTTTCCTTCCATCATGTGGGTTCCAAAGATTGAACCTGGACCATCAGGCTTGGTAGCAAGTGCCTTTATCCTCTGAGTTCTCTTGCTGGCCGTTATTCTAACCCTTTATCTTTGCAATTGTCAACAAGTTTACTATATAATAGTTCTCTGAACTGTGTAACGACAGTGAATTACTTTAGGTTTCTTATTCAGTTAAAACAAGTGTAAACATTTATTTACACACAGAGAAATGGTGTTGGTTTGCAATCTCAGAATGTGGGAGGTAGAGGTAAAAGGATAATAGATTTTGGGCTAGCCTTGGCTACACAGGTAGACCAACTTTTACAATAGCAGCAAACACACAAACCAGTTATCAAACATCTGCTGGGTGGGGCTACAGCTCATGGTTGTGCTTCCTGGTTTCTGGATTTGATGTCCATCTTCAAATCAACTTTTAAAAGTTTAATTACCTGCTTTTTCTGTGTTCTGCTCCTGTTTTCCAGCCAATCATCCATTTGCTCCTCTATTTCTTCAATAGAAGTCCCATGATCGTAAGACTGAATATATGCATTTTCCAAAGGCATATATACAGGAAATTCTGGTTTCAGTTTTTTAACTTTAACTTTCTTTTGCTCTAAAAAGAATAAGTAAAAGAACCAGTTATTGAGATTTGTTCAGAATAAAAAGAAATTAAAAATATTCTAACACTGTATTCATAGAATAGATCTTTGAAGAACATGTTATTTTATCAAGACAGAATTGTTTGTTGTAAATAGCTACAAGCTCTACTGAGCATTGATCATTAAATTATTTAATAACAAACTCAGATGCTGTCAATGTGATTGTGACATGATCACACTATCTGTTTGCATATACTTTTAGTCTTCAAAGTACCTTTCATTAAAACATTTTGTTTGGGACAATGGAAAGAGCGTTAATTTAGTGTCTTATTTTTTTAATGATTAATTTTTATTAATGTGTATATGTATGTGTCTATGTGAATGTGTGCCACATATATGCAGGTGCTCACAGAGGCCAGAAGAGGGTGTCAGATGCCCTGGATCTGGAGTAACAGGCAGCTGGTCAGCCAGTTGGTGACTCATCCAACCTGGATGCTGGTAATGGAAGCTTGGGTCCTCTGGAAGAGCAGGAAACATTCTTTCGTTGTTTTTGTTGTTATTTTGTTTTACTTTTTTTGAGACAGAATTTCTCTGTGTAGCTGGGGCTGTCCTAGAACTCACAATGTAGACCAGGCTGGCCTCAAGCTCAGAGATCGACCTGCCTCTACCTCTTGAGTGCTGGGATTAAAGGTGTGCGGCACCATGGCACTCTTAGCCATTGAGCCATTTCTACTACCCTCAATTTCTTAATCATATCCTTATTTCACATTAGTTACATATTAATGATACACATTTATATTTTCAATATTTTATAAAGAAAATCGGATCTGGGAACATCAGCCAAATGTTGCATAAAAATATTTCCAAGGCTATTAATTCATGGTTACACATACCTTTAAAACCATTATTTAGGAGGCAGAGGCGGGCAGCTCTCTATATGTTCAAGGCCAGTCTGGTTTATACAGTGAGTTCAACCATAGCTACAAAGAAACCCTTTTTAAAAGAAAAAAAGAAAAAAAAAAAGCCGGGCAGTGGTGGCACACGCCTTTAATCTCAGCACCAGCTGCTGGATAATTCGCCTTTCAGATGACAACTGGGCTAGGCACCAAGCTGGACACAGGAGACGGCCAGTTCAGGCTATGCACCTGCTATTGCTAGGAGTCTAAGTCTTCCTTTTAGATTCCTAGGAGAGTCTTGGGCCAGGTTTTTACCTGGCCCTGAAATGCTGCCCCTCTCCCCAGTGGTCTCTGCATACACCCCCAACCTCATCACTCATGTTCCCATCCCCACCTGCCCCAGTCTACTCATGAAATCTCTGCTATCTCCCTTCCCCAGGGAGATCTGGTGTCCCTGAGTATAGGTTTCTTATTTTGTGGCCTTGTGGATTTATTCATTTGGATTGTCTAGTCATGACCTTTACTACTTTTTCTCTTGGATTGCCCATCCTCTTATTTATAAAACTAATCACTTTCTTTAATTTCTTTATTAATTTTCTGTTTGCCCTCTGAGTTGCAGATACTCTTTCCAAATTTGTTATCTCTTGGTGTTAATGCTGTCCTTGTCTTTATTATGGTATTTGGGTTTGTGATTTAAGTTAAGATTTCCTCTTACTTCATATAGCACACACATGATTTTTAAGTTAATCTTTGTAAGATTTTTGGAATTCCATTTTTAAAAATCTATTTTCTTTTCTAGATGGAATTTATATATCATTATAAGACTGTGCTGGTTTTATTTCATATGAGTATTTAGTTTTGTTGGCATCCATTGTTAAACCGTTTTCCCTCTGAACTGAAAGGTTTATGGATTATCTATTTTTAATCTAGAGATTTGATGAGTTTTTTCACAGTGGCATTGTGATACTCACATGCACACAAAAATATCAGATAGTAAAAATGTGGTTGTGAGGCCAGGGGAGTTTGCAGATGAAAGAGAAGCAGCCTCTCAGTGTTGTCACTAAGGGGAATACCATCTGTTGTCTGAAGATAGACCAGACAGTGACATTATAGGAGCATCATAGGGCGTGCTGACACAAACTGAGAAACTGAGATCACTGCAGTGCTGCTGTTGCTTGTTGATGTCTGCAACCACCATAGTATTTGCCTTGATGGAAATACCTTTTTTTTTTTTTTTCCGGAGACAGAGTTTCTCTGAGCTTTGGCACCTGTCCTGGAACTACCTCTGTAGACCAGGCTGGTCTTGAACTCACAGAGATCCTCCTGCCTCTACCTCCTGAGTGCTGGGACTAAAGGTGTTTGCCAACTGGCTATCTCTGACTCTTTTATAGGCTTTTGGGACCCTATTTCTCACACAGGTCACCCTGCCCAGCCTTGATACATGGGGGGATCCTTAGCCTTCCTGCAACTTGATATGCCATGTTTTGTTTGTACTCATGGGAGACCTGCCCTTTTCTAAACAAAACAGAGTAGACTGGGGGACGGAAACAGAAACGGGATGGGGAAATGGGAGGGGAGGAAAAAGGGGAAATCATGGCCAGAATGTAAAATTAATGAATTTATTTTTAGGGGCTGGAGAGATGGCTCAGCGGTTAAGAGCACTACTATTCTTTCAAAGGTCCTGAGTTCAATTCCCAGCAACCACATGGTGGCTCACAACCATCTGTGATGAGATCTGGTGCCTTCTTCTGACCTGCAGGCATACATGCAGACAGAATACTGAGAATATTGTATACATAATAAGTAAATAAATCTTTAAAAAATAAAAAAAAATAAATTTATTTTTAAAAATGGGGAAAAAGCCTATACTCTCAAACTAAAGAAATGAAAATTCAAGTAATACCATGTATGATTTAAAACCTATCATGAGGGTACAAATTAAAAAAAAATCTAGTAGCATATACTTCCGGCAGAGGAAAGGCTCTTTCTAGAAATGTGAATTATTCTGTTATAATCTTGTGGGATAGTAGTCTAAGAAGATCTAGTAAGATTAAATATATAAACCTTTTCTGGGCATAAAAATTTTGAATGTAATTGCATGCACATATACACGTATGTATGTGCTTTTTTTGTGTGTGTATGTGTGAGACTATTTTCTGTTTATAGAGATACTAGTTAACAGTAAATGCCTTCTAAGAGACACAACTACATAATTACTGATGTATTTATCTACATGAGGAAATACTAAATCAAATTGAAGCAGAGATACATTAATAATTTTATGGGTATGTCAGTAAATTTAAGTAGCAAAAGAAAAACCAGAAAAGCATATGGTTCCATATTTTAAAGCAAAATCATGCTTTTACATATTCTTACATTTATTCATGTTTACACACAC
Source organism: Arvicola amphibius (assembly GCF_903992535.2). Classification (NCBI taxonomy): domain Eukaryota; kingdom Metazoa; phylum Chordata; class Mammalia; order Rodentia; family Cricetidae; genus Arvicola; species Arvicola amphibius. The sequence continues at coordinate 94,075,703 of NC_052052.2, read as the reverse complement.
ATACCTGATTATTCCATAAGGTTGGATATTCTATAAAACAGATGGCTATATGAAGGCATGTAGGTAATGAGATGAAGGAGAGGGTGCAGTGGGCACCAATACAGAGAAGCAACACCAGAGTGAAAACAAGTCCACACATGGGAAGGTAGGTTTACATGTCTTATGGGAAAACTATAGACATAATGTACAAAGCTGTACAACATAAATCTATTTGTAAACGCAGGCTCCTAAAACCAATAAACAAAAGCTTAGTAAATATTTACTTAATTCTGTGCTTTTAAAATAATTCATGAGTTTGCACCATCCAACATTTTGCACTTGGCAAAATTTTATAAATGAAAAGGCAAGTATTTTCAAAACTAAATGTCCAGAAAACATGCCTAAGTGGCCCAAAGATTTCTATTTGCCAAGTACTTTCAGTATCCCTCCAATAATTGTGATTCAATAAAACCTACATAGTTAGTACTGGTACAAGCACAAGAATTTTGGAGGTAATAACATCAATTATACTTTACTTAAGAGAACAAAAATCTAAAATTTTTCTTTTTAGCAGCATTGTGAGGCTTATTAACAAAACTTATGGGTTAATAAAAAACACAGTATCTGGATGCTGCTTGTGTAAATCTTACTCAAGTTTTTATTAAATTTTGATTGTAAGGCTACAGAGATGTCTCAGCAGTTACGAGCAACTAGTCTTCTAAAGGACCTAAGTTTGAATCCTGTGGTGGTTCACAATGTCTGTAACTGTGGCTCCAGGGGCAAACCAACACCTCTGGTCTCTATGCACCTGCATTCACATACACACACCTACACTGATGTGGGAGGGTCTTCTGTTTTGTATTGATTTTGTATTGATTTTGTATTGAAACCGTCTTGGCTTTTTGATAGGGCAGAAAATTAGGTAAGCAGAGTAGAGAGAACAGGATGCTGGGAAGAAAGCAGAGACAGGCAGACGCCATGAAGCTCCAGCCATGAAGCTCCAGCGCAAGATGGACGTGGGTTAGAATCTCATCCTGGTAAGCCACGACCCAGTGGTGATGCACAGATTACTAGAAATGAGTTAAAGCAAGATGTGAGAATTAGCCAAAAAGAGGCTAGAACTAATGGGCCAGGCAGTATTTAAATGAATACAATTTGTGTGTTGTTATTTCGGGTGTAAAGCAAGCCTGCGGCCGGGAGCTGAGCGGGAGCCGAGCGGCAGGCTGTCTTTTACAAGTGGCACTCCAACATGGTTAACTAACGCCACGTAAAACCTGAAAGGGCTTTTAAAAGAATTCTAGACACAAATATAGAGTTTAACACAGCTTTTTGCTGTTTGCTAGGGCGTGCTGTAGAGAGATTTCCTGATTCAGCAACAGCACCAGAAAAAAAGCTGCCCCATTTTAAAATGTGGCTTCTTGGGCCCTGCTGCGGGTGCAAACTCCGGCTATTGTGTGTTTGTGTGTCCGCTCCGTATCAGGAGGAAAATAAAAATAGCTGAGACCATGCCCTTGGCAGAATCAGGCTTGGTCAGGCATGGTGGATTTCTGCCACCACACAGAGAGACGTTTTCAGGCTGCGCAGGGCTCTGCCTGGCAGATTAGGCTGTAACTCAGATAAAAAGCTCATTCTCAGAGTTAAAGTGCTGAGTGCGGCTCCTACCTGGGGGGGAGGGGGGGGGAGGAGGAGCCGCGCAGTTTTAAAATGCAGGCTGGGCCATGCTCCTACTGCAACCTCTGTCTCTTGCGGGAGACAGAGAATTTGGATGGGGTTTTGTGAGTAAAGTGCTAAGGCTGGCTTGATGGCAATGTGGACTGCTGTGTGCCTGGAACTGTGCGCAGCTCAGGGGCACCGAATGGATGCGAGGCTGCCCCAAGTTGAACTGTGCTGATCTCAGGCAGGAACTGTTGTAATTATCATAATAACAACGCAGTTAAGGTTTAGACTGGGCAGGAAATAGGCAGTACCATATTACCTCTGCATGGCGCAACTTAAGTTTTTAAGAAGTGCTTACCATTTTAAGAAGTGCTCCTGGACAGTAAAAAAGTTACAGGCAATGAAATAGGACAAATTCAGACATAAAAGACCTCTAAATGGGTCATAGTGTTAGACATATGTAGGCTTGGGAGAGAGAAGAAAAAGAATATATAGAACAAAGTTAATGCCTTAATAAAAGGGTAAAGTCTTTAAAGAGACTTTATTATTTATTTATTTATTATTTATTTATTATTTAAAAGAAATAAAGAAAAATAAGCGACGTAAAAATGGAAAATTCAGAGAGTTTGGATTCTGTATATTATATTTTCTTTGAATGTTTTGACTGTGAAGGAGCTAAGTACAGAGAGACATTTCATTATATGGGCTGCCAAGCTAAACCAGAATGGATATCATAAGGGTATTATGACTTCAGAATTTGGGTTTAAGGATATGATGCTTTCAAAAAGAGGGTCTTCTTTTGTTTTCACAGAGGATGAGACCCTGTGGATTGCTTCTGTCCCGATATGGTATGATAGACCATGCCCTCCTGAAAGATCACCATAAACACCTTCAGAAAATTACTTTGCTCAACTGCTGACTGAGAGCAACCTAGCACACAGGATACACCATAAAAGACCTGATTAATAGAGCCCCTATACAGCAGGAAGAAGTTTGGAGAAAAATAACTACGTCCACATTCCCAAATGTTATTTATAAATGTTCTTTTATGATGAAAGGGGGATATGATATACATATGAATAATTAATTGGTATAAATTTTGCTTTATTGGTATAAAGTTAAGGTCAGTTTTGTTTTATATATATATGTGTGTGTGTTTCTGCTCTTGACTGAAGTATTTTGATTGTGTAGTTCATTTAAAAATGTAACGCTTAATTAGGAAATATAGGTTGTTAATGGCTAATCATCGATAATAGTCAAGCTTGTAGTCATGTTAGTTAGATTTTCTAGATATATAGAGATATATTTCAGTTACATAGGCATTCTTCATCTCTTTCAAAGACTATAGAATTTGGCATTTAAAATGTTTTAATAACTTAGGGCTTTTCATGACAATGAGACACGTCTGCTCCTGGCAGCACCAATCTACTTCAAGAGGACGATGGGCATCGAAGAGGCTCCTTATGGAGTTTGATAGCCATATGGTCTTTCAGGGTTCCTGATTCATGAAAGAGTCTGTAAGACATACTGTAGGACACAACAGATACTGACTGAACTGCCTTAGAAATTTTCTGCTTCATGGAAATGTCTGCTGGATACTATAGGCCTGTAGGCCGAAGATGGATGCCCCAACAGTACAGAGGAACTTTGGGTGACTGTCCAGGCAGCGAGTTGTCTCTGTCATTTCTAGAGTTTTAGAAGTTGCTTACTTCTTGTTTACTTAGGTAATATTATGTCCTTCTGGAGTCTTTGAAGGAGTTGAAGAATGGTTAGTTATAGTTATAGTTTTCCTTTGTTATGATTAAAGATAAAATAGATATAAATATTGTAACTGTAATTCTTGCTTGATAACTGTTTAGCTATATGTAATTTTACTATGTTAAAGTGAAAGCCTTTCTTTTTTGTTTAAACAGAAAAAGGGGAAATGATGTGGGAGGTTTTGATTTCATTGGTTAAATAAAGAAACTGCCTTGGCTTTTTAATAGGGTAGAAAATTAGGTAGCCGGAGTAGACAGAACAGGATGCTGGGAAGAAAGGAGAGACAGGCAGATGCCATGAAGCTCCAGCCCAAGATGGATGTCGGTAAATATCATCCCGGTAAGCCACAACCCAGTGGTGATACACAGATTACTAAAAATGAGTTAAAGCAAGATGTGAGAATTAGCCAAAAAGAGGCTAGAACTAATGGGCCAGGCAGTGTTTAAATGAATACAGTTTCCATGTAATTATTTCGGGTAAAGCTAAGCGGGAGCCGGGCTGCAGTGCGCCGCTCCTTTTACTACACTATACACTATTCTAAATAATAAAATATTTAAGAATTACCTCAAGATTTGTAGACTACTGAAAGAGAAACATGGACATCAACCCAGGCACAAAACTTTTTACCTATAATCTGTACTGCCTGCAAAATATGCTAAGACAATGGTGGTACAAAACTCGTGGGATTAGCCAACCATTGTCTGATTTGATTTAAGGCTCATTCCACTAGAAGGAACACATACCAGACAGTGCTTGGGTAAGCAAGAACCAGAGACTAGATAGCCCCAATACACAGGGTAAAACCAAACACAACTGATCATAAAACAATAACCACAACAAAAAACCCCACAAACACACAAAAAAATAATTCCAATTGATATCTGCTATTTTCAGAGAGGTTTCCTCTGGCAACAAATGAGAACAAAATACAGAGACACACAGCCAGACATTTTGAGGAGAGAATCTAAATGAGAGTTCCCCATCAAATCCTTCCCCTCAGAGCTCATGCAATCTCAAGGAAGATGAAGCAGAAAGACTAAAGAGCCAGAGGGGATGGAGGACACCAGGAGAACAAGGCCCTCTGAATCATGTAAGCTCCTGGAGACTGGAGCAGCAAGCACAGGGCACACATGGGTCTGCACTAGGTTTTCTGTGTATATATTATAGCTATTAGCTTACTATTTTACAAGACTTCTAACAGTGAGAAAGAGTGGGCCTCTGACTCTTGTGCCTACTCTTGGGACTCTTTTCTTCCTGTTGGGTTGCCATATCCAACTTTGATATGCAAGTTTTTGGTTTATTTTATTAAATTTTATTTTGTCATGTTTGGTTGTTATTTCTTAGAAGTATGTTCTTTTTTAAACTGTACAATGCAGAAAATGATTAAACTGACAAAATTAAGGATTCCTTGCAGCTGGGTATGGAGGTGCACATCTTTAATCCCAGCACTCGGAGGCAAAGGCAGGTAGATCTCTGTGAGTTTAAGGTCAGCCTGGTCTACAAAGCAAGTTCCAGGACAGTCAAGGCTCTGTTTCAAGGCTCTGTTACATAGAGAAACCCTGTCTTGAGAAACCAAACCAACCAACTAACCAAACGTAAAGATTCCTTTTATGTAACCATTAAACTATATCTTAAAATATGTGACAGCTTCTGACTCTGCTAACAGTGAGTGTAATAGCTCTTTACTGTTCTTAACACTGATACTCCCACCTTTTCTAATAAATCATTGATATGAAAAACCAAGATGGTTTTATAACACAAACCTCATATGAACGCTAGGCTAGTTAGTGATGAACTGCTATGAGTTTTATAAGGTTGTTTATTACATATCTTTACTAAAGAAGTAAAAAATTCCAGATGCTTGTCTATTTAAAATTTTGTATTTCTTTACATAATTTTTCATTAAGTAGCAAAATAAGAAAACAGAATTTTTAAACCTGGTAATTTTAACTGAACAGAATTTTATTAAACTGAAAAGAATCCAGTTAAACAAATTTTAAAAAATGTTTACAGACCTCCAATGTAGATTTCATATTGTGATAAACATTTCATGTTTACCTCTAATTTTCATAAGGGCAGCATATATTCTTAATCTGCTATTATTCAACAACTTCAATATATACTACAAAATTTTAAAGGTTGATTTGTTGTAAAAATTAAATGAAAATGACAAGCTAAGAAGAAAGCAATCAAATGTAGTAAACTTCTACTGTCTTAACAGGTAAATTTGGGATTACTTTTAAGACACTGTATTTTCTTACAGATTCATTTAACTTCTGACTCACTTAAAAGGTTTAAAAATGCTAACTTTATTTAAAAGTAACAATTTTATAAAAATTACATTTAGAGTTTCATTTGCCTACTTTTACTGCCTAACACACACAGTTAGCAACCTTTATACACAATCCTCTATCATCTCGATTATTTTTACAGTCATCTACTTTAAATAATTATACAGTTTTTGATGTGGGATTCCCCTCTGTATGCTGTGAATACCATTGGTTAATAAAGAAACTGCATTGGGTCTATAGAAGAGCTATAGAGAAACAGAGCTAGGTGGGGAAAACTAAGCTGAATGCTGAGAGAAAGGAGGCAGAGTAAAAGAGAAGCCATATAAGCCCCGCTGCAGCCAGATGGAACTTTACCTGGTAAGCCACTGCCATGTGGCGATAAACAAATGAATGGAGATGGGTTAAATTAATATGTAAGAGTTAGCCAATAAGAACCCAGAGCTAATGGGCCAGGCAGTGATTTAAATAATATAGTTTCTGTATGATTATTTTGGGGGCTGAGCAGCTGAAAACCAATAAACAGCCTCCTTTCCACAAGCTTTAAGTATCATTTTGCTGTTAGAAGTTTTTGAACTGAATTACATGCTTCTTGAGACAGGGTACTGTACAGAGATGCTCAGCTGGCATTCACTACTATTCATAGGGTTATATACATTCATCTACTCATCCACTCACCATTTACTGTGTGCCAGGACACTGCTCACTATTGTAGACACAAAGTGAAAAAGAAACCATTCCTCTTCTAAAGCTGCCCAGACACAAGAACAATTGTGACAAAAAAACTTCCCCTAAAAATAACTATGTCTTGAAAACACAACAGTGAACAAAATAAAGTCCTAACATTTGTAGAGTTTATATCTACTGAGAGAAAGTAGATATAAACAGAACTAATAAATTCTGCTGAGTGGTAATAACTGCTGTGAATAAAATAAGCAGTATGTGTAAACCATGGACATGTGGGAAAGACAGACATGAAACAGTCAAGAAATGTTTTTGTGTTCCATGGAAGATTCCTATATTTTCTGTTTTGTTTCTTAAAATTTGAAAACACGTGTTTTTTTTTTTTAAATTTTATGCATACAGGTACTTTCCTTGTGTGTATAGCTGTGCACCACTCATGTGCATGGTACGCGTGGATGCTAGACCAGGGTGTCAGATTCAGACTCCCTGGAATGGGTGGTACAGATGACTCTGAGCTGCCATGTGGTGCTGGGAATAGAACCTGGGTCTTCTGTCAGATAAGCCAGTGGTCATAACCTGAGCCATCTCTCCAGTCCTGTTTCTATTTCTTTAAGGCAGGATCTTGCCGTAGAGCTCTGGCTGGCCTGGTACTCAATATGTAGTTCATGGTCTTCAAGGAGTATGCCTTCTGTCTCAACTTTCTGCTGGGGTTACAGGTAGGAGTCCCCATGCCAGCTTCTTTTCAATATTCTCATAATTTATTTGAGGAGGTTTGTATTACACAACAATATTACAAAAGAATCATAGGTTTTCAAAACAAAAACGATTTTTGCCAAGTTTATCCACTGCTATAGTACAATATTAACATACAGTTTGTTAACATAACAATAAAAGTATTAATATATTGTTATTCATAGCATTAAATATTAATTATAATTTTAGTACTGAAAGACTATTCGTTTTTGCAGATTTGAATGGTCTCAACTTGAGTTGTATGACCCCAGGTTGATTCACCTATCCAGATAATGGATTTTGTGTGGCTCAATAGCAGTATTTTTCATGTGTATTATAGTAAATACAAGTGACTCCATTTGAAAATACAGAAAATTCAACGAATGTTAAATTTAAAGGAAAATTTGAATTTTGATTAGTTTTATATGAAATTGTTAATAAAATAAACAATATTTAAAACTCACTTTGAAGTGTTTCCATGTGAATTCTAGCCAATGCATCTTCTTTTTCCTTTAATTTTGTCTCCTTGTATTTTGCATAAAACTGCCCAGCATCCTTAAAAAAGAAGTTACAAGTAAATTAATATAAAAATAATTTTGTTTTGACAGTATGCTCTCTGTAACTTTCTTTTAGAACAATGCACTCACTCTCCATGAGAGCCTGCCTTCTGTTCTCTAATGACATGATGAGCGGAAGAGACTGAACAAACACTTCTCTGTAATGTCTCTTGCCTGGAGAACCAAGTTCAAAAAGTTCATGGGTGTAATTTTAAGTAAACTTTTCACACATGAAAAGGAGGATTTCCCTTCCAATTCTCTTCCACTGTTTGCTGTCTCCCCAACACCATACAGGCAGCAGAAAAGTGTACTGACTGAACCAAGAATCTGCCGTAGAATTACTGTGACCAACTAGCACTAGTACGTTGTTAGTCACAGTAAGTAAGAACATGGTAATTTTTGTGTTACTACTTTAGTTCCAGATCTTCAACACTACTGAGGATGAGGCAATTCAGCTCTGAATAAAAGCTGTCACTTTTTTTTCTATGACCCTCAGAGAAGACTGTACCAGTTGCCATAAAAAAATTGAAGATATAAATTACACAGACACTCAGGTGTAAGCATCCAGTGGCTAAAGTCTCAGTGAGTGGCACATAGTCAAGTGCTCAGCAAGGTTCTTATATAAAAGGCTAGGTGTCATATACTGACAGAGATGAACATAAACTTGTTGATTCTCTAGGCATATGACATTCCTAACAATGAAAATCAACAAAGTAGATATTTCCACACTCCTTGATGTCTCATACATTTCAGAAATATCAGGCCACATTGTGTTTCCATACTTCTGTATTTGCTTTACCCTCAGGTTGGACTATTTTGATCCTTGCCATTATTTTAACAAATGCCTTTTTATACTAGGAAAACCATGCTCAAACACCATTGCCTTCACCTTCTCTAGCAGATCAAGTCTCAGTACTTAACAACTCACATGCCTGTATCATGTTATATATAGTATTACCTAGAAGATGGAACATTTGAAACAAAACAAAGATCTGGCACTCTGTGTTTACTGAACTGAATAAAATTGGAATACATGTGAAATCTTATAAAGAAGGAAATGAAAGGGCATGATTTGAGTGAAGACAGTATGGAAAGATGTAGGTGTCAAGTCCTAGATCAAATACAGATACACGAATAACCCACCTTATTTCATTCATGATTGTAAGCAAATAAAGGTATTTCATGGGGTCTGTTTCTTGGGATTATAATGATCTCTTCCACCAGATAATGAATTAGGGAAACTATACAGAGACTTCCTAAAACATTTGAATACATAGTGAAAATATTCCTTTTTAGCCTCTCAGTCCAACTTTTGTGTTCTTAATTTCTAGTACAAGCATTTTTATAAACCATATATACAAATGTGTAATCAAAATACTATAGATGGTAATCCATCCAGCTTACTCATCCTCCCACACCGATATATACATAAATTATACCTACATCTCCTTAAGGTCTGGGTTAAGGTTTTATGGTCCCTTAACATTTTCCACCCCACTCCCCTAAAAGACTCAACCCTAAAGGAGTATTACTTTGTAACAAGTCATATCAGTCATTTATACCTTGGTGTGAATGAATGAATGAGTTTATTAGCTTCTTTCCACAGAGTAGGTTTTAAGAGTAGGGAAGAAGAAAAGCCCAGGAAGGCATTGCTCCTTGAGGGGAGTAGGAAATGTGGCACCATGCAAAAAAAAGAAGGGCACAGATTAGTTATTTATGAGGTGAAAGAGTATAGATTGAAATATATCATCATAGTATATTGTATAATGAGATATAGTATTTAAGAGGACAGATTTGATTTTTGAGACAAGATCTCACTAGATAACCCAGCAGGCCTTGAACTCATGGTTCTCCTTCCTACCTTAGCTTCTCAAAGTGCTGGGTTACAGGCATAAATCAACACGGGAGAGAAGGTTTTGGAGTCTGCCTATCATTTTTGAAAAAGTCAGCTCTTCTATTTTACCAGCAAGGAGACATTCAGCAAACTGTTTCTCTACAGGTCAGTGTTCTCATTCATAAACAAGAATAATAAGAGTTTCTAATTCAAAGGACTGTATAAAGATATAACATTTTACTATTTAAGAGACACTTAGGATGCCACTTGCACAGTTGGGTCTTCCATATATTAGCTTCTTTTTAAAAAAATGTTTTCTTAATCATTTGGCATCACTGTACTTTCTACTATAAAGTAAGGATGAGTTTTTATGCTTCACACCTCACCAACTGAGTCCTGTCAAACCCAGCATCTTCCTGCTTCTCTTCCTTCTCTTGTCTGCACTCTCCTTGACTCAATGGAAAGACCTGTTCCTAGGCAGGAACCAATCTGTTCTGAAATAGCCACCAGCCTAACCATACCAAGAGTTGTAAAGTATTAAATACTTAAACCTACTTTAGCTAACTTGAGGTTGTTTTGCATTCTCTATCTTACTACCTGCTTGTTCAAGGCAAAGAATCTCACCTTCCATTTGCTCAAGCTTTAAGCATTTATTTAAATGTTCCTGGTGTTTTTTCTTTAGCTTACTTATACTTTTAAAATTTGCTGTTTGTCTTAGACTCACATTTTTGTTTTATTCACTAAATAATTCTATTATCTTGAATTAGAACTTACAGAGAAAAAGGAGGTTGGGGTAGTGTTAAATGTAAATGTATCTTTTCAAACCCTTTGAATGCTTAAATCCCTTTAGAATATATGAGTCTAAGATAAACAACAGTTTGCTAACACATGAGGATACAGATTTTCTGTAGATATAAACACCAAATCTATTCACCTACCCTTCGTACACTGCCCATGACAATGTAGATTAATAAAATAATAAAAGAACAAATAATTCTTTACTGTCTCAAACTGACTAGTTAGGGCTTCTTAGTACTGTATCAATTCTCCAAACAGAGTTTTCCTTCTTAAAGAGCTTGCATTTCTCAGGGCTAGAATTTTCAACAAAAGCTTTTCCTCCAGAAACAACTTTCTTCATATTTAAATGTTCTCCAAAAGTTCAAAATCTACATGTACAGATAACAAACAAAGGTTTGGTTTTACCAAAAAAAAAAAAAAAAAAAGTAAAAACAAAACAAAGGTTTGGTGTAGCAAATCTAAAGGATTTATGTTTCCAGTATTTGTACATAATTATGAGTCACGAGCTCCAGAACAAGAAGTCAATGGGCCAGTGTATGTATTTAAATTTACCTGATAAGTCACTGTAATATGTGTTATGCATTTTAAAGATATGTGAGGATTGCTTATGACAAAGTAACAGTTGCACTTAAGGAATATGTAGAAAAACTATATTAAATTAAAGTTGAGACTACAGAATATAGATTTCATAAAAAATGAGTATTTCTTTTCTTTGCTTAGATTGCATGCAGGTAAAAGTATGTCTTTCTGAAAGCAGCTAATAGAAAAGATATGAAAATCTCTGGCTCTTTATACTTGCCTGCGTGAACAAGGAAGCACAAGCTAGACCAGGAGGTTTCAGGTAAAAGCTAGATGATACTGAAGGCATCACTGTTCTGAGCCTGAGTGGCATGAGACCTGAACAATGCCCCATTTCCTAACAGCCAATAGACAAGTGTTCAAACTACAAAATAATTGCAATCTATCGGAATTTTAGGGTGATCAGTGCTTTACCAAAATCTACCAGTCTAGTGTGACAATAAATTGAATATCTCTTATATAGAAGAATGTTTGAGACCAGAAGCATTTCAGAGTTCTTGTTTTTCCAATGACTACTGCATATTCACATAATTTTTCCAGTTTTGGACTATATGTGTACATGTATAATAGGACCCAAATCTAAGCAGAAAATCTTTTATGTCTCACACATACTTTATACACATAACAAGAAGGTAATAGTACAGATTATTCCTAATATGTATGAGACAAAGTCAATGGACACTGAATCATCTGAATTATGTCATCATGTCAGCACCCAAAAAGTCTTAGATTTTGGAGCATTTTGGATTTCAGATTTTTGGATGCAGATGCTCAAACCTACAATACAATGGTTCTAGTGAGCTATACAGAGATTATTCAATGGGAACTTTTAGCTATCCTGACAGATTTTATTATGAGAAGAAAAATATAGTAAGATGTAATACTCTGAGGTAGGTAGGTTGTAGTATAGAAAAAGCCCATTCATCAATCTTTATTTTAACATTATTGACACAGTAATATTAAAATAACATTCCAAGCTGGTATTGGTTATGGTTTAGTTTACTTTTATTTCTCCCTAAATACCTCAAAATAAAAAGCAATTTGATATTTTAGAAAAGATGGACACTGATCTAAAGTAGTAGGAACAGGAAGATGTGGGAATGAGACATATGGAAGAGTCCTGGAGAGAGGTAGGTGGAAAAAAGATGAAGGATGTCCCATGTAATTCTGATTGTTTGGCAGCACCAATCTCTTGATTGCAGCTTACAAATAACCTTCCAATAGGAAAATAAGTACAGTCTGAAAACCTGCCTACAAAGTCTAGGTTCTATTACATTTTATTGTTTCATTTACCTAATGATACATTCTTAGACTTACAAACAATGTGTAATAAGATTATAATGAAGAGTAGAAAGACTTGACAGTTGTACTCTTTGGGGAAGAGGTGGATGTCCTGCAAACGGCTTGAACCTACAGCGTCCTCTGAGATGATGGTTCTATTTATAGCACTGCAAGACCTTTAGGCGCTTTTGCATTTGGGGTGAGACAGTACAGGAGTCACCTCTTTAACCTAACCCAACACAAGAACTACTCTTCACTTTTAGAACAATGAAGGGCAGTCTAAATACTCAGAGAAATTCAGATTAGATGCATACTATACTTACTAGAAAGCTGACATTTTCAATTTTTCTTTCCTTCCTTCTTTCTTCTTTCTCTTTCTACTTTCTTTCTTTTTTTCCTTTATTCCTTCCTTTCTTTTCTTGAAACATAGTTTCTCTGTATCGTTCTAGGTGTCCTGGAACTCATTCTGTAGACCATGCTGGCCTTGAACTCACAGAGATCCACTTGCTTCTGCCTCCTGAGTGCTATTTATTTTGATCTGTTTCAACTTCCATTTATAATGTGAACTAGTTGTAGCCTTTGGGCAAATTTCACCATTCTGAGTTATGAGTACTTTTCAACTCTAAAATATGGCATCAGTGAGACTATGTATCTTTAATATTCTCCCTAATTAACATTTTTATGGCTATTTATGCTTTCTACATCAAGCAGTAAAACTAGAAAATTCTGTGTTGTAGTCTGTATCTTCAAGAATCTGCATCTTATTATGCCCCCCCATATACTTACAGAAGGTAGAAATGAGGTTTCTCGGGTTTCTCTGTATCTTATCTAGCAGTGGAGTGGCAGTCTTAGAAACTTCAAACTAGCTTTTATTTGCTTATGTAACTCCAATAGCAAAACGGTTTACCAGAAGTTTTTAAAATATATTTTGGAGTTATAAAATAAGTGGTCACATACCTTGGAAAATCCATCTTTAGCTCTGAGTAGAAGGGCACTGAGTTTCTAACAAATTTTAAGGGGCTATGAGCCCTGCTCCAATTAGCGGTAAATGCTTCATTTGCTTGGATTCTGACCAGAGTCTCAGTAAGTAGAAGCAGTGAACTAGAAATGAAAGGCCCTGGTGCTAACGGAGGGTGGCCTCCAGGTTTTATACAGTGCCAACTCCAGGAAGAAGCTTCTGAGAAGTGAGGCTGCTTTCACACACAGGAAATTTCACAAGCAGGTAAAGCACCAACAGATTCTACATTTTTAGATAATTTTAAAAGAAGATAGAGTAATATAGTGACGATTCCCATCTCTACTCAGCTGTTGCTTTTATGCAGCCTAGGAGTCATGACAGGGGTAAAGGGTGTGTACACTGGAGCCTTACTATGAGAATTTAGCATTCAATCATGTTTACACTGGATGGGACTAGAACTTAATGTGAAAATTGCAACATTAGGAAATGCACATCTAAATAAATTTCATATATTATTAAGAAATATTACATATCGGGCAGTAAGCTTCTAAAATGATGAATTCACAGAAAATCAAATTATCAATAAAACATGGGCATTTAAGATTTATCTTACTTCAGGCATAAGATAACCAACTGTAGATATATAGCACTTTTTTAAAAAATTTTCTTTCTTTTTTTAATATTTATTTATTATGTGTACAGTTAGCCAGAAAGGGGCACCAGACCTCATTACAGATAGTTGTAAGCCACCATGTGGTTGCTGGGAATTGAACTCAGGACCTTTGGAAGAGCAGGCAATGCTCTTAACCACTGAGCCATCATCTCTCCAGCCCCTGTATAGCACTTCTTGAAATATCTTAATTAAGGGAGCCATGTGAGGGTTGGCAAGAGACTGGATTCTAGAGGGGTTCCCAGGTGTCCAAGGAGATGTCCCCAGCTTGTTCCTTGGGCAGCTGAGGAGAGGGCGCCTGAACTGGCCCTATACTATAGCCACACTGATGAATATCTTGCATATCACCATAGAACCTTCATCAGGCGATGGATGGAGATAGAGACAGAGACCCACATTGGAGCACTGGACTGAGCTCCCAACGTCCAATTGAGGAACAGAAGGAAGGAGACCATGAGCAGGGAAGTCAGGGCCACAAGGGGTGCGCCCACCCACTGTGATGGTGGAGCCCATCTAATGGGAACTCACCAAGGCCAGCTGGACTGGGTCTGATGGAGCATGTGATCAAACCGGACTCTCTGAACGTGGCTTACATGGAGGGCTGACTGAGAAACCAAGGACAATGACACTGGGTTTTGATTCTACTCCATGCACTGGTTTTTTGGGAACCTAGTCTGTTTGGATGCTCACCTTCCTAGACCTGGATGGAGGGGGGAGGACCTTGGACTTCCCACAGGGCAGGGAACCCTGACTGCTCTTTGGACTGGAGAGGAAGGGAAAGGGATTATGGGGGGAGGGGGAGGCAAGTAGGAGGAGGGGAGGAGGTGAAAATCTGTAATAATAATAACAATAATAATAATTAAAATAAGAAAAAAAGAAGACACCTAGTACAAAATGGCCACTTACAATGGTCCATTCATCTCCCATGACTCAGTTCAAGTGGTCCGTCTTTGAGTTTTCCTTGTCATTCTAAAATACATACAACTTATACCTTGAACAACTTCGGGCATCACTGGATACTACATATTTGAAGATTAAATAAGCATTTGATCTGGTATCTGTAGTCATGTGTTATAACTGGCTGGTAAGTTTACAATACATATTCATTTCCAGCACCCCCTGTCATGTTTTGCTTTTATATGTGTTTACCATATTTCTGTTGAATTGGCTGATTTATTTTTCAACAAATGACCAAAAAGAGACTTACATATCAAATTTTTATGTGATTATTCTCATTTGGATTTTGGGGGGTAAGAGAAAAGAATTTAGACAAATTAAGTAGGCAATAAGAAGTCACCTTAGGAATCTCTACTGCTAAACAATAAAGAGAACTTAAGAGTAAAAGCTGAGCAAAATGTCACTGTTCCCAATTCTGCTCGAAAATTTCAGAAACATAAGAATTGTAGTAAAGGAATTAGTATGCAAAAGATGAATTAAGGAAGTTGGAAGAAAAGTTGCTATGACAATATATGGGTTCAGATTCTGTGTGTGTGAAGCTCATTGACTAGAAGCCTCTAAATCTTCCATTTCCATATATTTTGCAGCTCAGTTTTAATGAACTTTTCAGGAAATTCAAGAGTTTCACACCAGAAGTAAAGTTCTCTCAAATGACAACTACTTAACTAACTTACTGTGTATTCATAAGGGGCTTTATCAGCACTTAGATTCTTATCAATCAACACTGGTATTACAGTACATGATTAAAAAATACTGTGTAAGAAGGATAAAATATGAGTAGGCTACCAGCATGGTTTCTATAAAAACAAGTGCAATACTTTGTGAAATTCAATGAGAGAAGCTGCATCTAGATGTGAAAGACTACAGGGAAATCATAAACATCTATAAGGATTATACACTTACATTCCTTCACAAGGGTCAACCTTTTGGTTCTTCCTTAAAGAAATCAAGATGAAAACCTACCATCAAAGAAAGCATGATCATAGGTTTGGTTTATACAAGGAATAGGGCAACAACACTTGATGAGTCAATTACTATATAAATGTTAAATAACAACTCTATATTACTGAGTAGTAAATAAGCATAAAGTAAATGCCTAAAAATTGAGATATCCAATATATATATATATATATATATATATATCTCACATAAACACACATTGAGATATGTCATATATATCTTAATTTTTAGGCATGTACTTTATAAAATTTTTATATGTATGTAGGATTTTTTCTGACTACTGTACCAATTATCATCTATGTTTCTTTAAGTTAAAGTGGCTACTTCTGAATTTCACAAGTTCTTATTTAAGAACCTCTCATAGAGGTATCCCAGTGTCACTGATACGCATATGCATACGTATTCAACACCATTTAATTTTATGGATGATGAATTAATATAAAGGTTACAACAGAAAGAAAAGAAAAAGACGGACCATGACCTAATTCTAAAAGCAACTATTCAGCACTGCTTTACCGATTGATGTCTTTCATAAGCTCATGTTTTCATGTGTGTGCGTGTATACATGCGCACATACACATATTTAGGCCACAACTATGTGGAGTTGGTTCTCTCCCTTCACCTTTACCTGAATCCAGGAATGGAGCAGGCTTACTCAACTTTTATGAGATCCACTGTTCTAGGGAGACAGAAAGTTGTTTGTAAAACTTTATAATAAGGCGACTGCCTGCTTGGTGCTAAGCGGCCCAGGAGGGCAGGTACCACTGTGATGAACAGGTATGCGGTGGAAAAATGGAAGAGAAGCAGAACGGTTCATGCACTGTGGAGAGAAGCGGAACTGAAGACATGACAGAGGTGAGGAACAGGCAGATATGGGTGGCCTATGCTGTCACCTGAGGCCGTGGTGATATCCCTGACCCTTGCCTGAGGAGGGTTATTCGGGTGGAGGCCCAGACTCTACCACTCAAGGCCCACGTCTTGGGTTTTGAGCTGACCCACACTAACATCTTCCCTATCTATGATCTGCTGGTGATGGAGGAGAGTCATCTGTCTCTGTGTTACTTTCATTGGTTAATAAAGAAACTGCCTTAGCCCTTTAATAGGACAGAAAATTAGGTAGGCGGAGTAGACAGAACAGAATTCTGGGAGAGAGAAGGCAGATGCTTCAAGCAGTCACCATAGTCAGTCGCCATGCTTCTCCTCTCCAAGACAGATGCAGGTTAAGATCTCTCCTGGTAAGCGACCACATTGTGGTGCTACACAGATTACTAAATATGGGTTAAAGCAAGATGTGAGTTAGCCAATAAGAGGCTGAAACTAATGGGCCAGGCAGTGTTTAAAAGAATACAATTTGTGTGTTGTTATTTCGGGTGTAAAGCTAGCCAACCATGTGGGAGCTGATTGGCGGGACACAGCCTGCCTGCCGCTCCTTCTACATGCTGGAATGCGTGAAGGGGTCAGTACTGTGGAATCACAGTCCCAGGATCTCCATGACTTGGGGCAACCCCAAGATATCTAGGAGGAGTTTTGGTGAGAATCAAACCCACAACCTACTGCAATGAGCATCTGCAAGGAAAGCTGTCTGGGCAAAAAGGTCGAGTCTGTAACACCGGAAGCTCCCAAGGCCATGACTACAAATGAACACGTGATGGGGAGGTGGGAAAGAAGAGCAGTGTAGTGGTTTGTTTTGTTTTTTTCTGTTTCTTTTCTTTTTGGGGAAAGCTACAAGGTTGAGGGTAGACATGGAAATGAGTGGGACTGGGGTGCATGATGTGAAATTCCCAAAGAATCAATACTATAGATTGCCTTCTGCAAAGATTCAAAACTTATTAAAATCAAAATTAGACTTTTTAAGTCAAATATTTGCCCTGAAGACATTTTTCTATCACATGTTCTCATAAACATAGTTTGGTATAGTTTTCCTCTCTTATTAACTGTTACTGATATAGTATAAAAACATCTGAACACTCTCCCCAATTAACAGGTTAAATAAATAAAAATGTTTATCAAATATAAACAAAACTAAAAATTCTATAATCAATGACTAGTAGCACGAATTATGCTCATGGAAAAACTACTAAAAAATTTCTCAAAGGATAGAAAAAGGCATATAAGGGCTGGGTGGTGGTGGCCTTTAATCCCAGTACGTGGGAGGCAGAGTCAGGTGGATCTCAGTGAGTTCAAGGCCAGCCTGGTCTATAAGGCAAGTTCCAGAACAGCCAGGAATGTTACACAGAGAAACCCTATCTTAAAAAGCAACAAAGAAACAAAGAGAGAAAGAGAGAGAGAGAGAGAGAGAGAGAGAGAGAGAGAGAGAGAGAGAGAGAGAAGAAAGAAAGAAAGAAAGAATGAAAGAAAAAGGCATACTAGGAACTTTTGTTTTGTTTTTCCCTTTGGACAAAAAAAATCACTAAAAGAAAAAAGATAAAATAAAATACAGAACAATTTCTGTAAATATTAAAAAAAAAGTCCTGTTATAGGTAGTACAGTGGGCAGAGTAGGCTCTGTCTTATAATCACTTCATTATTAAAGGAAACATTTCTCCTCCAAAATTACAATCTTAACCCCAAACTCTATTACCAAACTTCAAAATTTAATACTCAAAGTATTCTTTTGTTCTTAAATATTATGGCTACCTATTAGAAAATTTCAAGCTATGTATAATAACTAAAATTAGCAAAGGAATAATTTCATAATATATGATTGGTATACTAAATACAAGGAAAAAGGTAAAATATCCACATATAGTCTCCTAGTTTTATCAGGGTTAACCTGAAACAAAAATTCTGATTACTGGTAGAAAACAAAATGTTCCCACTCTCCTTTAAGATGCAAATAAAATGGAATGTAATATGTATTTTTGTGTGAATGTTCATGTGAAGTTTTCCTTTAAAATGTATTAAATGCTATTAAAATAATAGATAAGTTCACTAAATCTTGTTCCTTTTTATTAGTTATGCCTTTAAGGATAACAACAGATTAAACTCGTATTGCTTTTATGTCTGTCATAAAGATAGTTTATCATTTTTCTTTTTCTAGTGTCTTGAATTTCAAAATGCAAAATAAGAGATAATTATAGGGACAGGTGCCTAAATAATCTTAGAACAATTGTATGTTAGGGTTAACTTATGAACATATATTATCCAATCAATATTTTGTATATATGTGTGTGTGTGTGTGTATGTATTCAAATAGCAGACATGGTCATAAATTATTTCATGAATAATTAAACATGAAAGCCTCTAACATTTTATGAAAGAAGCACATTTTACCTGAATTAGATGAGGCAATGCTTTTAGTGTAAGGCAAAACCAAATTCCCAGTTTGCATGGAAGCAAATCATGCCATTGTGGTTTTACTAGCAATCTAAAAGAAGAGAGAAATCCAAGAAACAAATGAGAAAAACAGACAAAATTGAAAAGCAATATATTTTACACAATTATGAAATCTTTTGCGAATGTCAATTTAATTAAAAAAATAAAGCTTTCAATAACATATTTATGACAGTCATCACTTATTATGAAAGGCAGTAGTTGCAAACATGATATATATAAATGCACAAGAATCCAAACTATAAAATTTTGGGGAAAAATTTCTAATCAAGTTATAAAAATAAAAAAAAAAACTAATTGGAGGGGAGGGGTTGGGGGAAGATCCGCTCAGAACACATTATATGAATGTGTGAAATTCTAGATTAAAAAACACAAAATAGCCACAAATTCCTCCCCATTTAGCCCATTCACAAAATGAATTCTTAGACCTTATGATTCCTCAAGTATAAGAGACTAATCATTGCCAAAGTGCTCCCAATACCGACAATAGCTACCAATATGGCAGCATAAACCAACCACGACATAAAATTTAATGACACCTGCAGTTTGCGCAAATATTACTCACTGGTGGAAGATGAGCAGAAATCTCTCTGCTCTCCATCCTACACTGATCCAATTCCTCCCTCGCTGTGTGAACTTGTTTAAACTCTTATATAAACATTTCTGTTACGAGCTAAGGAAGGAGATGTTGTATCTATTTGAGTGTTCAGCATATCACTTTCTATTTATCATCAACTCTGAACAGAGACAGATTTTTCTAATAGCATTCTGTTTCTAGAGTTCAGTAGAAAAATTTCAAACTACAAGACTTTGAGAGGTTAGTTAATACTATTTAGATGTATGTGAACACTTTATAAGGAAAGAAAACTTATAAGAATTTGTCTTAGAATTTGTCTTGTAAATTATGGCACATTCATGTTTATACCTGAAACAGATATAACACATATCTGAAGCGGATATACACATAAAGTAGAACAACATTAAATTACATACTATTTTGTGCATTCCTACCTTTCATTCTTTTCAGAAGCACCAAGTTTCGCTGTATCCATACTCTTGGTTCCTGTCCTCTTCTTCTTTTCTCTCTTTTTTCTACCAAGCAGCTCATCCTAACCATTAAACGAATGACAGTACTTGATTGTCTGTAAAATGTGTACCTCATACGCTATCAAGCTTCTTTAGTAAAGAAAAAACACTAGAACATTTATGTAAATATATGTAGAGTCCAACATGATCAAGTAAAATCATCAATCTTTCACAATAACTGTTGCCATGGTATCTGGCCTTACAGACACATGAAATTTAGCACTGTTAGTCATGTGCATCCCCATAGCAACCAAAGCTTTCTAGGAAGAGAAAACATTCAATATACACTTTATTATTCAATACCTTTACAGTGTTACTTTTAAAAGAATGAGTAAATAAAAGATTTATTCATAAATTCATAAATGTTTACTGATAGCACATAAATAAAAAGCCCATAGTGTAATAAAATATAGTGCATATTAGATTGAGGAAGTGTAATAAATTCTTTAACAAAGTGATCACTGAAGTTATAATATATCCATTTTAAATATTATTATAAAATAAACAAATTACACAAGAAGTAACTTCTCAATTACATTAAAAAAATTCTACTTAGAAGGTGATAATTAGAAGAACATAGTTCTACTTTACAAAGTTTTATTATAAACTCAAAAGCAATATATTTTTAAAGAGAAAGATTTAAAAATATTCATATGTTTTTCATATATAAAATATTAATTTTCCTTGGCATAAAAGTAAATCAAGCAGTAACTAGTTACAGTACAACTATTAGAATATAGAGAATATGTAGAAAAAAGAAACTTCCATAACTTGAGAAATAAATGCCTAGATTTCTATATAAAATAAGAGGCTAGGCTATTTGATTTATCACCAATACTCACCAGTTGTTTTTCCAGGTAGATTGACCAAACCACAGCATAATGACCCACTGTGAGAATAATGAACAAGAGGAATGCCAGCTCAGCATTGCTCATTTTTCTTACTCGTCTGTAGTAGAATACTGGCTGTCGCCAATCTGGAAGTCCATTGATCAGAATATCATCGTACCTGTGGTAGCAAATATTACAGTTTTTTATGAAGAGTTTAAAATAAAGCAAAACCAAAGAAAAGCTAAAGAAAAACTTCATTTGCTCCTATATTTAAAAAGAAAAAAATTCTCTCTGAGAGGAACAACTATAGTGCTCCAGCATCGCAGGACCTAGTAAACTCAAAGCACAGTTATATGGCTTCAGTAACAAACAGCATTCATACACTGGATAGCAGATCGCATGATTTACAGCACCCAGATAAATGACTACTAAAGTGACATGCATGCCTTCCTGTAGAAAATTCTCTACCACAGATTCAGTATCAAAAGTTAGGTTCTCACACAGGAAATCAAGTAAAATAAAACCAGAGCTATTTGAATTACATATTATTTGAATGAATTATACATTAACTGAATCAAGCTTAGTATACATTTTTTGCTCAACACTTTTATTTCTACCCTCATGATAACAGTAGTTGAATGATGAATATCTACACACGTTATTTTATTAAGGATTCTTAACGACATAAATAAAATGAGTGCCTATGATTTTGCAGAGCTCATGTTCCTTTAAGAACAAAAAGATCTCAAATTAGAGGACATGAAAATAGCAAATGTAAGTCAGAGTTCACAATAAAACTGCTTATTTGTAAACCCTTAAGTAGCAATTTCCTCATTTGTGGCTTTTGCTGAAAGGGAAGAACATTAATACATAACAGCTTTCCTTATAGACTTAAATAATCATTCTTATTACCACCAGGCTAAAAGAGAAATAAAAATTCAATTGAATTTAAATTTGTCAGTTATTGAGCAAATATTTTTAAGATTAAAATAAGGAGTAACATTTTTGATTGTGAAACTCAAAATGATCACATACACTGTATGCTCAATACACACAACCTGTTAATCTTAATTGAACACAACTCATTAAATATTCTAATCACGCTATTTCTAGAATTAAACCTCCACTGAAAGGCCTAATTTGGTGCAACACATTGACCAAAATATTTTAATTAAAAATATTCTGAGTTAGTCGCAGGCCTAATTACAGGAATAGAAATAGGACCTATATTGTCAGGAAGGTCAGTGAAGCTCAGTAGTAGGTTTTTCTCAAGTAAATTGACCGATCTAGGAATAATAGCGCAGCTGCTAAACTGCCAGTCTTGACATGTAAATCAATTTAAATGCAACAACTGCAGTAGCTACTTTGATAGTTATTAAATTGATACCTTGGAGATATGCTAAAAATATAAAGCAGAGGATTTTATAGAAAACTTCTTTTTTCAGCAGAAAAACATTGGTTATTAATACAAAATGTAATTTATTAGTCAATCTTTTAAAACCTGACTTTTAGATCAACTTTAATTATTAATGCTACTATATCAGAGTATCTGAGTAGTAAAAGAAAAAGACATTTACAAAGTCAAATCACAATATGGCCTGTGGAGACAGGGCCAGGCAGAATTTGATATGAAACACTCTCCTTTCCAGCACATGTACCATTCCTTAAACACCAGCTTCATGGTATAGCATTATGGTGTCCTAGAAAATGTATTTTGTCTTCAGAATTTCATGTTTAAACTGATCTTTTCCAGATCAACTAATTTAGACACAGGTAAAAGGGTTTCAGTTAGTACATCATAAGATCATAAAACTCAAATGAAGTTCAGGGACCATTAGGCCCCATGCTGATTCTGAATTCTGTCTTATATCAGATTTCTTGAAGAGAAATAAAGGTGAATGAAAAAAAACACATTATTTTCAGAAATATCTCAACTAAATGTATGATAACCATACCTTCTAAAAGATATAGTTATAGGTTAAAAAGTATTTGAGAATGTAGAGTTGATTCCTTATTAGT
Source organism: Arvicola amphibius (assembly GCF_903992535.2). Lineage (NCBI taxonomy): Eukaryota > Metazoa > Chordata > Mammalia > Rodentia > Cricetidae > Arvicola > Arvicola amphibius. The sequence goes on along the minus strand of NC_052052.2, from coordinate 94,052,745 downwards.
ATTAATACAAATATTAAATCTGCTTTGGACCTAAACTGTAAGGGAAGAAAATACAGCTGCACTCACAGCTAAGACTCTTCTATCAAATATTTCATCACCGTCACTGGGAAAAGCTACTATTTCCTATCACATATGTAACTTGCATTTAGTGTACAATCAAATCCAAACACGAAGCAGTAGATATTTACTCGGCTATGCCTGCCACTCTGAAAAACAGCGTCCAAGGATTAAGCGTACAGTCAATGCTCTATTGATTTTACTCTAATGAACATTACGGCTCACACAACTGGCCATTTCAAAGGAAGATAGCTTCTATTATAGTTCATTTTTTAGAATATATGTTGTTAAGAGATAAATTACTACCTTCCTGATGGGACACTGAAAAGACAATATACACAGACACTCATAAGTATTTTAAGGAAAAAATGTGGTGACAACACAAAATTTACAACACTTTATTATGTTTTTCCATATCTAAACACATAATGTCTAAATGCTCTGTAAGTGAAATGGATACAAACTATTCTTAAATCTGCATTTAAACCAGATCAAGAATGCACAAATAAATAAACATATTACAATTTAGACAGAAGCAAATCTTTACCATAAAGAATCACTAACACATACACAAATAAAAGGTGACATGGCATCTTCTTGAAATTTAAAGCACTAATTGATTAGCTCCACATATACAACATAGGGCCTAATGCACATTTGCTTCATTTGATTTCCTTAAACACACATGATAAACATAAAATAACAGTTGCAAAATCATTAGTAAGTTATATACTAGAATCGCAATTCATCACACACCTACCCACTAGATTACAGAAAAACAAATTTAAAATAATCCAGCAGAAAATATTTAAGACAGAAAATCATAAAATAGAAACAAAATCAAAATGAAAATCTGAATAGTAAAACATGAATAATTCTAACACTTGTCAAATTGAATTTCCTATTATACAGTATGTAATTTTTTTAGCTTAAAAATAACATAATTTCCATTTTAAATCAGATTTTAAACTTTCTGGCAAAACTAAGTTGTATAGAGATAATAAACAAGAAATAATATTAAATTAACTAATTTAGTATCTTAACTAATTTTAACTAATTTTGTGTGTGTATGTATTTGGAAAATCTACTGTGATACATAGCATTTTACATAATGCTTATGTGTCTTACAGTTTTAATTTAGGGAAAGTCAAATTAGATTTCTTATTCTCAGATTTGAACAGATCTGTAATGAAATTAACAGTAGCTTTGTAATGCATTTATGAAAGTTTTAGTAGATTCAAAGTTAATGCCACATTTTAAGCTGCATTTGTAAATGAGACATTTTTTCTTTGGTAAATTAAAAAAATGTTTTAAGTTTTACTAACCTAGTAATAAAATAAAGGAAAATTTAAGTTGCATAATTGGATTAACAGAAATACTAGTTTGCCTGGTCTGGAGGCACATGCCTTTAATCACAGCACTCCAGAGCAGTCAGATCTCTGGGAGTTCAAGGCCAGCTTGGTCTATATAGCAAGTTCCAGTATAACCAGAGCTACATAGAGAGACCCTATCTTAAAAAAAAAAAAACAAACAAACAAACAAAAAAAATCAAACAAACAAAAAAAAACAAAACAGGAAAAGAGAAAGGAAAGGAAGAAAGGAAGGAAGGAGGGAGGGAGGGAGGGAAAGAAAAAAAGAAAGAGAATCATCTCAGAAGGATAACACTTCTATGATAACTTTCCAAACTGTTCATGCCTAGGTTATAATCTGAAAATACTTGCTCAATGAACATTTATGATAAACAACTGTGTTGGCAAAGTTGACTTTGTGAGAGTGGAATGAGAAGGTCTTTTAGAGGAGAGACTAGTCTTTCCTTTTTAAGGAATTAGGAGTCTTCCTGAAAAGATCTGCACACTCCTTTCTCCTAAGTCTAAACACTCACAGGCCACCTAGCCTCAGGCACAAGCTTTAGAGGAGTGATTCTCAGCTTGATTAGTTAAGACTTTTGCCTCAAGGAAAACCAGTTACCAAAGAGTTACTTGTGCCTCCAGGGGAAATACTAGAAATGTTTGTGTAACTGTCAGGTCCATTTTTCCCCACTACAATAAAGTCAATGCAGAGGGAGCTACTGTTTTAGGTGAGTCTATGTGAACAAAGAAACAATGGATAGGTAGGAGTTATTTGCTGTGAAAAGACAGAAATGATTTTAGTAATTAAAAGAAGATATCACAACGTTTACTGGCTTTTAAGAGAACAATCAGCCAAAAGTTTGAAGGCAAAGACACTGGAAGAATAAAGCAAGCTATCTTCACACCACATTCTTGATATGTGAAACGAAACTAGTGGTTCACTAGAGAAAATCCACTAAGGCAAGTGCAGAATGACAAAGATAGATAGATTACAACCTCATCAACAGTGGCTAAAAACTTGGAAGGGCAACTAACATTTTAGGATGTTGAAGAAAAGTTCAGAATGCCACATAATAATTCTGGGGTTTGTGTATAAGATGTGTTAGCCACATTAACAAATCAGGTATTTATGCCTCCTTTAGCTAAAATCTCAAAAATGAGGGTATTTTCTTTAAGACAACACTGTCAAATTTCCAATGCTGTCTACTACTATCTCATGAAATCAACTTATTGGGCTATAATCAGCATTATTATTGTTTATTTTTAAAGATTAACAAGCCTAGAATAAAACAAAAACCAGTTTATTTTACCTGCAATAATTTTTTCCTGAGACACTTTTGTTGTATGTGTTCAAAGGGATAATTTAAAATGTGTTTCTTACTCTGGCTCTGATTCTAAGATCTCTGATTCTAAGACTTCACACTGGATCCACATTCCACACATTCTACAGCAGAGGGAAGGCCTGTGATCTCCTGAGTCACTGGCAATATAAACCACTAGAGTTTATCACTGCTCTTCTGAGGGGGCAGAGACAGGTCTGTGTGAGGGACTGCCTCTACCCTAAGGTTACCAGATACAGCATCACTGGAGCAGACTTAGGGAAGAGGGCAAAACCAATGAGAAAAGAGGAACGTTTGTTTATTGTTTTAATCATATTTTCCACAGTTTATGTAAGTCTATCAACTTACAACCGGGGCCATCTGGGGTGAAGAAACACTAGGAAAGTACATTTACATGATTACTAAGTGATAATCTCAAATGCTTAACAAGTGGTCATGAGTGTAGCGGGTCTACCGAATACAGAGAGGAGCTATTTATGATATAGCGAAAAGAATGGGCATTTGGTTGAAATCAAGTATTTCTGATTGTTTCCCAGGGCATAAACACCCGCATTAAAAGTCTGTTCTAATGAAGCAAAACTTGCTAACTTTATGACTCATGATCATAGTTTGTAAGTAGTGAATCAGCCTAGGAAATAGATTCAAAAGAAATGAGCTTTGCTCTACACAAGACTGTAAAACAATGCATTTGGAAGAAGCAAAACAAACAAATAAACAAAACCCACCAAAACAAAAAACCTAACCTAAACAGGACTTCTCAAAGCTGCAGCATGAAACTTGCCCATCCAAACTCAGAAGCACAAATGAGCACTCACCTCTGCCTTCTTTCATCATCCTTTAAAACTTCATAAATGGCCACCAACTAAAACAGAAGCATTACTTTAAAATAAAAATATTTTCAACTGTAAGAAATCACATAGGAGGATGAACGCTCTAAAACACACATGCAGAAAACCCCATGTGTCCATCTATGTAATAATAGTAAAAATCCAAAAGTAAGTAAGTTTATGTTTTTGAAAGCAATTTTAAAAACTGATATCAAAATGAACTTTTGCGAAAGGCATAAAAGTAACAGTTTGTCTTAAAAATATTAAGAGCAAGAGCATAATTTAGATAAGAAAATTATGACAACCATGACCCTGTAACAACTAAGAAAAACTCTAAATGACACAAAATGTTCCTGAAAAAAGTATTCCATTATAAAACAAATAAAAATCTAAATGTTATATATTTAAGTTTCATGTTCAAATGAAAATATGCTACATCTAAGTTAAATTTCTAGCATAAGTATATTACTACAACTGTCACTATAAAAAAATTACATTGCACTTACTTGTCTAAACTGAGTTTCTGCATTTTCATCTTTATTCTTGTCTGGATGTAAGGTTAGTGAAAGCTTACGATATGCTTTTCTGATGTCTGCAGATGAAGCATCCTGGGTTGGTAGGGGGAGGGGAAAATACAAAGCAAACTTTGTCAGAAAGAGAAATTCCCAGAACCTTGTTAAGATCTGAGAAGACAGCCAACCAAGTGCAGGACCCCAGGCAATGTAATTTGAGCAATCAGTCTAACAACCATGCTATGCAGCTAGCCTGACCCACATGACTGAACAATTATTCAATCTAAATTGGCTCTCCTCTTAACTTTCATTACCACACAGTCATTTAAAGAAGATGGTATTTGACAAAACTTTTCTAACACTTGCCTCCCTACAACTAACCAATAAATCTTTTTCAGTAATCAAGATACAAAAAAGAGACAAATTAAAAATTAATATATCTGTGTGCTATAAAGAACTTTATTATTTACTTGAGAATTTTAAAATCAGTTTAAGAAGCCCAAGCTTATATATACATAAATTTTTAATTATTATTCATATTGAAATTACCATTCAGCAACAATTTATGAAAACCCGATTTCATGTCGAAAAATGTTGACTTGAAGGGAGTTAAATTTACGTTATCCAAACAGTTGTAATTAAACAGTTATATACTTTAAAGAGTATGTCCACAATTCTACAATCTCCCCTGTCTAGTTTGTAGAAATAAAAATTGCCCATTATTCATGTATGACTAATATAATTTAAAATATATTCAAGGTCACAGCAGTTCAGTGCTTCAGATTAGGAGGATGTTAAAATAATAGTATTTTTGTTTGTACAGATAAAATAAGAAAACATCATTTACATGGCTAAAATAAACACAGAGTTCAAAACTTCATTTCTACTATATGTAAAAACAGATTCTTGAGGCAAATGATAGTAAAGCAACTTATTAAACTTTGATAGCTATTTGTCTAATTAATTACTAAAATGCTCAAATAACTGAAAACTCAAACCAACACAAAAATCTATATACCAGAGGCCAAGAAATAAATTTGGAGGAAAAAAAGAAAAGAAAAGAAAAAGACTACAATTAGTCTGTCAAAGCTTTCCTTTATAAGCCATTATTTTCACTTTCAGTGTGTGTGTGTGTGTGTGTGTGTGTGTGTGTGTGTTTGTGTGTGCGCGCGCGCACGTGCTAACTTATGACTTATGGAAGGCCAAGGAGCTGTAAAACAACAAAGTAAACCTTGCAGATAATATATTTGCATTATTTCATTTTAAGTTTGCTGAAGGAAAGGATGTGCTCCCCACATTAGATGACAGGTAATACATGAAAGAAAGGAGCCGTTTAATGGAAATGTGTGATGAGTCCTTTTGTCATGCAAAGAGGCCATGTGTCAAACGAATAAACAGTCTCTAATTAGAAATTTAAATACAATTTTATTAAATTAATACTGTATGAGAGAAAATTCAGAAGATTTTTAAAATAGAGTTTATATATTTTTCATTATAAAATAATGAATAACATATAATATCTATGACTTAAAAATAAAAATGACTATTGGTCAACAAAGGCATTTCCTTGCTGTGGCATTGTCTGCAAGAATTTTCTGCCACAGTATGCATCCCAAATATAAAAACAGTCAGATAGTGCTGTTTCTACACCTCCAAGAGTTTTAATTACCTTTATCACCTGTGTTCCCATCTCTAGCTTTGTCTTCCAGCTGTGCTGGCCTCCCACATAATTACACTTCAAGGTGCAGTTCACCCTTCTGATTTTCTTTTTTACTCGGCTATAAAGGCGGGCCACCCTCTACTAAGGACCTGGCCTCTCAAGCTCCACACACAGAAGACTTCCCTCTTGAAAACTGGTATCTCACCAATAAGGTCCATGGAAGGGGGAGTGGGCTTTTCCTATCTAAAGAGACATCCTCTGGACAAGCTTCCCAGAGGGTAGATTATGCATTTATTTAATGTGAGGCCTTTTATCAGTCTTAATTTTAGCCACATACAAACTCACAAACCTACCGTGTAAGCATAGTTGTTATTGAGCCCATTTTACAAGTAAGTAAGGTAGGGAAAAGCTAAGTAACATGTTCAAATTTATACTGTCTACAAAAAGATTAAGACAGAATTCAATGCAAAAAAAAAAATACTTTCAGATCTAACCTATTTTGGCTGTTTTACTTAAGATTTAATATGTAAATTTATAATTTTTAAGTTTAAATTTGTAAAGGGAGGAAGCTTTGGGGAAGTAATCGTTACCATTTTATGAATTTGATAAACACTAGGAGCATATCATTTACCAAACCATAAGGTGAGTATGTCCCACAAAGTTCTGTTTCTTCCTCCTACGGTTGCTGGTGTTTGAGGTGAGGTCTCACTATGTTGTCCAGTCTGTCTTCAACCTCCTGGGCTCAAGTAATCACCCTGCCTTGGTCTCCTAAGTTGGGAATAGTGGTACACATCAACCAGCACCAAGCTACTCTATGAGGTTTTAAAGGTACACCCTCTGAGGTGTGCTGGCTTCTCCAAAGCACTTTATATCACATTTCTATTAAAGACTCGAATTTTGAACATTCATCTATTAAATTCAGCAAAACAGACCATTTAAAATTTCTTTGGCTTATATGGAAAAAAGCTTGACAGGGCAATGGGTAATCTGACCATTACTGATATCAAAAGATGTACTACATTAATTTGCCATGATTCTATTCCTTCTAAATGTGATGCAGCTCGCTAGCAGGCAAAATAAGAATTATCTTAACACCTGGATAACCTCGGTAATGAAGAGACATATTGTCACTCTAACATCTTTTAGTGTAATACATGCTAGTCAGAGTGGAGCTCCGTGATGAGACATGAGAGAAAAGGCGGAGAGAGAACTCCAAGGGCTGTCCCACCACAGAAACAGTGACTAACCTGGCAAAACTGTCAGAATCAACTTTATCTGAACCCTGGAAACTAGTCAAAGCTCATGGCAATCAGGCAAGCACTTAAGATCACACGAAGCTGAGTCTCAGTAAGGGTTCTGAAGACACCAACCTCCATAAAGGTTGCGAGTTCCCAGTGCAGGAAAAGCACAGCTTATCTTTTTCTCAAAGAATTATGGGTGTTTTAATCTATCTGTCTCCTCTGATATTTAAAGACTTTTTCCTTTATTTGAATCAAGTTTAGAATTCTGAAAGTGTACAGACAGGAGTTATCAAGAACATTTAAAGTTGACCAATGAAGCGTTCTGTGGTTTAAAGTTTAAAGGCCCTTACGACCAAATCTGATAAACCTGAGTTTGATTCCTGAAACCCACATGATAAAAGGAAAGAACAAACTACCTTAAAATTTTCCCTGACAATTAATACTTAAGTTTCTGAGTGATTATTTGGGAGCAGCTGCCAACACAGAAAAACTCCACTTAGAAATCAGTCAAAGGGTAACAGTTGGGAAGAGAGTCTTCTGGGAAGTGTCTTTGGAATGTTCCCTAAATTCCTTGGAAACTAGAAGACCATGTGTGTGGTGCTTTTTTGTGCTCTAACAAATAAAGCTTGCTGAAGATCAGAGGGTGGAGTTAGGCCACTAGTTAACCATAAAGGTCTGGAGGTCTGTATAGACAGACAGGAAGTAAAATAGCTGGGCATAAATAAGAATATAAGGAGAAAGGAAATAGGAGCTCACCCCATTTTTGGCTGAGGAGTGAGCAAGATCAGAGCTAGCTGTAGCTTGCTCTTTTCTCTATCTGATCTTTCAGCATCTGCCATGCTATCTGGCTCTGGGTTTTTAATAAGACTGATTAGAACTGGTTCAAAGCATGTGCATGCCCAGGTACGAGCATGTGCTCAGAAAGATTAGAGGAGGTATTTGGAAGTTCTCACCACTGGTACATCTTCAAGCTTTGTGTAAGGATCAAGCACAGAGTTGTGGAAGAGTTGCCAGTACCAAGCTGAGCACTGAAAGCATGCTCCAAGAGTTCAACTGGCCATGGTGGTTTGAATAAGAATGGCCTCTATAGGCTCATATATCTGTACGCTTAGTCTCCAATTGATAAACTGTTTGAAAAGATTAGGAGGTGTAGTCTTGTTGGAGTGAATGTGTCATTATTAGAAGAGGTGTGTTGTTGGGGGTGGGCTTTGGGGTTTCAAAAGTTCAGTGTATGTCTGTCTGTCTTCCCACTACCAACCTCCTCTCTCTGCCTGCTGTGGATAAGAACGTAAATCTCTCACCTACTGCTCCACAAGCTTCCTGCCATGATGATAATGGATTAGTCCTCTGAAACTGTAAGCAAGCCCCCAATTAAATGCTTCCATTTATAGGAGTTGCCTTGGTCAGGGTTTCTTTATAGCAATACAACAGTGACTAAGATATTGGCCAACACTGGGACAGTCTCATTTGTCTGCAGCTCACTTCTGTCTCTTTCTCCTCCTCCCCTCTTCCATGTGCCTTAGGGATCTCTGCAAAACCACTGGATGACTATAAATCTAAGCAGAGTCCAATGGCCAAACAGTCAATTATGGACATTTTATACACTTAGTTTAGAATAGTCAGTAGACAAATAGCACAAAGTCTGGGGATGTAGGAAATATAATTGTCATATTATATACTTAAAATGTCTGGAATTATACATACATTTAAAAAACCAATAAAACATACAAAGAAAGAGGTAAACTGGTTAATACAGAGAAAAAAATTAATAGTAGTTGTCTGACAAGTCTAAACATTAGATCTACTACACAAAGGTTTTTAACTCAATGTGGTCAAAGAACATGTACATGAAATATGGGAATATTCTCTTCCCAAATCAGACTATCAGCAAAAAGGAAAAAAAAACTTTAAAAGGTTCAAAACAGAGCTACTTCCAGACTTAAGAACACTATAAGAAAAAGGAAATGTCAGAAGGTTAAGCTCAATATCAGATCTTCATGGATAGAAGAAGGACTCAATGGATGTGAGGAAAAGTCAGAATGATGAAAGAAAAAACAGATCCCAGAGACCTTTAGGACACTATAGAGTTCCAACATGTGTGTAATGAGTTCAGAAAGGAGAAAGGAAGGAAAAAGGATGAACTTAAAAAATATTTGAAGAAAAAAAAGGAATTGAAAACTTGAAAAATTTGGAAGATATGAATCTACACATCTAAGATCAAGAAACTAAGTGGGGTTAAAAAAATTCAACACAGAAATATTATCAGCAAAATATAGAAAAATCAATAACAGGTGTGGTGGTGCACATATTTACTTCCAGCACTTGGGAAGAAGAGGCAGGAGGATCTGAGTTAAAGGCCATTACAAAAGGAAGCACTAACAGAAGAACTGGGAAACAAACAAGTTAAAAGGCATACCCACACAATACACAAGAAGAAGAAGGGAAGGAAGAAAGGGAGGGAGGGAGGGAGGGAGGGAGGGAGGGAGGGAGGGAAGGATGAAGGGAGGAATAGACAAGATAAATTAAAATAAATTTTAAAAAATAATGAGTAATAGAAGACTAACCTCAGAAACAGATCAGAAAATTGTATTCTTTTTTTAGAGTTTATAATACATTTAATTCTCTACAAGGTTGATAGTTTTCCTTTATATAAGAAGAAATGACTAAAACTGTTTTGTGAAACATCTCTCTCTAGAGTCTGCATAGCATGTTGTAAAGAGTTAGACTTCTCACTCCATTAACTCAGTAAAATGTGTTAAATATACTTTATTCACGCATATGTATCAATAGTTAGGAAAAACAGGATTAATATTTATATCAAACTTTAATTATGGCATAAATGACTGAAGAACCTAAGATATTCTTGAATAAAACAGAAAAACTTTAAAGAAACATTTTTTCCATATGTTTAGAATGCTTAAGACTAAAACAAGAAAATCAAAAAAATACCAGGGTTTTATCACTTGTGGGGACTTTGTACTGATGATTTAAGAAGATTTTAATTCACTAAAAATTGATGACAGGCTGGGCATGGTGGAGCACACCTTTATTTTCACCACTCGGGAGGCAAAGGCAGGTGGATCTCATCTACAGAGGGTGTTCTAGGGCAGCCTGGGCTACAAAGAGAAACGTCGTCTCAAAAAATGTCTGTTATGATTTCTCTCTCTCTCTCTCTCTCTCTCTCTCTCTCTCTCTCTCTCTCTCTCTCTCTGTGTGTATGTGTGTGTGTGTGTGTGTGTGTGTGTAGGGGGTTGCTTATTTGTTTATTTAATTTGTTTCGGACCCTTTGCCAACACTGAATTTGATAAATGGCTGAAAATGATGCATTCATGCTGCTGGGATTACAGGTACATGACATCATACAACTGTGGTGATATCTTGTTTGTGCAAATAAAGCACGCCTTAAGATCAGAGGGTGAGCTAGCCACTAGCTAACCATAGAGATCTGGAGGTCTGAACAGACAGACTAGAAGTGATATGGCTGGACAGAGAGAGGAAGTGATAAGGCAGGAGGAGACAGGAACTCACTCTCTTTTGTACTGGAAAGTTGAGTAGGTAAGGTGGCTGTGGTTTTTGCTCCTTCATTTCTCTGATTCTCAGAATTTTCCTCTATGTCTGACTCTGGGCTTTTATTAAAATCTATCAGAACTCATGCTATACATTAGCACCCAACTTAAAGGCAGGAATTCATGAAAAAGCCACTTGCCAGTGGTTACAAAGCCACAGGCTAGAGCTGCACATGGGGCTCCCGCCCTGCCCAGCTAGGCTTTCTTTCCTTTTTCCCCCAGGCCTCTGAGTGAGTTTGGGATTTTCCTACTGTGCCTCTCAAAATGAGTTTCCAGCTGCCACCCAACTCCAGAAGCACCTGGGCTCCAAATGCCATACGACTTGCCCACCCTAGACTGGCTGGTTCTGCCTTCAGGCAGCCCCTGCCACACATGCTCCCTCCCCATCAATCCCCTGTGAGTTTTTTCAGACAGTTGGTTCTATCTCCACCATAGGTGGTATAGGCTTTCCCATACCCCCTCTCCTTGAGCTACCAGTTGCAGCTCATGGCTACATCTAGCAGTCACAGCTGTCTTTAGCCAAGCTGTTCACTGCCTGTGTTCTCTGCTCAGACATGCTATGCCTCACAGTTCACTGACATTGTCAGCAGGTTTGGCAAGACAATTGGAATATCCTAAAAGGTGGAATTAGTTAAAAGAGAGAGGTTTTTTCCCCACATTAAAAAATGGGAAACACTATTACTATGGAGGGATTTATGTCTCTGTATGATAATATGTGAACAGTTTGAAAATGAAACAATTAAATGAAAGGAAAACTAAATTAGATGGGACTTCTGTAATGTCAATTACAAACATCAGTTTTATCATTTTTGTTTTTCACTTAAAAAGTTGGTTAATATGAGTGCTAAGATACAAGTTTTAGAAAAACAATAAATTAGATCATAGAGATATTTAGATTCAGACAGAAAAAATAATGTAGAACCAATTTCAGCATTGCACTATAAGGTTAGAGAGGAAATGCTTAAGGTTTTCAGACAACCTATTTGAATTTACACTTTACAAGAACTGTCAAATGACAGATATTCCCAAGGCTGTGTTAGATTTAAGGACATTCAAAGAAGTAATAGTCTCATAAGGCATGCATTCACCTTTTGTGAAGTAGATGTTAAACTTGTGGTCAATGTGTAATAGAATTATCTTGAGAGACTGGAGAGACTTGGTTAAAGCGGTTAAGTCTTGGAGTTTGGTCCTCAATTACAATGAACAACCTGGTGGATAAAAGAGGCTAAGACCATTGAACAACAAAGTAGAGCTAGAGGTATGGAAATCTCCAAGAACAACTACTTGGAGAGGGAGATTATGCTGATGTACAGAGGCAATCTCTATATGATGACCATGTCCTGTATTTGTGCCACATAGCAGTTTTGAATGCTTGGGACAGAATTGGAGAAGTAGGAAATTAAAATCGAGTCATTTACTAAAGTTATACAGGGCCTAAAGGAAGCCTTCACGGATTTCTTACCAAGACTGAATTCAGCAGTAAATAGAATAATACCAGATTCAAATGCTAGATAAATAATAATTGAATCTCTGGCTTTTGAAAATGCTAGCACAGAATACAAAAGGGTAATTCAGCCATTAAAGGAAAGATCAGAATCCTTGAAGGAATGGATCCAGGATACAATCAATATTGAATCTCATAACCATGATGATACATGGATAGGATTTCCAGAGACCCGAAGAAAAATCGAAATGTCAAGTGTTTTAATTGTGGCAAACACGGTCACCTAAAAGGGTATTGAAGCTTCTTCCTCCCCTCTTCGGGATCATAACATCTCCAGCTCAGCCTGATCAGGGTGCTGGGACCAGATAGGGAGTGCAACCTTCGGGCGGGAGTTTCTTTGTTTCAATAGCCTGCCTGCAGCAAGGTACACCCTTTGTCTGTGAGCTCCTTGGCAAGCAAGGACACCTGATCCTGTAAAAGACAATCCATAGAGGAGCATTCGGAAGAAGAGATGGGCAGGCGCCAATGCAAGAATTCCTCCAACAATCTGAAAAAAAACATGAAATCACCAGAACCCAGCAATCTTACAACAGGAGGATTTAAACACGCCAATCAACAGGGGGTAGAAAACCTTGACTTTTTAAAAGTGATAGAGGCCCTTAAACAGGAGGTGAAAAACTCCCTTAAAGAAATGGATGAGAAGAATAACAAAAAGTTTGAAGAATTGAGTAAATCTGTAAATGATATCCTAGGAAACCAAGGAAAAACAATCAAACAGAAAATGGGAACAGTTCAAGACTTGAAAACTGAAATGGCGGCAAGGAAGAAAACACAAACCGAGGGCCGGGTGGATATGGAAAATGTATGTAAACGCATAGAGACTACAGTAACAAGCATAACCAACAGAACACAAGAGATAGAAGAAAGAATCTCAGACTCTGAAGATACCATAGAGAAAATAAATGCACCGATCAAAGAAATCAGCAAATCAAACAAATTCTCATCACAAAACATTCAGGAAATCTGGGACACAATAAAAAGACCAAACCTAAGAATAATAGGGGTAGAAGAAGTACAGCTCAACGGTCCAGAAAATATATTTAATAAAATTATAGAAGAAAACTTTCCCAATCTAAAGAAAGATATTCCTATGAAGGTTCAAGAAGCATACAGAACACCGAATAGACTGGATCAAAAAAAAAAATCCCCTCGCCATATAATAATCAAAACACTGATTGAGGAGTGTCTATGTGTTACTTTCATTATTAATAAAGATACTGCTTTGGCCCTTTAAAAAAACAGAAAATTAGGTAGGCGGAGTAGTCAGAACAGAATGCTGGGTAGCAGGAGTGGGGAGACACTTCAGGCAGTCGCGATATGCAGTTGCCATGCTTCTCTCCGAGATGGATGCAGGTTAAGATCTCTCCTGGTAAGCCACACCTCGTGGTGCTACACAGATTACTAAATATGGGTTAATCCAGATGTGAGTAAGAGGCTGAAACTAACGGGCCCGGCAGTGTTTTAAAAGAATACAGTTTCTGTGTAATTATTTTGGGTAAAGCTAGCCGGGTAGTGGGACACAGCCCCGCCTCTTCCTCCTACAAAACACAGAGCATAGAGAATAAAGAAAGAATATTAAGAGCTACAAAGGAAAAAGGTCAAGTAACTTATAAAGGTAAACCTATCAGACTTACACCTGACTTCTCTATGGAAACCATGAAAGCCAGAAGGTCCTGGATAGATGTACTGCAGAAACTAATATACCATGGATGCAAGCCCAGACTACTATACCCAGCCAAGCTTTCATTCACTATAAATGGAGAAAACAAAATTTTCCAGGATAAAAACAAATTTAAACAATATGTAGCCACAAATCCAGCCTTACAGAAAGTAATAAAAGGAAAATCACAAACCAAGGAGTCCAACAATGCCCACAATAACTCAGACATCTAGCGACCCTTCACCAGCACATCTCAAAGAAGGGAGACACGCAATCTCTACTACCAAAAAAAAAATGACGACCAGAGTTAACAACCACTGGTTATTAATATCACTTAATATCAATGGACTCAATTCACGTATAAAAAGGCACAGGCTAAGAGATTGGATACGAAAACAGGATCCAACATTCTGCTGTTTACAAGAAACACACCTCAACCACAAAGACAGACATCTACTCAGAGTAAAGGGTTGGGAAAAGGCTTATCAAGCAAACGGACCTAAGAAACAAGCGGGTGTGGCCATACTAATTTCTAACAAGGTTGACTTCAAACTAAAATCAATCAGAAGAGATAGAAAGGGACATTTTATACTCATAACAGGAAAAATCCATCAGAATGAAGTCTCAATCCTGAATATCTATGCCCCTAATATAAAAGCACCCACTTATGTAAAAGAAACATTACTAGAACTCAAGGCAGCCATCAAACCACACACACTAATAGTAGGAGACTTCAACACTCCTCTCTCACCAATGGACAGGTCAATCAGACAGAAACCTAACAGAGAATTAAAAGACTTAATGGAGGTAATGAACCAAATGGACTTAACAGACATCTATAGAACATTCCACCCAAATAGGAAAGAATATACCTTCTTCTCTGCGGCTCATGAAAACTTTTCGAAAATTGACCACAACTCGGTAACAAAGCAAACTTCCACAGTTACAAAAAAATAACCACCTGTGTCTTATTGGATCACCATGGATTAAAATTAGAATTCAACAACAATCCAACCCCAGAAAGCCTACAAACTCATGGAAACTGAACAGTCAACTACTGAACCACACCTGGGTCAAGGAAGAAATAAAGAAAGAAATTAAAGTCTTCCTTGAATTTAATAAAAATAAAGAAGCAACATACTCAAACCTATGGGACACTATGAAAGCAGTGCTAAGAGGAAAGTTCATACCACTAAGTGCACACTTAAAGGAAACAGAGAAAGCACTCATTGGAGACTTAACAGCACACCTGAAAGCTCTAGAAAAAAAAGAAGCAGACTCACCTAGGAGGAGTAGAAGACTGGAAATAATCAAACTGAGGGCAGAAATCAACAAAATAGAAACACAGAAAACAATCCAAAGAATCAGTGAAGCAATAAGCTGGTTCTTGAAGAAAATCAACAAGATTGACAAACCTCTATCCAAACTAATCAAACGGCAGAGAGAGAACAAGCAAATTAATAAGATCAGAAATGAAAAGGGGGAAATAACCACAGACACGGAGGAAATTCAGAGAATCATTAGATCTTACTACAAAAGTCTGTATGCCACAAAATTGGAAAATGTAAAAGAAATGGACATTTTTTAGATAAGTACCATATACCAAAGTTAAACCAGGACCAGGTAAATGCTCTAAATAGTCCTGTTAGTCGCGAAGAATTAGAAACTGTTATCAGAAACCTCCCTACCAAAAGGAGCCCAGGACCAGATGGTTTCAATGCGGAATTCTACCAGAACTTCCAAGAAGACCTAATACCTATACTCCTTGAGGTATTTCATAATATAGAAACACAAGAGTCACTGCCAAATTCCTTCTATGAAGCTACAGTTACCCTGATACCTAAACCACACAAAGACTCAACCAAGAAAGAGAATTACAGGCCAATCTCACTCATGAACATTGACGCAAAAATTCTCAATAAAATACTGGCAAACCGAATCCAAGAACACATTAGAAAAATTATCCACTACGATCAAGTAGGCTTCATCCCAGAGATGCAGGGCTGGTTCAACATACGAAAATCTATCCATGTAATCCATCATATAAATAAACTGAAGGAAAAAAAACCATATGGTCATCTCATTAGATGCTGAAAAAGCATTTGACAAAATTCAGCACCCCTTTATGATAAAGGTCTTGGAGAGATTAGGGATACAAGGGCATTCCTAAATATAATAAAGGCTATTTACAGCAAGCTGACAGCTAACATCAAATTAAATGGAGAGAAACTCAAGGCCATCCCACTAAATTCAGGAACACGACAAGGCTGTCCACTCTTTCCTTATCTCTTCAATATAGTGCTTGAAGTTCTAGCAATAGCAATAAGACAACATAAGGGGATCAAGGGAATTCGAATTGGAAAGGAAGAAGTTAAACTTTTGTTATTTGCAGATGATATGATAGTGTACATAAGCGACCCCAAGAACTCCACCAAAGAACTCCTACAGCTGATAAACTCCTTCAGTAACGTGGCAGGATACAAGATCAACTCCAAAAAATCAGCTGCCCTGCTATACACAAAGGATAAGGAAGCAGAGAAGGAAATCAGAGAAGTATCACCTTTCACAATAGCCACAAATAGCATAAAATATTTTGGGGTAACTCTAACCAAGGAAGTGAAAGATCTATTTGACAAGAATTTTAAGTCACTGAAGAAAGAAATTGAAGAGGATACCAGAAAATGGAAGGATCTCCCTTGCTCGTGGATTGGGAGGATCAACATAGTAAAAATGGCAATTCTACCAAAGGCAATCTATAGATTCAATGCAATCCCCATCAAGGTCCCATCAAAATTCTTCACAGATCTGGAGAGGACAATAATCAACTTTATATGGAAAAACAAGAAACCCAGGATAGCCAAAACAATCTTATACAATAAAGGAACTTCTGGAGACATTACCATCCCTGACTTCAAACTCTATTACAGAGCTACAGTATTGAAAACAGCTTGGTATTGGCATAAAAACAGAGAAGATGACCAATGGAATCGAATCGAAGACCCGGATCTTAACCCACAAACCTATGAACACCTGATTTTTGATAAAGGAGCCAAAAGTACACAATGGAAGAAAGAGGGCATCTTCAACAAATGGTGCTGGCATAACTGGGTGTCAACCTGTAGAAGAATGAAAGTAGATCCATATCTATCACCATGCACAAAACTCAAGTCCAATTGGATTAAAGACCTCAATATTAATCTGAACACACTGAGCCTGATAGAGGAGAAAGTGGGAAATACTCTACAACATATGGGCACAGGAGACCGTTTCCTACATATAACCCCAGCAGCACAGACATTAAGGGCAACATTGAATAAATGGGACCTCCTGAAGCTGAGCAGCTTCTGTAAAGCAAAGGACAGTGTCACTAAGACACAAAGACAACCTACTGACTGGGAAAAGATCTTCACCAATCCCGCAACTGACAAAGGTCTGATCTCCAAAATGTATAAGGAACTCAAGAGACTATACTTTAAAATGCTAATTAACCCATTTAAAAAATGGGGCTCTGAATTGAAAAGGGAATTCTCAACAGAAGAAGTTAAAATGGCCAAAAGACACTTAAGGTCATGCTCAACCTCCTTAGCTATCAATGCAATATCAATAAATAAAATAAAATAAAATAAATAAAAATAGGGAAATGCAAATCAAAACAACTTTGAGATACTATCTTACACCTGTCAGATTGGCTAAAATCAAAAACACCAATGATAGCCTTTGCTGGAGAGGTTGTGGGGTAAGAGGTACACTCATCCATTGCTGGTGGGAATGCACACTTGTGCAACCACTTTGGAAAGCAGTGTGGCGGTTTCTCAGGAAATTCGGGATCAACCTACCCCAGGATCCAGCAATTCCACTCCTGGGAATATACCCAAGAGATGCCCAATCATACTACAAAAGCATTTGTTCAACTATGTTCATAGCAGCATTATTTGTAATAGCCAGAACCTGGAAACAACCTAGATGCCCTTCAGTTGAAGAATGGATGAAGAAACTGTGGAATATATACATATTAGAGTACTACTCAGCAATAAAAAACAATGACATCTTGAATTTTGCATGCAAATGGATGGAAATAGAAAACACTATTTTGAGTGAGATAACCCAGACCCAAAAAGATGAACATGGGATGTACTTACTCATAATCTGTTTCTAGCCATAAATAAAGGTCATTGAGCCTATAATTTGTGATCCTAGAGAAGATAATAAGAAGGTGAACCCAAAGAAAAACATATAGTTATCTTCCTGGATATTGGAAGTAGACAAGATTGCCGGGCAAAAATTGGGAACTTGGGGGCGGGGTGGGATGGAGGCAAGGGGAGATGGGGAGAGAAAAGTGTGAAGGGGAGGATGGGGAGAGCTTGGGGTAATGGGATGGTTGGGATATAGGAAGGGTGGATATGGGAGCAGGGAAGCATATATCTTAATTTAAGGGAGCCATTTTAGGGTTGTCAAGAGACGTGACTCTAGAGGGATTCCCAGGTATCCAGGGAGATGCCCACAAGCTACTTCCTTGGGCATCTGAGGAGAGGGAGCCTGAAAAGGCCAGATTCTATAGCCATACTGATGAATATCTTGCATATCACCATAGAACCTTCATCTGGCGATGGATGGAGAAAATGACAGAGCCCCACATTGGAGCACCGGACTGAGCTCCCAAGGTCCTGATGAGGAGCAGAAGGAGGGAGAACATGAGGAAGAAAGTCAGGACCTTGAGTGTGCGTTCACCCACTGAGACGGTGGGACAGAACTAATGGGAGATCACCAAGTCAGTTGGAATGGGACTGATGGAACATGCGATCAAACCGGACTCTCTGAATGTAGCTGATGGTGGAGGCTGACTGAGAAGCCATGGACAATGACAATGGGCTTTGATTCTACCGCATGGATGGGCTCTGTGTGAGCCTTGTCAGTTTGGATGCTCACCTTCCTGGACCTGGGGGGTGTTGGGAGGACCTTAAACTTAACATAGTGTAGGGAACCCTGATGGCTCTTTAGCCTCGAGAGGGAGGGAGTGGGGGTATGGGTGGAGGGGAAGGGAGGGAAGGGGGAGGAGATGGAATTTTCAATAAGAAAATGAGAAAAAAAGGTATTGTAAACAGTTTCCTATAAACAGTGTTTTTTCTAAGCATAATTCAATAGAACATCTCTCCCTTCTGGATTATGCAGAAGGTGTGGCAAAGGCAGGCATTTGACCAATGAATACAGATCATATGGGACAGTCAAGGTAACCCTTTGCAGTCGGGGAAACTCCTTCTTGAGGGGCCTCCCACAAGTCCCCATGCTAAATTTGGTTCAGTCATTAACTGTGGAGGAAATGCCTTCCGGGAACAATTAAAGGACCTAATGCCTATAATAAGAAACCACACTGCTCTGGATGATAGAAAGGCTATAGAGGAGAGAACGAAAAGTTCAGAAGAAACCATAAAGTGAGTATTTTGCAAACTTCTATTGATGAACAAAGACCAAAATTAAAAATATGAATAAATGACGTCATTAAAGGCCTTGTAGAAACAGGTACAGATGTCACAATAATTGCACCAATCAATACTTTACCATCCATTACATGGATGACAATTTACTAGTTGATTCAAATATAGAAACTTCAGAAAAAATGTTTGAATATGTAAAGAAAATTTTGCCATGTTGAGGATTATAAACTGCTCCTGAAAAAATACAAAGATGAGATTCTGTTAATTATTTAGGTTATAAAATAGGTTTAAAAAAACTTAGACCCCAAAAGGTATAAATTAGGAAAGATCAATTACAGACTCTAATGACTTTCAAAGATTACTAGAAGACATTTCCTATCTATGGCCCACTATTGGGATAAAACGTGATAAAACGTGATGAACTGATCAATTTAAACAAAACCTTAGATGGTGACAAGGACTTAAATAGTCCCAGAGAATTATCACCTGAAGTTAAGAGAGAATTGTTTTTGATGAAAGAGAAATTACAGATTGCATATGTGGATCATATGGATTTGAAGCTTAATTACACTCTGGTCCTATTACCCTCCAAACATTACCCTATAAGAATTTTAATGTAGAGGGAAGATATTATCTTAGAATGGATCTTTTTACCACATAAACTTAGTAAAATTAAAAACTTAAGTGGAGAAGGTCTAAATTAGTTCTAAAGGAAAATTGAGACTTCATCAATTACCAGGAACAGACCCAGCAGAAATTATAGTACCTTTTTAATAATGATGAAATTGACAAATTATGGGCAAAAATTGAACCCTGGCAAAGAACTTGTAGTAATTTTTTGGGAGAGATTAACAATTATCCCAAAAGCCAGAGAATTCAACTTATAAAGAGAACCAACTTGATCCATCCTCACATTGTATGGAAAACACCAATAACTGGAGCCTTTTCATTCTATACTAATGCAATAAATCAGGAAAGGCAGGTTACAAATCACAAAAATTAAGTAAAGTGGATGAAAGCCCATATGATTCTGTCCAAAAGTCAGAATTATATGCTAGTCTCATGGTACTAAGGTATTTTATGGAACCTCTTAACATAGTTACCAATTCGCAATATGAAGAGTTGTTTTGCATATCAAAATCACTGAATATAAATATACCATATGATACAGAATTGACTTCACTATTTATTCAGGTACAAGAAATAATCAGGAATAGGAATCATCCCAATATATAAAAACACATCCGATCCTATATGGGTCTGCCAGGACCTCTATCACAATTAATGCAGAAATTGATCAAATGCCATATTCTGTAGATCTCTGAAGTATTTAAAGATGACCTGTTTGTTTAAAATATATCTGTTTGACCTTGAAAACATACCTAGTATTACTACAAGTTGATGTAAAATGTTTTAATAACATAGGTTCTTTACTTTCTCTTTACTTTCTCTTTTCTTCTCTCTTTCTCTCCTCTCTCCCTCTCTCCCCCTCTCCTCCTCGCCCTCCCCCCTCTCTCTCTTATGACAATGAGACATGTCTGCTCCTGGCAGCACCAATATACTTTAGAGATGGTGGGTATCAAAGAAACTTTACTTTCTTTACTTTCTTTATGGCAAAGGTTAGACAAGTGGGCACAAAAAAAGGACTGCCAAACTGTCAAGACAAATAGTATAGCCCTTCAGAATATCCTGCTTCACAAAACAGTTTGTCAGATGTGCTAGGCCTATAGGTTGAAGATGGATGCCCCTACATTGCAGAGAACCTTCCAGCTGCTTCTGCCATTTTCACATTTTTTAGAAGTCGCTTGCTTGTACTTCCTGCTTACTCAGATAATATTATTTCCTTCTTGGGTCTGACCCTTAGCACTGCATATAGTTACATGTCGCAGGAGTTCTAATAGGTTTTAATAAAAGCCCAGAATCAGACATAAAGGAAAATGCTGAGAGATCAGAGAGATGAAGAAACAAAACCACAGCCACCTTACCTACTTAACTTCCCAGTCAAAAAGAGAGTGAGTTCCCAGCTCCTGCTTTATCACTTTCTCTCTCAGCCCAGCCATATCACTTCCTGTCCTCTATGACCTCTATGGTTAGCTAATGGCTAGCTCCACCTTCTGATCTTCAGGCAAGCTTTATCAAACCCTGGGCTTACTGTAGGCCAGAAGAACCAAGTAAGCTACAAACCCTAGTCTAATTTTTGAGACATGTCTCATTTTGTGAAGGATGAACTTAGATGTAGCAAGCTGGCTGGTCTTGAACACCTGGTGTTCCTGTCTCCCCCTCTCCCATGATGGGATTACAGGCATGTATCACCACATACAGCTATAATTACTTTTTTTTTAAAAAAAACTTAAAACTACTTGGTATTAAGCAAAGATAAAATTATTTAATAGCTACTTTTTTCTGAGATAAAAGAAATCACTAGGAAAGTTTGGAAGTATTTTGGCACAAATGACAACAAATCATAGCAAAACTTACAATGCTAAAAGCATTGTTTACAAGAAAGTTTACTATTAGATATACATTTTTAAAGAAAGAAAGGGGCTGGAGAGATGGCTCAGCAATTAAAAGCACTTGCTACTCTTGCAGGGGACCTGAGTTTGATCCCAGCACCCAGATCTTTCAATGATTCATTGCTTTCTTCTAGCCTCCAAGGCACTGAACAGATGATCCACAAACATATGGTCTTCACACAGAGAAACACAAGGTCCTTATATGAGAGGCAAACAAAAAGTGAAAACTGGAAGGGAGGGAGGGCGAGAGCTTAACCTACTTTACAGAAACTAGAAAAAAAGCAAAGTAAATCCAAAGCAAGCATAGCAAAAGATATAAAAGTGTGCACAGCAACAAACTAAAGAATATAAAAAAACAAGCCAGGCAGTGATGGAATACACCTTTAATTCCAGCACTCAGGAGGCAGAGCTGGGAGTCAATTATTGGAGTAGGTTTAGCCTTGTGGGAGGAAGTGTGTCAATGTCTCTTCCTGCTGCCTGTGGATCCAGATGTAGAACTGTCAGTACCTCTCCAGCACCATGTCTGCCTGCATGCTACCACGCTTTCTCCCATGATGATAATGGTAGATAAAAATCGACGCTCACTTCATCTCCCTTCTACTCCAGTATTATTCAAAGGAACCTCCTACAATGTGGGAAATACTTTTATCTACATTGTCTAATATTCTTACAGTTTGGATATACGATGTCCCCTCAAAAGGCTCATGTGTTAAAGGCTTGGTCTTTAGCTGGTAAGTTGTGAAGGTGACTTCATCATTATATTAACCCATTGATGAGTTCACAGCTGAATGGTTATTAGAAGTTGAAACATTATTTGGAAGAAGTATGTCAGTGGTATGTCAGTGGGGGTACATTTTCTGGGCTCTTTCTCTATCTCTGCTTCCTACTCTACATGGGTTTTGCACTATCACATGCTCCCTGTCATGAAATTCTCCCTCATTATATCCTACTAGCAAGGGAGCTAGATCCATTTAAAAGGAGAGGAAGGTTTATTTTAGCTCAAATTCAGAGGTTCCTTTTCAATTGTTCCTCAAAAATACTTTGTCACAACACAAAGTTGATTAGTCTAAAAGGCTACTGAGTACTTGAGGTAATGGGCAGCACCTACAGAATGAAGACTTCAAATTTTATTTGACTTGAGTTTAAATACTTACACATTGTTAGTGGCTACTATTATAATTAGTATATTTCTAGAGTGCCTTCTCTTGTTGTAGAAGAAAAACTACATGTGGGGTAGGTTTGGCCAATCACATGCATTTTGGTATAGAATGAACACATGTGGCAAAAAACAGCTATTTATTTACTTATTTATTTAGTACATGGGACTTAATATAGCTATATCATTTACTGCATTCCTAGCCCAAAGACCACTTCAGATAGCAACAAAGTTTCTGGCTTTCCTGTAACAATGTTAGCAAAGGTCCTACTACTCAACCTGGGTGTTGGCCATACCCTAGAATGGGAGCAAGTTTGGCTCTAGAACTGGCAAATGCCACAGTGCTAACCACACAATTTTCTTCTTACAGAATGCATAGCTTTACACAAGTGAGAGACACGGAGTAAGTCTAGGGTAATCACAGAAGAGACAAACTTGCACTATTGCAGAAATAGCAATGAACCTGTGTTGGAAGTCTCTAGATAGAAAAACTACATGCAATTTAGAGTCTGAAAATTCAGTGTGAACTTTACATACATTTTTTTTTGTCAGGTGCACTCAGTGATACAGGAACAAAATAAAACAAAAAAAAAATCTTGTAACTTGTTGATTTCAAACATGCACACATGTTGATACTGGTAACAACATAAAAAGAAAGAAAAATAAAGATATGCTGGCATCATTTAGAGATGGGAAATACTAAAAGAATGTTAGAAGGGTAAAGAAGGCCAAGAATTTGCCAAAAAGGAGGTGTTCTGGAAATAGTCAAATGGAAATGTGACTTTAACATCTGGATACAAAAACCTTGAAGTCAAAGTAGTAGTCTGTAGTATACATAAATTTAGAAGCCATTAATATGTGAAGAAAAGTCAAATGTCAGGTATGATCAATACTAGCTTGAGCAAAGTATAGAGCATAGCCTGGTATGATGGTACATGCCTTTAATTCCAGCACGCAGGAGGCAGAGGTAGGTGGATCTCTGAGTTAGAGGCCAGACTGGTCTGGCCAGGTTAAATGAACATTGAAACCTATCACCCACTCTCATGACTGTGGCAGGAGCTATCTAATAGAGGAGTGGTACAAAAGTCAACAGGTTGGGGTAAGGAATGAAATGGAAAATAAAGAGTGTTTTTCAAGAAAACTGGCTACTTCATGAAATGAGATGTGTGGCCTTGTTGAAAGAAGTGTGTCACTGTGGAGCAGGCTTTGAGGTCTCCTCGGCTTAAGCTTCGCTTACTGTCACAGTCAATTTCCTGTTGCCTTCTGATTAAGATGTAGCCATGTCTGCCTGCTTACTGCCATGCTCCCCATGATGAAAATGGACTCAACCCCTGAAACTATAAGTGAACACCGCAATTAAATGTTTTTTTCTTTTAAGAGTTGCTGTGGTCATGGTGTCTCTTCACAGCAACTAGTTAGAAACCCTAAGACACCAAGAATTAACAAGGACATGGAACAACAGGAACATGGATGTATTGCTGTAGGGAATATAAACTATTCAGCCATTAGAAAACTGTTCGGTGGTATCCACTAAAGCTGAACATAAAAAAGCCTCTGAGCTAGCAGCCTGATTCCTAGGCATCAAATACACATACACTCATAAAAAGATGCATGAGTGACAGGAGCACTGTTCATTAACATCTCTAGTTTAGAAACAATTACTTATGAACTGTGAGATAGATAAATTTGGGTCTATCCAAGCAATGTAATACACAGCTACCAATGAACATGAACACTAGCTCTACACACAATCGACAGATTTTGTAAGGTTACTCTTAGGCAACAATTCACCTACAAAATAGGACATAAAGTAGGAGAGGGGCTTGATGGGAAGTAGGATGTCACCAAAGGAGGGATAGAAGATTAGTGATGGTAATGGGTAAGAATGTTCGTTCTCTCTCTCTCTCTCTCTCTCTCTCTCTCTCTCTCTCTCTCTCTCTCTCTCTCTCCCTCTCCCTCTCTCTCTCTCTCTGTGTGTGTATACAAAACTAATTATTATTTACATGTATGAATATATCAAAGAGAAAAAATAAAATTTTAAAGGGAAAGATATTTAGTCAAATTTGTAGTAATTTGTAACCCCACTTTTGCAAAGACTGTTGAGGAGGCCAAATAAAGGTCACTGAATTTTAAATTCTGATTAATTTGTTTTAAAGAATGAGTATAAAACCTAGTTGGGTTGGGCAATTACAATAACAGGTAAAACAGAGAATTATGAGAAAATTAACTGTTTTAATGATAATTGGACAAATAAGAGTTTGGAGAGAAGTCTGACGTGATCTGAGAAACAAGGAGACAATGCAGATGTTGGTAACTGAAGATGTAAGCAATGCTGGTTCCTGTGGGGGAGAGGAACATGGTAATGAAAAGCCTATTGCACAGAACAAAGGTAGGAAAAGACGGTATTTCAAACTTTATGAAGAGGATTTAATACAATATTCTCCAAATAAGCAACAGACTGCATTCAATATTATGAAGTAAAAACAATTAGAGTAAGGCACATGCAAAAAAAAAGATCAAGTGCGAAGTTCTTCTAAAATTATTCTTGCAAATCAATGTATATATTTTCCTTTGTATATTGTCATAGGATAGAGTTTTATCACATTGTAAGCTAAGCTAAGAACATGGATAGAAGGAGGCTGGAGAGATGGCTCAGAGGTTAAGAGCACTGGTTCCTCTTTCAGAGGACCTGGGTTCAATTCCCAGAACCCAAATGGCAGCTATCTGTATCTCCAGTTCTAGGGGATCTGACACCTTCCACATCAATGTACATAAAATAAAGTTAAATAAATTATGTTTTAAAAAGAACATGTGTTAATGTGGGAGTCCCCTCTGTGTGCTGTGATTAACATTAATGAAAAAAGAAACTGCCTTGGCCTGTTGATAGGGCAGAACTTAGGTAGGCAGGGAGGACTGGACTGAATGCTGGGAGAGAGAAGGGCAGAGTCAGAAAAAAAATGCCATGGATCTGCCACCTGAGACAGACATGCTGAAACTTTGCTGGTAGGCCACAACCTCGTGGTGATATATAGATTAATAGAAATGGGTTAAACTAAGATGTAAAAGTTAGCCAATAAAAAGTGAGAGCTAATGGGACAGGAAGTATTTTAATTAATATAGTTTCTGTGTGGTTATTTCAGTTATGGGTGGCCGGAATGAACAAGCAACAATGTGTAGAAATTATCACTTATCTAAGCTAAAGCTAAAGACATTTGAATAAAACAAACCTGTTCTACAAATGTTTCATCAAGCTAAATAGAACACACTTGCAGCTAGTTTATAAGTATGCTATTTATATGTTGTATAAAACCTCATTTCTCTTTAATCATTCTAATTATCAAAGTAACCACCCGAAGTTATAGGACTAATTTACTTAATTTGGCACTAGATGGCAATCATTTTCTTAAAACAAAGAGAATTCAAAATACAAAAGGGCATAGTCCACTAAATCTGAAAATGATTTAACAATTCAGTGAAAAGCAGAGAAAGAAAAAGAAACTACATTCAATACATCCAGAATTTTTTTTCAACAATTTATTCCTGGTCTAATAGGCATTAATGTGACATTGGGGGGGGGGATGAACCATCAATAGTAAACTACTTAAATATCTGCCAATTCTTTTTCTGTGATCTGCTTTGTGTTTGTTTTAATAGACAAAAACTTCAATGAAAATACATTTCCAAAATTTAAAATATTTAACAACTGTAGGTAAAAACAACAAAGAGGCACCCCCCCAAGCCTGCCAGTATGTGATCTCCTAACATACATGATAGAAACAGAACTGACTTCTGTAAGTTGTACTCTGACTTCCACTTGCATGTATGGCACATGTACACATGCATGTGTGCGCACACACAAAAGTAATTAAATTTCCTCTAATATAACTAGGGCTGATATCCTGCTGTAATAAATAGGATTTCTCTGAGCTACTCTCTTTCTACAGTCTCCAGTTAGGAGTATAGAAAAATAAAGCTGATGGTAGTGGCACACATTTTAAAGAAGGGACTTGTCTTAAATTTCCCATGAATGCTGTCTGTATACTACAGGTCACCACCAGAGTCTGTAGTTATACTTTTTCCAAATCAGTTCCAACAATACTGACTTGAAAAGCATTGTAATACTGCACCTACATGTGTCAGATGTAACACTTTGTCATTTACTTTGTTCCTAGGATTACTCTGTGCAATGGTTTCTGCCATTCTTCAAAAGTAGCAAATATGCAAGTTCAAACACATGTAAATGACAGATAACTTGAACACTAGTGACCCTAAGTTGGTAAGGAAATGACTGTTTAGTATTAGTACTTTTTTAAAAACCAATAATTTTTGTTTTGTTTTATTTATGTATTTTATGTACATGAGTGCTCTATCTGCATGTATCCTTTATGGTTGAAGAGGGCATTAGATGTCACTGCAGATGACTGTGAGCCACCATGTGGGTGCTGGGAATTGAACCCAGGTCCTCTGGAAGAGCAGCCAGTGCTCTTAACTGCTGAGCCTTCTCTACAGCCCTAGTACTAGTATTTTTTATTCTAAGCTACTTAGTTGAAGCATGATATTAGATATACCAGAAATTAAACTATTCTTCAAAAGTAAAACATCTTTCCATCTTAATCAATAAAAGACTATTGCTAAACTTGACAATAAAGCAAACCTTTAGATATAATTGATTAACAATCATTACTTAGAAAACAACTTTCTTGATAAATTCAGCTCTGAGTGAATGCTTTATAAAAATGGCATCACCAGCTCAGGCTTACTCTGCTGACTGAAACATACACAGTTCTGTGCAACTACATGGTTTTGCAGGAAATTATGTTATGACAATATGCCAAAAAGGTTTTAATAAAACCAAATTAATTTAAGGTTCAATGGCATATTACATTGATAAAGGTTTTCTTAAAAACTTCACTATAATATATATACATATATTTGTATATATATGTATGTAACAATCATTTGTACATAAAAAGTCAGAGAGCACAACACAAATAATACCTACGGTCAGGAAGTTAGGATTTAAACTAGGCTCCTTCAATCCTTTCCTTTACAAGCCCTAACAAAATCATGACTATGACTACTTTAATGGCAAAGAGCACATCAGACAACCTGCATTTTCTTTCTCCTTTAAAATATAGACATGGAAACACCTATATGAATATACAAGTTAAGAAATTTAGCTAATGGGTGATATTAAATGCTAGAATATCTAAATTTAAATGTCTCTGTACAAACTTAAAGCCTCTGAATAAACACAATCATGATTTATAAACAAAGTACCCAACTCTTGGGTTTATTTGCTGGTCAATTTAAATTCCACTATGTGTGTAAATCCTTATTATCCCAAACCATATAATTCTATGTGTTGTTATGAAATTACTAATTTTACCTGATTACTTAATAAAAAATTTGTCAAGTATAATTTTTAGTGTTTTAAGCTATGGCTTTTCATGCCAAAACATCACATCTAGTAAATTAAAATTTAATAATATTTAAATATAATATTTATGCCATTTTATAAGAAAATAACTCAGTATTTATAAAGTTTATATTAATTTTTACTTACATATTACTCATCTTCATATTTTTAGAAATGTTTAGAATGTTCTAACATTACAAGTATGGGTTTTAAACGACGTTTAAATTCTAGAATAGATGACATTTTCAAAATGAGCATGCAAATTCATTTTTACATTCAAGCCTACATACTAAATATGCACAATCTACACAATATTTAATCTACATAAATGTACACATCTCCATAATATAAAAATAAAAGAATATAAAGTGACTAGAAAAGGTACATGAAAGTCTAGAATGCTTAAAATATTTAATAAAAAAGGCCAGGTGGTGGAGGTGCATTCTTTTAATCCCAGCACTTGGGAGGCAGAGGCTAGCAGATTTCTGGGTGTTCGAGGCCAGCGTGGTCTAGAGAGAGAGTTCCAGGACAGCCAGGGTAACACAAAGAAACCCTGTCTTGAAAAGCTAGGGAAAAAATTTAAAAAACAAAACAAAACAAACTTAAGGTAAGTTCTTAAACCATTTCTAGTCGTATTTCAATACTGTGTTAAACTATATCAGTTCTGAGAGGAAAGATGACCATAGGATATAGACTGAGGGGCTGGAGGATGACTCAGTGGTTAGAGCACTGGCTGCTGTCTATGAGGACCCAAGTTTGAACCCACTACCCACATGGTGGCACAAAGAGTCTGTAACTCCAGTCCTAGGGGTTCCAACAACCTCTTCTGGGCCTCAGGTACAAAGCATATGCACACAGGGCATACATATATAAGTAAAACACTCTTTAATGATATACACATTAAAAAAAGAAAAAGAATTTTAAAACAAGCTACAGGTTAAAATAACCTGATTTAAGTCATGTATATGTGTTTTCAGAATACAAGAGTTTAACACAAATATAGCAATGTATCTATTAAAATTTTCAGTGTGCAGAACATCTTGACTTTCAAAATTTTATTTTTTTTCCTGGTCAACTGGTCCATTAATAAACAAACTAAGCCAAAACAGATATCAAGGTAGTATGCAAGTTTTAAACAGTGAAAAATGTAGTTGACATTTTTAGAATATAGGAGTAGAAGAGATACATTTTTTCTATAGTTCCTAATATTTACATTGCTATTATTTCTTATTGGAAAACAATTATTTTATTACTTTTAATGTCTCAAAATACATACTACAGATATTACATATTATAATTGTATTTGCATCATATATATTCTACTTTCATACTTTGTACCCACTTGCCTCCCATGACATGACTCTATTAATCTTTATTAATACAGCAGTAATTAATACAGAAAATTCTCTTTTGGGTCTCAGCTTTGATGAATTTGGAAATGTATAATACAATGTGAACTACCACAGCTGCATCTGGAGCAACATACGTTTATTCCCTAAGTCATGGCTATTTTACTTAAAAGGTACTAACAATATTTAAAAACAATTTAAATAATATATTTCTATGAAAAAATGCATCTGCATTTTACTACAGTCACGTGGCCTTTCTTATAGTTACTGGAGCTTTATAAAACTAAAAGGCTCAGAAGACTAAAGCCAGAGGGTTTATTCAACAATATAGCTTTAGTTTAAGTCATGGTGTTACCGGAGAAATATTGGTAATTTTTATCTGCTTAGTCACAAAAATTTTAGTGAAAAAGAACAGAATATTTAAAAGGAAGGCCAGACTAAGAAATAGTTCTGAAGTACAGCTTCACAGTTAGTTTTTCTTTTCCCAGAAGAAAATAAGCATTGGAAAAGTACTTCAATAGCTCTTTCATGGTAGAAGGCAAAACAAACCAAATTATTTTAATATATACTTATTTTTAAAATGAAGTAAGGCTTTTTAATGAAGAAAAGGAAAATATTACAATAAAACGTTTGTGATTTTTATATAAAAACAAATATTCTATTTTGAAAAATAAAACTAGATAGAAAAACTTTTTACAGCTGCTGTGTCTTCATATTTTAAATAGTACTCTTATAGAAAGCCACATTAAATAGAGAGTAAGGATGGTAGCCAAATGTGTGTGTGCCTAGTGAAACAAAGCTAGCCGGGCAATTTTAGGGATTAAGAGTGAAATCTGTTTCTTTGAATCCTGTTTTAACAGCAAAAGCTGTCTCAGTAGAACTTTGTTTTGTTTTTAGATAGTGTCCCACCTAGCCCAGACTACCTTCCAACTTACTATGTAGCCCAAGTTGACACAGGATCCTTTTGCTTGGAATGTTGGGATTTCAGGCAGGCACTACCAGTATGTGCAGGGCTTTGTGAATGCTAGAAAAATACTCTACCAGATGAACTGCATCCCTAGCCCCCTTTTTTTCTTTTATAGGCAACTGTTTTTACAAAGTGGAAATTTACTAAGCATGTAACTGCTACAACTCTATGAACTCCAAGAGCAGCCGTTCAAAGTGGAATCCCACTGTGGAGCTTCACAGTTAATGCTTTCACCATAAAATATGTTTTTATGCACTTATCCACCATCAAAACAAAAAAAATACATGACAGAGTTAGAACTAGAAAAACAATTAGCTTTATACTCTCTTTAATGACTAGTGTTCACTGCCTACACGTGGTCCTTCCTCAGCCCCTAATATTTAGCCTTTCTTGTTCTCTTCTCCCCATGTTATACTGCACCCACATGTATGTTGTTTACATATACAGACACATTGTTGCCTAGATTCCATATAGAAAGGAGAAAATAGTTTTTTTTCTGAAATTCTGTGACTTTACTTAATATTAAAATATATTTTAAGTCCATCAATTTTCCTGAAAAAAATGTGATTTCAATTTTCTTTAAACTGAGTATGTGTACGTACACACACACACACACACACACACACACACTTAGGCTTTCATTATCCATCATCTGTTGATGGACAAATGAGGTTGAGTCCAATTCTTTACTATAGCAAATAAAGGGGTACAAATAGGGGTACAAATTCTTGGGATATTACCAGGAGTAAAATAGCTGGATCCTATGGTAATTCTGATTTCCATAATAGCTGTAGTAATTTGCACTCCCACTAAAAGAAAATGAGACTTTTTTTTTCTTTACATCCTCCCTCTCCAATGTGGTTGTCAGATTTACTGACAACAGCCATTTTGACTAGGATGAAGTGGTATCTCAAAATAGTTTTTATTTATATTTCCCTGACAGCTAAGAATGCCGAACACTTTTAAAAATAACTTTTGTCCAGTTGTGTTTCCTTTTTACTTGTTTTGAAAAATGTTTATTCACTTCATTTGCCCATTGAAGTTTTCATTGTAGGGACCTTCAATTCTTTCGTTAGATATCCCTAAATATTTAATTTGGGGAAGTTATTTTGAATGAAACTTTTTTTCTAATTTCTTTCTCTGAAAGTATGCTGTTGGCATAAATGAAGGCTAGTTTTGTTTGTTTATTTAAAATTGATTTTATATCCAACATCTTTATTATTTAGTGTTTCATTTAAACACCACTTTCTTAAAAAGTGAGAAATGTGATAGCTCTCTTCTACTTGGTTACTTTTTCTCTTTAACACCAATATCATTTTTATAATATTAAACCAAAAATGAATGCTCTAAATTAAACAGGAAATGTCTGTCAATAAGAATGCTTCTTTGCAGATGTACCTAAACAACCTTTAAATATTGGAAGAGATGCTATATAATACAAATATACAGGGTAAAAAGCAGAAAATGTAACCGAGCAACATAAATGACAGCAAAACAATTTTTCCTCCAGCAAATTAAAAACACTAAATGTATGTGACTGTAGCAAACTACTACATATCTTGTTCTTTTTCCCTTAGAAGCTTAATATGTACAATTAACATGGTAGCCCTTCCATAGAAATGAAAATAACAGTTTCCTTAGGGAAGTGAGATTCTTCAAGTTACAATTTAAGATGAAACTTATTAATGATAATTACTTTATATGGGTTTATTTTATTAATAAAATTATTAATTATTGGCTACCATTTATAGATAATTACAATAGCCCTTGAAGTTTTCCTTCCCCTGAGAAATTGAACATTACCTTTACAAGTTCACTTCATCAAACCATTAAAGGCTAATTTAATTTACTGCAATTATCTTAAGTTCAATGGTACTAATAATTTGAAAAAAAAACCATATTTTTAGATGTTTCCGAAATATTTCCAAAATATATCTGAAAGACTAGACAAGGACAGAAAACCAACGGCTGCATTCCGAGTGATCTGTCACTCTCTCAACAACGAACAACCAAATGATACAATCTCTGGATCTACACACACTCTGAGAGGAAGCTGTGATATTTGATTGCAAAAGAGAAAAATCAATTGTTCTGACACTATTTATAAAATGCAATTATTGAAAGTTACTGTAAACTACTGTTTTAGTAAGCTTTTAGTCTCAAATATTTTTGTTCACGAAAATAAAATACATAAAACCACTGCATTTATATGAATTCCCAGTTATATATTCTCATTCAACATAAAACAAATAACCTACCTAAAGTCAACTCTAAACCAAGTACAATCCGAGGCTTTCCTTAATATTTTAATTTCTGAAAATACCAATAGTAAAGCCATGGGATATATTCACTAAAATGTACAGTGATACACAAAAGGTCTTGTTTCATCTTAAAAGAAATAGACACTAAATCAACAGGGAACTGAAAACATAAGCATCATTGTAAAAATGATGAACACCCTTCAATATGTACTGAGAATGCACTTACATTATAAAAAAATTTCTGCTAAGAATAAAGTGTTTACTAATAAAAAACAATTTATATGAAAATTCTTAAAGCTTTTAATGTTTTTAAAATGCAGAAAAAATGAAAAAATATATTTTAATGACTCACATGCTAAGTGGTAACAGGCAAGTCGACAACACAAGTAATCATTTTTGTTATGGTTACAATGCTGTTTTTAAAAATCTGAGGTTCTATTACTAGAGAATCTTTTACTAACTTGCTATATATGTAAGCTAATTTCAAGCATTATAAACATACTAATATTATTATTTCCTAGTCTAAAGCTTGCAATATAGAGTAAGAGTAATGAGTTATTTATTGATGAGCCAACTTGTTCAATATTTACATATCTTCTATGCACAAAGAAATACCTACTAACAAATTTGATGGCAACAATCATGTCATTAATAAAAGTAGCAGCATTAAGAGTTCCAAAACTACATCTTAATACATATACAGTATAAATGTGAAAAATAATCACATTTTTATTTCAGCTATAATTATCATCTCTTAAAACCTAAATTAAAGTCAAACTAAACCTAATTGAAAGAGATACTCAACTATTTTTAATTAAGATGTTCTTCCTTGTTGATAGAAAAACTCAGTAAAAGTTAAGTAAAGCCAAATAAAAAACAGTATTATGCAAATTTATTATTTTAAGCTAGACTTTAGTCCAACAAAACATATACTGTGCAATCAAACCATATATATAATTATAACTCATAAAATCGGCTTATATATGAAGCTAGTAAGTCATGTTATTAAGGTAACAAATGTTTAAAATGGATATTGCTTCATAAAACCATCTATATTTTTAGTTGCTATTGATCAGATGGTTTTAATTATAGGATAATATAAAACTATATATACATATATTTAGCCAGTATTTTGCCAGAATTGAAATGCAATGCTCTCTTAAATATGAAAAGATAATAGCCATATCCATTAAAAACACTAAGTTCATTTAATAATAAGATAATACCAATTTGAAACACTTGATTTCTTATTAAAATCTTTTACTAGCTTATTGGATATGCAAGGTAGCTTTACTATTAAATAGAAACATATTACTAACTCTTTAACATACTTTTTCAACAAATATTAATGACAATGATACAGAAATTTAAGGCATTTAAATAGCCAGTTTTTCAGATTACTGATGAGTTTGGCCAACTAATTTCTCGGATTACAAGTGACACGAATTCATTCTAAACATTATTTTTCAGAAGTCCGTTCTAGTTTCACTGTTATGTAAAACAATGTAAAGCGCACACTTGGAAAGGAAGCAAATATTCTTTCTTAAAAAGGACTGAAGCTCCATCTAGAGGCTTTTCCTCCTACCACTGCCACTTGCAATATAAGTAATATCACCTAGAAATGTGAATAATATTGAAATGTCAGAGATTTCCTTTGTACAGACCCTTTTGTTATTCATAATGAGTTCCTGCCCTAACCTTCTCTGGGAGGCTCTAGCTCCATCACTGCCATCAAGTGGTAAAAAACTAAAACTGAACCTAAAAGCAGAGGGAAAAAAAGCCAAGAGACAGGAAAAGAACTGTGTGTACTCTTTATCACTTATGCCCTCTCTGTATGACAAAAGTTTATGTTTTTTTTCCCATGTCATTTACTATCTTAATCGAATTTTGGGGGGAAAAACAGAAGCACTGTTTTCTTGAAAAAAAGTATCATTATACCTGGCTATCTATCTATCTATCTATCTATCTATAATTATACCTGGTCATTTTCTTTTCTTCTTTCTCCTCTCTGTCTCTGTCTCTCTTCCTGTGTGTGTGGTTTCAATACAGTGTTTCTTTCTCTGTGTAGTCCAGGAACCTGCTTTGTAGATCAAGCTTACCTCAACTCCCCCCCCCCCCAGATCTGCCTGCCTTTGCCTCCAGAGCACTGAGATTCAAGAAATGCACCACAACACCCAGCTTACACCTGGCCTTTAAATCTAAAGCTTAGGCTGAAGATTTTTAAGTTTGCAAATATATAAAAAGTACCTTGGATTAAATCTATAATGTTTCCTGAATTATCTAGCTAACAGGGATAATAGAAAGAAAATAAAAAATTGTTTAAGATTAATAAATTTATGCAACAGCAGTAAGTAAGGGGATAAATATTTATCTATTACCTATACAACATAAAAATAGGGTTTAATAAAGCAGATACTATTCAATTTAATAAATTGTACCCTTGGACTGTGGTTTCAACAATGGTTCCCAAAAATGTTCAAAAGCCTGTGAAGGAGGAAAAAAAGGAATAGAAATTTCCTGTAATGAGCTTTTAATTTTTCCTAAGAAGCCTATTTTTAAATTTCAGAGATATTGAAAACTCTGTAGCTTTCATTTTAAGTATAGATTTGCATATTAACAGCTTAACAAGAGCAGTCAGCCTCCCTAGTAGAGGCTAAGCACTATTCTATCCGTTTCATATGTAGAATATCAAATAACCCCCTCGACAACTCTATACAACAAGCATAACTAGCATTGATAAAACAAACAAAAAACAACAGAGGCACAAAAGGGTTAGGTAATGTCCACAGTCAGTTACTGGGGTTCTGATACTTAAGCAGCCAGCCAGGCCATCCACACTAGTAATGACTTTTACACAAGGCCAGTTTTCTCCATCCACACCCTACTGACACTGCAGATCAGATAATTCTGTGTATGTAGTTGTTTTGTGCACTGTAAGATGTTTAACAGCATTCTTAATCTCTAACAACAGACTCGCAGAATATGGTTTCAATGCCACCCTCCTTTTAGCTGAAATAATAAAAATGTCTCCACAACAGTGTCTCCATTTTTAAATGTCCCAGCTAGAGGAACTGAGAATTATTAATAGACCTTCCATTTATAACACTGAAGATAAACTGATGAAAAATGAAGTTGTTTCTTAATTTTAAATTAGTTACTGAAACAAAGAACATTATAATCTACAAATACTTTAGAATGGTAATAGTTAAGACTTATCTAAAACCATTCAATGAGGAGCAAACTTGATAATGCAAGGCTTATATAGAAAAATATGAAAACATTTAGAAATAGCTATTTCTGGCAAATATAACTGAGGAATAAAGTAGAATGAAAAACTGTTAACTTCTATTTTACATTTTTTATTATACTAACTTCTTTTTCTGAGACATGGTCTCATATGTAATCTTAGGTTGCCCTATCAAGATCCTTCTAAGCCCTGTGTACTGAGACTACAAACGTGTTCCATCACATCAGACTCATTTTTCTCTTTAATGTTTTTCAATGAACAAAATCATATAAATTAATCATATACAATATGGGTGGGGTTGTTTGTTTGCTGAGACAGTGTTTCTCTGTGTAGCCCTGGTTGTCGTGGAACTAATGCTATAGACCAAGCTGGCCTCCAACTCAAGAGAGAGGCCTGCCTCTGCCTTCTAAGAGCTTGAATAAAGGCATGTGCCACCACCCTTAGCTTCAACGTGTTTTAAAATGTGTATATTACAAAATGGCTAATTGAACTAATTAACTTAAATATATATCACCTTACCATCTTTTGTAGTGAGAACACTTAACATGTACTATACCTTACTGAATTCTTATCAAACTATGTAATTTTTATTATGGTTACTGAAAATTAAAAAAAAAACCTATTCTTGGTGTAATCATCTCAGTTGCATTTGTTTATTTAGTGAGTTGTTTCTCATGTATTTCTCCACTATATTCATCTCACATGCTGCCACAGAGCATATAACACATTCATGACTGTGTCTGATTGAACAAGAATTAGTTAACCATAAGTTGGAAAGCTGGCAAACTGAACATCAATTAAAATAACACTGAGAGGTATTGACTTTCAATAATGACACTTAAAGATCCGTAAATGTAGGTAGACATTCTTCTCATCAAATAATTCTTACATATTTTAAAGAGAATTTGCAATGCATTTTGTTAGTTCTGACTATAGAAAAATTTCTTCTCATATTATTTTTAAGTTACTTTATAATTATATATATATATATATATATATATATATATATATATATATATATATATCCTTTAAGGCAAGCAGAATAATGAGGGCATCTCTCTTCATTGGACTTTATCATTAACATTCTCTTCATCGTTTCTTGTTTTTACTGATACAAACTAAGTTATACATATTGTATCATATTTTCTGCTTTTAGTAACTTGCCCATTTTGCTTCATAAATTTAGTGTTTGTTCAAGTGAGGTTTACATTCCACTAAACTTAATTTAAATGAAATCTATTTAAAATGTCATCTTTTTAAAAAAATTGTTTTTATTGAGCTATGTATTTTTTTTACTGCTCCCCTGCCTTCCATTCCATTCTCTTGTGCCCTCTTCCATGATCCCCATGCTCCCAATTTACTCAGGAGATCTTGTCTTTTCCTACTTCCCATGAAGATTAGATCCATGTATATCTCTCTTAGTGACCTCTTTGTTGTCTAGGTTCTCTGAGATTGTGAATCTCTGGGATTCCATTTTACACCTATAAGAATGGGCAAGATCAAAAGCACTAATGACAGCTTATGCTAGAGAGGATGTGGGGTAAAGGGAACCTCCACTCCTCCATTGCTGGTGGGAGTACAAACTGGTACAGCCCCTTTGGATATCACTAAGGCAATTTCTCAGAAAATTAGGAAACAACCTACCTCAACCCAGCAATACCACATTTGGGTATATACCCAAAGGATATATATACCCAAAGGATGCTCAGTTGTACCACAAGGACATGTGCTCAACTATGTTCATAGTAGCATTGTTTGTTATAGCCAGAACCTGGAAACAACCTAAATGCCCCTTGACCGAAGAATGAATACAGAAAATGTGGTACATTTACACAATGGAGTACTACACAGCAGAAAAAAAAATGACATCTTGAAATTTGTGGGCAAATGGATGGATCTAGAAAACATCCATTGACTGAGGTAACCCAGATCCAGAAAGATAAATATCATATATACTCACTCATGAATGGCTTTTAGACATAAAGCAAAGAAAAACCAGCTTACAATTCACAATCCCAGAGAACCTAGACAACAAAGAGGACCCTAAGAGAGACATACATGGATCTAATCTACATGGGAAGTAGAAAAAGACAAGATCTGAGTAAAGATGGAGCATGGGGACCATGGGAGAAGGTAAAAGAGGAGGTAGGGAGGGGGGTGGAATAAAATATACAGCTCAATAAAAACAATAAAAATAATTTTATACATGAAAAAATTCTAAGCCTCTAAAACTGCACTTACTTTCATGTATGTTTTCATGCAGAAATGTTCTCTGTATTATGCCATCATCAAGCAAAGTATTTTCCTTTGTGAAGCTGCTAAAATTTATATAAATGTATCAGAAAGGAAAAAAAATCATCCTAAGTCATTAATCATTCTGACTAATATTTGATACTTATGTGGAATTGTATTTAAGTTTTAAAATCTCACTATAGTTTTACTTTCATACACATCTTTGAGTACTCATACCCACACAAATATGTACATATATTTATACACACATTGCATACTCAAAATATGAATGAAAACAAAACTCATAATGTCTATTCTGTCTCTTCACTAATTTGTTTATTGCATTCACTGTAATATTTATCATTTTCATACAAACTATGCTACTTAACAGTAATTTTTAAAGATTTGGCTATTTTTAGAAACATAATTGAGAATTCCTTTTGTGTAAATCATATGCTACTTTAACACAAAATTATAAAGAAATGAAACTAAAACTACAATGAGATTTTAAAACTTAAAATTCTATGTAAGTATAAAAATATTAATCAGAGCCGAGTGGTGGTGGTGGTGCATTCCTTTAATCCCAGTACTCAGAGGCAGGCAGATCTCTGTGAGTTCAGCTAGTCTGGTCTATAGCATGAGTTCCAAGAATACCAGGGCTACACATTTTTCCTTTTCTGATGCACTTATATACATTTTAGCAGCGTCACAAAAGACATCGCTATTTATTTGTCTGTCTGTCTATCTATCTATTCATTCGTTTGGCCTGCCCATCCATCCATCCATCCATCCATCCATCCATCCATCCATCCATCCATCCATCCGTTTGGTCTATCTATCTATCTATCTATCTATCTATCTATCTATCTATCTATCTATCTATCTATCTATCTATCTATCTATCATCTACCTACCTACCTACCTACCTACCTACCTACTTACCTACCTACCTACCTACTCATTTGGTTTGTGGGTCCCCCATGCACTCCAGAGCATACATATGGGGACCAGAAGACTACTTGTGAGAGTTAGATCTCCCCTCACCCTGCACCATCTTTTGTGTATTTAAAATAGAAACTGTACATTTAAACAGATGTTTGGGTCAGTAAAAATGGCTTGCTTGCCACCAAGCTTGAGAGAGTTCAATCCTTGGGAATCATGTTGGGGAAGGAGAGAACAAACTCCAGCAAGTTAGCTTCTGACTTCCACATACATGCCATGACACATGTGTCCCACTCTCTTAAGTCAATAAACACACAAAATGTAATTTTAAAAAATTTGGTGTTTTTAACGAAATCCCTAAATCCAGTTTCAGAGTACTTCCGTCAGTCCCAAAGTTCCTTATGTCTCAGTATATAGATTCGTATTTTCTGAGCAGTTCAGATAACAGAGAAGATAAGGTTTTTCACATCTAATTAAGTATTAGATTTAACAACAAAGATCATTTTTCTCTTTTTGGCAGTGTTTTTCTGTGACAATTCTTATTAAAATGTATCAGCATGCTTAACTCACTTGGGAAGGGAACTAGAGACACAATCATTTTTTTCTTTTCCCTTCTTTCTTTTCACAAATTTGTACTTGCAATATCTGGGTATAGTACACATGGGCAATACCAACAGTAAGCCTTAAAAAATAAAATAAAAAAAAAACTCTACTATGATACTACCTTGAGATGTTTCTCCTAAACATGGAGTGCACCTCTTAAATTACTTGGTAACAATCCATTTAACACATGTCCTCTAAACTTGAAATTCTATATCTAAGTGGAATTTCATCATCTAAAAGTTTTGAGGTCATTCTTGACTCATTTTTCCCTCACAGTCTACACCCAATTCATCAGCAAATCATATTAATTCATGCATCCAAAATATGTTCAGGAAGATTGGGGAGATGCCTCTGTTGGTAAAGTGTTTGCCATACAAGCATGAAGACCTGAATTCAGATCCCCAGTACCCATAAGTCAGCTTAGTGAATGGGTGAGGTCTAGTTTCATTGAGAAATCTAGGTAGGCACCAACCTGTCTTCTTCATACTCAGCAAGTTATGTTGGTGTGCCTGCAGCAAGAGGACCTTACAATCAGTTTTTGAAGAGCACCAGTAGCCTGAGCAATAATTTGGGTTATTTGAGGATTTCGCTGTGTCTCTTTGGCTAACAACTCAATCAAATGTAACCCATTTCCAGAAGGTATAATTTGATGGAATGAGAGATGTCCAGTGGAGGCTTTGTCTCCTCTGTTATTTGTAATTCCAATTTAGATTTCTTTCAGACACATACATATTTTAAAAGCTCCTACTGCATTAGGTTTCCATATTACTCCTTAAATGGCCCTTAGTTTTCACTGGCCCTTACCATAATCCATCCCTTACCTCCTCTTCCCCGCCTCCCCATTTGACCCTCCTGTTTCAGTTACTCTGCCCTATCCATAGATAACTATCCTTCTATTACTCCTTCCCAGGGAGAGCTTCCCTCCCCACAGTACATTACTCTATACCTAACCTCTAGGATTATACAGATTAAGGCCTGTTTATCAAAGACTTAACAGCTAACATTCACATATAAGCAAATACATACTTTTTAATGTATTTGTCTTTTGAGGTCTGGGTTACCTCACTCAGGATGTTTGTTGTTGTTTTCCTAGCTTAGGATGACTATAATTTTAATGTGGAAAATAACCAATGTTTGCAAAGATGTAGAGAAACTAGAGCCCTGATATTCACTAGTGGGGATGTAAAATTGTACAACTACTCCAGAAAACATCATGAACATCCTTATTAAAAGGACCTTAAAACACTAACTATCTAATTACCCTATGCTCCATCGATTCCACTTCTAGGTATATACATCAAAGAATTGAAAGCAAAGACTCAAGCTGATATTTAGACATCAGTGTTCTCAGCAGTGATGTTCACAATACCTGCTAAAGATGAAAAACCAATCCAAATATTCAACAGGTAAGTAGTCAAACTTAAATGGTATATGCCTACAATGCATGTTATATGATCATAAAAAGACTGCAATACTAATAAATTCAACAACAGGGATGAAGCTTGAATATATTATATTGAATGAAATGTTAGGTAAAAATATTATATGATTGTGTTTACACGAAATATATAGAAAAGGCAAATTCATAGAAACAGAAAACAAAGTAGAAGTTCCCAGGGACTGGGAAAGGAATTGTTGCCTAATGGGTAAAGACTCAGTCTGGAGGTCTATATTTAAAGAAAAAAAACTTAAAAAAAGGAATGAATAGTGATGTTGAAGAACATTGTGAATGTACTTAATGCCAACAAATTTTACTTTTAACTACAGTTTAATACCAGTGTTCTTACTATACTCACTTTAACATAATTTCTTTTTTAAAAAGCCTAAATCCTAACTGGGCCTGGTACTACAGGCACATAATCCCACCTACGTGAGAAGCTGAGGCAAAAGGATTGCAGGTTCAAGACCTGCCTGAGCAACTTGGTGAGCCCTGGCTCAAAACAAAACACAAGGACTAGAAAGATGGCTCAGCAGTTAAGAGAACTTGCTGCTTTTGCAGAGGACCTGAGTTCAATTCCCAAAGGCCACATGGCAGTTCACA
Organism: Arvicola amphibius; assembly: GCF_903992535.2. Classification (NCBI taxonomy): domain Eukaryota; kingdom Metazoa; phylum Chordata; class Mammalia; order Rodentia; family Cricetidae; genus Arvicola; species Arvicola amphibius. Next base: position 94,010,867 of record NC_052052.2, on the reverse strand, counting down.
ACTGTCTGTAATTTCAGCCCAAGGGGATCTGACCTCTTCTAGCCTCCATGGTACTGCATTCAGGTGGCAACAGACATACATGACAGAAAACACAAATACACATGAATGAAATTGAAAAAGAAATACAACACCTGTCTGGTATGTGTGAGGTACTACACACACACACACACACACACACACACACACACACACACACATCACAACCTAACAAATCAATGTATTTATCATTCTCATAGCTGCTTTTCTATACAATGTATTTCTAAACTTTTACTCCATACTAAACAGGGTAACAATTTTAGTTTATAATAACATAATTCTAGCCTCAGAAGTATACAAATATCTGTCTAATTATATGTGTGACATACACCTTTGAGTTAGGAAACCTCAGATCTGACTGTATTCAATAACAGGAGCATAAATATCTGGATGCCCTTTTCTTATGACAAACAATTAACTGTATATCTTATCAACATAATTCATCCTCATAGGGCATACACTCCCTGGGGATAGGTACTGATCCAGAGCTTTGTACATGCTAGGTAAGCAATCTACCAATGAGCTACATCCTTGGCTCTGAGGGACTAAACTTATTTTAAGAAATCATATTTTATCATTTTCTTTGCTTATATATTTATCAAGACTAAATTACTTAGAAAGTTTTAAGGCCTATGAGAAATTAAAAAACACAATATATGAAAATAGAATTTGAAGAATCTTTGAAATAAATATTAGTATAAAAACTAACATAAAAACAACACAATTTTTAAGTATCTTAAATTTGAGAAACACTAGATTTTTGTCCTTTAACATAATTTTTCATATTAAACTTCTGTTCATGGTAGAAACACTTCTAAAATTTATTTATTCTCTCTCTCTCTCTCTCTCTCTCTCTCTCTCTCTCTCTCTTCCTTTCTTTCTCCCCCACCCCCAGACTTGATTTCTCTGTGTAGTCCTGGCTGTTCTGAAACTCACTCTGTAGACCAAGGGAGCCTTGAACTTAGAAATTCACCTGCCTCTGTCTCCCATGTGCTGGGATTAAAGGATGTGTCACCACACCCAGCTGAAATTTATTTTCTAAAAATAATAAAACAAAAGTTTGATGTCATAATCCAAATTGTTTCTATGGAAATTGTCATTAGCAATGAATATGAAACTCTGCACAAGTCTTTTGGCAGTACTGGAAAAAACATTTAGAAATTAGAATCTACAATATAAGCTCACTCTCTCCTCATTTTTTTTATATTTTTATTTTATGCCCAACAGTGTAACATTAAGAACAGCATTCTGCTGTAATTGTTTACTGATGTGAAGTATGATCTAGCTTATTTTGTTTGTAAGAATTTTTTAAAAAAAATAAGTGAATTCTACACAACTGAAATTTTAAATTAAAGACGAATAAAATATAACTTCCAACTTTACTATTATTAAATTCAATAATGATAAAATCATTCTGCCAAACTGGAATAAAATTTTCTAAATGGTTTTTCTTAATTACTGTATTCATCTCATTGCAAGCAATTAACAAACAATTTTGAAATCATGTCAGCTTTTAGACTACACTTTGAGCCCTCTTTTCTCAGAGACCAAAAGAAAAAAACAACTTTCCCCACAAAAAAAAAAAAAACAGAAAAATAATATACTAATCAGGAATGAGCAGCTAAAGCTTTATTAAATATTACTCTGAATTTTCTATTAAAGAATAAGTATTTAAATATAAGAAAAATGCATTAATTTAACTTTACTCTTAAAATGAAGCAGCAGCTTTAAACATTTGTGATGTGGGAGAGTCTTCTTTTTTAATAAAGAAATTGCCTTGGCCAGCCCTTAGTTGGGTGGAGTAGACAGAACAGGAAGAAGGAAGTGAGGTAGATGGCTCAGTCAGATGCCACGCCTCTCCTAAGTTAGTCAGACCACCGTGCCTCTCCTCAGTGAGATGCAATGAAGCCAGCCACCAGGTCAGATATGCTGAATCTTTCCCGGTAAGACACCATTCGTGGTGTTACACAGATTATTCGATATGGGTTAGTCAAGATGTGAGTAAGAGGCTGAAACTAATGGGTCAGGCAGTGTTTAAAAGAATATAATTTGTGTGTTGTTATTTTGGGGCATAAGGTAGCCAGTGGCCGGGAGCCGGGCGGCGGAAAGCCGGCCCACAGCTCCTCATTACAGAATAGTGCCCAACGTGGATAACTGAATCTACAGAAAGCCTGAGAAAGCTTGGGAAAGACTAGAGTAAAGCATGTTTTCTCAGTAGTAGCAATTTCTCGGGTTTGGTTTTGCTTGGTAGAGACTAGCAAGCACTCTCATCTAAGAGAGGCTTCCTGACTCAGCTTTAGCTGCAAAACCGTGCAGCTCTTTTAAGAGGTCCTGCCACGAAACACTTAAATGGTGTTGATAAAAAGCTGAACATGTGTTTTTCGGTTTTCAGCTGTAGCAGGAAAAAGGTTGTGCTGTTTTAAAATGCCGGCTTTCTGGGCTGTCCTGCCGCTGCAAACTCTGACTCTTTGAGGCAGGAAGGCCGGCTACAAAGAGAGGACTTGAGTGTTGTCTGTGGACATACTTCTGCAGCTTGCTTGCTGGCAGGGACCTTGAAATGCCACAGAGTTGTGGTAATAAAAATGGCTCTAGCAAGTACCTCTGCCATGAGGCTGGAAAACTAAGGAATGGGCTGTACCCAGCTGCCAAAGCCACGGCTTTAGTCCTACTGATATTGTTTGGTAAATTAAAGACTCATGTAGTCAGAAAAAGAGAGATATACAGTAAAAGAAAGATTCAAATTTGAAGAAAATGTCAAAATGGTTTACAATTTGTTGAAAATATATGCAGGCTAAAGGTTAAAGTTCTTTAAAGTAAATAAGAAAAAAAGGAAGTAGCTAGAGTGTGGTGGTACACACCTTTAATCACAACACTTGAGAGGCAGAGGTGGATTGACCTCTGTGACTTCAAGGTGTGGTAGCATACACCTTTAATCCCAGCACGTGGGAAGCAAAGGCAAGTAGACCTCTAAATTCAAGGACAGCCTGGTCTACAGGGTTATTCCAGGACAAAGATATACAGAGAAGCTGTCTCAAAAAGTAAAAGTAAAAATAAAAGAAATAGAGGTTAAGTAAAGCTGCATAAAGATGGAAAATACACAGAGAATCTTGATACTATATGCTATTGTGCTCTCTTTGAACTGTTTGAATGCTGAGGAAGGAGCAACAGCTGCTAAAAGATATTTGTTTATAAATGCTGCTGAACTAATCCAACATAGATATTTTAAAAATACCTTGACTTCAGGATTTGGATCTAAGGATATGATACTTTGGAAAAGAGATTCTTCTTTTGTTCTTTCAGAAAATAAAACCCTATGGATTGCTTCTATCCCAATATGGTATGATAGACCACGACCTCCTGAAAGGTTGTTGTGAACACCTTCAGAAAATTACTTCGCCCAACTGATGACTGAGATAAACCTGGCACACAGGTTACACCATGAAATATCTGATTAACAGCGTCCCCATTCAGCAGGAAGCAGTTTGGAGAGAAATAACTGCGCCCATGTTCCCAAATATTGTTTACAAATGTTCTTTTACATTTAAAGGGGGATATGATATGGAGATGAATAATTTGCATTGATATGGATTTTGCTTTAGTGATTTAAATTTAAGGTCAATTTTGTTATATGTATATGTATTTCTAATAATGATTAAGGTATTGTGAATGTGTAGTTCATTTAAAAATGTAATGTATAATTAGGAAATATAGGTTGTTAATGGATAATCATTGATAATAGTCAAGCTTGTAGTCATGTTAGTTAGATTTTCTAGATATATAGAGATATATTTCAGTTAGATAGGCATTTCTAATATCTTTCAAAGACTGCAGAATATGGCATTTAATGTTTTAATAACTTAGGACTGTTCATGACAGTGAGACGTGGATCTTATGAAGAGGATCCTTATGGAGTTTGATAGCCATTTGGGCAAAAACCTGCTCTTGCCTGGACTATTGCATAAACTGTACATAGAGAACCCTCAGAGAGAGGACTGCTGAACTTGCCTAAAAGTGAGACGATCTTTCGGGGTTCCTGATTCATGAAAGAGTCTGCGAGACATTCTGCAGGACACAGCAGATACTGACTGAACTGCCTTTGAAATTTCCTGCTTCATGGAAAAGTCTGCTGGATACTATGGGCCTGTAGGCCGAAGATGGATGCCCCAACAGTACAAAAGAACTTTGGGTGACTGTCCAGGCAGCAAGATGTCTCTGTCATTTCTAGAGTTTTGGAAGTAGCTTACTTCTTGTTCACCTAGATAATATTATATCCTTCTGGAGTCTTTGATGGAGTTGAAGAATAGATAGTTATAGTTTTCCTTAGTTATGATAAAAGATAAAGTAGATATAAATATTGTAACTGTAATTTTTGCTTGATAACTGCTTTGTTATATGTAATTTGGCTATGTTAAAGTTAAAGCCTTTTTTGTTTAAACAGAAAAAGGGAAATGATGTGGGAGAGTCTTCTGTTTTAATAAAGAAACTGCCTTGGCCAGCCCTTAGTTGGGTGGAGTAGACAGAACAGGAAGAAGGAAGTGAGGTAGATGGCTCAGTCAGATGCCACGACTCTCCTAAGTTAGTCAGACCACTGTGCCTCTCCTCAGTGAGATGCGATGAAGCGAGCCACCAGGTCAGATGTGCTGAATCTTTCCCAGTAAGACACCATTCGCAGTGTTACACAGATTATTCGATATGGGTTAGTCAAGATGTGAGTAAGAGGCTGAAACTAATGGGTCAGGCAGTGTTTAAAAGAATACATTTTGTGTGTTGTTATTTCGGGTATAAAGCTAACCATGCGGGAGCTGGGCGGGATGAAAAGCAGGCCTGCCCACAGCCCCTCACTACACATTTGAAAGCATGTGCAGAACTGAATGAAGTTTGAGCATGCAATCAATTTAAGTGAGAAAAACTGGGTCTTTAAAGTAAGTCCTACAAATGATTATCTTATCTCATCTACTGACCTGTTTTCCCCAAAGAGGAACTGCGATTAAATCATTCTTATAAATAATCCCTGCTTATCAAACATACGTGGTTACATGCTCCAAGTGATCAGAAGGCCAAAGCCATAGTCTGTATAGAATGGACTGATCACCCATTGTTTTAATCTAAAACTACTTCTTTTCTAAATACTGCTGGAGAATAGCTGCTCATATAGTTCATATTTTACCAAGAAACTCAAAATCGGTAGTTTTCAGTTGAAAACAGAAAACAGCTAGAATAATTAAATGCCATGATAGAGTCCAGTGGAGGGGGAAATGTCCTACTTGAAGCTGCTGAAGGAGAAGGGCCCGGAACCTTTCCAATAAGCCACAGTCTCGTGATAAGACATAGATCAATAGAAACTAATTAATTCAAAACATAAGAGCTAGCAAGAAATATGCCTGAGTCACTGTCTGAGCAGTGTTGCAATTAAAAAAAAAAGACAGGAAGGAAGGAAGGAAGGAAGGAAGGAAGGAAGGAAGGAAGGAAGGAAGGAAGGAAGGAAGGAAGGAAGCTGACAGGCTTTTAAGTAACACCATTTTTCAAGTCAGCTTCCAACTTTGTTTACATTTTTTTTGGTTTTTTTGTTTGTTTGTTTTTCAAGACAGTGTTTTTTGTGTGTAGCTTTGGTGCCTCTCCTGAAGCCAGCTATTGTAGACCAGGCTGGTCTCAAACTCACAGAGATCCACCTGCCTCTGCCTCCCGAGTACTGGGACTAAAGGTGAGCACCATCACTGCCTGGCTGTTTACAATTTTATAAACTAAGGTTAATTAAAAATATTAAAACTTTCAATTTACCAAATAATAAGTCCTCCAAACGAAATTAGTATGTTTAGCATCTAGAGGGCACATTTGTACCCAATTACCTCATTAACAGGGATACTTGTTATTGGATACTCTTAGTCTTGTAAACAAAAATCAAATTTCTTCCAATCAAAGAAGAAATCTTATGCTTTTAGCAGTTGAACCATCATCACTCAGAAAGTTAACTTTCTATGTGATTCCAAAGGCAAATGTAGCACACTGAATGAAGCTAGCAGGGTTTGAGTTTCTAGTAACCAATACTAACACTGAAAGTGACTACCTGAAACGAGAGTTGCTGTGGGACAATGGTCTCTTATCCTGTCACTTGTATTAATTTTTAATAAAACGCTGATTGGCCAGTAGTCAGGCAGGAAGTATAAGCGGGCAACCAGGCAGGAAGTAGAGGCAGGGCGACTAGAATAGGAGAATTCTGGGAAGAGGAAAGAGTTAGTCTGCCGTCGCCACCCAGCTGCAAAGGTTTACATTAATTATAAACTGGTTGGCCTATTAACTCAGGCTTCTTATAACTCTTTATAACTTATATTAGCCTATAATTCTTATCTGTGTTAGCCACATGGCTTGGTACCTTGTTCAGTGAGGCATTCCCATCTTGTTTTTTCTGTGACTGGGTGATGACTGCAGACTGAGCTTTCCTCTTCCCAGAGTTCTCTTCTACTCATTGCCCCACCTCTACTTCCTGCCTAGCTACTGGCCAATCAGCATTTTATTAAACAAGTACAAGAAACAAATCTTTACAGGGTAAAACCATTGTCCCACAGCAAAGAGTTACCATATCTCCACTACCAGAAAAAAACAATACAAAAGTAACATTAAACAAAAATTATTTTAGAATATTCTATTCAATAATGGGGTTCTATCATTCTATTTTGGTCTTAACAAAGGAAAGATATATTTCCAATCACTTAGCTTGAACCCATCTTCTCTTCTTAATGAAGCGAACATAATGGAATTTAGCTATTAATAAATTCTTATATTGAAAGATATCAATTTTTCAAATATGTATATATCCAAGTTTATTCACAGTAGGTGAATGAATTGTGTTTCAAAGTAAATAAGAGATAAGCCTGATTTAATACAATGTGGTACTGTTAACAAAATTGTCTTTAGCAATCACTTATTAAGCTCAGTTTTAAACTTACTCTTAAAAACACAAGGAAAGTGTTAGAAAAGATTATAGAGATGAAAGTTTCTCTAGTTTCAATATGACTGTCAAGAATAATAGCCTATAAACCAAGTTGTAATTAATACCTTTCTATGAGAAATAAGTTATGCTTAACCTCATGAGTTAAAAATGAAATAAGATGGGACTTTTTTAAACTCAGAAATACAAAGAAGTAAAAATATGACTATAGCATTAAATACTAATTAGAGTATTGGGTGTATAAACTACTATAGCCATTTTGAAAGTCGGCTCTAGCAAGATTAATACTATGCAGCCTATCCCCAGATAATCCACTGCTATGCATAAAACCCACAGCACAAAATATGCTTGATATTACAGCATAAGCTTTTTGCTTGATACCTATAGCAGCAGATAAATTTAATAACACAACTCAGAACTTAATACATCTATTTCACAAAATAGTAATACCATTAACACTAATATTACCTATTGCTTTCTACTTTTTTGTAATGTAGATTCAAACCTACTAAGCTGGTTTCATTATCTGTTGTTTGAAAAACACTGCCTTCCCTCCCTACGCCCCCATCCCCCCCAAAAAACCCAAAAACATATAAGAAACATCTATAAGGTTGTTTAGTATGGTACTGTTTAAAATAGAGAAAATAATGATTATAACTTAAACATCTATTAATAGATAACTAAAATGCCACATACAAAGTAATATGAAGCAATTAAGTTTTAATTAGAAATTGCTATATAGTATGCATACATCCTTCTGTGTATGTATAATATATATGAAAAATAAACATATCTCAAAACTAACACATACAAATTTCCAGTAATGCTACAGTTATGAGTATATACATAGAGTTGGTATTAAGAAAATAGCCTGGAAGTATATATTTCAACATATTAACTTTTAATTAGGGTGGGGTACTCACAATTAAACGCTGGTTAAATAGGACTTTTAACTATAGATGTTATGCTTTAATTTTTTAGATAGTTTTTTAAATGTGATTTTAAAGAAGCATTGAAAGGTTGAACTAAATTTTGAGGTATAATTTAGTAGAAGAGGAGCAGAAAGAGAAGGAAATACAGAGTAGGTGAGCCGAGTATGCATGTCCATATACCCAAATCAACTAGCAATAGTACGAGAGACACTTTAAAAAAGAAAGCCACAGGACTAAGGAAAGATGAGGGAGGTGTGCAGCGGCAGCTGGAGTAAAAAAGCATGAAGTGGTCTGAAAGGGCAGGAATTAAAGGCCTGACAACTGGTAAACTGACCCATCCTCATTGGTGGCTCAACTGTATAAATAAAGAGTGGCAGCTTAGTGGGAAAGCACTTAGCAACTCTGTTGACACAGACAACAGAAAGGGCCACTAGAGTGGCAAACTGAACTGTGCAAGGCCAATTAACCCTTTCACCTGAGTTTTTATTCTAGCTCTCTTACTTACTGTGCCCGCGAGAGCCACACTGAATGTGTTAAGACCAAATGCAATGATAAATCATGGCTACACATACTGACGCATTCTGCCAATTTTATGAAGCACATCCGTTTTTAGTGTCTTTAATGCCTCCTTGGCTACTATCATCTGGTTTTAATTAAGAACCATTTTCAAAGATGAGAAAAAAACTCAAATACACATGTCCATTATCAAATTATGAATTGATATTGATAACTACTAAAGTTTTTTAGCGTGAAGGTTTTTTTTTTTAATGTTAGATTCACCTCAATTTTCTCCTAGGAAAATCAGATAGAAGAGTAACTTCAGATGGGCAACACTACTTGAGAAAGTGTACACTATGCTAAAGGGATTTATAAATCACAGGCCTTATAGCTGTTGCATGAAGTTTTATCTGTGACTATACTTTATTACTTTTAAGAAAAATTTTGCATCTTGAAGTACAATGTATTTTTTAAAGACAGTAATAGACTTCTTTTAAATATGTGGATTTGAGAGCAAAGATCCTATTTCTACACACTCTAAAAACTAGAAAAAAAAACACATACCAACAAGGTGTTCAAATATTCGGTAATGAACATCTTATGTGAAAAGCCTTATTTCTATTAAGTATGTGAGACTGCAAGAAGATGCAGTTGTTCAGTGATAAACTAAGACCATCTACATAAATGCAGTGTCTTTTACTGCATTTTTGTTTTGTTTTTACGACAAGGTCTCATGCAGACTACTTTGGCCTCAAAATCCCTTTGTTCTCAAAGCTGTCTAAACCTCCTGATCCTGAGATCTCCCAAATGCCAGGATTACAGAAGTATTAACACCATACTTAGCTCTATATTTTTCCACTACTCACACCCTCTAAGGCATCAGCATTATTTTATTACAGCTAAAATGTCATGCCAAGTTTTTCCAACCATACTAGTTATATAACACTGAATCTTAATAATAACTTAAAATGGTGATGCATGCCTTTAATCCCATCACTTGGGAGGAAAGACAATGGATTTCTGTGGGTTCAAGGCTAGCCTAGTCTACACAATGAGTTCCCAGCAAACCAGGGTCTCATAGTGAGATTTTGTCTCAAGCAAATGAACAATCAAAACCATCTACTCAAATGCTAACAGATATTTTGAGGACAAGTCTGAAGAAGGAATCCAGATCCAATGAAGATTAACAGCAGCTTGAAACCTTTCAGGAACAAGGGGTATTCTCAGCTCTGGTTTTTCTCAACTTTTCTGAGTCAGAAAATGCAAAAGAGCTGAAGAATTCTACTTTCTTGGAACAGAGGCTATATTTATTGACTCCTATGGCCATATTTAGATCAGTGAAGGAAGAGACCAGCCTGGTGGGCTGGCTTTCCTCTTAGTCTTTTCATAATGCAGGCTAGCCACAAGGCTCTCTCCCATGTCTCTCTCTATTCTTTTATAACACCAGTACAACCACAGGAACTCATTAAAAGAACTGAAATTGGCAAGGAGCAGCAGGGCTAATGGTAAGCAGCAACAACAACAAAAAAGCAGCAGAGACCCCTACATCTGCTCTAGATAGAATAAGCTAGAGCACACTGCTGCTTTCTCAGAGTAGGCAGAGACTAGAGCAGACATTTATTACACAGCTGCTCCCCTACCTCCTGAAATATTCTCATGAGTCAGAAGGAGAATCCTAGAACTCAGTATTCAAATACCTGACAAAATTCAGGAATTTATCTTAAAAACAAAATGATATACTGCTCCAAGTAAACACACAATTTAGCTAAAAGCTGCAATTGAGATAAGTTTAAATAAGACACAGTATACAGTTTCTGCAAAGCAAGTATTACCAGATTCCTCTCAGGAATTCACTTCTTTCTTTTCTAGATAGCCACATAAAGTAAACTATGAATCAAAGTTCTAATTCCCAAAGTAGTAATTATTAAACCCAAGGAAAAATCACGTGGCTTATTGTACAGCTATGTCTAGATGGGTTCTGAATAATTGTAGAATCAGTTTGGGATGTGAGTTTAGATCTAACTCCTAGGCAGGTGACCAAAATATAAACATCTAGAAGCTAACAGTCAAGTATTAAGTTTTTCTCTTATTAAATAAAGCAAAAAACACCTTAATATAGCTAATATAGTATCTGAGTCAAGAAGCTGTTATTCCTGAGCAACTGTGCCAGTGAGGATATCTATAAAACTTTCCATTTGGGATCAATTTTCAATTTTTATTCAAATAAACAAACAACAACAAACCTAGATCTCTCCTATGAAGAAGTACAATCAGGAGGGTTTAGAGGATTTTAAGAATTAGCTATGATGGAGATGAAAATGCTGGTGGAAATTTAATTAATTTTTAAGGTCTTATTGCTTTCATTAACATTCCATTACATTCCATACATTTTGAGGATGCCACACCAATTCATTTTTTTCCTACAATTTCTGCAGTTTGGGGGGGGGTTATGATCTTACAACATGTAAACCCATATAAAGGGTCATAACAGAAACATCTGGCACTTGGAAAAAGTTCATCTAAAGGAGGAATGATGAAAACCAAAATAAAGACAGAATCCCAGTAAAAGAGATACCCTTGTTTGCTTTTTTCCTTTGATAGCTTTACTGATGAAGTCCTCTGCAATTCAGTTAGATGGCAGTACAACAAATAAAAGGACTATTAATCTCTTTACCTTTTTGCAACAAAGCCTGATATAGATCCTCAACTGTGAGATATTTTGTGTAACAGTCTTCTAACTTTTCCTGTTTCCTTACCATAAACTTTGTGGAGCGTTTAGTTTTTGTTTAGTTTCCTTCTTCTCTTTCTCAGAACTAGAAGGTAAATCTTTACACTACCTAAAGTTATACTAAGAAGCTCTTCTTTATTTGGTAGAAACTGTGTGTGTGCTAGATAGTTAGGAAATAGCAGAAAACAAAACTAGAAACTGATCAAATAATATCCTTCCCCTCTCTCTCTCTCTCTCTCTCTCTCTCTCTCTCTCTCTCTCTCTCTCTCTCTCTCTCTCCCTCCCTCCCTCCCTCCCTCTCTCTTTCTCTCTCTCTCGCACGCATAATTTTCTGACTCTATCCATTGAGAAAAATCTTCCCTGAGAAATACTGGACTCTTTAGTGGAAAACAAAAAGTTCTTTAGAGACAAGGTCTCATTATGCAGCTCTGACTGACCAGAAACTCACTATGCAGACCAGGCTGGCCTTGAACTCACAAAGAGCCATCTGCCTCTGCCTCCTAAGTGCTGAGCCCTAGATTACAGGTACATGCCACCATGACCAGCAACTCTTTACAAATTTAACAAGCCTTTTAGTAATTATATTTTTGCAACAACGTAACTATTTTTCTCAATTAAAAATGGGCCATTATCTCTTTTAAAATACCTGATTTTAGGACTGGAGCAATGGAAATACAAGGTGTCTTTTATTATGGTGCACTGAAAGGGCATACCAATTCGGTGCTATTTATAATGAGTATGTAGAGTGTAATTTCATCATAAAGAAAATTCATTTTCTTTTCCTTTCCCTCCTTATATATCCATCTGTTCTCTTTATTTCTAAATGGTCTTGCTATGCAGCCATGTTGGCCTCAAATTTCTCAGTTCAAGTGATCCTCCTGTCTCAGTCTTTCAATTAAGTGGAACTATAGGTATGTGCCACTATGCCTGGCCCATCAGAAAATTTTAGAGAAACTCCAACTAAAAGCTCTTCAATATTCCCAAAAAGTATGAAAGTCAAAAAAGGGAGCTCATGCTTGAGTAGAAGACCATGAAGAGACAGACAACTGTGACTCTGGATCAGAAAAGGAAGTCAGCAGGACCACCACCAAACTGTGAGCGGATGCATGGGTAAGCTGGGGCTCCAGAGAGGACTCTGGTGAGTAGATGGAGCTGCGGGGCTGCGTCCCGCCACCCAGCTAGCTTTACACCTGAAATAATTACACGAAAACTGTATTCATTTAAACACTGTTTGGCCCATTAGTTTTAGCCTCTTATTGGCTAATTCTCACATCTTGACTAACCCATATTTAGTAATATGTGTAGCACCACGAGGTGGTGGCTTACCAGAAGAGATCTTAACCTGCGCCCGACTCAGAGAGGAGAGGCATGGCGACTGCCTATGGCGACTGCCTGACTGCTTTCTTTCTCCCACAAATTTGTTTTGTCTACTCCGCCTACCTATGTTCTGACCTATCAGGCCAAGCAGTTTTCTTTATTAATTAACCAATGAAACAACAGATATACAGATGACCCTCCTCCATCACTGGTGAGCATGCATACTATTCCTGCAGCCATACTGGTGGACTTCCAACCACCTGCAACTCCAACTCAGGGGGATATGAAGTCTCTGGCCTCCACAGGCGTTGGGACTTACATGCAATGTACCCCCTCCCCACCATACACTTTTGTATATTTTTATAAAATAAATCTTAATTTGAGAAAAAAATTACAGGTAAGCAAACAAGTTATATCAATGTTAATTTCTTGGTTTTAAAAAGTTTCCTATGGTTAAAAAGACATTTGAGAAAGCTGGATGAAATATACAGAAGTATATTATCATTTTTATCTTTTAGTGTATGTATGCACATGTGTATGAGTACAAGAGCACATGCACCAAAGTGTCAGAAGATATCAGAGGTGTCAGTGCTTGACTTCTAACTTGTTTGAGACAGGATACCTTTGATGTTAACTATAACATACATCAGATCTATAAGTTTCTGGGGGATCCTCCTGTCTCCACCTCCCATCTCAACTTGGGAGAGAACTGTGACTAGGGCAGTGTACTTAGATTTTGAACTCAGGTCCTCACATTTGTGTTTTAAGCACTTTACCCACTGAGCCATCTCTGCCGTTCAAAAATGTTATTATTTTTGTTGCATTTTTAAAGACTGAAAAATTATTTCAGAATGGAAGTCTAAACAAAAATGTATTGGATTACATTTTAAAAATAATTGGGAGGGGTGTGTTAGTTTCAAACGGGGGCTCACTACATAGTTCCAGCTGACCGCCAATTCATAGAATCCTCCTTCCCTAGACTGAGTGCAAGGATTACAAGTGTGAACCACCACAACCAGCTTCAAAATAACATTTGAACTCAGTGATCATAAATCTCCTTTATCGTTTATTTTCACACTAAATATGATCCTCTTGAAAACTGTCCCAGAATCTCTATTTTGTTTGTAGCTCCCCTCTTAAAATTCAGTTTGTCAGTGTCCCTTTTAAAATAGTAAGTTTATAACATACTAATAGAGTGTGTTACATTTCTTTTTTTATGTTTATTAACACAAGTTATGGGTGGAATTTAAAAACAGCAAAGCCAAATAGTTGGCCTAATTCAACATGCAATCAAATGAAATGAGCATTTATTTCTATTAAGACCAAACTAGATCTTTCCATTTTATACTTATGCATTGATTTTTCTTAAGCAAACTACAGATTCACATTTTTCTTTAATTAGTCTTATCTTTTCAATTTCTGGTATGCAAACTAGACAGCTTATTCTGAAACATAATTCCATCTTTTATTTACTTGCAACATACTAACTACACACCATCTGGAGTGAACTACAAATAAGAATCTGTTGCGGCTGGAGAGGTGGCTCAGCAGTTAAGAGTTCTTGCTCTTAACTGAACCCAGGTTCAGGTCCCCGCATCCACATGGTGGCTCACAACAGTTTATAACTCCAGTTCCTAGAAATCTGATGCCCTTTTTTGGCCCCTTTAGGAGCCAGGTACACACATGTATATTCATACATGCAGCTAAATACTCATATACATAAACCTGTAAAGTATTTGCCACTAAGACTGAGATGTATGTACCTCAGTGGCAGAGCATGAGATCAGCATATCTAAAGCCCTGGGTTTCATTTCCAGTATCTTTATCACACCCACCAAAAAAATTGCCATGGATTTGAGAGTGGTCATAGCTGATTAGAAGAATAGGCAATAGAGCCAGGCAGTGGTGGCATATGCCTTTAATCCCAGCATCTGGGAGTCAGAGGAAGGCAGATCACAGTGATTTTGAGGCCAGCCTGGTCTACAGAGTGAGTTCCAGGACAGCCAGAGGTACACAGAGAAACCTTATCTCAAAAAATAAACAAACAAATGACTTCTCCCCCACAGAAGAATAGGCAATAGAGAAAATTCTATAATGGGATTAAGTTTGGAGTGAGATTTTAAGAATAAATAGCATTTGTTTTCTATTTGTTTTTGTAATATAGGGCCTCAAGCACATTGGGAAAATGTTCTATCTCTCAGCTACATCCTCAGCCTTCTTTTTATTTCCTGAGATAGATCACACTAAGTTACCAAGGTTGGTCCTGAATTCACTCTACGATCTAGGCAGGGCTTTTAATTTGTTGTAGCCTCCCAAGTAGCTGGGATTAGAGGCTCTGCCACTGAGTCTGGCTACCATTTTTTAAATGATTTTAGCACATTTTTAATTGACAGGTTATAACTGTAGCTATGTATAGAACTAGCAGGGGATTTCAATATATATGTGTGTGTGTGTGTGTGTGTGTGTGTGTGTGATAATGTGTGGTAATGTGGATCAAGGCAGATCTACCACCTAATTCATAGGCTATCCCCATGTGCTATGAATATTCAAATTCCTTCCTATTAGCTATTTTGAAATCAATTATTATCGGCTATACTTATAATACTATACTACAGAACATGAGAAATTATTACACCTATCCAACTGCATACTATGCTTGCTATCTATTGCTTCTCCATTTCTTTTCTCCTATTTTGTCTCTCGACTCTGGTATCCATTATTCTATTCTTTATTTTGAGATTAGTCTGTAGTTTCCGAACACATTTCTTTGTTTCTGTGGCTGGTTTACTTAACATAATGTCCTACAACAGTTCTGTCTAGATTGTTGCAAATGACAGACTTTCTTTTTGTTGTTGTTATTGTTGCTGAAAAATATTTTATTCTGCATTGGCTTCATCCACTCATCCAGTATAGACCGCTTCCATATCTCGGGCATTGTGAACAATGTTGCAATAAAAACACAGGTCTCTTTTGGACATACTAATTTAGCTGTCTTGTGGCTGTGTACTCAATGGTGGGGCTGCCAGCTGATACTGCAGTTCTGTTCTTGAGTAAGTAGCATTTGAAAAGTAGGTAAGAATACAGTGTAATGATTGTGATCTTCATATTTGACTTTTGAATACCTATTTGCTCATTAATTTATGTTTTATTTTATACTAAGATGTGACATATTAGAAAACATAAAACAAGTCATGGTGGTATATACCTATGATGTCAGAAATTAGGAAGTAGAGGATGAGTGCCAAACCACATAGCAAGACTGTAGACAAAACAGAAAGGGAAGAAAAGAGGGGAAGGGAGAGAATTTATAAAAGTTATAAAAGATAATTGAACAAAAGTCCTATAATTTTCTTCTTTAATTAAGTAGTTTTGTAACCCTGGTCACTTTGGGAAACCACTCCCCTACTTTAGAGTCTAATGTTCCAAACTAGGTCTAAAATGAGCATGCCATAATTTGTCCATTCCTCCAATAAACCAATCAAAATACAATGCAAGCTCATGTGTAACTTTATATTTTTTAGTTGAGACAAGCTCTCATCATAGAGCACTGTACCAAGGGGCCTATAGGCTTGGTGTTTGGATGTAGAGAGGTCTCAATATAAGCTCAGGAAGGATCCCTAAGCTGCTTACATATGAACTATTTCTTCTCTTAGTGTCTTAGGAAAAGAAGTAAAAGCAACTATAAAGCCACGTGGAAGTGAACAGACAGGAAACTTCCACTCAAGATGAGCCTGAGAATGAAAAGTTTGCCAATTAAAATTCTACCTACTTAATTATTACATTTTACTTATCAACAGAAATTACTTACTTCAGTCTAAACTTATGTTCAGATCTGCACAGCAATCCCAAAGTCTCTAACTGTCTATAGCATAGCAGTCTGTTTAAAGCAGTTGCACAACCTACATATCTGTACATTGGGCTCCACTTCTAAAGCCTTTAACAGTTTCTGAGATTATTCCTAATTAAGTTCCTTCCATGGTCCATATTATCAAAAGTGGTAAACTTGAAATCATCTTATTTTTCTAACTTCCAGAAATTTCCTATTGTTGACGAGTCCCAGGAATTACTTACAGTAACCCCAAACTATGCCTAGTATAGTAGTTGGGGTCTTCTCTCGAGGATGAAAACAAGTGACCTCTCACAACTGCTTGTATTCTTATTCTTTTTTCTTTAATGACATTATCTACTATGTAGAAAAATCAAGTTTTCCTATGTATTTTATAATGTATCACAGAAAAACTGATATTCATCAGTGCACCAAAAGAAGGTGGTGAATGAAGTTTTAAGTACAATAAGAATTATACTTTGACCTTTGCATAAGAATAAACTTATGGGCCCAAACCAGAGACCTCTGCAGGACCGGGCTCAAGTCAGGGACCTCTGAGGGAACAGTCCCAAGCCAGAGACCTCTGAGGGACAGGGTCCAAGCCATGGACCTCCACAGGAGCAGGCCTGAGCATACCCGAGGCAGCAACCTCCACAGGAGCAGGTACAAGGGAGTGACCAGCA
Source organism: Arvicola amphibius (assembly GCF_903992535.2). Taxonomy (NCBI): domain Eukaryota; kingdom Metazoa; phylum Chordata; class Mammalia; order Rodentia; family Cricetidae; genus Arvicola; species Arvicola amphibius. Next base: position 93,993,901 of record NC_052052.2, on the reverse strand, counting down.
AGGGAGCAGGCCTGAGCCAGAGACCTCTGCTAGAGCAGGCCTGAGCCAGCCAACTCCACTGGATCAGGTCCAGATCCACAGGAGCAGGTATAAGGGTGTCACCACTGAGGAAGCAGGCCTGAGCCAGAGACCTTTACAGGACTGGAAGCAAATTAGTGACCTCCAAGGGAGCAGGCCGGAGCCAGACCTCAAAAAAACAATACTCAACTTTATATGGAAAAGCTATAAACTCAGGATAGCCAAAACAATCCTGTACAATAAAGAAACGTCTGGAGGCAGCATAATCCCTGACTTCAAACTCTACTACAGAGCTACAGTACTGAAAAAAAACCCGGTATTGGCATAAAAACAGACAAGAGGACCAATGGAACCAAATCAAAGATCCAGATATCAATCCACACACCTACAAACACCCGATTTTTGACAAAGAAGCAAAAAATATCAAATGGAAAAAAAGAAAGCATATTCAACAAGTGGTGCTGGCATAGCTGTGTATCAACATTTAGAAGAATGAAAATAGATCCATATCTATTGCCATGCACAAAATTCTAGTCCAAATGGATCAAAGACCTCTACATAAAACCAACCACACTGAACCTCATAGAAGAGAGGTTCTTGAACACATCAGCACAGGAGACCACTTCCTAAATATAACCCCAGTAGCACAGACACTGAGAGAAACAATTAATAAGCAGGACCTCCTGAAACTGAGAAGCTTCTGTAAAGCAAAAGACATGGCCAACAAGACAAAATACAGAATGGGAAAAGATCTTCACCAACCCCACACTGGACATTGGAGGGTTGATCTCCAAAACAAACAAAGAACTTGGGAAATTGGTCATCAAAAGAATAAATAATCCATTAAAAAATGGGGTACAGAACTCTCAACAGAGAAATCTAAATGGTTGAAAAACACTTAAGAAAGTGCTCAACATCCTTAGACATGAGAGAAATGCAAATCAAAACAACTCTGAGATTCCATCTTACACCTGTAAGAATGGCCAAGATCAAAAACACTGATGACAGCTTATGCTGGAGAGGATGTGGGGTAAAGGGAACTTACACTCCTCCATTGCTGGTGGGAGTACAAACTGGTATAGCCACTTTGGATATCATTATGGTAATTTCTCAGAAAATTAGGAAACAACCTACCTCAAGACCCAGCAATACCACTTTTGGATATATACCCAAAGAATGCTTAATCATACCACAAGAACATGTGCTCAACTATGTTCATAGCAGCATTGTTTGTCATAGGCAGAACCTGGAAACAACCTAAATGCCCCTCAACCAAAAAATGAATAAGGAAAATGTGGTACATTTACACAATGGAGTACTACACAGCAGAAAAAAATAACATCTTGAAATTTGCATGCAATTGGATGGATCTAGAAAACCTCATATTAAGTGAGGTAACCCTGACTCAGAAAGACAAATACCATGTGTACTCACTCATAAGTGGCTTTTAGACATAAATAAAAGAAAAACCAGCCTACAGTTCACAATCCCAGAGAACCTAGACAATGAGGACCTTAGCGAGACATACATGAATCTAATTTATAATCTACATGGATCTAAAGATAAGATCTCAGTAAATTGGGAGCATGGGGACCATGGGAGAGGGCAGAATGGGAGGGAAAAGAAAAGGAGGGGAAGCCGGGCGGTGGTGGCACAAGCCTTTAATCCCAGCACTCGGGAGGCAGAGGCAGGCGGATCTCTGTGAGTTCGAGGCCAGCCTGGTCTACAAGAGCTAGTTCCAGGACAGGCTCTAAAAAAGCTGCAGAGAAACCCTGTCTCGAAAAACCAAAAAAAAAAAAAAAGAAAAGAAAAGGAGGGGAGTGGAGAAAAATATATAGCTCAATAAAAACAATTTTAAAAAGAAAAATTGCAAATTGCAAATTGTCTCCTAATCCTTTTAGACGTAATCAAGCAGGCTATATGTATAACCATCCATCTTGGGTGTGCTACAGAAGATTCCTCTACAATAGTATAGATACTGGTGAGATCTTTTCCAACCTCGGAATTCTAGTGTCAGATGCTTAAATTGGTTTTGTCCTTGGTTTTCCCCCAAACTGAAGTATTTTAAACATAATTTTTGAGAATGCATTAATTATTTGAGAATTACATACATACATACAATGTATTTTAATCATATTTATCCCTATTATTTTCCCTAACTCTCTAGATCTAGTCCCTATGCCCCCTCCCAAATATCTAGCTAGCTAGCTTCCACTGAGTCCAATTTGTGCTGTCCATATACCAATGAGTGTACAGCCCTCCATTAAAGCACCTTTAACATCTCAGACTCTTGTGTAATTTCTTTCTTGTATGAGGTTTTGAAACAACAGTAGCTAGGTAGATGTAAAAAGTGTCTGATTAAGATACGCTTCTTTTCATTGACTGCTTATGAAATTATAAAAGGTAAGGAAAGAATGAGTGATTACTAATGCAGAGCAGAGGAAAGCAGTACTCATTGGGAGATACAAAGAGATGGCACAGGCAACCACTACATCAGAATGGCCATAGAACTGCTCACTGATATTGCAAAGAGCTAAAAGACTGGCACAAAATTAACTACATCCAGACATCTCCTTCGAAAACATACATTTAAGGACATTTTAATAATCAAAATAAGTGACAACAGGGAATATAGTGCATATTTAATAGCTACCCAATGTATAAGATTGGTTGAGCAATAGAATAAATAAGTTAAAATTTCAAAGTATAAACCCTGGTAATTCTTGGTACACAGAATGAGGGCTGGAAGATGCTCAAGGGGTAAAGTATGTGCCACATGGGCATGAGGACTACAGTTTGCATCCTATCACTTGTATAAATGCCAGGGCAGATGTGGTTGCTTGCTTGTAATCCCAGCACTTGGGAGGGAGACACAGGGGATCCCTACAGCAAGCTGGCTAGCTAGACTGGTCAAGTCTGCAAACTCTAAGTTCAACTGAAGGTCTCTGCTTCTGTGGATAGGCTAGACAGTGATTGTGGAAGACGCTCTACATCAACCTCTGCCCTCCACATGCACATGCACCCTACACACACATAGTCACGAACGCTTCCCCCACCACACACACACAATCACACACATACTCAAAGAATACAAAAAATTACAGAATCATAAAATATAACAGGTGAGAAAGCAAAAGCAAATGATCAATTTAAATGAAACATTACTTAAAATCACCCTAATTAAATAGGTCTGTTCATAGAAGTTCAGATAACCATTGTTCCTAGAAGAACAGCACAAATTATACCAACCAAACTTTTAGAGAACAAAGCATGCACAAAAATGTACAAATAACTAAATTAGGAAGATGATGTCAAACATAAATAGAACAATCCTAAAAGAAGCAAACAAAACTTCCTTCACACTAGGGCTGGTGAGATGGCTCAGCAGGTAAAAGGCACCTGCTCAAGCCTGACAACTTGTGTTCAATCCCTAGAACCACATGGTGGAAGGAGAGAACCCATTCCTCAAAGCTGTCCTCTGACTTCCAAGCACATGGTAGACAGACAGACAGACAGACAGACAGACAGACGCGCACACGTGCACACACACACAGTAAAAAAAAAAGGAAACTACAAACTTGTTAACTAGTAATCTACCCAAAATGTTTAACAATATCTAAACACACAGAAATTGCAATTCTCAAAGGCTATGTTATCTAGCATGTGTTATCCACTATCCACAGGTAAGCATTTGAAATGTGTTAGAACTGAGAAACTAAAATTTTAGTTTTAATTTGTATTTAAATTTAACAGCACTCTACTCAAACTTCAAATATGCTTAGAACAATTTGAGTTTGTGGTTTGCATTATCACCTGTACATCTTAAGAAATCACAACACAGATAAAGTATTTTCAATAAAATTTAGTATCAGAAAGAAGGTGTGCTGGAAGTATAAATGTAAAATATACATCATATTTTAAAATCTAATACAAAATGCTAAACTCTGAAATATCTTGTAAATAAAGCTGTGTGTGTGTGTGTGTGTGTGTGTGTGTGTGTGTTGCTAAAGCTAGAACCATGGTGGCCCATACCTATAATCTCAGGACTCAGAATCACCAGTTCAAAGTTAGCATGACTTCAATGGTAAGATAAAGGCCAGCCTGAGCTGCATAGCAAAACTCTATTTCAAAAGATGTGTGTTTGCGAAGGGAGGTTGTCTAAGTAGTAGAATACTTACCTAGCATGTATGTGCAAGAGCTTGGATTCAATCCATAGAGCTACAAATAAAACCCAAAATGTTGAATATTTTTGATATATAGATTTAAATTAAATATACTACTAAAGTTAATTTCATGTTTATATCTTTTTTTTTCTAAATTACATCTGTTGGTGGTATCTGTCACAAAGTACTATTCTCTACCATTTGTCAGAAATAGGGAGGGTCCACTATGCAAGATTTGTAAGTAGAATATTTTTCTCTCCTAGTGCATAAAACATTACTTTAGATTACTCAAAATCTGTATATTTTATATGCTACAAACTCATTTGTCTATTCATACAGTAAAAGAAAATGGATCAGTAGAACACAAAGAGTCTTTCATATTGGTTCCAGGACCCCTGGAGATCTTCAGAATCTAGGGGTGCTCAAGTACTTTACATGAAATGAAGTGTTATTTACACAACATGCTTTTTCCCCATATACTTCACCCTTTCTCTAGAAGGCTGAAGACAGCACTCGGCTCTGAAGAGCACTGACTGCTCTCACAGGAGACCTGGCTTTTGCTCTCAGCATCCACACAGCAGTTCACAACCAGTTACAACTCTTCATCCCAGAGGATCTCACACCCTCTTCTGGTCTCCACAGATACCAAGCACACATGCAATACCCAGACATACAAGCCTAAAAAACACTCATTACACACAGAATACAAATAAATCTTAAAAAATAGTTAAATCATTTTGAAACGAATTATAATATTGTACACAATACAAATACCATATAGATAGTTGTTATATTGTTTCACTTAAGAAATGACAAAGTCTGCACATACTCAGTATACACACAATTTTTTTCCAAAAATTAAGTGCATAAATTCCTTATATGTGGTTGAATTGTATTCCTCTGAGTTACTGCAGATTGATTAACATTTAGTCAGCATTCTGCAAAGATAAATAATCAAGAAACTGAATAACAGCTGGAGAGATGGCTCAGCCATTAAAGGCTGGGCTTACAACCAAAAATATAAGAAACTGAATAACATTGACGTAAAATCTTTGGCTCTTCCTTTGGCTTGATTCCCAGGCTCATGTTAATGCTTTTTATTTTTAGGACAGTCAAATGAGGCTCTTTAGCTTATAAAAAGTTTTGATAAGCCTAATTTGAAGCAGACTTTTTATGCTGCCAGAACTACACATATACCAAGGTGTTCCCAGCAGGCTCATGTGTAATGTAAGACACACTAAGTAAATATGTAGGGTAGCCTGAGGGCAGATAGCACTCACTACCTCAATACAAGCACTATCTCAGTACACTCATATTCCATGAATTCATGGGAAGCCCAGTTTAAGGTTCCTGCAGAATATGCAGGAAATCCCTGACTCTTATTTTTACCTGTCTTACACTGTATTCTTACTTATGCCTACAGTTGTGAAAATACAACCCCGCAACATTTTTTAATGGCAATATCCGAAAAAGACCACAAGATGGAGATATTACTCCATTATTTTTAATATTTGTAGTTATACATTTTTTTTCATACTTTTCCCCAAAGGTTAGTTACTCCAATACATTCTTTTGCCTTATAAGGCCTTGCACATGCTAGACAAGTACTCTACCACTGGGTGCAGCTGATTATTTCCCTTTTTTGAGATGAAGTTTTGGTTCAGCTCAAGATGGCCTTGACCTTTCCAGGTAAGGCAGGCTGGTTTTGAACTGACAATCCTAATTGCTGGAATTACAGGTGTGGGCTACCACACCTGCCTTGAAAATAAATTGACAAGGGGCTGAGGGCACATCTTGCTGGTAGAGTACTTGTTCTACATTCAGAGCTCTCCATCAACATAAACTATTTTTTCAGAGCTTGCCAACTTAAGTTCATAACCAAATTTAACTCCAAATGACTATTAACTATTGCAAAAAGTCAAATCAACTTAAAGATAATGTGAAGAATTCTGTACTATAGGCTTTAAAGGCAATTCAAAATGATAAGTTTTGCTAATTTCTTTTTTAAAAAAAAATGTCAGCACTGTTGAAAGCTGAAGCTTTTCACAAGATCAACCTAAATTAAAGGTAAAATACATCTAACAGTCTGATATCAAAAGTCACATTAATTCCCCAGAATTACTATGAAAATTACAACATCATAGTCGCATGCACATCATCAAATCTTTAAAGTAATACGCTTTACTTAAAACAGGAAGACTACTTCCACTGTGGTTAAAAGAGCCATAAAAAAATAAGATATAACCAGCTGCAAATAAAATCACAATCTCAAGCCTTAGTGTAGATAAAAGATCCATACAAAAATAATGTAGATATAATTAACTACAAGCAAAGTCACAATTCCTCACTTACCTACATTATTCTTACTGTCCCTTAACTCCCATAAATCAACTCAAGCCACCAACTATTGACACAAAAACCACTTAAAAGCCAAAAAATATAAGTATAAATAAATAGTAATCACTTTTCTTTCAGAAACAGGGTTTTATTATGCAGCCTTAGACAGCTTGGAACAGTGTAGACCATGTTGGTCCTAAATTTGAAGGAATTCTCCTATTTCTGTTTCCCAAGTACTGGAATTATAGGTGTGTGCCACCATACCCTAAATAAATAGTAATATTGATTTGTTTAGTTTTTTGAGGCAGGGCTTCTCTGTGTAGTCCTGGAACTTTTTTTGTAGACTAGGCTGCCTCTGGAATTCAGAAATATGCCTGTCTTTGCCTCCTGAGTGCTGGGATTAAAGGCATGTACCACCACAGCCCAACTAATGCTTATCTTTTCAATAAAAGTGTGATCACTAAAAAATAACTGCTGATAAAATTAGCAATTTCTAAATTTCTAAAATTCAGAGGTTTCTTGGTAATATACAAATGCAAATAATCATGGAATACCCTCTCAAACCTTACTTTTTTCAGTGGTAGTAATCAAGTTCTAAAGCACTGGCTAGAAATAAGTTTCTATCTTTTTTAGCCAGCATACCTTTAAACCCTCGTACTTCTCTATGGTCCAGTAAATGGCAATGGTGATGTTCTTCCTTCTGGTCTCAACTTAATTAATGTGCACAATACACCTCACAGATAATACCACATAGCTTTTTAAAATTCTTGTGCTTTTTATAATCAGGAGTTATATGCATTCCTGAATTTGTTTAACTAAAGAAATTACTACCTTGTAGAATTCTTTTGTTCTCAGTCGCATTTGAGTACCGTATGCCCTTGATTTTATTCTTCATCAAACTCAGTTTAAAATTAAACAACTCAAATTCGATTCCTGACTGCACTCAGCCTACTGGCTACTGCTGTACTAGCAACTATTAGAATAGGTACCCATTTAATAATGAAGCATACTGTTTTATGCACATTTTATAAGCAAAGTGCAGAATGCAGCTTGCCCTTGCTTTTGCAATAATCTGATCACATATGAGATCCCAGTTACTGGGGGTGGTAAACAGGAATACTTATTGAAAAAGTAAATGGATGCTAACTTTACTTAATTTAGTATCCAATAAGATAAAGAAGAAAACACAAATTCTAGATTAAATTTCTAATTTAAGTCCTCATGGTCAGACCCCCATCTCCACCAGAAAGTGTAAATACCATAAAACACAGATATTCTGCACTTAAAGTGAGATATAATGTTATTCAAAAAACAGTGAAAATATTTTAATTCATTTGTATAGGACTCACTTTTCACAATTAAATGCTTTACTGACAATAAATATTGATTTCTGCAAGGTACATTGACTACAGCTTTGTTATAACAGGGTCCAAGGTCCTACTTTCCACAATTAGAAGTCTCCCTTCACTCTAGCTCCATTCCTTTATCTGTTCACACGACTCAGGAAAGGCTTTAGAGCAGCCTTTTTTTGTATACAAAATTCACTGGCATCATCACCACGCAAATATGCCCAATAATACCTGTCTTAGGAAATACTTATAAAGTATTATAGTAATGATTCACACAATGATTCCTTCACTGATAGAAATTCTAACAAATCTGAGAACCCACTTTAAGATTGGTAACAGGCATCTTATAAAAGTACTTGTTACTTTTAACTGCCACAAATACTCTCCTCTCACTAACTGTCAAACCAAATACCTACTCTTACTTCCATCCTATAATCTACTTTACTCTAAACCATGAGAAAAGTACGATTTTAAAATCGGCCACACTAGCCACTAGGTAAGGTGCTGACCTATTCAACAAGATGTCAGAATAGACCTCTATCAGTAATTGGGCCCACAAACGCCAATTCTACTTTCCCAATTCAATGTAAAATATTGTCTATGGAAGTAAAAGGTAAGATAGCTGAGTGTTCTACTGATTGGTACTGAAAAGATTCCAAACACCAGAAGTTTCTGTTCTATCAGCTCGAGATTTTTATGTGGCAAAATTTTCACAACAAACTTGCCTTTCTCTATAAAATGTGCTTAAGCAATTCTCACTAAGCTACACTAAACCTTTTTTGTACACAAGAAAAACAAACTAACTCTAATAATCAAATCTGATTCAAAGCTGTATGTAATTGGACAGGTATTTATCCATCTCTAAGTCTATACACAATATGCCAACATGAGAAATATGGTTGGAGGATGATCTACCATATTAGAATTTGCATATCTCCCTTTCTCCAAATTAAGAAATAATTTAAGATCATAATAAAAAGGAGGAGACTAATTACACAACAAATTTACAAGGAAATAAATGCTTAAAGATTGAACTATATACTGGCATCACAAGAGCACTGGATTTCACAAAACAAATAATTAGATATAACTGAGAACTACAATGCAGATTCACCAGTAAACTATGAAAGGCACCTTCATCTTTTAAAATAAAAGCCGTGTTAGGGTTTAAGAAGGCCAATAAATAATTCTTCTTTCTCATCCAGAAAATAGAGGACACAAGCTAGGCACAAAGAGAATATATGGCACACTTATTACTAATGAAGCTATTAGAGAATATTTGCAGATTTTTAAAGTAAAAACGATGTATTCTTAGCTGGAATACTCTACAAAAATGTTGTTGTATAAGGGAAGTCATGTTCCACAAGATAATCACAAAAATGAAAGGAAGGGGAAAACTAGAGCTGTCACTGATTCCATGATAAATAAGGGAGTCCAAGGAGCCGTCCAATGAAATACAAATAGTATGTAAAGATCTAGAATTTAAGTTAGACTTAAGATCTTAACTTAAGATCTTCAACAGCATGTTCTCCTCCCTGCACTGTGTTCAACTTTCCAGCCTTACTCTTCTCTGGAAAGATGCAATAGTCATATTGGAGTGCCCTATGAACAATTAAAAAGCATTCTAAGAAGGAGCTGAACTACTGATATGCCATCTAAACTCACCCTCTACCAAAGACTTCTGAAGTCCCTTCCTAAATTTCTAGAACATCTTGAAATACACAGATAGTCCTTTGTTCTATTAGGGCCTTAAAAAGCCATTAAATAAGTATAACCTATTGTTGAGTAAAAACTATCAAGAAAATACTTGTTTGGGGAATTGTAATTTACTTTTTGTTGTAATATTTATATGATTATTTCATTCAGTATATACTGAAGTGTCTAACAGGTATCTATACAATCTACCTTTCTAAAAAAAAATAAGGTAACTCTTAAAGCTGCCTAAAAAGCCATGTAATTGCAACTATACAGCTTAGGAAAGAACTGAAAAGACAAAAGGTGTGATCGAATTTCTGTTGCCCAATTTTTTTCTGTCTTCTCTCCTGAACCCACCAGTTCACTGAAATAGGTCTTGTTGAGGTAACCAATGACCTAAAGTGTTAAGTCCGGCCAGTTTCAGGGCCCTTATTTCAGAGCCCGTCTTATTTAATCTTCATCATTTTACTCATCTGATTAGTTCCTCCTCTCTGAGACATTTCCTCTACTTGACTTGGAAGACATCCCCTTTCTTTGGTTGGTCCTTTCCTATGTACCCCACTAGTTCTTCATCTCTCTGATCACCATCTCTCTGGCTTAGTTCCCAGACCTCTTTCTTTGTCTTTTAGATTCATTCTTTTGGGTGAACTCATCCAGTTATGTGGTTTCAAGTTACCTTCTAAGTACGAAGAACTAGTTCATATCTAGACCAAAATTTTCTGTCTAAACTCCAGATTAAATACCTACATGCCAGCCCTACTGTGTTTAACAGAAATGGCAAATTTAGTGTGACCAAAAACCAACCAGAGTCCTCATCCAGGCTTCTACAATTCAGTTAAGTTCAACTGCCTCCTTAATCTCTAGAACTGTCTTCAATCTCTCTTCTGTTAAACCAGCTGTTGTAGTTTGCTTTCCTATTGTTGTGATAAAGACCATGACCAAAAGCAATTTAGGGAGGAAAGTGTGTGTTTAAAGCTTATATTCCATTATGAAGAGAAGTTGGAACTGAAGCAGAGGCTGTGGAGGAACACTGCTTAGTGTCTTTCTTCCTATGGCTTACTCAGCCTGCTTCCTTAAACAACCCAATACCACCTGCCCAGGAGTGGCACCACCCACAGTAGGCTGAGCCTCTTGTGTTAATCATTTATCAAGAAAATGTACCAAAGATTTGCATACAGGCTAGTTTGGTAGATGCATTTTCTCAAATGAAGGTCCTTCTTTTCAGATGACTTAAGTCTATTCAAGTTTGGGAAAACAAACAATCAATTAGCTGGCATACCATCTGAGTGAAACATTGTCAGCATATGATCAAATTAAATCCAGAATCTGATCACTTTATACTAATCTCACTGCTACCACCCAGGCCTATGCTTCATTCTACATTACCATTATTTCTCTAAGTAACTAATGCCTTATAAACTATTCTTAACACAAAGACATGACAATGTTTAGTTTACATCTAGTCAATATCCACTCCCTAACGTAATTATAAATAAAAGTCAAAGTCCTTACAATGGCCTGTAAGTACCTGTATAATCTGTCCTTACCACTTACGACTTGGATCGTATCTCCTATTACTGTTCTCCATCACTCTGCTCCAGCCATACTGGATGCTTTGCTACTCCTTCAAACACTCAACAAACTTCTGTCGAGGCCTGTGTACTTACTTTCTTCCTTGACTGCTTGCCCACCATGCTTGATTGTCAACCATGCTGAATGTTCCTCCATTATGCTATAATCTGAGTTATATATATAATCATATATTAATCATATATCATAATATACTTTGTATATTACTGATATATCAATGCAATTATTATTAATTTTAATACATAAATATATTGCATAATATATGAAATAATTTAATTATTTATATATTAATAATACAATAATATAATAAAATATAATCGAGTCCTTCTAAAATTAGTATGTTGAAAACCAATCCCAACAGTGGTAAGTACTAAGACCTAGAATATCTGACAATTGATAGGTTATAAGGGCAGAATCCTTATGAATGGAATTAATGACTTATGTCTTCTAATTTCTCTGTCCATCTGCTACTTTTTACTATTTGTGTACTTACCCCACTAAACTATTAATTTAAACGAGGCTAAAAGTTTTATGCTAAACACCAAATAAATCTCCGCTGAATGAACAGTAGTCTTTCTACTGTTCTGTTCCCAGCATCTATGAGTCAACAAAAGATTGTTTGGCTCTTGCTTGAATTAAACTTTAAACTTTAAACAGGTTAAGTTTATATCTACCAACTATCTCACCCCTGGAAAGTCTTCCAAGAAAGTTAAGATTCAAAGCAAAGAATTGTCCAATCTATTTTTCTGTGTCAATAGAATAAAGTTTCTTTTAGCTTTCTTTTCTACTTTGATAGAGCTAAACACAGAAATACAGATTAAAATAATTTTCTGGATTCTTTCCAAATTTTACCAAATTTTTTCAATTATCTATACGTATTATCCCATCTTTCTTTACAAAGTTAAGGTCTCTAGTTGTTCATACTAATTCACAGCATGAGATCACAAGCCACAACAGTGCACAGATAATGCTAGATTAGATAATCTTTTTAAAATATGTGTATGTGTATAGATTTGTACATATGATTACAGTACCCACAGAATCCATAACAGGTTGTCAGATCCCCTACAAATAAATTACAGACAGTTGTGAGCCGAAAAACACAGGTACTAGGAACAGAACTCCATTCCTTTGCAAAAATAGTAAGTAATCTTAACTGTTGAGCCATCTTTCCAGCCAACAGATAATCCAAGTTTGAAATCACTACTGCTGAAGTCTCGGTATTCCTTCTCTTCTCTCTCTCTCTGTTTTTGGATTTTTGTGGGTTTTGGTTTTGGCGGGTTGTTGTTGTTGTTTTGTTTTGTTTTGTTTTGGGACAGGGTTTCTCTGTGTAATGGTTCTGGCCGTTCAGGAACTCACTTTGTAGACCAGGCTGGCCTCAAACTCAGAGATCCGCCAGCCTCTGCCTCCCAAGTACTGGGACTAAAGGCGTGTGCCACCACTGCCTGCCTCTGTATTCTCTTAAGGAAGCTTAATTTTTATAAACAATTCAAAAGTACCGTCAAGATTTTCTTTATTGGCTATTGACCTACTTTGCTTTTGGTTGCTGAGGTAGACCACTGGTAAAATAAACTTAAGGAAGGAAAGGGTTTTTTTGGCTTACTTTTCCAAGCCACAGTCCATCTTTAAAAGAAGTCAAGGCAGGAAATGGAGCAGAGACTATGCAGACATGCTGTTTACTGGCTTCCTCACTTTGCTTTTTCTATAACTCAGGACCACCTGCCCAAGAGTGGTACCACAAACAGTGGGCTCGGCCCTCCCATATCAATCATTTAGTCAGGAACATGCTCCCAAAGACTTGCCTACAGACCTGCCCACAGACCAATCTGATCCAGACATTTTCTCAATTGAGATTCTCTCTTTACAGAGGGCTCTAGCTTGTGTCAAGTTGAAAAAATACTAGCCAGCACAGTTATATATAAAACTCTTCATTAGCTACAGAATTTAACCAATCTTACTGACTACTCAAACAAGTATTCTCAATATTAAAGTGAGTCTTAAGCTAGCAAGATATCTCAGTAGCTAAAAATATCTGCTGTCAAGCTTGGCTAAATTTAATCCCTGGGACCCTCATGGAAAGAGAACACCAACTCCCCAGAGCTGTCCTCTGATTTCCATGTTTGCCATGCATACTTGCATGTATACATACATACATACATACATGTGATATTGATTACTCCTGGTGTTAGAGAGACTGCTCAGTAGTTAAGAGCACTAGCTGTTCTTTCAAAGGCCCCATGTTGGGCTCCCAACAGCCACATGGCATCCCACAACTGTCCGTAATTCCAGTCCCAGGGATCAGATGCCCTATTCTGGCCTCTGAGAGCACCAGACACAAATGTGGTACACAGACACACATGCAGGCAAAACACTCATAAACATTAAAACAAACAAACAAACAAACAAAAAAACTTAGAGCAGCATTGTGATGTGAGACTACAAAAAGAAAGGTTTAAGTACATTAACAGAGATAGGTACACACACACTGAAATGAAAGGGACTAGGCCAGATGGAGTGGCACGTGCCTTCAATTCCAGTAGTCCTTGAGGCAGGTGGATGAATATCTGTGAGTTTGAGGCTAGCCCAGTCTACCCAGTAAGTTCCCCAACCCAGTACAGCACAGTGAGAAACCTTGGGGGTGGGAATAAGGGGCTAAGTAACTTAAATAAGTAAATAAAATAAAAAACGAACAAATAAATGGAAAATATATAAAAGGAATTATTTCCTGTTATACCTAAATTATTTTTTTAAAAAAATTAAAAAGTCAGATGGTTTCAATGTGGAATTCTACCAGAACTTCCAAGAAGACCTAATACCTATACTCCTTAAGGTATTTCATAATATAGAAACACAAGAGTCACTGCCAAATTCCTTTTATGAAGCTACAGTTACCCTGATACCTAAACCACACAAAGACTCAACCAAGAAAGAGAATTACAGGCCAATCTCACTCATGAACATTGACGCAAAAATTCTCAATAAAATACTGGCAAACCGAATCCAAGAACACATTAGAAAAATTATCCACTACGATCAAGTAGGCTTCATCCCAGAGATGCAGGGCTGGTTCAACATACGAAAATCTATCCATATAATCCATCATATAAATAAACTGAAGGAAAAAAACCATATGGTCATCTCATTAGATGCTGAAAAAAGCATTTGACAAAATTCAGCACCCCTTTATGATAAAGGTCTTGGAGAGATTAGGGATACAAGGGCATTCCTAAATATAATAAAGGCTATTTACAGCAAGCCGACAGCTAACATCAAATTAAATGGAGAGAAACTCAAGGCCATCCCACTAAATTCAGGAACACGACAAGGCTGTCCACTCTTTCCTTATCTCTTCAATATAGTGCCTGAAGTTCTAGCAATAGCAATAAGACAACATAAGGGAATCAAGGGGATTCGAATTGGAAAGGAAGAAGTTAAACTTTTGTTATTTGCAGATGATATGATAGTGTACCTAAGCGACCCCAAAAACTCCACCAAAGAACTCCTACAGCTGATAAACTCCTTCAGTAACGTGGCAGGATACAAGATCAACTCCAAAAAAAATCAGTTGCCCTCCTATACACAAAGGATAAGGAAGCAGAGAGGGAAATCAGAGAAGTATCACCTTTCACAATAGCCACAAATAGCATAAGATATCTGGGAGTAACTCTAACCAAGGAAGTGAAGGATTTATTTGACAAGAACTTTAAAGTCTTTGAAGAAAGAAATTGAAGAGGATACCAGAAAATGGAAGGATCTCCCTTGCTCGTGGATTGGGAGGATCAACATAGTAAAAATGGCAATTCTACCAAAAGCAATCTATAGATTCAATGCAATCCCCATCAAGGTCCCATCAAAATTCTTCACAGATCTTGAGAGGACATTAATCAACTTTATATGGAAAAACAAGAAACCCAGGATAGCCAAAACAATCTTATACAATAAAGGAACTTCTGGAGACATTACCATCCCTGACTTCAAACTCTATTACAGAGCTACAGTATTGAAAACAGCTTGGTATTGGCATAAAAACAGAGAAGATGACCAATGGAATCGAATCGAAGACCCGGATCTTAAACCACAAACCTATGAACACCTGATTTTTGATAAAGGAGCCAAAAGTACACAATGGAAGAAAGAGGGCATCTTCAACAAATGGTGCTGGTATAACTGGATGTCAACCTGAAGAAGAATGAAAGTAGATCCATATCTATCACCATGCACAAAACTCAAGTCCAAATGGATTAAAGACCTCAATATTAATCTGAACACACTGAGCTTGATAGAGGAGAAAGTGGGAAGTACTCTACAACAAATGGGCACAGGAGACCGTTTCCTACGTATAACCCCAGCTGCACAGACATTAAGGGCAACATTGAATAAATGGGACCTCCTGAAGCTGAGCAGCTTCTGTAAAGCAAAGGACATTGTCACTAAGACACAAAGGCAGCCTACTGACTGGGAAATGATCTTCACTAACCCTGCAACTGACAAAGGTCTGATCTCTAAAATATATAAGGAACTCAAGAGACTAGACTTTAAAATGCTAATTAACCCAATTAAAAAATGGGGCGCTGAACTGAACAGAGAATTCTCAACAGAAGAAGTTCACATGGCCAAAAGACATTTAAGGTCATGCTCAACCCCCTTAGCTATCAGGGAAATGCAAATCAAAACAACTTTGAGATACCATCTTACACCAGTCAGATTGACTAAAATCAAAAACACCAATGATAACCTTTGCTGGAGAGGTTGTGGGGTAAGGGGTACACTCATCCATTGCTGGTGGGAATGCACACTGTGCAACCACTTTGGAAAGCAGTGTGGCGGTTTCTCAGGAAATTCAGGATCAACCTACCCCAGGACCCAGTAATTCCACTCTTGGGAATTTACCCAAGAGATGCCCAATCATACTACAAAAGCATTTGCTCAACTATGTTCATAGCAGCATTATTTGTAATAGCCAGATCCTGGAAACAACCTAGATGCCCTTCAGTGGAAGAATGGATGAAGAAACTGTGGAATATATACATGTTAGAATACTACTCAGTGGTAAAAAACAGTGACATCTTGAATTTTGCATGCAAATGGATGGAAATAGAAAACACTATTCTGAGTGAGGTAACCCACACCCAAAAAGATGAACATGGGATGTACTCACTCATAATCGGTTTCTAGCCATAATTAAAGGACATCGAGCCTATAATTCGGGATCTTTGAGAAGATAATAAGAAGGTGAACCCAAAGAAAAACATATAGTAATCCTCCTGGATATTGGAAGTAGACATGATTGCCGGGCAAAAATTGGGAACTTGAGGGTGGGGCGAGACGGGGCCAAGGGAAGATGGGGAGAGAAAAGCGTGAAGGGGAGAATGGGGGGAGCTCAGAGGAATGGGATGCTTGGGATACAGGAAGGGTGGATATAGGAGCAGGGAAGCATATATCTTAATTAAGGGAGCCATCTGAGGGTTGCCAAGAGACTTGACCCTAGACGGGTTCCCGGGTTTCCAGGGAGACGCCCCCAGCTAGTTCCTTGGGCAGCTGAGGAGAGGGAGCCTGAAAAGGCCAGTTCCTATAGCCATACTGATGAATTTCTTGTATATCACCATAGAACCTCCACCTGGCGATAGATGAAGAAAATGACTGAGCACCACATTGGAGCACTGGACTGAGCTCCCAAGGTCCTGATGAGGAGCAGAAGGAGGGAGAACATGAGAAAGAAAGTCAGGACCGTGAGGGGTGAGTTCACCCACTGAGACGGTGGGACAGAACTAACGGGAGATCACCAACTCCAGTTGGAATGGGACTGATGGAACATGAGACCAAACCAGACTCTCTGAATGTGACTGACGGTGGAGGCTGACTGAGAAGCCAAGGACAATGGCACTGGGCTTTGATTCTTCTGCATGGACGGGCTCTGTGGGAGCCTTCTCAGCTTGGTTGATCACCTTCCTGGACCTGGGGGGAGTTGGGAAGACCTTGGTCTTAACATAGAGTAGGGACCCCGATGGCTCCTTGGCCTGGAGAGGGAAGGAGGGGGGTATGGGTGGAGGGGAGGGGAGGGAATGGGAAAGAGGAGGGGAGGAGATGGAAATTTTTAAATATAAAAAAATAAACCATATTAAAAAAAGAAAGCAAAAAAAATAATTGTTAGCAGTAAAAAAAAATTCAAAATAAAAAGCACAACTTTGAGACGGGAGGATAGTACACTCCTGTGATGTCAGCAGTAGGGAAATAAGCCAGGGAGATTATATGCTTAAGGCATTTTCATATTTCAAATATTGACAAGTGTTTTCTTTTACAATGGCTTGATAAGTCCTAAACCCATTTACGGTAAACTTGAAGGTCTTTATTAAAGTTTCTTGATTCTGTCACATAAAAAAAAATTAAAAAGTAAAATGAATCTTCTGGCTTGATGTGGTGGGAAAAAAGCCTATAATCTCAACACTCAAGACAAGCCTGAGGCTGGAGAATAAAGGTTTAGAGCATTGCCTGAGCTACATGATTCTGTCTCAAAAACCAAAACCCAGAAACCCAGCCTGGTGGTGGTGGCACTGGTCTTTAATTCCAGCAGATATGAACAGATTAAGCAGCAATTAAGCAGAGGATGCAGAGGCAAGAGGATCTCTGAGTTATAAGACAGCCAGGAATACACAGGGAAAACCTGTATGGAAAAACAAAAACAAAGCAAAACAAAAAATAAAACTAAAAACAAAGTTCAAACTTATATTTTCACTAATTACTGTTACATACACCACATTATCATTTACTTTGAAAATTAGGCATATTTTTTTCTCTGTGAGCAGGTAGTGGTACCAGGTAACTTTAGTTACCACAAAACCATTTATTTGTGTTTAAGAATTTGAGATGTTGGCCGGGGGCCCTTGGGATGAAAAGACAGGTGAATCTCTGAATTCAAGGCCAGCATGTGTTGATGGAGCAGCGGGGGCTGCGTCCCACCACCCGGCTAGCTTTACACCCGAAATAATTACACGGAAACTGTATTCATTTAAACATTGCCTGGCCCATTAGTTTCAGCCTCTCATTGGTTAATTCTCACATCTTCCTTTAACCCATATTTAGTAATCTGTGTAGCACCACAAGGTGGTCGCTTACCAGGAGAGATCTTAACTTGCATCCATCTCCGAGAGGAGAGGCATGGCCACTGTCTATGGCGACTGCCTGAAGCATCTGCCCGACTCAGCTTTCTTTCTCCCACAATTCTGTTGTCTACTCCACCTACCTAATTTTCTGTCCTATTAAAGGGCAGTTTCTTTATTAACCGATGAAATTAACACATAGACACTCCTCCATCATTTCCCCTTTTTCTGTTTGCCTGGACTGTTGCATAAACTGGACACAAAGAACCCGCAGAGAGAGGACTGCTGAACTTGCCTAAAGGTGAGATGGTCTTTTGGGGTTCCTGATTCGTGAAAGAGTCTGCGAGACATTCTTCAGGACACAGCAGAAAATGACTGAACTGCCTTTGAAATTTCCTGCTTAATGGAAATGTCGCTGGATACTATGGGCCTGAAGGCCGAAGATGGATGCCCCAACGGTACAAAGGAACTTTGGGTGACTGTCCAGGCAGCGAATTGTCTCTGTCATTTCTAGAGTTTGAAAGTTGCATATTTGTTTACTTAGGTAATATTATATCCTTCTGGAGTCTTTGATGGAACTGAAGAATAAATAGTTATAGCTTTCCTTAGTTATGATAAAAGATAAAATAAATCTAAATATTGTAACTGTAATTCTTGCTTGATAACTGTTTTGTTATATGTAATTTTGCTATGTTAAAGTTAAAGCCTTCTTTTTTTGTTTAAACAGAAAAAGGGGAAACGATGTGGGAGAGTCCTCTGTTTGTGTTGATTTCATTCGTTAATAAAGAAACTGCCTCAGCCCTTTAATAGGACAGAAAATTAGGTAGGCGGAGTAGACAGAACAGAATTGTGGGAGAAAGGAAGCAGAGTTGGGGAGACGCTTCAGGCAGTCGCCATAGTGAGTCGCCTCTCCGGGATGGACACAGGTTAAGATCTCTCCTGGTAAGCGACCACCTCGTGGTGCTACATGGATTACTAAATATGGGTTAATTAGCCAGTAAGAGGCTGAAACTAATGGGCCAGGCAGTGTTTAAAAGAATACAGTCTCTGTGTAATTATTTCGGGTGTAAAGCTAGCCGGGTGGCGGGACGCAGCCCTGCAGCTCCTTCTACAAGCATGGTCTACAGCGTGAGTTCCAGGAGAGCCTGGCTGTTACACAGAGAAACTGTCTTGGGGGGGGGGGGGGGGGGGGGGGAGAATCTAAGATGTGAAATATTTAGAACTCATACAAAAAAAATGAGAACTGTTAAGTTCAGTTCCATGGCAATTTTATACTCAATAATTTTATAGACAATCATAAAATCAAAATGCAATGACTGAAAGTTAAATTTCTATTAAATAGCTCACTTTAACTTCCTTTGAAAACTTACTATTTCATAGCCTGTAGGAAAAGGTCTGTTTCCTAGCTAATCCTGTTAAGTGTGCCTTTTTCTTTTTTTAAAGTTCCACAAGTTACATTTTGTGTGAAGAACTTCACACAATCAGATCTTGGGAAATTCTGTCTTTCATTCCATAATCATGAAGTGGCATATCTATTTTTTTCTGTTCACTGTTTCAGGTAAATCCTGGATAACTCACTCAATCACAAATTAAGGATCCAAGCTAAAACCAGAACAGCTAGGCATAGAGAGGCAAAGACTGATACACAGACTATCGTGGGCTCCTCTCCCAACAGCACCCTAAATACCTCAAGCCCTGAAGGCTTCACAGATTCTCCTCTGAGGAGAGGAGGCTACAGATTTTTCCAGATTTCTAAATGGAACACGAATACTAAGTAGCAGACTATAACGATTACGAAATACAGTGAGGAGGGAAAAGGCAAAACTGCTAACAGACGCTGGGGAAAACGCATTCTCTCTTCCCAGAAAAAAATAAATAAATAAAACGAGGGAGGGAGGCAGATGAAGTAAAAATACGTTTTAGTGGGAAGATGGCAATTTGGGGTGACACATAGTTACTGTGTCACACTTGAGAGGGAGTCAGTGTAAAAATGGTCTACCCACACCTCTCTTTCTTCTACCTCCAGCAGTCTTTGGGGGTGGGGAAAGGGCGGTCTCCAGAAAGCCAAAGCCAAGGTATGGGCACTCCCAGGCTGGTGGCACCGTCCAGTCTGGCACTGAGACCAGAAGTTCCGAAGTTGGTGCGAGGGTGAGGGACTGGGAAAGCGCTGGCTGTCAAGTGGACCGGGCTGAGCGACGAGGTCTGGCCCGGCGGCCCGCGCGCTTACCTGCTGCACCCCGAGGAACTCGTAGAAGTTGAGCTGCACCTCCTCCACCAAGTCCAACAACTCCAGGTCTCCGCTCTCCCAGGCGCGCACCGGCCCCACGGCCGCCAGCAGCAAGAGCAGCAACGGCCACAGCGGAGAAACGGACGACGACAGCGGCCCGGGGCACAGACGTTGGGGAAGCCGCGCGGGGCCGAAATCTGGAACCCACATCGCGCAGGGCTCCGAGGTCGGGGGCAGCCACGCCGTGCGCCGGCCGAGAACGGGGACGTGGCGCGGGGCGCGGGTTGTGGGGACGGCGCCTATCAGTCAGGAGCGCGGGCGGCCGCCCGGAAGCTGCTAGCCAGGCTGCCCGCCGACGGGAGCAGCAGCAGACGCGGAGAGGACGACAGGCCGGGCCTGCCCGAGCGGTGACCGGTCGCACCCCCGTCTCCCTTCCCAGCTCCTCGCCCTGGGCCTAGGAACAGCTGGCAAGCAAGCGCCGGCACCCAGGCTACCGTGTGGGAGAGGCTTCCCCAGGCCTCAGCCTATCCCAGGCCTCGCTTCCGGTGACATCACGTCTCCTAGCAACTGCGGGGCGGGGCCGGGGCCGGAAGTAGGAACGCCGGGCGCTCTGGATCCCTGCCCTTCTATCAGCCTTTCCGTGGCTGGCGCGTGTAGTAACTGCACGTGTTTCTGGTCTAGCTAAGAGACGTGGACAATTACAGACCTCCAGTTTGCTCCCGGTGCTTTCCATCTTGCCCTCCCAAGTATTGACCATTAAATGTATATTCCAAGATCGATGTATTGATTAGGGCTTCTGCTCCCGTGCATTTTATTACTTGATCAGTAAAGATGGGATGAATTGAACCAATGACTAAAACACACAGATCCACTCCAGAGTATTTGGAGAGAAAAACAAAAAAGGAATTTAACCAAGAAAAAAATTGTACTTCTGATTATGAGTTAAGATTGGCGGGTATATGTCATGCAAATAAATCTCCACTTCTGGAGATCTATAGCCCTCTTCTGGCCTTTGCAGGGTCCCGCACACAAATATACATAAATTCAAGTAAGCAAACACGTAAATAAAATTTAAGATTTTTTTTAAATCTTAAGTTTGTATACCTCCTTTTAGTAAAACTAATTTTGGGATTAGAGTTGACTCGGTCACGAAAACCGCTTCTTGATCTTGCAAAGTTCTGTTCCCAGTCAGTACCTGTGTTGGGGTGGCTCACAACCACCTGTAACTCCAGCTCCAGGGGATCCAGCACCCTCTTCTGGATTCCACAGGCACATGTGTGCAGGTGTACATTAAGAAATGAGTTGTTTTTTTTTTTAAGACCCTCATCTTAGCCGGGCATTGGTGGCATATGCTTTTAATCCCAGCACTCAAGACTCGCATATTTACCAAGTCCCTAAATTAAAGCCAACGTTTGCTTATTCAATATGTGTAGCGTCAAAATAATGTCAACAACAAAATGTATTACCAAACATCTATTTTTTTTTATTTATACGACTTTCACAATTTCTGCTGAAGTTATTTGAATTCTTATTCACATAAAGCCAAGGAGGTGGATACCTTTCTTGTTCTTGATCAAAAGTTTAGAGGAATCATAAACAGAAAGGAACTGAGTCTTAATTATTAAGACTGAGTCTTAATAACTGCATCCCAACCACAGCCTAGCTCCTCTAAAACTGTGTGGATAATATCAGACACCCTACTTGTCTAATTTCCATTTTAGTGGAAACTAAGCATCTGTGTTGTCTATGGGAATTTTGTGTAAAACTCTGGGATATGTGGTTGATTTTAAGTGTAAGATATGACAAAAACAGGAAGTTTGGCCAATGATAAAGAGGAGGGGGAAAAGATAATAGAAAATTCACATATAAACCAGATGTTAAAGTTTAGAGAAGAGTTTTGAAATGACTATTACAAAATAAAGCAATAGGTCATAAAAATGGAGGAGGGGATGATGGGTAAAAATATGTTACAGAATTTTAATAGAATCAGTGGGAAAATCTTGAAAAAATATATGAAGTCAAGAACTCAGTAAATGAGTTAAACTGAAGACTAGGTGTAGCAGGGCAGAAATTAGTAGGTTTGAGGGAAAATCAAGAAAAGAAAAAAAACACTCCAATTAGAGCACAAAGAGAAAGCAGTGAAGGAACAGCAGAACTTGAAAGCCGGTGTGCAATGAATAAATCCAACGTAAGTACAACAAACTCAAAACAGGGAAGAGAAGTATTTGAAGGGATAGTAGTCAGTTTTACAGAAGTAATGACAGACAAAGCCACAGATGCAAAAAAAAAAAACCCCACTCAAAGTGAATAATAGACCTAAATGTTAATGTTAAAAATTTAAAACTCTTGTAAGCAAAAACAGGAAAAATTATTAGTGACCTTTAGGGAACCAATGATTTCTTAGATATGACACCAAGTACATAAATGCTAAAAGAAATAAAAAGATAAATTAGATTACACAGAAATAAATACTTTCATGTTACAAACAGTATCTAGGATAATCCCTAGCTAAATTCTAAATACTTGTCCTTAGACCAACAGATAACTCTAGTTCTCATCCCTCCTCAAAGAAACTTCTTGTCCAAGAGACCACTGTAGAAAACCACAACATCAAAGTGTGGTGGTCTGGTGTCCAGTCCCAACTTACCCATCTTCAACACAACTTCTGCACCGAAGGCTCAGGGATCCGTGAGGAAGCGGGTGGAGAGAAGTTCGACGTGAGACTGTCCACTAGAAATGTCAGGATGGACACTCGTGCATTCTCACTAAGAGGGCTCCCTAACCATGACCTGACCGAGGATGGCACCAATAGACAAGTTAATGTGGAAGGGGGAAAGTTCACAAGGCCTTAACCCTAGACAAATGAGTGTAGGCAACTAAAGCATCTGAGAACAGGAGAAACAACAATGTTCATAAACTAATGAACGGGTTTTTCTTAATAGCTAAATGATAGTGTCAATATTGTGCCCAATGGTATTATTTTTTTCATAAGTAAAAAGCAATGAAGTGAGCTGGAGAGATGGCTCAGGGGTTTGGAGCGCTGCCTGCTCTTCCAGAGGACCCAGTTCAAATCACAACCATCTATAATGAGATCTAGTGCCCTCTTTTGGCATGTAGGCATACATACATGCAGAACACTGTATATGTGGCAAATAGATAAATCTTTTTTAAAACCCCTCCAAAAAGCAGTGAAGTATGGATAGTTACTATAAGACAGATGAACTTTGAAAACATGCCTAGTGAAAACGGCTAGTCACAAAAGAGCATCTTATATGATTCTGCTCATGCAAATGTCCAGAATAAGCCAACTTAGAAAGTAGATTAGTGTTTCTTAGGGCTGATAGTAAGGGAGTGTTAGAGATTTCACTACAAGTGGGTGCTGGCTTTCTTTTATGGAGTAAATTTAAAATTAGCTGTGGTGACAGTTTCAAAACCTTGTCAATACATGAAAACCATTGACTTGTACTCTTTAAATGGAATAATTGTATGAATGGCAATTACATCTCGCTAAAACTGTTTCTGAAAAGCCAAAGAAAGGAACTGGAGAGATGTGGAAGAACATACACTGTCCTTGCAGAGGACCCGGGTTTGGTTCCCAACACTCATGTTGGGTGGCTCACTACAACATGGATGGTATGAGTCTTTTTAAACCTCAAATCCCACCCTGAGAGATACACCTCTTCCAAGGCGATGTCTCCTAATCCTTCCCAAACAGTTCCATCAATTGGGGACCAAGTATTCAAACATATGAGCCTAAGGAGGCCATTCTCATCCAAACCACCACTCTTAAAACCACCTTAGTCTGGCTTCCACATACACTTAACACTCAAATGCATACACACATTCACAATTAAAAATAAAATAAGTCTTTTTTTAAAGAGGGGGGAGAACACAAGAAAAGCAAGCTCAATAACCTTAAGAATAGTAAGTACAATAAAACAAAATTCTATTAGAGTTAAAGTGAAGAATAGCTTGTGAGTATAGAGAAGGCAATAACTTCAGAGAGTATTTGTAGCCTTAAGCGTATTACAGGAAGAGCTAAGCTGATCCAAGGAGTTACATGTGCCAGCCAGCATAAGGACTTTTATAAGTAACTGTGGAATAAACCAGGGTGAAGTTTTCAGTAAGGACATTTAGTTATGTCCAGTATGACATTTATGCAAGTGAGCCAGGGACATGGCAGTCCATATACAACTAAAGAGTCTTCTTTTTAACTCAAATTGTGTAGGTTCTGCTATTGGCAGGGCTTAAGGTATGATGACAAGAGTATATGGCTAAGATATTAAAATATACTACTGGCAATGAAGAAAAGAGGGAGATCCTGGGGTGTTGCGGGGTCATCCACACAGAGGTTGCTAAGAGGAGTTCAGCTGGCATTACATGTGAATGGGGGCCTTTGCTTCCTATGGGAAAATGAGAAAGGGTTTTTTGTTGTTCTTGTTGCTGCTGCTATAACAAAATGCCAAGTAAAGGCATCTTAAGGATAGAAAGGCCTATTCTGGCTCATAGTTTTAGAGTACATCCCCTATGGTGGACTGTAGCTCAAACTCTAATTAACAAAAACCAGAGTCAGATATTAGGGGGTGAAAGCTGAGAGATCAGAGAAGCAGAGCCACCAGCCACTAGAGAGACCTTTTACCTCTACCACATCCTCAGACCAAAAGGGTGATCCTGTTCTCAGACTGCATCCTCAGACTGCAACTGTCTCTACCAAACCTCAGACTGCATCTGCTCTGCTGGCTCCTCCCGCCTTCTATTCCTCTCTCCACCCAGCCACATCACTCCTGTCTCCACCTCCTTAGGGTTGGGATTAAAGGCCTGGGATTCCAACTACTGGAATCACCTTTGTGTGAGCTCTGTTCCTCTTTTAGACAGATTCAATCTTGAGTAACCCAGGGTGTCCTCGAACTAACAGAGATAGATCCCTCTGCCTCTGTCTCCCCAGTCCTGGGGTTAAAGGTGTATGCCACCACTCCCTGTCCTCTAGTGGCTTAGCTCTACTCTGATCTTCAGGCAAGCTTTATTTGTTAAAAGGCAAATAAAATATCACTGCCGTGGACAAATCAAGACAGTACAAGCATGAGGAAGCTTGTGGTGTTGCATCTACAGGTCAAGAAATGAAGAGAGATGGATGGATGTTGGTACCCAACTCACTTTTCCCTTTTTATTTCACCTGGGACCCCACCCACCACGTGCAACAGTGCCACCCACATCTGGGATGGGGCTTCTTACCACAATTGGCCCGTTCTAGAAATTCCCTCACAAGTGTATCCAGCTTTGCCTCTTAAATGATTCCAGATTCTCTTAAATTGACACTCAATATTAACTATCACAGATACAGAACTCAAAAATACTTAAATAAGCTATCTGATAGTATAGCTTTCACTTGGGGTAAAATCAAATTTAACTAGACCAAACAGAATTGAGTATAATACCTGTTATAGCTAAAACTTTAAGAATCTTTGAAAACAAAAAACAAAACAAAACAAAAAATTATTGCCCCACTCATTCCATGATTTAGAAATACCTGGCTCCCAGCCAGGTGACAGTGGTGTATGTTTTTAACCCCAGGACCTGGGAGGCAGAGGCAGGTGGATCTTTGTGAGTTCAAGGCCAGCCTGGTCTACAGTGTGAGTTCCAGGTCAGGTTCCAAAGCTACACAGAGAAACTCTATCTTGAAAAACCAAACCAAACCAAAAGAAAAGACAAACAAACAAACAACAACAAAAAAGAAGAAGAAGAAGGAGAAGGAGAGGGAGAGGGAGAAGAAGAAGAAGAGGGAGAAGAAGAAGAAGAAGAAGAAGAAGAAGAAGAAGAAGAAGAAGAAGAAGAAGAAGAAGAAGAAGAAGAAGAAGAAGAAGAAAGAAAGAAAGAAAGAAAGAAAGAAAGAAAGAAAGAAAGAAAGAAAGAAAGAGACCTGGCTCCCATTAAATCCTGAAATGTTGTCATTAGCCTCTATGAGGTTGTTCCTCAAATACAGGGATATATAATTCTAAGATAGCATTGTTCTTTAATGGAACAATAAACATTATCGTCACTCAATAGTTTATTTGTCCAAATACCATTCACAAATTTATATTGAGTTGACAAAGGCTAGAAAAATATTGTTTGGGGGTAGCACCTCCTTGGGAAATAATCCCTTTTATACTGCAGTATTGAATTCGAATTGTTTTGAAGATCCTCATAAACAAATACAGATGTTCCTTGTGTTATAAATAATAAATACAGGGGAGGGGAGGGAAGGGGGAGGAGGAGAGGAGGGAAGGGGGAGGAGGAGGGGAGGGAGGGGGGAGGAAGAGGGAAGGAGATGGAAATTTTTAAATATAAAAAAATAAACCATGAGGAAAAAAAATAATAAATACATTTCTAATGTGCTAACACTATGGTTCCCACTTCGGGGAATAATATGCTACTGACATATTAACCTCATAGTTAATAAGAATATGGATTCTAAAAGAGCTGGATAAATTTGAATCCTAGCTCTACTCCTTACTAACTAGGTGATCTCTGTAAATTTTGGTAACTACTAGGTTATTAAATTGTAAGGCTATTTGGCAATTAAGAAAAGCAGGGCCAAGTGTATGGGCATTGTTATTTAAATGTCACTATCTTTTTCTGAAATTTATCTGCCCTTATAACTTTAAGATTTCTGCAAGAAAATCATATCCATTGGCAAATATTTAGATGCAGTCTTTAAAGGCATTTATCAAATCTAAGCTGTGATTGCCTAGGAATTTAGTGAATCCATCCCACCCTTTGATTGTTCAGAATGGTAAGAGATAAGATTCTCTTTACAAAATAATACCTGGGTATGAGAGCCAATTTAATATTTTCCAATTTCATAAAAACAGTATTCATGATTTTTCATGCTAAGTAGATACTGAATTATGAGCATATGGCCAATTGAACAAAATGAAGGAAAAATATGTATATTCCATGATGAGGTCACAGAAGAGTGAATGGTCATTATCATCTTATGTTAAGCAGCTCCAAATGTTCAGATGGCGATGTTTCCCAATTATTGTGGACTTTATAATATAACATAGTAAGATCCATGTTAAGATGTCTTAACAAAACGACAAAATGACAGCCTACAGAATGGAAAAAGATCTTCACCAACCCCACATCAGATAGAAGTCTGATCTCCAAAATATTCAAAGAACTCAAGAAACTGGACACCAAAAGAACACATAATGCAATAAAAAAGAAAGGAGTACAGACCTAAACAGAGAACTCTCAACAGAGGAATCTAAAATGGCTGAAAGACACATAAGGAAATGTTTAACATCCTGAGTCATCAGAGAAATGCAAATCAAAACAACTCTGAGATTCCATCTTACACCTGTAAGAATGGCCAAGATCAAAAACACTGATGACAACTTATGCTGGAGAGGATGTGGGGTAAAGGGAACACTCCTGCATTGCTGGTGGGAAAACAAGCTGGTACAACCCCTTTGGATGTCAGTTTGGCGATTTCTCAGAAAATTAGAAAACAACCTTCCTCAAGACCCAGTAATATCACTTTTGGGTATATATCCAAAGGATGCTCAATCATGCCACAAGGACATGTGCTCAGCTATGTTCATAGCAGCTTTGTTTGTCATAGTCAGAACCTGGAAACAACCTAAATGCCCCTCAATCGAAGAATGGATAAGGAAAATGTGGTACATTTACACAATGGAGAAAAAAATAAAGACAGCTTGAATTTTGCAGGCAAACGGATGGAGCTAGAAAACATTATTTTGAGTGAGGTAACGCAGACACAGAAAGACAATTATCACATGTACTCACTCATAGGCGTTTTTAAACATAAAGCAAAGAAAGCCAGCCTACAAACCACAATCCCAGAGAACTTAGACAATAATGAGTACACTAAGAGACTTACATAGATCTAATCTACATGGGAAATAGAAAGTAGAAAAAGACAAGATCTCCTGAGTAAATTGGGAGCATGGGGACCTTCGGGGAGGGCTGAAGCAGGGAGGAGAGAGGCAGTGAGGGGAGCAGAGAAAAATGTAGAGTTCAATAAAAATCAATTTAAAAAAAAGGAAAAAAAAAGAATACATAATCCCAGAACAGTGAACCAAAAGGGGGAGGGCCCACACCATAATAATATGATAGGAATCAATAAACACTTCCCATTGGTAACTCAAAAAAAAGAGTTTTTTTTCCTATCATATGACTCCAGTACTATTGTTTTATTTATAAAGGTTTGTCGCTACTTACTCAAATCACTCTGTGATTTGGACCTTAGTTCCCTGCTTTGAGCAACTTCCTTTCCTCTACCAGGTCCTCGTTCAGCCTGGGTGCAGCTGTTGTTGTATTCCCTCACACACAAAGGCTCCACTTAGTCTTCAAAGTAAATCTTAGCAGCCCTCTTCATCGTCCGTTCTCTCACGCTGAGCAGCTCGGGTTGGCATTCTGCCGCTGGCCTCTGATGTTGTTTGTGATGCCAAATCGGAGTACAAAGAACAGAACAACATTACCATGCACCTCAATCAACAGGCCCCAGCTAAGACTTTAGAGGATGTATAGAGATCCCATGTTTCATAACTGCTTATTATTAAATCCACTAAAGGGAGGCGGCATTCTTTACAATACTAAATTAGCAACATGGCTAACATGGAAGCAAAGAAAACTAGACTAAGGAACACTGAGTTCAAGTAAAATCAGGGACATTTTACCTCGCTGCTCCAAACATGACTGCTCTGTTTCACCCAAGTTTCCAAGCCACAGAGCACAGCTTCAACTCTCTACCTCCAGTCTAGGATATTTCATTACTTTTGCTTACCACAGAAGGCACTTTAGTGCCAAGATTCTGGAGGTCTTTTAACATAAAATAATAATAAAAATAACTTCACCACCAGGGGGCAAACATTTCTATAAGCAAAGGTTTTTGTTTTGTTTTGTTTTGCCCAAGCACACCTATAGAGGTCACAAGACAACTTGTGGGATTTTGTTCTTTCATTCCTTGGTGTGGGTCTCAGAGATCCAGTTCAGGTCTTCAGGTTTGGTGGTGAACGCTTTTAAGCACTGAGCCATCTCTCTGGCCCAGATGATAATAATTTAAACCTTTACATTTGAGAAAAAACATCTTTATGAGGGAGAAAATTCTACAAGTTGTTATTAACCACATGCCCTTCTGTTTACTATACTTTATACATGCTTAAAAGGGAAATGTCCACGGGGAATGGTGGCCCAACCCGTGACTCCAGCTGGAGCCCCAGCACTGGGGAACTGGAGGTGGCAAGATTATGAGTTCAAAGATAGCCTGGCTTATTATAGGAAAACCCTGTCTCAAAGCCCAAAAAGCAAAAGCAGGAAAATCTCTTTCTCTTCTTCCCTTTGTCTTTCATAAATTTGCACATGATGAGGAAAATAGAACTGAACTTTTAAATGCTAATTCTAGTCCTTATCGACAGTGGGTTTTACACTGGTTTTAGGAAAGGATGTCACTGGTTTTCTGAGCATGTCTTTCTGCTCAGCCTGTTTTAAGTTAACATAATTAGTCCATGCTCTCAGCCTTCACCTCCATCTACAGTCGGCCTCACTGACTCTTGACTCCTGCTTTGATTTATGCTTTACCATTAGCTAATTTTGTAACTGTGAGATGAAAATAACTGATAATCATAACAAATGAAATATTAACCATTTTGAGAGCTTGATACCACTAAATCAGAGTCCTACGAGATAATAAGTAAAACTCTTATTAGAGTAAACTATTAGTAGGAGTCAGTGATAAGAATGTCTTTCATGAGGGCTAGGGAAATGGGTTGATGGGTAAAGTGCACACACATACAAAGTTGGGTGTGGTGGCTTGCACCTGTAATCCTAGCACTGGGCAAGCAAAGACAGGAGACCCCTGAAGCTTACTGGCTAGCTAGTTTAGACAAATTGGTGAGCTCTAGGTTTTGTGAGAGACCCTGTCTCAAAATATAAGGTAGAGAGTTATAGAGGAAGACAACCAACAAGAACCTCTGTCCTCTACACACACATGCAAAACATATAAACACATAAACACATGCACACACACTCACACAAAGAGTTACTTTAATGAAAAATTTATTTTAATATACATAAATTCTATCAATATACAGTATATGTAAATGGTGACATTTCAGGAAGTTTATTATTTCTGACTTGTAAGTTGGCAAAAAACAGAGTAAAAAAATCAGAGTTTTTAAATTAAGGAATCTGTGGTGTATATTTTATTCCTCTTGGATTATTCTCCTCCCTGTTTCCTGCACCTAAGTAGCTGCTAAGACCATTTGCCCTGAATTGAGTGTAACAATGCCCTGATTCCAAATGACAGATGGAAAAGGATGAAAATGCCACCTTAACTGGCAAGGTATGCCATTTGTTCTTTCCCTTGACTGTTCGTCCTAACTTGGTCATTGTCTCTAAAATTAGTCTCTAGCATCAGAGCTGTTGAAAGACCTGGATAAATCCAGTTCTCCCCAAAGAAAGCCCTGGATAAATACAGGTTCCCCCCTTTACCCCCAGCAGGAAGAAAATAGACAAAAATCTAAGCAGGAAGAGAAGAATCAGAAATCTAGGATTAGCTGGTTCAGTGACTGTGTTTCAGGAACTAGCTGAAAATAAAGTTAGATTGTAATCTTGAGAATAATCTTGAGAAACGGGGAGTTTCCCCCCTGTGATTATCATTGGTATTTTGGAATACTGTGTTTCAGGAACTAGCTGATTATGACCCTGAGAGTGATCTTGAGAGGCAGGGAGTTGCCCCACTTGTGATCATCACTGGTATTCTCGGAATTTTCTACATCCTCCCTGCCCCTTTCAGATCACTGGGCTATGGTTTCTTCCCTTAAAAACTCCTCCCGGCCACTCGGGGTTGAACTCTTCCCCTGCGTGGGTTATGAGTCTTGGGTTCCCGTCCCATCTCATCATTAAAACCTCGTGTGATTGCAGCAAGGACGGTCTCTCGTGAGTTACTGGGGGGGGGGGGTCGTGTTATCCCGAGACTTGAGTGACAGTCTCCCCACACTGGGGGTCTTTCACTGTCATCAGGCCAGGTACTACTGAGTGGTCATCAATAAGGATATTTTTATCCAGATGAAATCATATTGGAATAAACATAAGGTAAAAAGTTATAAAAGGTATTTAGTAGCACATTAATGAACATTCTATGATCTGTCTTCTGCCTAATTAGTGATACAAAGAGAGTTGAAGATAAAGGATTATTTTTCTGTTATTTATTTCTGTTACTTATGTCTACTCACTCTATGTGGTGGTTTGAATAAGAATGACCCCCATAGACTTAAGTGTTTGAATACTTGGCCCATATGGAGTGGCACTATTAAGAGGAGAGCCCCTGTTGGAATAGGTGTGGCCTTATTTGAGGAAATGTGTCACTGTGGAGGTGGGCTTTGAGGTTTTATATGCTCAAGCTAGTCCTAGTATGACACACAATTTCCTTCTGCTGTCTGCAGATCCAGATGTGGAACTCTCTGCTCCTTCTCCAGCACCACATCTGCCTGCAGCCTCCATACTTCCTCCTGTGATGATAATGAACCACACCTCTGAAACTGTTAGCCACCCAAACGTTTTCCTTTATAAAAGTTGCTGTGCTATGGCATCTCTTCACAGCAATAGAAACCCTAACTAAGACCCTCTATCATCTACCCTCTCCTCTCCTCTCCTCTTTCTTTTGTAGGGACCTTTCTTCTTCCCAGCCAACTCTTTTCTACTTTGATGTCTTTTTCTTTTTTGTGTGGGAAGAATCCACTGAATTTAAATAT
Source organism: Arvicola amphibius (assembly GCF_903992535.2). Taxonomy (NCBI): domain Eukaryota; kingdom Metazoa; phylum Chordata; class Mammalia; order Rodentia; family Cricetidae; genus Arvicola; species Arvicola amphibius. Next base: position 93,961,666 of record NC_052052.2, on the reverse strand, counting down.
GAATGCTTTCAGGAGCTTGAGTTGGGAGTCGTTGGCTGAATGAGGTCAATTTGTCAATGGCTACACCACTGAAAAATAAAGTGGTACCCCTTCCCCAGCATTATTAGCTTTCCACAGTCCCTCAGCGAGGGGCGGGGCCTCACGAGCCCCTCCCCCACGCATGGTGAACTAGTGATGGGTCCAGTCTGCTGCAGATCTTCTGCAGGAAACTCTCAGCTGCCCTGAGTCCATAAGTGAAATGGCCAGTTCACATCCAAGAGATGCTGTTTCTCAACAGCCTTCCCCAACATCTCTTAGATTCTTTCTGCTCCTCTTCTAAGATGTTTCCTGAATCTTAGAGGGCTGATTGGTTGACTTTTTCAAACTTGTTTTAGGTATCTGTGGTGGAGGTAAGTATCTTTAACCCCAGAGGTAGAAGCAGGTAGGTCTCTGAATTCAAAGCATAGTCTACATAGAGAGTTCCAGAGATCAGACAGGGCTACACAGTGCGTGTGTGTGTGTGTGTGTGTGTGTGTGTGTGTTTGTTTGTTTTAGGGGCTGGGAAGATGGTTTAGTGGGTAAAGGTGTTTGCTGTCAAACCCAGCAACCTGAGTTTGATGCCCAGAACTCATGGTGGAAGGACAGACTTGGGTCCCACAAGTTGTCCACACACACACCGAATAAATACATACATACATACATACATACATACATACATACATACTATTGTTTTAGTGAAAATGGACAGATTAACGTGTGATTTTTTTGACTGACTGCTTCTCAGACACCAGATTCTCAAAACCTACATTTCTAAGCCCTGGTATTATCCAGTTGACACTGGCTTCAGCTAGTCTTCTACAGATGTACTATGACAACTTTTGCCTTGAGTTTGATGATAACTGTCAGTAAGATGTCAGTAAAAAGCATTATCTGGTGCTTTTCTCAAAAACTTCACATCTAGCTCTCTCCTCCAGCTCGGCAAGATGCCCAAGGGAAAGAAGGCCAAGGGGAAGAAGGTGGCCCCGACCCCGGCCATCGTGAAGAAGCAGGAGGCTAAGAAGGTGGTGAATCCTTTGTTTGAGAAGAGGCCTAAGAACTTCAGCTTTGGGCAGGACATCCAGCCCAAGAGAGATCTCACATGCTTCATCAAATGGCCCTGCTACCTTAGGCTGCAGCGGTAGAGGGCCATCCTCTATAAGCGGCTCAAAGTTCCTCCTGCCATTAACCAGTTCACCCAGGCTCTGGACCGGCAAACAGCTACCCAGTTGCTTAAACTTACCCACAAGTACAGGCCAGAGACCAAGCAGGAGAAGAAGCAGAGGCTGCTGGCCCGTGCTGAGAAGAAAGCTGCCAGCAAAGGGGATGTCCCAACTAAGAGACCACCTGTCCTTCGAGTGGGCATCAATACAGTCACCGCCTTGGTGGAGAACAAGAAGGCTCAGCTGGTGGTGATTGCCCACGACGTAGACCCCCATTGAGCTGGTGGTCTTCCTGCCTGCCCTGTGTCGAAAGATAGGGATCCCCTACTGCATCATCAAGGGAAAGGCCAGTCTGGGGCGGCTGGTCCATAGGAAGACATGCACCACTGTTGCCTTCACACAAGTTAACTCGGAAGACAAGGGTGCTCTGGCCAAGCTGGTGGAAGCTATTAGGAACAACTACAATGACAGATATGATGAGATCCGCCGCCACTGGGGAGGCAACGTCCTGGGTCCTAAATCTGTGGCTCGAATTGCCAAACTGGAAAAGGCAAAGGCCAAAGAACTCACCACTAAACTGGGTTAAATGTACTGCTGAATTTTCTGTACATAAATATAATTACAAACCTTCAAAAAAAAACTTCACATCTCTTAAGGGAAAGCTCACACAACAAAACAGCCACTCGTGGAAATGGATGTTAGGGAACCTATGACACAGCTCTTTTTCCTTTCTCAGAAATGACATGAGTCAGTAATAAAATCTCTACATCTGAATCTTTAAAAACATGTCTAGAATCTTCCAAATAATCTAAAATTATGGATTAGAAATATTTTTAACACCCCACTTTGAAATTAGTTTTCAAGAACCTATGTAAGACAAGCAGGATAGGAAATTACTCAGCAAAAGTTAACAAAAACTCTTGTGGGATTCCCCAGGGGAAGGGAAGAAAGAGCCTCTGGCTAAATGGCAGCCCCAGCTATACATACAACCTGTGCTTCTATGTCTTTGAGAGGGGAGTTTTTCTTATCACTGATAGCCATTAAAATTACGTCTCTCTGCTGGGTGTGATGGCTCATGCCTCAAATCACAGCAGGTAGGAGGAGATTGAGGCAGAAAAAGCCTTGAGTTCAAGCACACTGTTATCTCATCTGTGAATCTGTGTGGGTGAAGTAGCGTGCGCAGGTAGTCTCAGCTGCTTAGGAGGATGAGGCAGGAGGGTCACTTAAGGCTTAGTCTCCTCCTTTTGGGAGTTACAGCATGCACCACCATACCTGGCTGACGTACGTTTACTAACTACATTTTAATAAAAAGTCATATGACTGAGCTAGAGCAGTGGCTCCAGCAGTTAAGAGCACTTGTTGCTCTTGCAAAGGCACAGGTTCACTTCCCAGCACCCACATGGTAGCTCACAACCAATCATAGCTCCAGTTCCAGAAGCTAGGACCCTCTTGTGACATTTGAGGGCACCAGGCATGCACACATATACATAAATGAATACAAAGCACTATACACACATAAAATAAAATTTAAAAAAGAAAGCGTGTGGCTTCTCATTACACTGGGAATGAACTCCTCTGGCTTCTGGCTCTCTGAGGTCTCATCTCCTGCCATCCTTCCTCTAGATGCAATGTTCTCTTCTTTCATAGCACACAGACTCATCCCCTACCCAATGCTCTTCCTCTAGATCTCTATGGCTGGATTTATCCTTTCATGTAGGCCCACATTCAAATCCTACTGCCGCGGACAGGTTTCTCCTGTACACCTAGACTGTACGTCTTGATTATTTTTCTACTGCTGAGACAAAATACCCCCGACTAAAGCAAGTCGAGGAAGGAAGGGCTCATTCTGGCTTGTAGTTTAGAGACCACAGGCCATCATGATGGGCAGGTCACGGCAGCAGGCATTTGAGGCAGCTGGCCATATCAAATCTGGAGTAAGGTAGCAGAGAGTAGGGGGTGTATGATGCCAATGGCTCAGCTCAGCTTCTCCACTTCATACAGTCCAGGACTCCTGCCCAGGGAATGGTTCCTTGCGGGGTTCAGCTAGGTCTTCCCACAATAATCACCATATTTAAGATAACTCCTCACGGGCATGTGTGCACAGAGGCCATCTCAAAGGTGATTCTCGATCTTACCGTGTTGGCAATTAGCACTAGCTAAATTTTGTTCCATGGTGGTGTTTCAAGCTGTACATTCTTGACATAGAAATATTTTGTTTTAAGCATTTGGGAAATTTTCATTTCCACCAAAAAATAAATAAATAATTGTCCTTTTAAAAGAACATTAAAGCCCTCATGCTAGAACTATCTTATTTAGGAAATAAAAATACAGACCACGTAATTAAATTTCAATGTCTGACAAATGCACTCAAATGATATTCTCGGAAGTAGTGATGTCTTCATATACTTTTTGTGAGTGATCTTTCAGTGTCTGCTGTGGCCAGAGAGATGGCTCACCAGGTGAAGGTTCCTGCCCTGCCACCGAGCCTCATTTTGATTCTTGATACCCACAAGGTAGAAGGAGAAAATGACTCTTGCTGGTTGTCTTATAGTCTCCACAGACACCAAGGCACATGTGCATGCACATAGATAAACATGCACACACACAATAAACAAATAAAGAAACAAACAAGCAGGTTCTAAGAGGTAAATGCCAGCTGTTACGGAGTTGGGAATGCAATGAACATTGACAGAAGAAGCCTGGAACGACTTTAAAATACACACAGGGGCTTAGGAAACATCTCAGTTCATAAAGGGCTTGTTATACAAGCATGGCAATCTTAGTTTAGATCTCCAGAACCCATGTAAAAGGTAAGAAGTGGCTGGCTGTGTGGTGCATGCGTGTTACCCCAACCTTGGAGGCATGCAGAGAAAACAGGAGATCCTGGAAAGCTCACTGGTTAGCTAGCCTTGCTGAATACAGGGGCTTCAGGTTCAGTGAGAGAGTCTTCTCAGAAAATAAATGTGTAGAGCAGTTGAGAAAAGACACCTGACATTTTCCTAGGGTCTCCACAGGTAGTCGAGCACACACACATACACACACACACACACACACACACACACACACACACACACACTACACCCCTGCGCATACACATATAAATGAAACACATCAGCTTTAAACTCTCTGGAAATCATCCAGGGAAGGATTTCACTATGCTGGACAATTAAGAAGCAAATATTGACTAACCATTTACTATGTGTAAGGCATTGTATTACAACATACTCTGAACATGGTGGAAGGGATAAGCTCTTATACTTGGAAAATTAATAATTTAGAGGGACAACGTGTACACACATAAAAAAGCAATAAACAGTGCAAGCAGTAGATGACAGGTAACAAAAAAGAGACACAAGCTCAGGGGACTGGTTCCCCATATCTTTGGGAAAATATCACAACAATTGCTTTTGGACTACTTCTGTCCTTGTCCAGAACCCTCCTGACCATTTAGTTATCAGGCTGCTGCAGTTTTCCCAACTTGGCTTCCTACTGTGAATATCCACGAATCTACTTTCATTCTATAAATCTGCCCATTCTAGCATTATAAATGCCAAAAATATGAACATCATCTTAAGACGGTATTTCTTGATAAAGATGACCTCCCCGTTTTTGGACAGAAACAAGAGTTCTACACAGGGTGCTGCTCCTCAGGAGCCTCTACCTCCATTTTTGAGACAGGGTCTCTTCTAGAGTTTTCGGGCTTGTTGGTGGTTCTGCTGGCTGGGCAGTAAACACCAGGAGTCTGTCAGTCTCCACCTCCCCAACACTGGGATCCCAAGTGCAAACCGTACCCAGGATTTTACACAGATGCTGGGATTCAATTTCTGTCCTCTTCTTTTCCTGACAAGAACTTGACCAGTTGTACGGTCTCCTAAGTCCTCTTCTCCTTTAGAAACAAACAAACCATGATTTTTCTTGCATGAGCACTCTGGTTATCGCAAGTCTCGATTAGCTTCCAGAGTTCTAAAAAGCTGGTTTTGCCAATATTCTTGTTGTGTTTATGAAGGAATGAGTTCTCAAATGTCCTTCCCCCATTGTTTGAACTGATCCCCACTTACTGTTTTTTTTTTTTTAGCTTTTTATTTTGAGATAGTTGTGAATCTACATTCCTAAAAAAAATACATTCAGAGTCTTTGAAATAACCTTCTTAGCTTAGTACCTGTCAGCCTTTGTAATGGCCATTCTGCTCCAGCTTCCTGTGCCTGTGGTGCACAACTCCACAGACCTTCACAGCGGTCAATGTTCTGCTGACCCCATCTGCACATTCTTGACATCTTTCAATGTGTGCTTTGTTAGGAAAGTTGGAAGGGGCAGGGTAGCATGTGCCATGGCAATACACATGCAATGTTGATATACCCAGAAGTGCAGGATTCCCATTGTCATTTGAAGGATGAGATTTCAAAGCAAGTACACATGAAGCCAAACAACTTATGCCTTAACTGAGTAGCCTATACCCTGACAGCACTGGGAAGCCAGCCTTTCTGTGCAAAGCAGAATTTGTTTTGAACACAGGAAGAAGGCCATGGTATTCTAAGCAGTACAAATGATCAAGTGTTGCTCTCATTATCCCCTCATATTGATCACCTTCCTAGGCTGCAAAAGATAATATGGAAAAGTCAGAAACATAGTGTGCATGTGTCAAGACGAGAAATAAAAATAAAAGAGTTCAAGTAACTCTTGCTGGCCTCAAGCCCATAATCTGGTCTCAGCTTCCTCAGTTCAGAATTTTAGCACAGCTACTCGGCACCCCTACTTCATTTCTGAGAAGAGACAGTGGTACATCTGATCAGGATAACTGAGCAGTTTCTCAAACACAACTATAGATTTGAATGTGGGGTCTACCAAAGCTTTCAGTTGTCACTACGTCTATGCCTGGGAATTCCTTGTTCAGGCAATAGGAAGATAGGATTTGGATTACATAAATATCAATAATCAATACAAAAATAATAATTCTTAGGAATACTTATGACCTAAACATCATAATAGATAACCTTGGTAAGAAGTATATATTGAATATTGACTGTAACAAGTGACTATATGTTGAATATTAAAAAAGTACTAACATGTGTTATGACATTGCAATAATAAAATCATCTTTACCAACATGCTATTCACAACACCCCTTCGAAGGTGGTGGCATACATGTGTAATGGCAGCACTAGGGAGGCCGAGGTAGCGTAATTGCAAGTCTGAGGACAGTCTGAGCTACATGGCAAATACAAGGCCAGGAGGGCCACACAAGGAGCTCAGGCTCCCCACCCCTGACATTAAGAAGCCTTGAACATGCTTAAAATGTAACTAAATATATAACTGAATAATTTGCATGGGGAAGTCATTTTAGAATTAAATAATTTGAGCTAGATAATAACAGAAAGACTGTATATCAAATTATAAAATTCAGTTAAAGACGTAGGTTAAACAAAAATTATGGTCTTATAAACATCTTAGAAAAAGTTTAAATGTTAGTAAACTAAGAGCACTCTTCATGATTACAGAAAATGAACAGCAAAACAAACACAAAGAAGTAGAAGAAAACATGTGGTTAAAAACAAAAATGGAAGCCAACAAAACATAAAACATGGAGATTCAATAAAGTCAAAGACCAATTATTTTTATTTCTTTCCTTAGGTTTTATTTGAGACAGGGTTTCTCTGTGTGGCAGCTCTGGCTGTCTCGTCACTGCTTTGTAGACCAGGCTGGCTTCAAACTCAGTTCTGTCTGCCTCTGCCTTCCAAATACTGCGGTTAAAGGGGTGAGCTGCCACCACTCAGTCAAAGACCAATTCCTAAAGAAACTTAATAAAGTCAATATATTCTAGGGAGACAAAAAGGTGGCAATTCAAATACACAGATAATAAATATGCGAAAAGAAAAAGGCAGGCTAGTGAGATGACTCAGCAGGTGAAACCGCTTGCCACTGACCCTGATCCATTTGAGCTGGATCCTGGAACACACAGGATGGAAGGGGAGAACTCACACCTGCAAGCTGTCCAGGATCTTTATGGTATGTCTGCACCTCTACCCACACGTGCACACAACATACATAAATACATTTAATTTTGAAAATAAAAAGGAAAATAAAAAGAAAGCATTATTATGAAAGCTGGAAATACTAAGCAAATAAAAACAGCTATTCTTGGTAGTTCACAGCTATAATCCCGTGAGCTGGGAGACTGAAGCAGGAGGGTTGCTATGAGTTTGAGGCAGTCTGAGTGGCAGTGTGAGGTGCTGTCTCAAAACACAAAAACAAAATCAGAAGAAAACCTTGAATAAATAATAAGTAAAAAAGAGTAGTCAGGAATAATGCTTTGCCAATGAATCTGAAAACATGGATGACATGAACATGAAACTAGCAAAGTAAAATTTACACAAAATGTCACAAGCAAATGAGGAGAAGAGGTAGTCTTAAACCTGAGTGATCTTTAAATACAGCTGAAGAAATAGACTGAGAGCCTTTCTGGGCTTGTATGGTTTTCTACTAAATCCTAATAGCTAAAAAATTATGATTTTTAGTGTATTCTTTTATTTTTCAGAGATCGTAAAGGAGAGCACAGTTGTGTTAGACTTCTCATCGTGGTGACAAATGCTGGTGCGAGACAAAGAAAGGTTCATTTTGTCCGACAGCTTCAAAGGTTTGGTCCATAGTCACAGGACTGATGCCATTGTCTTTGGGCAAAATAATATGGCAGAGAACATGTGACAGAGCAAAGCTGCTTCTCTCACGCAGGCAGGAGAAAGAGACAGAGACTAAAGGGCCAGAAATAGCATAACCCTTCACAGTTACACCTCTGGTTCCTACTTCTACTAAACTCCATCTCTTTGTTCCCATCAGCTGCTATAAAGCCATTAAATTATGAATTTATCTACCAATCTTGATCAACTGGTTTGATGGTGTGGGAAGTCCTTCAGTATATGTGTTTCTTTTATTGGTTAATAAATAAAGAAGCTGCCTTGGGCCAATGGCTTAACAGAGTGTAGCCAGGCAGGAAAAAGAGTAGGCAAAGTCAGGGAAAAGCCATGTAGCCCCCCCCCAGAAACAGACGCCAGAAGGAAAGTTGCCAGTAAGCCACAGCCATGTGGAGATACATAGATTATTAGAAATGGGTTAATTTAAGATATAAGAGTGCACTAGAAATATGCATAAGCTAATAGGCCAAGCAGTGATTTAATTAATACAGTTTCTGAGTGATTATTTGAGTCAGGGCGGTCGGGAAATGAACAAGAGGCTTCCCCCAACAGTTTTGTGTTTAAAAAGTCAATTAGAGAGTTACACTATATTACGAGGAATGTTTAAATGATTATTTCAGCCCCCAACTCCCGCAGGCATCTCTTCTATGCATGGGACACTCTGGCTAGGGAACCAGGCAAGCTGACTGCAGATCTTTACCCCTCCTTCTGCCCCCTCAGATCCAATCCCCCAGTCTCATTCCCAAGTTCTGTAGCTGAACACCTGCTGTGGTCTCCCTTTTCTCTCTAGCCCCATCCCTAAGACATCACAAAGACCTTTTCCTCCAACCTCCCTCACCCTAACTCATCCTGGTATACCAGCCTCCAACATCAGCAGGCATGCCCTGGGAACACACCAGCTGAGCAGGTCAGAGAAACAGGTCCACAGAAAATTTCATAACAGGCAAGAAATAGCCATCTCAGTCTCCTAAAACCCAAAAGAGAAAGGGAAAGTAAGGAACAAAACAGCAATCCAACAAGGACAAGGCCAGATAGCAGCACCTAGAGCTACAGTCATCACAGTCTCAGATGCCTAGGCACTAGTATTAAAACCACAATCAATAATAGCCAGGGCAATATGTTTGTAAGAGCTCAGCAAGCCGACCACAGCAGGCCCTGAGTATTCCAACATAGCTGAAGCACAAGAAAAAGACCTCTAATATACCTTTATGAATATATTAGAGGGAGGTCCTTAACGAGAAACCAAATAAAATCACTTTTTAAAAAAACTAGGAAAACACAAAGAAACAGTGAGAGGAAATGAAGAAAATCCAGAAAAACACAATCGGTATAAGGAAATGAATACTATTGTTCAAGACTTGAAAATGGAAATAGAATCAATAAAGAAAACCAGAACTGAGAGAATCCTGGAAACAAAAATTTAGGAATATGAAAGGGACTACAAGGGAAAGCTTTATTAAAAGAATACAAGGGCTGGAGAGATGGCTCAGTGGTTAAGAGCACTGGCTGCTCTCCCAGAGTTCCTGAGTTCAATTCCCAGCAACCACATGGTGGCTCACAACCATCTGGTTGATTCTTCAATATGGTGAGCATCTACTTGCTCTCGGACCAGCTGTTCTAAAGCCTGCAGTTTCTCTCCTGTTAAAAGCCATTGTTTAACCCATATTGGTTCCTCAGTTAACCATTTTAAAGGCAGGGCCATTGGTACCTCTGAAGATTTGCTAGTTGTTTTATGTTTTTGTACAGACTGAACAGCTTGTGACTGTTTTTTATAGTACCATATAATATCCTTCCCAGAAACATGAGTTGGTTTCTGAGACTGCAGGAATGTTAATCTGGGTATTCCATTGTTACAGCAGATCATGGCCCCATAGATTAAGTTCCATGTTAGTTACATATGGCCTAAACCTTCCTCTCTGTCATTATGACCCTATTCATTCAACCCATATCATTTGTTTTACTTGAGACACTGTTCCAATTCCTAGGAATTGAACATCTGCCTCTTGAAGAGGCCAATTCAGATGCCAAGGTTCTGGAGTAATAATAGTCACATCTGCACCCATGTCCAGTAACCCTTCTATTATAATGTTGTTTATTTATACTCTGAACTTTGGTCTTTGATCATTTATAGATGTCTGCCAAAATACAATTGGATGAAACGAGAAATCATCATTTTGAGTGACAATTATCATATGCACTCACTCATAACTGGTTTTTAAACATAAAGGAAAGAAAACCAGCCTACAAATCACAATCCCAGAGAACCTAGACAGACATACATGGATCTAATCTACATCGGATGTAGAAAAAGACAAGATCTCCTGAGTAAATTGGGAGCATGGGAACCATGGGAGAGGGTTGAAGGGGACGGGAAAGCAGGGAGGGAAGCAGAGAAAAATGTAGAGCTCAATAAAAGTCAATAAAAAAATTTTAAAAAGAAAAAATATCAGTACAAAATGTTGGTTTGAAGCCCTAGATTATCAAAGTGAAACAGGGAGGAATGCAACAGCTCACTTCAGTGAAAAAAATCACATTAGCAGCAGTGAGTCTAGCAAGATGGCCAGGATAGGGAAAAGGAAAAACTCTTGTATTCCCAACTGCAACTGACAATCATTTTTATATGCTTCTAAAAGTGAAACCAGGAAAGACATGTACTGTGATAAATATAGCAAAAACTGCCCTTTAGACATGCAAAAATAGCTTAGTCAGGAATTCCAGTACACCCAAGTTTGCACTGTATAACCAGAACCCAATGAAGGACATCATGTACACAGAATAACCAGACACAACTAGAACTCTTCAAAGTCCACTGAACAGTGTGTAAGCAGAAAACAATACTCTGCTCTGTGCATCTTCAGGGATGCTGCGGAGATGCTACCTTGATCTTCCCTGTGAATGGAGAGTCTCTCCTGGGATCCTGACCCTCAAACCCAGAGACTACTATGAGAGAATGGACCCAACCTTAGGCTAAGATATATTACAAATGTGAACAGCCTTGGGGAAATGGGCTTAGGAACTTGGAGTATGAGCTTTGTGTGATGACCCTTAGCATAATAAAATGTAACTTTTGTTGTACCAATAAAACACAAACAAAAACAAATCATAAAGCTAGTGAAGCATGGATCATTATAAAAAGCAGCCAGCAGCTTTCTTTCATGCTTTCTGCGTCAAGTTCCTGACCTGACTTCCTTCAGTGGTGGGCTGAAGCAAAAGAATGAAACTAGGACTCCTACACTAAAAACAAGCACATATGCCCAGGGTATTTCATACTTAGTAGTCATTTGAAGTTGTTTAGTTCAAAAGAAAAATGAATAAAATAAATATGTAAAAGGCTAAAAAAAGAAGTCTGCCAAAATATATGTTTTTTTATTTTCTATTGGATTTTTTGATTTATCCTCCATATTTATTCTATCATCCAGAACAGTATGTTTTGTGGGTTTCTTGTTGTTGTTGTTTTACAATAGGCACTGGATTTTTTTTAAATTAATTTATTTATTATGTATACAATACTCTGTGTGTATGTCTGCAGGCCAGAAGAGGGCACCAGACCTCTTTACAGATGGTTGTGAGCCACCATGTGGTTGCCAGGAATTGAACTCAGGACCTCTGGAAGAGCAGGCAATGCTCTTAACCACTGAGCCATCTCTCCAGCCCTAGGCACTGGATTTTTAAATTTTCCTGAGGAGACATGTTCTCCACAGTGACTGGGAATGCTTGGACTATGTTTGACCTGGAGGCCTGTGAGAGGCCCCTCAAGGAGCTTCTCAATGTTAGTGGGTTGCTTTGCTTGTATCTTGTTGATCTACATTTATTGGTCTAATGTTGGCCCTTGCCACATCTTCTACATAATCCAGAAGACTGAGATCTTCTATTTTTGTTACTTCCAGAGAAGACATTGTTTCTAGGAATGCCTTGTCTATAATCCCTTCTCAGATGTCCTATTCTATCACAATTAATACATTTGGCATTTTGATGTCTCTTCATACCTTTGGAAATTGCTTCTCCTACCCAAGCTTCAGTATTATAGTTAAATGCCTCAATATTTACTGTATGCAGGATCCATTTATCCATTGGTGCTGGTCTAACCTTTAAAGGTCCAAGTATCTTTTTGCATTCTAAGTTGGCATTTTCAAAAGTCAAAGATTCAATAAGTACTTGTCTAGCTTCTAGAGCTGTTACTCCTATTTGTACAGTTTTAGTTAATCTTTGTAAAAAGTCACTAAAGGGTTCTCTTGGGCCTTGTTTAACCTTAATATATGATTTGATTCTTCTTCCTAGTTCTTGAATCCTGTCTCAAGCGTTGAAGCTTGCTGTATGGCATAGGGATAAGATATGTTCATTATAAAGAGCTTGACTCTATGGATCAGCATAAGTGTCCTAAAAGAATTTGATCTTGGGAAGCTTTAAATCCTTTGACCCTTCCTTGATGTTCTAGGACTTTAGCCTCCTCTCTCCAATACCACTTCCACTATAACTGTGGCACATCTTACAGAATTACTGAGACTAATTGAAGCCAATCATGTGGGTAGAGGCCCATGTTTTTTTTTTTTTTTACCATTTCCCAAACAAATTGTGAATGCATGCCACAAGATACTACTGATTACTTCATTTCTTTTAGATGTTTCATACCTGTAAGTTTCCATTTACATTCTTTGTATCTGTTTGGGTATTGAGTATTTTCTGGCTTGTCAGAGCTAATAATGGGATAAGTAACTAAAACTCTTGGTAAGTCATCTGTGACTCTGAGAGGTATTGGTGATGCTATATCTTTTGCGTGTATCTCCTTTAAGAGAAGTTTTTCTGACTGTGGGTTAACAGCAAACAAATTGCATGGCTTCTTTAAGATCCAGATTCCTGGTTCATGCTGGCAAAATGAACTCTGGCCCTTTTAGGAGGTCTTTCCCTTAAATGGTGTCTGTGAGCAGCATGTTACAAATTGCTTAATGACAACATACACCCACTGCGACCCTGGAGCTGGCATGGTGTGTATATCTTGCAGAGGTGGTGAACATGCCTCCACCATGTTGGATGGGCAGAGAAAACAGGCAAGACCACAGAGTTGGTCCTACCCATGCCCACTTAACCATTTATAAAAAGCACTCCTAGTCAGAAAAGAATTTCAGATACACAATACGACAGATTCAGACATAAAAGACCTCTAAATGAGACACAGTGTTGGATAAATGTACGTAGATTTAGAAAGAGAAGAAAAAGACTATAGACAGCTATAAAAATAAATGGGTTAAAAAAATAAAACAGTCTTTAAAGAGACATTAAAAGTAATATAAAAGAGTGCAGACAGTCATAGATTAAAGGAGTAAAGAAAAATAAATCACATAAGAGAGAAAATACACAGAGAGTCTGGATTAGGAAAACACAAAAATACTTTGTTTTCTTTTAATTTTTTGACTGCAGACAGATATATGATTGTGGGGGCTGCTAAGATAAACCAATTTATGTATTTTAAAGGTATCTTGACTTCTAATTTGAGTCTAAGGATATGTTACCTTGGAAAAGATGTTTTGCTTTTGTTTTCACAGAGAATGGGAAACTGTGGATTTCTTCCAGACAAATGTGGTTTGATAGAATAAGATCCCTCTCGATGAACCCTAAAAATACTTCACCCAATAAGCAGCAGGAAACAGTTTGGAGAAAACAATGCCCAAATTTCCAAAATGATTGTTTACAAATGTTTGTTTATATTTAAAGAGGGATATGTTATAGAGATAAATACTTTGCATGGTATAAATCTTGTTTTATTGATACTTTTTTTGTTTTTTGTTTTGTTTTTCGAGACAGGGTTTCCCTGTAGTTTCTAGAGCCTGTCCTAGAACTAGCTCTTGTAGACCAGGCTGGCCTCGAATTCAGAGATCCGCCTGCCTCTGCCTCCTGAGTGCTGGGATTAAAGGCGTGCTCCACCACTGCCCGGCTTATTGATACAAATTTAAAGTCAATTTTTATATATATGTGTGTGTGTGTGTGTGTGTGTGTGTGTGTGTGTGTGTGTATACACATATATATATATATATTTCTGCTCTTGATTAAGGTATTATGTTTATGTAGTTCATTTAAAAATGTAATGTATAATTAAAAATACGGGTTATAGCCATTTATAATAGTCAAACTTGTAGTCATTTTAGTTAGGTTTTCTAGATGTACAGAGATATATCTTAGTTAGATAAATAATCTTCAACACCTTCTAAAACATACAGAATATGACATTTAAAATGTTTAAGAACATAGGACTTTTCATGACAATGAAACACATCTGCTCCTGACCGCAACAATTTTCTTCAAGAGGATGATGGACGTCGAAGAGGCTAATATATGGAGTTTGTTAGCCAATTGGGCAAAAAATTGCTCTTTCCTGAACCGCTTGACGTATGCTATATGAAATGGATATGTAGGACACACAGAAAAATGACTGCTGAACTTGCCTGAAAGTGAGACAGTCCTTCAGGGTTCCTGCCTCATGAAAGAGTCTGTCAGACATTCTGCAGGATACAAAAGAAAGTGACTGACAAACTGCCAATAGAGATGAAACAGTCTTTCAAATTTCCTGTTTCATAGAAAAGTTTGTTGGATATTATAGGGCCTTAGGATGAAGATGGATGTCCCAATGTTACAGAAGAAGTTTGGGTGACTGTCCAGGCAGCGAGATGTCTCTGTCAATTCTAGAGTTTTGAATGTTGCTTATAATGAACTTCCTGTTAGGTTATATTTCTTTCTTTCTGGGGTCTTTGATGGAGTTAAAGAATAGTAGTTGGGCTGGAGAGATGGCTCAGAGGTTAAGAGCATTGCCTGCTCTTCCAAAGGTCCTGAGTTCAATTCCCAATAACCACATGGTGGCTCACAACCATCTGTAATGGTGTCTGGTGCCCTCTTCTGGCCTGCAGGCATACACACAGACAGAATATTGTTTACATAATAAATAAATATTTTTAAAAAAAGAATAGTAGATATAATTATAGTTTTCTTTAGTTAGGATAAAATACAAAGTAGATATAAATATTATAACTGTAACTCTTGCTTAATACTTGTTTTCTTATATAAAATTTTAGATGTTAAAGTTAAAACCTTCCTTTTTACTTAGACAGAAAAGGGAGATCATGTGGGATACCCCTCTTTATGCTATGAATATGTTTTATTACCATTGTTTAATAAAGAAGTTGCTTTGGCCTATAACATGGCAGAATATAGCCAGGCTGGAAGAGCTATAGAGAGAGAGTAGGCGGAGTCAGAAATATGTCATGTAGCTGCCAAAAGAAACAGACACCAGATCCTTACCAGTAAGCCACAGTCTAGTGTCGAATATAGATTATTAGAAATGGGTTAATTCAAGATGTAAGAGCTAGCTAGAGATATTCTTGAGTAATTAGCCAAACAATGTTGTAATTAATATAGTTTCTTTGTGATTATTTGGATCTTAGCAGCCAGGAAATGGACAAGCAGTCTCCATTTACACATCTGACTTCTCAGTGGAGAATATAAAATCCAGAAGGGCCTGGACAGATATAAACTCTAGGAGCCACAGATGCCAGCCCAGACTATTATACCCAGCAAAACTTTCAATCACCATGGATGGAGAAAATAAAATATTCCAAAAAGCCAAATTTAAGCAATATTTATACACAAATACAGCCCTACAGAAGGTGCTAGAAGAAAATTCCAACCTAAGTAGGTTAACTACAACCATGAAAACACAGAGAATAAAATCTCAGACCAGCATATACATACACACGCTGCCACAGTCACCACCACTAACACATTCATCTCAATAGACACAACAAATGCATTCAGTATACTGACTCTTGGAGTTCAAGTCAGCTTTCATGGAGAAGAAAACTGCCCAGGAGATCTTTTCATAGTAGACTAAGAGACAAAATCTTGGGAAGGAATTCTCCTTCATCTCCTATTGTTCCATACTTCAAGTGAGAAGAAAGCATGCTTAATTATGAAAAACAAAATTATTCTGTGGCTAGTTAAATCTATGGAAGTCCCCAATGTCCGTATGCCATTTATGTTTCTGGTGTTGCAACTCTTGGCATGATAGGATAATTTGAATAAATTTAAATAATTTCTTTAACAATCATAATATTTCTTCATCTTTCTTATACCCCAATCCCCTTCTCTCTTTTTAAGCCTTTGCCATTGTTTTGCCCATATCTTGATTTATGTTCTCCTGCCATCATTGCTATCAATTAAATTTTACATCCACCGTTGCTGCTCGCTCTGTGGTATCTGGAGAATTACAGTCTGCCTTTAGAAATGGACATTCACGAGAAATGCAGCTGGTTAAAACTCAGTTTTAAAACCATGCTTTTGGTCTGACTTCTAAATATTTTAAATCTCTGTGATAAAGCGGCTTCATCAGCGGATCTGTTGGAACTGTGGAAGCGCTTAGCAGACTTTGCACGATTTCAAGCCGACCTTCCCAGCGCTCTCTCCAAATCTAAGCCCGTGTCATTGTCTTCCTCATCCTGGTGACTGTAGCAATGCTGCAACTGGGAATCCTGATGAATCCTGATGAATCCTCCCTGGGTTTTAATTCTTACTAGCAATACATAACTATCAAGTACACAGGAACACCCCTGCCCAGATGTAATCTACTGTATTCGGTGTAAAAAATTGAATGGTAAATGAATGCAAATGGTTAAATAACCTAAAAAGACATGCAATAATCTTGGAAGATGGAATGGGTAAAATTCTCCATGTGAAGACTGGAGTTTGGATCCCCAGAGTCTGTAGAAAACCCTGGGCATGTGGCATCCTGCCTGTCCTAAATCTTCTAATTTACATTCTTATAACAATTCCTATGTTTATAACCTTTTGCTTTTATTCATTTACATCTATTACCTCTATATCACTCATATGAAATAAAATACCAATAGCGCTTCCTATAATATCATTGATTCTCCTATCAACAGGAGGACTTCCCCCACTCACAGGATTCTTACCCAAATGAGCTATCATCACAGAACTACTAAAAATAATAACTTAATTCTAGCTACATTAATAGCAATAACTGCATTAATCAACCTATTCTTCTACACTGCCTAATCTATTCAACCTCACTTACCACATTTCCCAGAAACAATTCCAAGATATTTATCCATCAGACTCATACAAAAACTAACAATATCCTATCACCATTAATAATTACAAGCACAATAATCCTCCCGCTATCTCCCCTACTACTGTAAATAGAAGTTTAGGATACTTGGTCCAAGAGCCTTCAAAGCCCTAAGCAAACCCATAAAGTTTAACTTCTGATAAAGACTGCAAGACTCTGTCTTACATCTAATGTGTGCAAATCAATTGCTTTTATTAAGCTAAATCCTCAACTAGATTGATAGAATTCAAACCTATAAACTTTTAGTTAACAGCTAAACACCCTAAACTGGCTTCAATTTACTTCTGCCTACCAGGAAAGGGGGCCAGAGAAGCCAGTTCTCTACACCTTCGAATTTGCCATTCTATGTGATTATCACCTTAAGACTTGGTAAAAAGAGGCTTTATCCTCTATGCTTAGATTTACAGTCTAATGCTTTGCTCAGCCATTTTACCTATATTCATTAACCGTTGATTATTCTCTACTAATCACAAAAAGATTGGAACCCTCTACCTTCTATTAGGAGCTTGAGCAGGTATAGTAGGAACAACCCTTAGCATTCTAATTGGACAACCCAGTGCCCTACAAGGTGATGATCAAATCTATAATGTGGTTGTAACAACCCACGCATTTGTTATAATCTTCTTCACAGTAAAGCCAATGATAATCAGTGGGTTTGGGACCTGATTCATTCCATTAATAATTGGGGCCCCTGATATAGCATTCCCACGAATAAATAACATAAGCCTCTGACTATGACCTCCATCGTTTCTTCTCTTACTGGCATCATCAATAACAGAAGCTGGAGCAGGGACAGGTTGAACTGTGTATCCTCCATTGGCTGGTAATTTAGCACATGCGAGAGCATCAGTAGACCTGATCATTTTTTCTCTTCATTTAGCAGGGAGACATGACAGAGAATCCTGGAGCAAACTGGCTAGTCACAGTAGCCAAAATGGTGAGCTCTGGGTTCAGTGAGAGCTTAGTCTTGACAAACAAGAAGAGCAAGCCAGGAAAACATGTGATGTTAACTCCAGGTTTGTCATGTGTCTATGTACATACATGTGCACTCTTGCACATATATATGTACCCAAACACCTTTGAGCACACATACAGATATGCAATAAAGTCAGCTAGTAAATATTAAAAATGTTTTGCAGAAAACAATAATGCATATAAGTGAATGTTTGAGATAAAAAATGGAGCTTTGGTTTTACATTAACACATTATAAAAAAATTATACTACTTTTGAACTGTAATGACAGTATGGTTTAATTAAAAAAAAACACACAATGAGGTAACATGTAGCAATTGTTCTAATTGTTTTCTGTCTCCAGGGCATTTATTCAACAATTACGTTTCAGCAGAAGCAGAAAATGTCAGTTACAGGAATGTCCTCTAGTTCATTATTAATCATTGAAAAGAAAAATACATGCAAAATCAAGTAACATAACATAATAGAAAGTGGCATTATACAACTATTAAACTGTAATTACTGGGCCGAGGTGTAATTCAGTGGTAGAGTATTTGCTTAGTATGCATGAGGCCCTGAGTTCAACGCTCAACTGAAAGAAAAGTACTAGTGAAGAGAATTATAAGTGAAAACTTTTCTAACTTAAGAAAATTTGAAATAAGTTACATTATATGATAAACATATTTACCTACTTTATGAGTTCCAGGGGTCAAACCCAGGTTTTGGGGCCTGATGGCAAGTATCTTTACACAGAGCCATCTTGCTGGCCCCGCATTAAAGTTTTTAATGACTTAATTCTCAACGAGTGTTTGATTTGTGTAATATTTTATATTCCTATGTACCAGAGGTTGCGCATAAATTTCTCCAGGTAAGAAAAAGACCTTGAGGGGAAAGTCTAAGATGCCCTGGTTTAGTTCACAGTAAGCCTGAAACCAATGTACCTATGTTTGAGATAGTAATGTGAGGTGTGGTGGGGATAGGAGGGTGGGTAGGGTGGATGGGGTGGGAAACTGAGGTGGATTGTGGGTAGAGGAGTTGAACCCTGGGCCACCTTGATATGAGGCAAGTATTTTGCCAGAGAATACTACCTCCCTGTTGTTTTAATTGATTATATTAACAGGAGCCAACTAAAACTCACCTCTCTTGGAGGAGGTGGCAGACAGCCTCTAAAATGGCTTTCTGGAATACGCACCCTGCCCCTCCCCACCTTCTGGTAGAGTCTATAGCCTTCCCTTTTGATGCCTTGTGCCCAGTGGCTTGCTTCTAACAAAATACTGCAACAGTATTGAAATATTATTATTTTTTTTTTTTAAAGAAAAAGCGGGAAGAAAGAGTGAATAAAATCCAGCGTGTATCTTTGAGAGTTTGTGGGTAGTGTTGTTTGGGTTCAGTTTTGGTTTTAGTTAGTGACCAGTAATGACAAAAAACATCCCAGGGGATGGGGAGAGTGCTCTTGCTGGCAGGCCTGAGGCTCTGGGTCCAGGACAAACTACAATGGCTCAGCATGCCCTATAATCCCAGCATGGAGCCACAGACTGGCAGATCCAGGAGTTGGCTCATGAGTCAGCCTAACCAAGACAGCCAAGTTCAGACTCAGTGAGACCTTATCTCAAGAGACTGAAACAGAGAACAGTACTTCTTATCATGGGCATTAAACTTCCACACATTAAAAACAATAGTACCTGGAAGATAAATTCAAAGGCATGAATACAGCAGATACTAAAAATGACAGGTTAACAACCCTCTTAGACATTAAACACACACTGAGATTTGCTCTGCTTCATAAATGAAGTAAGCCTAACTTCCTCCAGAGACCCACAGGTACACTTAACACAGCGCTAAAATTAACTGATGAAAGAACTAATTTTTAAATGAGAGATTTATAGTTTGTAGATTAACCAAGCTTTTGAAGTTAAACTTGAATATACCTTTTGTTCGTCAGTGAACACTGTGCACTTACCGTCTTGCCAGGTACTGTTTTCAGACGATGTGCACAAGCTGCGAACAAGATACACACCGTGCCCTGCAATCATCAGCGAGGTCTCTTATAAGAGTTCCAAGATCACAAAGTCTCTCATGGCTGAGCTCTAACTCAGACAAAAGGTTTCGTTTCAATAAGCTGTTGGTGGCTGCACAGGGTACTGTGTGAAGAGAAACCTCAAAAAGATTGAAAGAAAATCAAGGCATTAATTCCGTTTCTGCTAGATGTTGTAATGGATTTTTTTCTTCCATATTCTGCATGAGTCTGCTCCCCTGAATGCCCTTAAGATTACAAACTTTGGATCAATCAAACATTTTTGACTATAAAAGTTAATTATCCAAAGTTTTAACCATACTTGAACTTGTATGAGGTCCAGGCAAAAGAGAAAATCCACAAAGAGATTCTCTCTCTCTCTCTCTCTCTCTCTCTCTCTCTCTACCTCTCTCTCTCTCTCTCTTCCTTTTTTTTTTTTTGGTTTTTCAAGACAGGGTTTCTCTGTGTAGCCTGGCTGTCCTGGAACTCACTCTGTAGACCAGGCTGGCTTCCAACACAGAAATCTGCCTGCCTCTGCCTCCTGAGTGCTGGGATTACAGGTGTGCACCACCACCACCTGGCTAATAAAAGAAATATTTATTGAAATACAAATAATGGGAAGCCACCCTAAAACAGAGCCCAACTCTTCCAGTTTTCTTAAGTCTTTGCTGTTTCACCTATTGTAATTATCATCAGCAGCACCCTTCTTTTGCAGCCTTTGCTTATTTATTTTTTGTTATTTTAAAATATGCTGTAAAACTCAATAAAAGCTAAAGTTTCAAAGCATGAAAAAGTTGCAAAATCATCAACCACTGACTTTTAGAGTGTAGAAAGGCTATCTACATGTCATAGTCATTTGAGATTGACAGAATTAGCCTGATCATGTATATTGGGAAAATTAACAAAGCAAAACATCCTCTTGAATAGCTTATTTTCAACCACCAACCAAAACTCAGAATGAGCTGGTGTGGGTTAATTGTCTGTATTCTGTCAATTGTATTTTATTTTATTTTATTGGTTTTTCGAGACAGGGTTTCTTTGTAGCTTTGGAGCCTGTCCTGGAACTAGCTTTTGTATACCAGGCTGGCCTTGAACTCACAGAGATCCGCCCGCCTCTGCCTCCCAAGTGCTGGGATTAAAGGCATGCACCACCACTGCCTGGCTTGTTAATTATATTTTAAATAAATGCTAAAAAAAAAGGGGTTAAAGTCCTTAAAATTAAAAGAAGAAGAAAGAGAGTAGTTGGGTGTAGTGGCACATACCTTTAATCCCAGCACTTGGGAAGCAGAGGCAGGCAGGTCTCTGTGAGTTCAAGGACAGTGTAGTCTACAGAGGGAGTTCCAGGACAGCCAGACATACACAGAAAAACCCTGTCTCAAAAAGCCAAAAATTAAAAGTAAAAATAGAAAACAATTAAAGTAAAGCCACATAAAGATAAAAAATACACAGAGAGTCTGGGTACTGTATATTATTGTGTTGTCTTTGAATTGCTTGACAGCTGAGGAAGGAGTAACGGCTGTTAAAAGACATTTAAATATAATGCTGGATTAATAAAACATAAATATTTTAAAAATATCTTGACTTCAAAATTGAAGTCAAAAGGTATGTTACTTTGGAAAAGAGGATTTGCTTTTGTTTCCACAGAAAATGAGAGGCTATGGATTCATTCTAAATTAAGAAAAATCAGGTTTGGTAAAGGAAGACCGCCTAAGAAATCTCTGGTAAGTGCAGATAGCCCAGATGTCTGAGTTCTAAATCCAAAATGGATTCAAGACTGCTGCCTGAGATGATCAAGCCTCACAAAATACTCCAATAATGACTTGATAATAATTATAAATTTTCTTTAGGTCCCCATAAGATTATCAGCGCCCCAACCACTAAAAAGTAGCCTGAACAACTATACCCACATTCCCCCCAAAAATGCACTATGGATAATTTCCTTTGTTTAAAATGTTGGTTGCAAGTTGTTATGGTTGATAGTCAGAAGAAAAGCTAAACAAAGTATATTAGATTCAGAGTTCTTGTTTTGTTTTGTTTTGTTTTTTTTAAAAAGGGGGGGAAGTGGTGTGGGAAAATTGTCTGTATTCTGTCAATTATATTTTAAATAAACGCTGATTGGCCAGTAGCCAGGCAGGAAGTATAGGCAGGAAGTAGAGGTGGGTCAATGAAAACAGGAGAATTCTGGGAAGAGGAAAGCTTGGTGCACAGTCCTGGCCCAGCTACAGAAGAAGCAAGATGTGACTGCCTTGTTGAAAAAGGTACTGAGCCATGTGGCTAACAGATAAGAATAATGGGTTAATATAAGTTATAAGAGTTAATTATTGGCATGAGCTATTAGGCCAATCAGTTTATAACTAATGTAGACCTCTGTGTAATTTCTTTGGGACTTAACAATTGCAGGAACCAGGCAGGACAGAAAACTCAGACAACAATGAGCCTTTCAGCCTTTCATGTTTTTCTTTAACTAATAAAACAGTTGAGTTCATCTTAAACAATAATTGTGCATATGTATTTTGATCCACATACTCAAATTTCCGTTTAGTGGTTTTCATATATATATATATTCATACATTATATACTTAATGGGTTTCAGTTATTGATGGAGGAGAGTTATCTGTCTATGTTACTTTCATTGGTTAATTAATAAAGAAAACTGCCTTGGCCCTTTAAGAGACAGAAAATTAGGTAGGCAGAGTAGACAGAACAGAATTGTGGGAAAAGGGGTAGCAGGCAGTGGGGAGACACTTCAGGTAGTCGCGATAGTGAGTTGCCATGCTCCTCTCCAAGATGGATGCAGGTTAAGATCTCTCCTGGTAAGCCACACCTCATGGTGCTATATAAATTACTAACTATGGGTTAAAGCAAGATATGAGAATCAACCAATAAGAAGCTACAGATAATGGGCCAGGGGCCAGGCAGTGTTTAAATGAATACAGTTTCCGTGTAATTATTTTGGGTAAAGTTAGCCGGGTGGCGGGACACAGCCCCACCGCTTCCTTCTACAGATTGGCACTCCAACGTGGGGACTAAATCCACTTAAAAACCTGAAAAAGCTTTAAATAAAGGAGAGAGAGAGTTTAACACAGCTTTTTGCTGTTTGCTAGGACGTGCTGTAGAGAGATTTCCTGTTTCGGCAATAGCGGCAGAGAAAAAGCTGAGTCATTTTAAAATGCGGCTTCCTGGTGCTGTTTCGCCAGTGCGAACTCTGGCTTTAAAGCATTTCAGTGGCTTTTATGGACTGGATGTTTGTGTGCCTGCTTGGGATGGGAAAGAAAGTACTCTGAGACCATGCCAATGGCTCACTGCTCCCTGCCTACACCTGGGCAGATGGCGGAATCAGGCTTAGGCGAGTGGGAGAGCATGGCGGATTTCTGCCGATGTTTCCAGGCTGCGCGGTGCTCTGCGCGTCAGATTTGGCTGTAACTTGGATGAAAAGAGTTTCTGTGCCACACACTCAGTCTCAGAATTAAAGTGCTGAGTGTGGCTCCTACCTGGAGGCCCCAGAGCTAGTAGAAAATGGTACATCCTCCATTTTGAAATTGGAGAGAGGTGGAGCCAACATCCAGAACAGCCCAGCGGCTCTGCAGCTCAGAGGTGCAACGGATTCAGAGTCACAAGCGGCTCCGCCATGTTGGACTGGGTGGGGCAAGCCCGCAGTACCTGTTTTTGACCTAGGAATGTTACAGCTTAGAGTCTTAAGTGCTTAGCGATGTAAAGGCGCAAATCAAACATGTTTCTCGACAGTAGAAAAATTACAGATTCACAATAGGACAGATTCAGACATAAAAGACTTTTAAATGAGTCACAATGTTGGATGAATGTATGTAGGCTTGAGAGAGAAGAAGAAAATATAAAAAATAAAGTTACTGCCTTAAAAAAAGGGTAAAGTCTTTAAAGAGACAGAGTACAGATAGTTATAGATTAAAAGAAGTAAAGTGATAGAGTAAAAATAAGCCACGTAAAATGGAAAATTCACAGAGAGTCTGGATTATGTATTTTATTATGTTTTCTTTGAAATTTTTGACTGTAAAGGAGCTAAATACAGAGAGACATTTCATTATATGGGCTGCCAGTCTAGACCAGAATGGACATCTTAACGGTATGACTTCAGGATTTGGATCTAAGAACATGATGCTTTGGAAAAGAGTTTCTTCTTTTGTTTTCACAGAGGACGAGACTCTGTGGATTGCTTCTATCCCAATATGGTATGATAGACCACGCCCTCCTGAAAGGTTGCTGTGAACACCCTCAAAAAATTACTTCACTCAGCTGCCGACTGGGATGAACCTAGCAGACAGGTTATACCATGAAAGACCTAAATAACAACGCCCCCACTCAGCAGGAAGCAGTTTGGAGAGAAATAACTGTGCCCACATTCCCAAATATTGTTTATAAATGTTCTTTTACATTTAAAGGGGGATATGCTATAGATATGAATAATTTGCATTGGTATGGATTTTAAGGTCAATTTGTTATATGTATATGTATTTCTGATCTTGATTAAGCTATTTTGATTGTGTAGTTCATTTTAAAAACTGTAATGTATAATTAGGAAATATAGGTTGTTAATGGATAATCATCGATAATACTCAAGCTTGTAGTCATGTTAGTTAGATTTTCTAGATATATAGAGATATACTTTAGTTAAATAGGCATTCTTTATATCTTTCAATAGTCAAACTTGTAGTCATGTTAGTTAGATTTTTCTAGATGTGCATAGATATATTTCAGATAGGCATTCTTCATATCTTTCAAAGACTGCAGAATATGGCATTTAATGTTTTAATAACTTAGGGTTTTTCATGACAATGAGTCACGTCTGCTCCTGGCAGCACCAATCTACTTCGAGAGGAAGATGGGCATCGAAGAGGCTACTTATGGAATTTGTTAGCCATTTGGGCAAGAAACTGCTCTTGCCTGGACTGTTGCATAAACTGGACACAAGGAACCCACAGAAAGAGGACTGCTGAACTTGCCTAAAGGTGAGATGGCCTTTTGGGGTTCCTGATTCATTAAAGAGTCTGCGAGACGTTCTGCAGGACACAGCAGAAAGTGACTGAACTGTCTTTGGAATTTCCTGCTTCATGGAAATGTCTGCTGGATACTTATGGGCCTGTAGGCTGAAGATGGATGCCCCAACAGTACAGAGGAACTTTGGGTGACTGTCCAGGCAGCGAGTTGTCTCTGTCATTTCTAGAGTTTGAAAGTTGCATATGACTTGTTTACTTAGGTAATATATCCTTCTGGAGTCTTTGATGGAGTTGAAGAATAAATAGATAGTTATAGCTTTCCTTAGTTATGATAAAAGATAAAATAGATCTAAATATTGTAACTGTGATACTTGCTTGATAACTGTTTTGTTATATGTAATTTTGCTATGTTAAAGTTGAAGCCTTTCTTTTTTGTTTAAACAGAAAAAGGGGAAATGATGGAGGAGAGTTATCTGTCTATGTTACTTTCATTGGTTAATTAATAAAGAAAACTGCCTTGGCCCTTTAAGAGACAGAAAATTAGGTAGGCGGAGTAGACAGAACAGAATTGTGGGAAAAGGGGTAGCAGGCAGTGGGGAGACACTTCAGGCAGTCGCGATAGTGAGTCGCCATGCTCCTCTCCAAGATGGATGCAGGTTAAGATCTCTCCTGGTAAGCCACATCTCGTGGTGCTATATAAATTACTAACTATGGGTTAAAGCAAGATATGAGAATCAACCAATAAGAAGCTACAGATAATGGGCCAGGGGCCAGGCAGTGTTTAAATGAATACAGTTTCCGTGTAATTATTTTGGGTAAAGTTAGCCGGGTGGCGGGACACAGCCCCACCGCTTCCTTCTACAAGTTATGTTCGAAGTGATCCTTTGGACTGACACAAGCAGACATGGTGCCTCTCTCTGTTATTCTTCTAAACAAACAAGAGAGAGAAATTCTAATTAATTACTAAACCAATGAACAGTGTGACAAAGAACAGTCACATAGTCATTTGATGCCAGGTATGGCAGCACATATTTACAGTCCTAAAACTCAGGATGCTGAGGAGGATTGTGAATTCTAGACCAGCCTGGGCTACTTATAGAGACTATCTCAAAAGCTGCAGGATTAGGAATGTTGCTCAGTAGTAGAGTACCTGCCTAGCAGATACAAGGCCCTGAGTTCCACTCCCAGCACCAAAACAAGACCTCAAACAAACAAATAAGACATTCAATCTAATATGGCTTCTTGGAGGAAGTAGGTCCTGGAGAGGGACCTGCAGGGTCCCTTAGCTTATCTACAGAAAGAAGAGGTCAGTGGAAGACTGTGGTAGAAGCAGAGAGTTGGTGTGAGATTAGCTGGATAGGAGCAAGCAAGGGCTGGCCATAGGGCCCTGAAGGCACAGTGGCACTTGTCTTCCACTTTTTTGTGTGTGCATTTGAGAGTTCTCTTGTTTGCAAGATGGAAAACAGATACAAGAGGGGCAGGCTAAGGAGAGCTGTTTCAGCATATTTGTTTATACTGTAAAGATGTGTCTTTGCCAAGATGCCTCCTGATTGGTTTAATAAATAGTTGAATGGCCAATAGCTAGGCAGGAGAGAATAGGAGGGACTTCTGGGCAGAGACAGGAAGTCAGAAGAATGGATCTAGGCATGAGTACACCAGTGAGATGTGGATCAAGTCAGACAGACAAAATGAAAGTGAGGTTAAAAAAAAGCCATGTGGCAGAATGTAGATGAACAGAAGCAGGTTAGTTTAAGTTATAAGAGCTAGTTGGGAGCAAGCCTAAGCTAAAGGCCAAGTTTTCATAATTGATAATAATCTCTGTGTCCTTAATGGGTAGTTGGCAGTTCTGACAAGAAAGTACTACTACAGACAGTAGTTAAAAGACCATGCCAATTATCTGATGAAAGGTGATGGGAGGTGTGGGCTTAGTAGTAAAAATAAAGATATTTGGAGTTGAAATGGACAAGATTTTGTGATAGACTGAAAATGAGAAATGTGAATTGAATTTGAGGTCAAAGTTGTCAATAATGAAATGTAGTTGATTATATAAAGTTAAGAGTGAGATTAACCAGTATAAATAAATCTTCAATAGTATGTAGTAAGTATATTAAAAATATTATTTCAAGAAACACAGCCTTGGTAATAAAGTTTAAATTCATATCTCTTAAGATAAGATTTTTTCTTTGCCACATTGACTCGTTTAAAAAAAATTTAAATCTTTCAGCTGGGCATAGTGGTGCATGTCTTTAATTCCAGCACTCAACACTCGGGAGGCAAAGGCAGGCAGATCTCTGAACTGGAAGCCAGCCTGATCTACAAAGTGAATTCCAGGATGCCTGGGCTACACACAGAGAAATCCTGTCTTGGAAACCAAATATATAAAAGTTTTGATTACATATGTTTATTTAATTACTTGTTTTTCTACATGTGTGTTGATGTGCCCAGGCACTAAAGCAATGTGGAGGTCAAAGGGTAACTTGCTGAAGTCTATTGTTCCCTTCAACTTTGTAGGTCTCAGTGACTGAACTTAGGCTATCAGGCTTGGAAAGCGCCTGCTGAACGGTCATTAAGCTGCACATCATCCACTGGGCAAGTGCCTGCTGAACGGTCTTATTGAACCGCACATCGACTGTCTTGGTCCTTCTCTTCTAAATGTCTCCACAGAAAACAAAATCAATATCATAACACTTCATTTTTTTTTCTAATGGTACCTTATTGATACAGAAGTGCACAGAACACACATCTTTGGCCTCTAGCCTTGCAGATTTCACCGTGGTAGGATGAAGATGAACCTAAGAGAGCAAACATTTTGGCTTTCTGCATCTCCCTTCAAGGTGGGCATGGTGGCGTATGCCCCTAATCCTGCACTCAGGAAGGCTGCAAGTCTGAGACAAGCCTGAGCTACACAGGAAGACTATCTCAAAATACCAACAAAGTTTTAAAAATATCACTTCAAAAGAAAGTGTGAATGGGAACAAAACACACAATACAAGCAGAATTGCTGTGACTGTCACAGCAGTGGGTTCACAGGAACCCAGCTGCTCAAGAGGCTCCTCCTCTTGTCTGACAGCACTCCTGGGAAAATATTTTGAAGAGCACATTTTTTAAAACCCTAATTTTTTTAATAACTAAAGAACACTCAAGATGTTAAATATATTGCCCAAATGTCCACAACCACCAAAGCTAGTTGGTGCCAGGTGGCAGGGAAGAGAATTCACTCGTCCATCTTCTCACACGGTTCTTAAAGATTTGATGAATGAAAGCTTTGGACATTTGAGGTGTCTATGACATTTTAACATACATTTTCCATTATGAAATGAGTAAATCAAGCCACTTTTTATATGTATGATCTCACATAGCTTTTTTGTGATTAGAACATTTAAGATCTCTTTGCATTCAAACCTGTAGCTCACTGTCATTAACTACATCACTACACTGTGTAGTGGGGAGCAGCGGGCTGTGTTCCTACTGCCCAGCTCCCGGCCGCCTGGCTAGCTTATGTCCCAAAATACCAACACACAAACTGCATTCATTTAAACACTGCCTGGCCCATTAGTTCCAGCCTCTTACTCACATCTTGATTAACCCATATCTAATAATCTGTGTAGCACCATGAAGTGGTGCCTTACCGGGAAGATTCTAGCATATGTCCATCTTGGGCCAGAGCTTCATCACGTCTGTCTCCCTGAGGAGAAGCATGGCATCTTCCCCAGAGAGGTGAGGCATGGCAATTGCCTGAGGCATCTTCTTGAGCCATCTACCTCACTTCCTTCTTCCTGTTCTTCCTACTCCACCCACCTATGTTCTAACCTATGAGGCCAAGCAGTTTCTTTATTAATTAACCAATGAAATCATCAGATAGCTAGAAGACACACCTACATCATTACTGTGCAGTGAATTTCTTGAATTTATTCCTCCTGTTCCATTGAAACTTTGTGCCCTCCAACCAAAATTTCATTAGTCCTGGGTCCCCAGTCCCAACCTCTGTTGACCCCAGTTACACACTGTGTTTTATGAATTGGCTTTTCAAAGAGTTCATATGTGAGTAAGACTCTGTGGCATTTGTCCTTCTGGAGCTGACGTAGTTTACTTGCCATTCATGCTTCATCCAAGTTGCCATAAATGACAGCCTTTCCTCCATTTTAAGGCTAAATGGTATTCAGTTGTACAGTCCCCTGCTCATCCGAACTCACAATAGTGACTTCAGCACCAGCATGGGTGGAAAGATCATAAATGGAATTATCCAGTATTTTACTTCCAGAACAGCGCTACAACATGCACAGAGAAAACAAGGAAATGAATAAATTTCTTCATTATGAAAGTGATCAAAATTTACACTATTTTCATATAAGAGTATATGAAATTTATGTTGAAAGTCCACACAAGTAGACATTGATACACTCATTAAATTGATGGAATTTTCCTGCTGTGGTCTGTAAATATTGATTGAATAATCTGGAAATCCATTCTCTTTTTTAAAAAGTATGTGATATCAAGACTATGGACTCATGCAAATTGTGATCACATCTGATTAAATCTTGATGCCAAGAGAATTTTACCATCATATCCTGTATGAAGCTGTTGAATTTTGGTCTATGCATCTGAAGTTATTCTACCCTCACAATAGGATTTTACCAGGTACAGAGAGCTTGGGCGGCAGCAAGCTCTTCAGCCTACACAGGATATAGACCAGATGCTGCTGCTGACCATCTATGACCAATTGCATTTTGTCAAATAGAAACAAAATGTAGAAGGATTGCAGAAGCCAGGAGTGGTAGTGCACACAAGTGATTCCAGCACTTGGGAAAGTGAGGCAGGAAAAACATGAGTTTGATGAAAATCTGCATTATGTAGCAAAAAAAATCCTGTTCATGAAAAGGATTCGGGGAGTAGAAATGAAAATACCCCAAAAAGCTGTTTTGCACACAGCATGTTCTGCAGGGAAGTCCCCTTGTGTGTTGGTGGCATCAGCTCTCTAGTGGGGGTTTCTGAGGCCGGAAGGAGGCACCTGAATGCGATGACACAGAGCTGAGGAGTTAGCTTATTGACAAAAGACCATAAAGGTCATCCAGTTAGAGTGAACGAAAGCTAAGCAGAGGATGTGGAGCAAGACTTTCTCACAGTATATCATTTTCATCACTGTGAGTGGCAGAATGTCCTCATCTCATAAACCGAGTCCCAATGTCTCACGTCTAGAAACAAGATTTATGTCAATTTATCTCTTGATTTTTTTAGATTAAAGATACCACTGATACTTTGAATTCACCTGTGTTCCAGACCTCAGCACCTTATAAATGAAGTTTTCGTTTGCAAATTTCTGTTTCATCTCCCCCTTTCCTTCATCCTTCTGCTTTCCCTACTGTTTCCACTGCCCCTTCTTTTTCCTTCCCCCTCCTCCTTTCCCTTCCCCTTCTCCTTTGCTTTCTTCATTCTTTGCTCCTTCAGGGTCCGCCATCCAGCTCCTAAATAAACACACGGAGACTTTTTCTTACTTACTAATGCCCGGCCTTAGCTTGGCTTGTTTCCAGCCAGCTTTTCTTAACTTAAATGATCCCACCAACCCTTTGCCTCTAGGCTTTTTTCTTTTCTTACTTCTGTATATCTTGTGTTCACTCTTACTTTGTGGCTGGCCCCTGGGATCCTCCTTTTCTCCTTTTCTTGTGTCTCCTCTTTCTCTTCTTTTCTCCAGCTATATTTCTCCTCCTATTTATCTCTGTCTGGCAGCCCCATCTATCCCTCTCCTGCCTAGCTATTGGTTGTTCAGATTTTTATTAGACAGTCTAGGTGTTTTAGACAGGCAAAGTAACACAGCTTCACAGAATTAAAGAAATACAACATAAAAGAATGCAACACATCTTTGCCTCATTAAACAAATGTTCCACAGCATAAAAGCTTAAATATTAATGTTTAATATTAATATCTTAAATATTCCACAACTTTCTTCCCCTTACCTTCCTCTTCCTTCTCCCCATCTTCTTCCTTCTGGAGACAGTTGCACTATGCAGCCCAGCCTAGCCTCAAATTCCACAAGGGCTGTAATAGCATCCAAGTACCATCATACCCAGTTCCTAACTCTTCATAGAAGAAATCCAAATGCTTTTACTTTTCTTCTGCTTTCTTGCATCATTAAAGGGATGTTGTTCAAAGCTCTAACATTCTGTATTTTTTGTTAAGATGCAGCTTTGACCCTACTTCTGCTCTTGTGATAGCCAAACATTGCTCCATGTCCTGGCTTTGTGTCTGTGATTCTGATTGTGGCTGTGAACCATGAGCCATCATCTTTCCTTTTCTTTCCTCCCTCACTCTCCCTACCCCCTCCCGTCTTTTTCCCTTCCTGCTTTCTGTGTTGTTACCACAAGCTGAAAAGCTCCTTATCTGTGTCAGGAATCTGTCTTTATTGCTCATTTCTTCTGTTTACGTCCAGATTTATTATCTAACTCTCAAGAACAAACAGATTCTAAAGGCCTCCCAGTGCTCCTTGCCTCCTCGTAGGTGGTCACTAAGAGGATGTGAGATCAAATTTTTCATACAATTATCAAATGAATGGACAAAAGATACAAGACATCTGGACACTTCGGCGAGCATTTGTGGCATATGCATTAGAGGAATGGAAATTAATTCCTTTGGTCACTGATACCATGAAACAGATCTTAGATAGGGCCATAAACAGCGGGCAGCCTAACACGGAGCAGTGTGGGGGCCGGACGATCTTGGTTTAGATTACCAGACCCCATAGGGTTTAAGGTCAAACCCAGTTTTGTTTAACATCTTCATAAATAACCTAGATGACAGATTTTTAAAAAGCCTTTTAATTACATATTTAAGTGACTTCAAGCTGAGAGATGCAAAACACAATATGAAGCCGAGAACTAGAAGGAGTGAAGAGGAAAAGCAGGATTTTTTTCTTTTTTGTCATTAATCAGGAAAAGCATGCTAGGCTAGTAAGAGAACACTTCAAGTCATATTATTAAAAGGGGAAAAAATAAAACGCCAGTAAAGAAAGAAGAATGCTAAAAGAGGCCATGAAAGCCATTGTACCATGGTACAGACACCCAAAGGGCCATTGTTACGTAGAGTTCTCTCTCCTGAGTTCTCTCTCCTGAGTTCTCTCTTCCTTCTCCCCCACCCCTTCTTTTTTGGAGGTGCTTGAGGTAGGCCCAGGGCCCTGCATGTGTTAAGCAGGCACCCAGCTTTACCCCCACCCCCATAACGGGGTGGGGGAGGAGTAACAGCTCAGTGAAGGACTGCATTGAGTTCTCACACATTTCAATGCCAGCATGACTCAGAGTCATTATTAATTTTACACTTGTCATAAAATGCTATACACAATTTCTTGCTTTTTTTCTACTTAGCCTTTATTTATTTTAATCTTAAAATGAACACACATTAGAGACTGACAAGGCTGATGCGTGCATGGTTAGAGTCCGAAGCCACCATCACACTCTTGTATTTGGTGTATGTGTGTTCTCATTCACTTACCTTAACTTCAGGGATCTCTTCCCGAGCCTGGAACTCACTGATTCATCTAGGCTGGCTGGATCTTCCTGGCTCCATCTCCCCAGCACGGGCATGGCATGACCTGTAGCTGAGCTCAGCACCTACACGCATACTGGAGAGCCCTGCTCAGGTTCTCACATATGTATGGCACGCACTTTACTGCCTAAGCCATAGCCCCAGCCCTGGCAAACACTATAGACTCACGTGATCCAATTCCAAGCCTCAAGCAATCACTTGTTTTTGTTATTACAGTCCCACTTTTTTGAGGCTATGTCATATAAATGGGATCAAGCATCATATAACTACAGAAGGGTTGTTTTATAATCCTAAATTATAAATAATTCTCATTACATAAAACCAGCCATCATAATTACTTTTTAAAAATCTGTGCAATAATGGAGGGCCCAGGAAGGGGAAATAGTTAAGATCTCCTGGGTAAACTGGGGCGGGGGTAGAAAGGAGGGGATGGAGGATGGGAGCATGAGGGGTTGAGATGGCCGAGTTGGGGGAGGGACAGAGAGGGGGAGCAATGAAAGAGATATTTTGATAGAGGAGGCCATTATGGGGTTCGGAGGAAACCTGGTGCCAGGGAAACTCCCAGAAATCCCCAAGGATAACCCCAGCTAAGACTGACCTGACCTTCCCTATAATCAGATTAGTGACTACCCTAATTGTCATACTAGAACCTACATTCAGTAACTGATGGAAGCAGATGCAGTAATCCACAGCCAAGCACTGGGCTGAGCTCCTGGAGTTAATTTGAAGAAGGAGAGGAGGGATCATATGACTAAGGAGGGGTCAAGATCATGATGGGGAAATCCACGGACACAGCTGACCCAAGCTAGTCAGAGCTCACAGACTCTGGACTAACAGCTGGGGAACCTGAATGGTGTCCAACTAGACCCTCTGAATGTGGGTGACAGATATGTGGCTTGATCTGTTGGGGGTGCCCCTGGCAATGGGACCAGGACTTACCCCAGGTGCACGAATTGACTTTTTGGAGCCCATTTCTTATAATGGTATACCTTGCTCAGTCCTGATGCAGTGGGGAAGGGTTTGTTCCTGCCGCAACATGGCATGCCAGACTTTGTTGACTCCCCAAGGAAGGCCTTTTCTTTCCTGAGGAGTGGGTGGGAGCATAATGGGTGGGTGGGGGTTGGGAGGAGGAACTAGAGTTGGTACATAAAATGAAAAAAAAATTAAATAGAAAAAATACTGTGCAATAGCATATAAACATGTTCATCTGCTATAACAAATTTCTGGAACGTTTTCATCTTATAAACTGAAGCTCTCTGTCTACTGAACAATTTCCTTGCTACCTACAGTTCCTGGCAACCACTATTCAAATTTTTGTTTTTAAGAGTTTCATTCTCTACATAGACAATAAATAGACTAATGCAGTACTGATCTTTTTGTGTCTAGCTTACTTAGTTTAATACAGTGTTTTGAAGGTTCATCTGCACAGTAACCCCTAATGGATTTCCCGGGCTCTGGTGTAATAATAGCCTATTGTATTTCACATTTTCTTTATCCATTCATCTCTTGATAGACATTTAGGTGGCTTCTAGCCCTTGGCTATTGTGAATAACGCTTCAGTGAGCTATTCAGGGTGTGCAAATATCTCCAAGATCTTATTTTCAGTTCTTTTGGATACATGCCTAGAATGGAATGGCTTAATTATGTGATAATTCTCCTTTGAATTTTTGAGGAACCTCTGTAAAGGATGGAACTATTTGACATGTCTACCAACAGTATACCTCAGTTCAAATTCTCCACATCTTCACCAGCATCTGGTTTCTTTTGACTCTTTCTTTCTTTCTTTCTCTCTTTCTTTCTTTCTTTCTTTCTTTCTTTCTTTCTTTCTTTCTTTCTTTCTTTCTTCGTTTCTTTCTTCTTTCCTTCCTTCCTCCCTGCCTCCCTCCCTCCCTCCTCCTCTTTCTCCTCCTCCTTCTCTTCTTCTTCTTCTTCTTCTTCTTCTTCTTCTTCTTCTTCTTCTTCTTCTTCTTCTTCTTCTTCTTTTCTTCCTCCTCCTCTTCCTCCTCCTCCTCCTCCTCCTCCTCCTCCTCCTCCTCCTTCTAACAATGACCATCCTAATGGGTATAAGGTTTCATTTGTATTTCCTGGTTATTAGCATCTAAGTCCATTTTGTGCTGCTGTTACAATAGGTTGTTTATAAAGAACAGAAACCTATGTTTTACAGTTGTGTGAGCTGGCAGTCCATCACCTAAGTCTGGAAGGCTTGCTCTTTGTTGTGGCCTCATTCTCTACTTCCAAGTGGCGACTTGAATGCCGAGTACCCCAGAGTGGAGGAACACTGTGTCATCTCTTGGCGGAGGTGGATTGTAAGAAGGGACAAGTCTTTCCACCGTGCCCTTTTGTGTGTATTTCTGAGCACATGTGGATGGAAGCATGTGCACCAGGCTGGCTGGCCAGCAAGACCCAGGAACCCAGTTCTGTCTGCTTTCCCATTACTGGAATTACAAACATTTGCCACTTCATGTGGCATTTTACATTTGGTGCTGGGAATCGAACTCAGTCTTCATCCTTTTACCTTTTGACAACCCTTTTACCTATTGAGCTATTCCCCCACCCCCATGAAGTTCTTTTTAAAGGACGGCTTAGTTTCATTGACAAGGGGAGTCCTCATGGCTCAGTCACCTTGTAAAGGCCTTGCTTAATATTGTCAAATTGGCAATAGCTAATTTTAGTTCACACTAACACAGAACAGGGAGCAAGCTCAATAGCAAGAGGAGCAGCTCCTGAGGTGAGCAGCTCAGGGTCATGAAATGCTAGAGAAGACACTGTGTGAGGCAGGAGGGAACCACCCACCTCCATGGTTAATCAAATGATGTGGATAGGAGGAAGAAGAGGAAGTAAAAGAAATAATCTCAGGCCCATAGGGTGCTTACCTTATTCCCAGTACCTGGGAGGCAGAGGCAGTCAGATCTCTGAGTTCGAAGGCAGCCTGGTCTACAGAGTGAGTTTCAGGGCAGACAGAGATACACAGAACAACCCTGTATTGGAAAAAAAACAAAATAAACAAAAAAATCTCAAGCTTTGGTGGCAATTTGAGTAATTTGTAAGAAATTCCATCAGAGGAACGAGAGGGTGGGAAGGGGAAGAGAAATGGGCAGACTGAAGAGCTTAGCTGTGGAAATGTGTACTGGAAATAGGATATCTGCAGGGAGCTGAGGAGTCTAAAAAGGTTGTAGATGTCTCCAGGAAGCTACAGCTTCTCTTTTGTGAATAGAAGGAGTGAAGAGGCAAGAAGGGGATAGGTGATTTTGCTAGAAACATCTGTTAGAAGTACCCTCCCTGAACAGTGAAACCCACTCCGCGTATCACGTATCCTCGGCCCTTCAGGCTTAACTGTAGTGTTCGGGAACCACTACCCATTCTTCCTTCAGCAGTTTCCCAGAAAGGAGGTTTGCTCTGTGTCTTCCTGAATTCTTCACATAGTGCAGATGCTGCTTCTTCTGCCATTGCTCCGCCTTCTGGCAGGTTCTTAGTTGCCCTGCCACTCTCAATGTGTTCTTCGCCTTTCCTAACTTCCTGCTTTCAGATGAAAAGGCTGATGCTTGTTTTGCTCCATTTCCTTTAAGGTCATAAGTTCACTCTTACTGAAAGACTGTACACCTCTCTGCTTGTGACACAAGAGTTTCACTTGGCTATGTACCCTGTCTTTGTTCCATCCTACATAGCTTGTGGACTGCCATCTCCTACAGACCGAAGTCTTTCTTCGTTCTCTTCCTTCTTGGTCTTCCATCTTGCAGCAATTTTTCTCTATGGCTCAGGAATTTGCCTCATGGGGTGGTATATGTTCTTCATTCAATCTAAAATTGATGGCATGTTCAACAGCAGCGATTTATCTTGTTTTCAACCGATCTATTGAATTTGAGGATGCATGTCCTATTCTTTCTGAAAACCACATTCTTCAACATCTATTACATTATTACTTAAATTCTTCTTTTTTCCCAGATGACACCTCAGAACTTTGCTAAACACGTTCTCTACCTCTGAGTTACATCCTCAGCCCTATCCCAATCCCTACTTTCTTTTTATAATTTCTGTTTTGTTTTAGATGATGCCTCTCTCTCTCTCTCTCTCTCTCTCTCTCTCTCTCTCTCTCTCTCTCTCTCTCTCTCTCTCTCCTAGGGTTGACTTAAACTTACTATGTAGCTCAGACTGTCCTTGAGCTTGTGGCAATCCTCCTGCCTTAACCTCCAAGTGTGGAATTACAGACGTGCTCCACCAATGCCCCACTCTAAAATTCTCTCCTAGTCCTTCAAGGAAGTCTGCTTCTCACTGCCAACTGCATTGGTTTTATGAGAACATGCTTCCTTCAAGCTAAATGTGTCTTCCTGAAGAGACACCTTCTCGACTGATTCTTATCCTTCAGTATAAAAATCCCAGAATAGGTCAAGAAGTTACGGCAGAGGCGTCTTCTGAGGACAATTGATGCTCTTCACTGGAAAAGCAATGGGATGCACCCCTGGTCCCCATAAAGATCATCCTCTTTCACCAATGCTGAGCCTCACTTCAACACTGATAGTCTGGACCCAAGCTTCCGTCTCAGAGCTGCAGAGGTATTTGGATGTCCCCCTGGGTTCAGTAAAGGGACAGTTATCAAGTGGCTCTGAAATCAAAAGGAAATGGAGAAAAGAGTTTGAACTCAAGATACCCTTCAGTTGATTTGATTTTAAATCTTTTATTCTTACCACTGCCTCAGTACACAAATGTAGTGTGAAGCGGCGGGGCTGCGTCCCGCCACCCGCCGCCGGCTAGCTTTACACCCGAAATAATTACACGGAAACTGTATTCTTTTAAAACACTGTCTGGTCCATAGTTTTAGCCTCTTATTGGTTAATTTTTACATCTTTCTTTAACCCATATTTAGTAATCTGGGTAGCACCATGAGGTGTGGCTTACCAGGAGAGATCTTAACCTGTGTTCATCTCGGAGAGGAGCAGCATGGAGACTCCTATGGCGACTGCCTGAAGCGTCTCTCCAACCCTACTTCCTTGTTCCCACAATTTTGTTCTGTCTACTCCACCTACCTAATTTTTTGTTCTTAAAGGGCCAAGGCAGTTTTCTTTATTAGTAATGAAAGTAACACATAGACACTCCTCCATCATTTCCCCTTTTTTTGTTTAAACAAAAAAGAAAGGCTTTAACATAGTAAAATTACATGTAACAAAACAGTTATCAAGTAAGTATTACAGTTACAACATTTAAATCTATTTTATCTTTTATCATAACTAAGGAAAGCTATAACTATTTATTTATTTTTTAACTCCATCAAAGACTCCAGAAGGATATAATGCTACCTAAGTAAACAAGAAATAAGTAACTTATAAAACTCTAGAAATGACAGAGACAACTCGCTGCCTGGACAGTCACCTAAAGTTTTTTTGTACCGTTGGGGCATCCATCTTTGGGCTTTAGGCCCACAGTATCCAGCAGACATTTTTATGAAGCAGAAAAATTTTAAAGACAGTTTAGTCATTTTTTGCTGTGTCCTGCAGAATGTCTCGCAGACTCTTTTACGAATCAGGAACCCCGAAAGACCATCTCACCTTTAGGCAAGTTTAGCAGTCCTCTCTCTGTGGGTTTTTTGTGTCCAGTTTATGGAATAGTCTAGCCAAGAGCAGTTTTTTGCCCAAATGGCTAACAAACTCCATAAGTAGCCTCTTTGATGTCCATCTTTTTTTTGAAGTAGATTGGTGCTGCCAGGAGCAGATGTGTCTCATTGTCATGAAAAACCCTAAGTTATTAAAACATTAAATGTCATATTTTGTAGTCTTTGAAAGATATGAAGAATGTCTATCTAACTGAAATATATCTCTACATATCTAGAAAATGACTAACATGACTACAAGCTTGACTATTAATCGATGATTATCCATTAACAACCTATATTTTTTAATTATATATTACATTTTTTAAAATGAACTACAATCACAATAGCTTAATCAAAATCAGAAATACATATACATATAACAAATTGACCTTAAAATCCATACCAATGTAAATTATTTATATCTATATCATATCCCCCTTTAAATGTAAAAGAACATTTATAAACAATATTTGGGAATGTGGGTGTAGTTATTTCTCTCCAAACTGCTTTTTGCTGAGTGGGGGCGTTGTTATTTAGGTCTTTTATGGTATAACCTGTGTGTTAGGTTTCTCTCAGTTGGCAGTTGAGTGAAGTAATTTTTTGAAGATGTTTATAGCAACCTTTTAGGAGGGCGTGGTCTATCATATCATATTGGGATAGAAGCAATCCACAGAGTCTCGTCCTCTGTGAAAACAAAAGAAGAAACTCTTTTTTAAAGCATCATGTTTTTAGATCCAAATCCTGAAGTCATACCGTTAAGATGTTTATTTTGGTCTATCTTGGCAGCCCATATAATGAAATGTCTCTCTGTACTTAGCTCCTTTACAGTCAAAAAAATCAAAGAAAACACAACAAAATACATAATCCAGACTCTCTGTGAATTTTTTATTTTTATGTGGCTTATTTTTACCCTATCACTTTATTTTATTTTGTCTCTTTAAAGACTTTACCCCTTTTTTAAGGCATTAACTTTATTTTTTATATATTTATTTTTTTTTTTTAAGCCTACGTACAGTCATCCAACATTGTGACCCATATGGGGGTCTTATATGTCTGAATCTGTCCTATTGTGAATCTGTAATTTTTTACTATCCAGGAGCATTTTTTAAAATGTTAAGCACTTTTTAAAAACTTAAGTTGTGTCACTTATAGGTAATACGGTACTGCCTGTTTTTAGCCAAGTCTAAACCTTAACTGTGCTGTTATCATGGTAATTACGATAGATCCTGTCTGAGCTCAGTACAGTTTAGCATGGCGGAGCAGAGCCAAAGCTGTTATTGCCTCAGTCATTTGGTGCCCCTGAGCTGTACAAAGTTCCAGGTGCACAGCAGTCCACACTGGAGCTGCACTCAGCAGTTTAATTTTGATACTGAGCGTGCAGCACAGAAACTCTCTTAATCTAAGTCACAGCCGAATCTGAAGCGCAGAGCACCGTGCAGTCTGAAAACATCTCTCTCTCTATGGCGGCAGGAATCCGCAAATGTTGTCCTGTTCGCCTAAGCCTGATTTTGCCATCTGTCCAGGTGCAGGCAGGGAGCAGTGAGCCATTGGCATGGTCTCAGAGTACTTTTTTTTTGATCTCAAGCGGGCAAGGTTTTTAAGTGGATTTAGCCCCACGTTGGGCGCCAATCTGTAGTGTGAAGCGGCGGGGCTGCGTCCCACCACCCGCCGCCGGCTAGCTTTACACCCGAAATAATTACACGGAAACTGTATTCTTTTAAAACACTGCCTGGCCCATAGTTTCAGCCTCTTATTGGTTAATTCTCACATCTTCCTTTAACCCATATTTAGTAATCTGGGTAGCACCATGAGGTGTGGCTTACCAGGAGAGATCTTAACCTGTGTCCATCTCGGAGAGGAGCAGCATGGAGACTCCTATGGCGACTGCCTGAAGCGTCTCTCCAACCCTACTTCCTTGTTCCCACAATTTTGTTCTGTCTACTCCACCTACCTAATTTTCTGTTCTTAAAGGGCCAAGGCAGTTTTCTTTATTAGTAATGAAAGTAACACATAGACACTCCTCCATCACACAAACACAAAATGTTATCATTATCTTTACTGCACTGTGACATAAAGTTATAATAATAATGATTGTTGATCTAACTAGTAAATATATATAATTTGCAACATTTTGTGGAAATTGAAATAGGGTTTCTTGACATAGTCCATACTGGCCTCCAACTCAAAATCCTTCTGCCTCAGTTTCCCAAGTGCTGGGATTACAGTCATTGACTACCAAACCCAGCTCTAAACAAACTGATAAACTGAACTGCATAATTATTTGAAGAACCATAATAAAAACAAATTATTGATTTAAATAAGTTGAATCTTAAATTATTTTTGCTGAATTAAAAGATAAAATCATTTATATAAGACCTATACCACCAAATACCACATATGCTTTCAGTGCTCTGTTAGAGATTAAAGCCTATTTATAACCCTGGGCAGGTTTGGGGTTTAAAGTTACCACATGAAAGCCCACCTATATTGGTTTCTCAATAATTTTTATCTAAATTTATCAAAGTTCATCATCAAGCTAATGTGGAAAGTAGATATTTAACAGAGTCACAAACTCCAACATGAGGACATGAAGGAAGGTTGCAGAGATGTTGAGTTACCCATCCTAAACTCTGTTAATTGTAAAAGGTTTAATCATTCTAATTCAGTTCAGTTAATGTCTC
Organism: Arvicola amphibius; assembly: GCF_903992535.2. Taxonomy (NCBI): domain Eukaryota; kingdom Metazoa; phylum Chordata; class Mammalia; order Rodentia; family Cricetidae; genus Arvicola; species Arvicola amphibius. The sequence continues at coordinate 93,920,935 of NC_052052.2, read as the reverse complement.
TAAATAAATTATACGTTAACAAAATGTTTGTCAGGGCAAACCTTGATCCAGGCTTGTCTCCATGTGAGGCAAACAGTGGCCACTGGCCAAGGACGCTGCAAACTGTCCAACTGAAATCTGAGCCGGCTCCTGGGAGACCAGAGAAGCCTAAACAAACACCTGGGCCCTTCAAGCCACTTGCTATTTCCATTTTTTAGAACAGTATTCTCTGGATTTCTTTATAAAAACAAAATACACTGCATACTTTTGCACAAGAGAGGCAGAATTCTCAGGTTGCCACTCCAGTTTGGTTTTGATCAGCAATGATGCTTTCTTTAAAGTAAATGAATAGATAAATAGACAGACAGACAGACAGACGATAGACAACTGTCCTCTACAATCTTGCATTTGCATGATCTCAGCTCTTTTGTGTTATTTTTCCCATTCCACATTTCTGTCTTTCATTGTATTTTTAAAGGTATTTATTTACTTTGTGTGGGTTAGTGGCAAATCTGTGAATAGGCAAAACCATCTGCTACAGTAGTACTTGATGTACTTAAATAACCATCAATCAAAGATGAAATGAATGTACCATCACAGCCAGATGCTGACAGCCCCACAGTGACTGCAGAACAGGGGTTGCAGGTAGGTGCACAGTTTGTTCAATGTAGTGCTCCTGTGAAATTCTGAGTACCAGTAACAGTGGATAGAATGCATCTTTCCAGTTGACCCCCAGACAAATAACCTTAAACTCTCCATTACATTTAGCCTGCATGAATGGCTGCTGAGTCACCCAAGTTTGTACCTGGCTAGAATTTTCCAGAAGAAAGACTCCCTCAGCAGCATTACTGAAACATGCGTCAGTTTCAAATGCAGCCAAGACTCAGCTTGGTTAAGGGGCTCTTAGGTGACTTGGGATAATTGGGTGGTACTGGAAACTATCAGCCAAAAGTTTTTCCACACACATGGTCATGCTGCTGTGTGGGTGTAAAGAGTGAGTTAACTGGTAATGGCAACCAAGATGTTGCACATTGTAGGTAACCACTAAACTATACCCCAACCCTTATTTAAGGTACTCTCACCAAGTTGCTCAAGCTAGCATTGAACTCTCTCAGCAGCCCAATTAAAGGCTTTGAACTTTTAATTCTTATGCTTCAACAGGCTTGTGCCATCAGGGCTATCTTGTCTTAATCTGTGCTGTGTGACAAAAAAGTCAAATTGCATAAAAATAATTTCCATAGTAGTACAGCAGAGTGTTAACCAAGTAGACTAGTGAGCAAAAGTGGTGTATCGCCTTAGGTCGCTGGTTCTTCTGTAAGTGCACTAAAGTTTCATGAAAGAAAATAAAAACCAAATATTTTAAGTGAATTAAAATTAAATGAATTAAATTAAAATTCTGGGTTTAGTATTATGACCTTAACACATTTATCTGGCCAACCAAACCAAGCTTCACAAAACAAGGTGGACAGCTCCTGATGATTAATATCACGAACAGTCTTTCTCTCTCTCTCTCTCTCTCTCTCTCTCTCTCTCTCTCTCTCTCACACACACACACACACACACACAGAGTGAGTATTTTCATTCATTATTCCTATCAGTTTAGGTGTATGATATGCCCACCAAATATTATATATGTAACTATATATATAATACATATATAATAACTACAGCTCTAAAGACATTTCACGTAAATCTACAGCCAGGCAACTGCTAACTGCTGCAAGTCAGACTATGGGATGAGACTAGCTACAAGGACTCTTTGCTACCCGTGTCTAGTCAGTACTAGTCTCCCAAAGATAGTTGCTTTTCTCAACTTTATCAAACAAATACATTTTCCAAGTGTTTCATATTTATTTAAATATTATAGAAGCATTAAAACAGTACATACTTTTTCAATTTGCTTAATATTATTATATATATGCCATTTACCCATGATTTAGTGTCAGAGACCAGCTTCGACAACTATATCACTTACCTGGGGAGGGGCGTGGGGAGTAGAAAAATAAGAGAACAAAGATGCAAGTAAAAATAACAAAACAAAAACATAGGATAGTACCGGGAGGGAGTTCCAGTGAGTACTGAAGTTTACTTGTGTTTAATTTCCATTTTCTTAAGATATCCTGACCCCCAAAGGTAGGAGTAATAGTTTTTTAAAACAACCTGCATTAACATGATACAAAGAAATGAACAGACCAGTTGAGGATTGTGGGCTACATTTTTAGTTAAACATTCTGTTGCTAGAACAAGACAAGTAACATTCATATCCTAGACCAAAACATTCTGTAGGCAAACCACTCCCTGGGTGGAATCCATTGTTTTCTCCCAAAAGGAGTAGGAACTTAGTTGGATCCTGATGTGGGATTTCCCTCTGTAGGCTGTGAATACCATTAGTTGATAAAGAAACTGTCTTAGGCCTGCACAGGGCAGAATATAGGTAGGCAGGAGAAACTAAACTGAATGCTGGGAGAAAGAAGGCAGAATCAGAGAGGAGCCATGTAACTCCACAGGAGACAGATGCTGAAACTTTACCTGGTAAACCACAGCCTTGTGGTGATACACAGATGAATAGAAATGGGTTAAATTAAGATGTAAGAGTTAGTCAATAAGAAGCTAGAGCTAATGGACCAAGCAGTTATTAATTAATACAGTTTCTATGTGGTCATTTTGGGTCTGAGAGGCCAGAACCACCAAGCAGTCTTTTTATAACAGGATCCTTAGACTTTTATTTGAGGTAGAAACAGATCTACTTCTCAGTAACTGAAATACAAGGTCTGGATATTAGCCACACCTGTTGACAATAATCTTGAGAGAGCAGAACTCTCTGATCTAAATCAAGGTGGAACCTTTGAGGTAGAAACAGACAATAACCCTCAAGGAACAGAAGTAAGTTCCAACTCTCTGACCTTTAGATAAGGTGGAAATAGGCTCACATTTTTGGGCCTCCATAATATACCAATGTTTTTATTTTTCACTTTTGCATAGAACTTTATGATAAGATGAATATGACTATCTAAAATACTGTTGATAAGCATATGACAGTTTGTAGCTTCTCACTGACAGGACCATGATTGCTATGTCTGTTCTTGAACATTTTTTTATATAAACATATGTACTCATCCTTTAAGCATGCAACAAGGAAATCCATTTTTCTCTTTAAAAAGAAATTACTTTATTTTTTGTAGTATTTGTATCATTTTCTCCCATCCCTCTTCCCACTCCAACTCATCCCATGTTCTCCCCACTTCTTAAATGCATGACCTCTTCTTTTTAAATTATTGTTATGCATACATATGTGAGTGCAATATATGCATGTAACATATGTGTTTCATACACACGTGCACAATGTTATATATTATATACATTATATAACATACATATAAAACATCCATATATTTATTTAAATAATATATTTAATGTATAGCCTATATTAAATTCATAATATATTTATATGTATAATGACATTCATAATATTAATATAATATATAATTAAATATTATATAATGTAATATTGTGTATTATATAATAAAATAAATATATAAACTTATATATAAATAGCATAATATAATATATATTTGGCCTTCTGGGCCCATTTAGTATTGTTTGTATGTATGCATGTTTAGTGATGACCACTTGGGACTGGATAACCTTTTTCTTTCTCACACATAATTTTTTTCCTCTAAAGTCATGGAAGACTCTCCTGTATTTTCTAATAGACTTGTATTACTTTTTGCCTTTTGTTTTAAGATCCATCTGAATTAATTTTTGTAACCTGTGTGACGTGAAGGTTGGGCTTCTCTTCTCCTTTTCCCAAGTGTATGTCTGCTTGATCAAGCAGTATTTATTGAAGGAAACCACTCTTTCCCTTGCTGAGTTGTGACATCACCTGTCATAGATGGGGTAATCATAGTAACACCTTCTTTTCCTGGGGATCTTTGCGTTTCATACAGCCAACCATTTGTAAATAATCACTACACTTGTGTAATCTAAATTTGTACCTATTGACATCTGGGAGCCGGAAATCTTCCAGCTTAGTTCTTCAAGACTGCCTTGGCCATTGGGTCTTCTGAATTTCTTTCTTACTTTAATTTGGTTTGCACAATAGCAGTAATGGAGACCAGGGTCCAAATATACCATTGCGCCATATCCCCAGCCCATCTACATAAATTTTAGAATCACCTTGTTTATTTTGATAAGTAGCCTGCCAGAGCTGTGATTGGGAGGGAGCTGAATTTAGAGTCTAGGTTAGGCAGAATTAGCATCTTAAAATGATACAAACCTCTTTTTATACATAATATTACCTATAATATAATTTCCACTTAATCACTTCTGAAATTCCAGTGTAAATGCCTTGTAACTCTTACATTATATGTGTTCTAATGATCTAATTTTGTGTTATTTTATATAATGTTTTTGAAATCTTTATTTTCTCTTTGTTCTTGTAGAGTTTTTTTTTCTTTTGTATACTGTTGTGGGATTTCAATCCCTTTAGCCTAGACATTTCAGGGTTACCAGTCCTAAGGCATGGTGTGACAGGAGTGGACACTGTGTGACAGGGGTGGACGCTGTGTGACAGGGATGGACGCTGAGTGACAGGGGTGGATGCTGAGTGACAGGGGTGGACGCTGTGGGACAGGAGTGGACGCTGTGGGACAGGGGTGGATGCTGTGGGACAGGGGTGGACGCTATGTGACAGGGGTGGACGCTGAGTGACAGGGGTGGACGCTGTGTGACAGGAGTGGGGGCTGTGTGACAGGGGTGGGGGCTGCGTGACAGGGGTGGACGCTGTGTGACGAGGTGGACGCCGTGTGACAGGAGTGGACGCTGTGTGACGAGGTGGACGCCGTGTGACAGGAGTGGACGCTGTGGGACAGGGGTGGACGCTGAGTGACAGGGGTGGACGCTGTGTGACAGGGGTGGATGCTGAGTGACAGGGGTGGACGCTGTGGGACAGGGGTGGACGCTGTGGGACAGGGTTGGACGCTGAGTGACAGGGGTGGACGCTGTGGGACAGGAGTAGACGCTGTGTGACAGGGGTGGACGCTGTGTGACAGGGGTGGACGCTGTGGGACAGGGGTGGACGCTGTGTGACAGGGGTGGACGCTGTGTGACAGGGGTGGACGCTGTGTGACAGGGGTGGACGCTGTGGGACAGGGGTGGACGCTGTGGGACAGGAGTGGACGCTGTGTGACAGGGGTGGACGCTGTGTGACAGGGGTGGGGGCTGTGTGACAGGGGTGGACGCTGTGTGACAGGGGTGGGGGCTGTGTGACAGGGGTGGACGCTGTGTGACAGGGGTGGGGGCTGTGTGACAGGAGTGGACGCTGTGTGACAGGGGTGGACGCTGTGTGACAGGGGTGGACGCTGTGTGAGGGGTGGACGCTGAGTGACAGGGTGGACGCTGTGTGACAGGTGGACGCTGTGTGACATGGTGATACAGACAGCTTTGGTCAGGCAGGAGTCTCGATTCTACAGGAAGCTTTAACAAGGATCCAGGAGGAGAGGGCAGGCTCTACACTTTATTGTTTCTGACTCTTTGTTATTGTTCCACATGGTAAAGGCAGACAAGGCAAGGGGAGGGAAAGATGTGGCAATTCCAAAACCAAACAAAGTTGATATAGTAAAGAAATATAACCAACATTTGACTCTTCTGTAAAAAAATAAAATAAAATAAAATTACATAGTTATCGGGGACCTTTGAGTGCCAGCCTCAGTGTCCTTTTCAGAACACTCACAGCAAGCGTGGGACTTAGATCTGAGGAGGAAATGAACTCTCCTCCACTACCCACTTTTCTGCATCCGTTTCTTTATTCTTCTCCCGCTGTTCTTCTGTTCTGTAAAGTCCCCAGTTTATACACACACAAACACAGGCAATTCTCTGAGCTTGGACGTCCCTTTATCTTTGAAGGTCCCAAATGTGATCTCTATGCAAGACTCCTTTCCTGACTACATGCCCTGCATATAGCTAGGAGACACCATTGTTCTTCAAAACACACAGCAGTGGCTAGCAATAATGCTGAGAAATATCTTCGATTCAGTGAATAATACAGTAACTTGGGTCAATGAATACAGTAACCTGAAAGGACATGCATGTCCCCTCCCCCTTTTATTGTACTTTTTAAAATCTGCTTGCTTTTTAGCTTAATAAATGGTGTCAGAATTATAAACCAGTAATTATGATTTTAACTGTGATTATTTGGATTTTACCAAAGAAAAAGAAGCAGAAAGGGGACTTTCTGGGAAGAGAAGGTTCAGAAGGAGTTGGAAGGGCATAAGAGAATAATGAGGAATAAACATAAAGTGTATTATGTATATAAAATTGTGAAGGAAAAGAGAAAATTGGAGACAAAAAGGGAAGCGTTATTGCAGATGCTAATGAAAGGTAGTTGTAAGGGAAAACTCGAAAATCTAAAAGAAATGGAGAAAAAGACATAAATGACTAGACAAACTTAAGTCAAGAAGATGCAAGTAATTTAAATTAGTCCATTGGAATCAATGAGGTGGAAGCAGTAACAAAATGTTTCTCAACAAAAAAAAGGGCCAGATAAAGTCACTGCAAAATTCTCCTAAACCTTTAAAGGAGATCCTACTGCCAGTGGGCCTCAGACTGTTCCCTAAGCTAGAAAGTAAAAACTCCACCCTTCTGCAAACCCAGCGTTATACCAATGAAAAAGTGGATGAGGACCGAACAAAAAAGAAAACTACAGACCAGTTTTCATGGTAAGCACAGATTCAAATGTCAATAACAGTTTTTTCAAGTTGAATTAAGAACACATTAGGATTATATACCATGACTAAGCAAGTGTCACCTCCAGGGATGCAAGGTTGATTCAGCATACATAAATCAATAGAAATAATCCAGCACATGAAGAGGCTTCAGGACAGAAATCCCAGAGCCATCTCAATTGATGAAGAAACAGCCTTCAACAAAATCCAGTAACCCTCCACCAGAAAAACTCTGAAGAAACAAAAAACCAAAAAACTCTGAAGAAACTAAAAGTAGAAGGAACATATCTCAACTTAATAAAGGCTATATGTGGCAAATCTATAGTTAATATTATGCTAAATGGGGGAAGCTTTAATATTTTCTTTAAAATTTGGAGTGAGGTAAGGGTTCTCACTCACTCCATTTTTACTCAGGAGAGTGCTTGAAATCCCAACCAAAGCAGTAAGACGAGAGAAAGAAATAAAAGGGAGCCAAACAGGTCAGGAAGAGCCAAGCTGTTCCTATCTGTAGATGATGAGGTCCTCTACTTAAAAGACCCCACAGAACCCACCAGAAAACTCTTAGACCTGCAGAGCACTTGAAGCAAAGCAGCAAGAATCAAAATCAACATACAAAAACCAGCTTTTCTTACTCTTTGGAAAAAAAAAATTGGTGGAAAATCCCATCTGCAATGGCTTCTAAATACATACATGCATATATAAAGTATCTAGGGGGCTGGAGACATGGCTCAGAGGTTAAGAGCACTGATTGTTCTTCCAGAGGTCCTGAGTTCAATTCCCAGCAACCACATGCTGGCTCACAACCATCTGTAATGAAATCTGGTGCTCTCTTCTGACCTGCAGGCATACATGCAGATAGAACACTGTAAACAAAATAAATAAATAAATCTTTAAAAAAATAAAATATCTAGGAATAAATCTAATAATGGTGAGAACATTGAGATACTGAAGAAATAAAGAAGACATTAGGAAATGAAAACCTTTCGTGTTTGTGGCTGCACAGGGTGAAAATTCCTCTATTACTAAAGCAATGTATGGCTTCAGTAAAATCCCCATCAAAACTCCCAAGATTCTTCACAGAATATAAAAAGTCCTGAAAGTCATATGAAAACACAAAAAGGCTTGAACCATTAAAGCACTTCTCAACAGAAAGACAGCGCTGGAGGCTGGGCCTGGTGGTGCACACCTTTAATTCCAGAACTCCAGAGGCAGAGACTGAAGGATCTTTGTGAATCTGAGGACAGTCTGGTCTACATAGTGAGTTCCAGGATAGCCAAAGGTACATAGAAACCCTGTCTCAGACAAAATAAAACAAAACAGAAATGTTTCTGGTTTTCTCATACTATGCGATTTCATATCATATTCCAGAGCTATTATTATAAAAATTTAATTAAAGCTTGATACTTGCAAACACACACACGCGCACACGCACACGCACACACACCGTACAAAACCAATGGAAGAGCATGGAGAATCCACAGATAATCCACAAAGGTACAGCTGCTGTCTAATTTTTGAAAATGCCTTCAATAACATGTCCTGGAGAAAAAGACAGCCCCTTTAACCAATGGTGCTGAGAAAAATGATGTCCCCATAGAGAAGAGTAAAACTGGACCCACATCCCTTACCCTGCATTAGCGCCAATGAAAAATAGAGAAAAATATCTGGACATAAGCTGCCAGAGGAGAGCATGTCAAGATGCAGGCATAAGCAAGGATTTGATGATAATGACTCCAATTCAGGAAATAATTTCAAGAAATTGACAAATAGAATTACATGAAATCAAGGAACTACTGCACAGCAGAAGGAACTATCACCAAAGTAAAGAGAGCCCAAATCATCCAGTCAGTAAATGGTCTGATGAACCGAATAGACAGCTTTCTGGAGAAGGAATATAAATGACCAATTTCTACTTCAAAAGTTGTCCAATGTCTTTAGCCAACAGAGAAAGGCAAATAAAAACTGCTCTGAGAGTCTGTCTCACCCGGGTAGGGAATTGCTCCTGCCAAGAGACAAAGGCAAGCGCTAGAGAGGAAGCGGGGGAGGGGAACTCTCACTCTGTTCTGCTGGGACCACATATCTGTGATGCCATCACGGAAGTCAGCCAGCATGGAGTTTCCTCAGAAAGCTGAAAATAGAGCCGCTGTACCACCCAGCCATAGCATTTCTGGTTGTATATTTAAAGGACATAGTCAACAGACCACAGAGAAGTATTTGGGCATTCGTTCATCTTTATAGTTTCATAATAACTAGGATAGAATCAGTTTAGATGTCCATCAAAAGGTCAATGGACAACAAAAGTGTACTTGTGTGTGTGTGTGTGTGTGTATCAGCATTTTCTGCATTTGTCAAGAAAAATAAAATCATGACATTTGCAGGAAAATGAATACAAATGGAAATCATTACATTAAAGCAAAGTAAGTCAGACTCAAAAGGCAAATACCAGATGCTTTTGTCAGATGTAGAACTTAGATTTAAGTTTATAAATGCAAGTATACATACATGTGTGTTTATAGGTCATGAAATTCAAAGGGGGGTCATGTGGGGGAAGAAGAGATTAATGAGGTGAGAATGGAAATGGCACTATCTTTGTTAGGGTTTCAATTGCTGTGAAGAGACACCATGACCACGGCAACTCTTACAAAGGAAAAGCATTTAATTGGGTGGCTTACAGTTCAGAGATTCAGTTCATTATCATCATGGCACGACATGGCAATGTGCAGGCAGACATGGTGTTGTCTACACCGTGATCCTGTAGGAACAGGAAATAAACTGAGACACTGGGTATGGCTTGAGTATATATGAGATCTCAAAGCTTGTCTCCACAGTGACACACCACCTCCAATAAGGCCACACCTACTCCAACAAGGGCACACCTCCTAATGGTGCCACTCCCTATGAGCTTATGGCGGCCAATTACATTCAGCTACCACAGGCACACATGTGATAGGACGGCAGTGTTGTGGGATGTTTGTACACTGTGTAAAGAAGTATCTCTGTGATTGGGGTAATAAAGAGGTGAAAAAGCTAGGCAGGTGGGGATGGTTGGGACTTCCAGAGAGAGAGGAAGAGGAGGAGAAATGTAAGCACAAAGATTTCAGCAGCAGACTTGGAGCAAGTTGGAGGTACCATACTGAGGAGAGGTAATTGAGTCACGTGGCAAAATGTAGATTAAAAAAGGGGTTAATTAAGTTATAAAAGCTAGTTAGAAACAAGCCTAAGCTAAAGGACATTTCTTTCTTTCTTTTTTTTTTTTTTTTTTTTTTTGAGACAGGGTTTTTCTGTAGTTTCTAGAGCCTGTCCTGGAACTAGCTCTCGTAGACCAGACTGGCCTCTAACTCAGAGATCCGCCTGCCTCTGCCTCCCGAGTGCTGGGATTAAAGGCGTGCGCCACCACCGCCCAGCAAGGACATTTCATAGTTAATAATAAGTCTCTATGTCATTATTTGGGGGCTAGAGATCCAAAGACAGTCCAACAAGAGAGCTTGGTACACAGCAGAAGGAGAGACTGGCAGGAAAAGGAATGGAACCCATGGGATGGAGGAAAGTCATGGGAGATGACAGTGGGGGAAGGGCAAGAATAAAGCATAGTGACACATATGTGTGAAGACAGCACGACAAAACCCGTGATTTGTATGTATGCTGAAGAAAGGAAAAAAAGAAAAAGGACCATTTATTACAATGGTATCACATGCTGACAGCTTTTAAAATTCAAAACATTCAGGGAATCATGAGAGTTTTAGCAGGACTTATACATTTTCATACAGAAAAGTTCTAACAATTGACCTAATTTTGCTAAGCCTGTTCTCTGTACTAATACAGGATGCCCTCAGAGAGATAGTCAAACCTCCCATTGTGGATTCCTAAGTCTATAGGGCCCTGTGTTAGATACACTGCCTTTCCCATTATCATAGCAAGCTTTTGTTCAGTCTGGAACCCAAGATGGCTGGACTCTTGCCCACACACACTGGCTGTCACTGCCTATGAAGGCACCTTAAAGTTAACTCTCAGATCTGTATCAGAAATGCCGCTCCTTTGGGAACTAAAGCCAAGGAAGAGTGAGGGGTTCTGAAACAGGAATGCAGACTTACGCAGTTCTCTCTCTCCCTGTGCCACTGTCTAAGTGACCTCATCTCAAATCTCTCTTCCATTTCTAATCTTTCCTCTTTTCTCCCGAAACTCCTATTGTGCAGTGTGGCGTCACTGCTATTGCCCCACGCGACTTAGATGCTCAGTTCCGCTCTTTTTCTCCTTGTGTTTCAATTTAGGTGTTTTCTATCAGATCATCTTCAAGTTCATTCATTCTTATGTGACTAGTGATGTTTTAACGAATGTTAGGTCATCTCAACAAACAATAGGCAGAAAAATATATGAATTAAATGATGTCATAGATCAGATGGACTTTAGAGCATTTAGTCTATAGAACATTCCATCCAAACACTACGGAATATGTGTTATCCTTTGAAGTCCACAGAACTCTCTCTAAAACAGACATCTAGCCAGTCTTAAGAAGAACAGGAAACTTAAAATAATTCCTTATATTTTACCTAACCCCAATGGAATAAAACCAGAAATCAGCAGCAGCAGAAGTCACAGAACAAACACAAACTCATGAAGACTGAACCACACACCATTGAATGGATCGCTGAGAAAATTAAACAATTCCTATAAATTAATGAAAATTAAGGTATACATATCAAAACCTATGAGGAACAAAACCCATATTAAGAGGGAAGGAAGTTCATAGATTTATTTGCTACATTAAAAACAAAAGCCAGGTGACCTCAAATAGGCAACCTAACGTACCTCTGAGCCTTGAAAAAGCCAAAAAGAGCCAAGTTCGAAATCAGTAAATTAGGACAGAAACTAATGAAATGCAGACTAAAAAGTATAAAGCATCAATAAAACAAAGAATTGATTCCTTGAAAAGATAAGCAAAATCTTTAGCCAACTCAACCAAATGAAAGAGAGATAAAGCCAAAATTAACAGTGAAAAGGAAGGATTGCAATAGATACCAATGAAATCCATAAAACCATTAAGCCATATTTAAAAACTAGTGAAGATGGAAGTCACAAAATAATCCCACACCAGTTCAGAATTAGGAATGATAAAGGGTTATTTATTTAAGGGAAACTTACATATTACTGTCCTAGATAACAGTCATCTGCACGAACAGGAACAGAATCTAGCCCCAGGAAGCAAGAGAGCAAGCGCATGCTTTACAGCTACATTTACAGTATAAGAGACCACGCCCAAGTCAGCAAACTAATATTCCACCAAGTTGAAAAATCTGGCAAAAATGGATGGATTTCTAGGTGCACGTGACCTACCAAATCAAGCCATAACTAGATAAACAATTTAAGCAGATATATAATAGCAAACAATGAGATTGAAGCAGTAGCTGGCTGTAGTGGCATATACTACATCCCAGCACTTGGGAGGCAGAGACAGAATTTGAAGCAAGACAGTGTAGTCTACATAATGAGGGAAAGATGGGGAGAGGGAGATAGAGATAGATAGATAGATAGATAGATAGATAGATAGATAGATAGATAGATAGATAGATGGATGGATGGATGGATGTTAGGTAGAAAAATAGAATAGTAGTAAAAAATGTCTAACCAAAAAGTGTCCAGATGGTTACTTGGTCCTCTTCCAGGAATAAGGAACTTTTCTTTATGCCTTCCTCTCCCTTCTCCAGTGGTTTTGTTATCCCTCATTGAGCTCACAGATGGGGAGAATCCAAGCAGAGGCCTTCACCTGTGTCCTGCCCTGACTGTTAACTTTCACACACAGATAGATGTCATAAAAAAGCAACCATGACAACTTCGGATCTCTTATATGCTCCAGCTTTTGAAGACTGACAGATGAGAATACAGATGGCCTCAATTTTTACCGACTTCCTTTCTCTTGTGGTGGCTGTCCCTTTCCTCGTGAGCTTGGCCATTGACGACCTGGTCAGTGGGAACTTCCTTTTCAAAGGCCTGAGGCCCTCAGAATGAGGCTGCCTGCGCTCCTGCAAACTCGCACTTGTCCAAGCGCAAAGCTGGGATCTTGTTGACGAGGGTTTCCCTCCTTACAGAGCGGAAGTAGCATTTTCTTCAGCTTCTTAATGTAACAGATGCCGTGCTAATTTCCACTCACAGAGGACTGAATTGCTGACGGACGATGCAGTCATTAAACACAATGACGGGAGTGGCAAGACCCAGATCTGTTCCTTATCCTAGCACGCTCTCTGGGCACCCAGGCTAATGGTATCCAAGGCATCTCTCCTCTGGCCCAGAGCTGACTTCGGCTGATGGGAATCACTCCAGGGGAAGGGAAGAAATTGCTAATCTATAGTTCTGACACTGCCCTTGCTCAGCCGGGCTCCTCCTATCTTAAAACTTGAATAAACACATCTGTTTTTGTGGTAATGGAGCTTGCTCTTTCTGGCTCTGGAGTAGTGAACTGTGTGGATTTCCCTAAGCCCTGCTTAGCCATTTACAATGGTCTCTTCAGTAAACTGTGCCAATCTGATTTCTGCTGAGGCCCAGCCTGATATAGAGACAGACTTTATTGCAAACACAAATATTTTCTTTTAGACTATTAAAATTATTAACGTCAATGTGAGACACATAATGAAGTTTAAGTTTGGATCTCATCATCCAAAAATTATCTTAATGTTTTCATATGTACTTTTCTAAATTTCTTCATGCATATTTATAGGTATCATGTTTATTAATTGAATCAAACTATATATTTTTGATGTTGTTTCATTTAATAGTTTGGGGTTTTTCCATACCAACAAATGCAGACCAACACCTCCACACTTTATGGTTCGCAATGCTTCCTTCATTTGGTCTGCTAAATTATTTAATACTATAGTAATAGAAATTGACAAAGTGTTATATTAAAAGCGAACATAATCAGGAGTTTAAAATATTTGAAAGGGGTAATACAAACATTATGTGATAAACACCCTTCTGTATCTGATTTAATAAAAAACTTAGCTCATTACTCTTGATTTCTCTAAGGGTAGTCTCTGGAAATGGAATAGCTACTTAAATGCGATTGCTTTCAAGTCCGGTGCTAGGAGAAACAACTCTCTCAAACCAGGACTAACAGATGAACCCCAGAGCACAGAGCTAAAATTGGATTTCAGATAAATGAGAAATAATTTTTTGTAATTAGTATAAGGATGTTTCACCCAATACTTGGGGTTTCTGGGGATTAAACACAGGGCCTCATGCATGCTAAAATATGCTCTATGTCCGGGTTCTATCACAGGCTGTAACTATTTTTAAAGTATTTTATTTTTTTTATTCAAACTTAACTGCAAGTCCTGTATTTCTATGTTCCTAATATGGTGCCTCTTCTCTGAAAAGGCATTGCACACACACACACACACACACACACACACACACACACACACATTGTGAGGATTTCAGTGCTTCTGGTTTATTAAACATCTCAAGGTTAATCCTTTTAGTTAGCAAATCCAGCATATTTCACAATCTTACGTTTTTTTTTCTTCTTTCCTGGTGCTGGAAATACAGCCCGGGGCCTAGTACATACCAAGGGTATGCTTTGTTGTGGAGCAACATCCCCAACTCAGCTTGACATTTCTCTGTCTTCAATGGTCATGGGTCAGTTAAACATAGGGACACATCCTGAGTAATATGTCACTGGTCAGTTTATCTGTGGGGACATAGTCGATTATACTCACACGCACCTATACGGCACAAGTCAGTCACCTAGTGTGGTGTTTTGGTGCAGTCAAGAAATATGATAGACACGGAGTGTATGGGGCAGTTGATGCTGGGGTGGCATTCTTTATTGCTTCATACAAACCTATTTATAACCAAAAAGCATACTAAATTTTAGACAAGAGACAGTCATTCTGATCACTCTACAGCAGAGGGAAGCATTTGTTTTTGAGACAAGGTCTCACTAACCCAGCCTGGCTTAGGACTTTCTATGAAACCCAGACTTCTCTCAAAAGTCTCAATCCCTATGCCTTAGCTTCCCAAGTGCCTGGATTATGCGTATGCACCATCGTGTCGGGCTTATGCCATACTTTTTATAAGACTGGCACTGTCAGGAATATTTTCTAACACGAGCTCTCTGCCGACACAAAAATCCCAATCAAGCCAAATCAAAACAAACCAAATTAAAAGATATCCAGGTTTAATTGAACTCCTGTGCTCTCGGGTGCCCCCCCCCAGGGAAATCGGAAAGCCACCGACAAATGGACCAGGTGCTTATTTGGGCGGGGAGCAGTTTAAATAGCCTGGGGGAGTGGTCTTGACCTTTTTTGGGGGGAGGGTTCAAGGTTTGGCAGGCTACCTTGGGGAGGGATCAAGGTGCAAGGGCACAGGGGCGGGACCTCCAAAGATGGAGGTCGGAGACCAGAATTTACACTATCCATTACCTCGGCGTCACCACAGACACATGACATAACGCTCACCTTGTGCTATGATGCCAAGAAGCCTACAGCAACAGTGGGCAGCACAGCCACACATATATGCGGCCCATCATTGATTTAAATGTAATTATGACACGCATGGCTGAATGCAGTCAGTGTTGACCAAATGAAAAGACTTCATTAAGTGTTGGGCTCCTGCCAGAAGGCTTTAAAATACAGCTGGGGTGGGGAATGTGACACCTTTGAAGGCTTCTTTGGTGTAGAAGGGATCACAGTGGAGTGAGTAGGAGGCCGGCAGTCAACATGCCACTTCCAAGACCAAGCTCTCACAGCCAAGTCAGCTCAAGAGCTAACACAACCCACAAGAAAAGCTTCAGCCCTTGGAACTGAGAGGCTGTGAAGGGTGGGTGTGCAGACAAGACCCGGCGGGGAGGAAACCCCATGCTTCCTCTATGCTGCTTTTCTTTTAAAGTCTTAAACTTAAGGGGAAAGTTAACAAACACATTCTCTTCTGAACTTCCCATGTGCCCTAAGCAGCTCTCAGCAGGAGCAGCCAAGCTCTCCTCACCTCTGCTGGGAGGGCCAATGGCTGGCGGCTAGACATCAATATTTACATTCTGTTATCGCGCCTGCTGAAGAACCCCAGGCCTAAGCAGCCCAAGTGAGTTATTCTAGTTTTTATCTCCTGACTCCTAGACTCTGAAAAACACACTTTCTCCTTCTAGAAGCACAGCATTTGTTAAGAAGATATGTATCCTTGGTGAGGGGAAGGGGGTCACACAGCTACATCCCCCCCAATACTGGAAAGCATCACACCCCAAGAGCCAACTCTTCTCTGGCTGCACCCCTGTGGCTCAGGATAGCTGAAGTATGTGCCGGCTGCATGACTTATTAGAGGCCAACATCAGAATGCACTGCCGTCAGCACAACCCCTCCAGCTCTTAGGAAACACAGCACAGCTCATCTATGGTCCATAGCAAAGGGAAGAAACGCATCTGGCCAGAGGCCTGTCTGTGGACTTAGATTTTGGAGGAGGAGAAGACGGGGGAGGTGCCCCGGGAAACTCTTAGAGATGCGCCTTACTTACATTCCACAAATCATGGGGAACTTGCCAGATACTCACTTTCACTGAAAAACAAAACTTTTCTATCTGGCACTCTTGGTTAGATTTTGCCTGGGATAGCAGATGGGCCCGGAGATTTCCTACTTTCTTGTGATAGGCCTGGATCAGACTTCAGGTAGCACCTGTTGATATTTCCAGGTTCTTGAGTCTCAGAACAAAGAATTGGACCAGTGAGGTATGGTTGCTGAGAGACGTACAGACAGTTTATCTTAATAAAGAAAAAGACGGTGCACTCCCCAAGGCGTCCGTGCTAAATTATCTCTGGAATTCTCATTCCTTGTTGGCCTGTGAATAAGTGCGTACTCAGACATGGCTTCAGCTGCCTATACCCAGCATGCGAGGAGCTTGGGGCTGGAAGTGTTCTTCTCTTACACGTGAAGATATGATCTGCTCTTCGAGAAACGAATGCAACTGTCGTAAGACCCTGAAACCCTTAGATGGTCCAGGAGGGGGACCAGAGCAACAATGTAGATGATTGACAGGGCACAGGAAGACATGATCATGGTGGCTGCTGGTGTTGAGGTGGGGAGGGGAGGGCTTCGGAGGGGAACAAGTTAGCGAGAACAGGGATTTGGCCCAGTGAGATGGGCTCCAAGGGAGAACACAGGTTCTCAGGCAGAGGCTGGATCAGTCTGGCTCCTAGGTTCCAGGACAGCTGTCCTTCCTGTACCCTGTGTTACCCTTGTTATTTTCTAACCTTCCAACTCCTGATTGCCCATTGATCTGTGGTGTGTTTGTGTGTGTGTGTGTGTGTGTGTCTGTCTATCTGTCTGTCTGCGAGAGGGAGAGAGAGAGGGAGATAGAGAGAGAGAGAGAGAGAGAGAGAGAGAGAGAGAGAGAGAGACTACCTTCATTGTATCTATACCCTTGTTTGCTATTTAGCAAAGGAAAGGGGAACTGGAAAGATGGCCCAGAGATTAAACACACTTGCTGTTCTTGCAGAGAACCCAGTTTCAGTCCCCAGGACTAGCACTGAGTGGGGCACAAACATCTATAACTCCAAGGGATCTGCCACCCTCTTTATGGGCCATTTACATATCACCAATTTGGATATGGAAGGCTGTCCTATCTTCCTTTCCTTGTCAACAGTCTAGAGACATCTTGATTGAGAAATTGTCTAGGTCCTTAATCGCAGCATATGGGCATGTCTGTGGAGGATTGTCTAATTATTACTTGATGTAGGAAGGCCCAGAATACCATTCTTAGCCAGGTTGTTATTGGGTGTATGGGAAAGTTTGCTAAGCACCAGCCTGGGAATGAATCAGCAAACAGATAATTCATGGTTTCTTCCTCCACGGTTCCTATTGCTGTTTTAAAGCACCATACAAAACAGCAACTTGCAGAGGAAAGGGTTTATTCAGTTTATACTCCCACATCACTGTCTGTCATTGAAGGAAGTCAGGGTAGGAACTCAGGGCCTGGAGCCAAGAACTGATGCAGAGGTCATGAAGGAATTCTGCTTCCTGGCTTGCTCCTCATAGCTTGCTCAGCCTGCTTTGTATATACCCAGGAAACCTGCGAAGGGATGGCAGCACTCACAAAGGGGGTCGCCTCTCTCATATCAATCACTGATTTTATTTATTTATTCATTCATTCATTCATTCATTCATTCATTTATTTATTTATTTACTTATTTGTTTTTTGAGACAGGGTCTTTCTGTAGCTTTTCAGCCTGTCCTAGAACTTGTTCTATAGACCTGGTTCGAACTCACAGAGATCCACCTGCCTCTGCCTCCCGAGTGTTGGGATTAAAGGTGCGAGTCACTACCACCTGGCCAACCACTACTTTTGAAAATGCAGTACAGACTTAGGTAATTCCTCAGTTGAGAGTCCCTCTTCCCATATGACCCTGACTTGTGTTAATGGGCATAAAACCTGACGGCACAGTACTTTAAAGTGTATTATTCACAGTAAAAAGCTGAGAACAAACTGCTGAAGGAGCAGCAGAGCTCGCTCACTTACAAATGGAGACAGGATGTCCAGGAAGCCTTGAGTTGCGCTCTCTGCCTGCCTGAGATGATCAAGACTCACAGGAATCATTTCTGATGCAGAGATTAATTCAATCTACTTGGGAAAGTCTCTTTTCTCTTGCTAGAGTCCCCACTCCCAGAGTAACATTCTTTAATGCCAAAATTTTCTTTTGAAGTTTACAGTAAAAAAATTCAGATACATCTATTATTGATTGAAACAGGATTGGTGACAGCTAACCATAGCCAGAAGGCAGCAGGTGGTACTCTTTTATCTATTTATCCTATAGCTAACCATAGCCAGAAGGCAGCAGGTGGTACTCTTTTATCTATTTATCCTATAGCTAACCATAGCCAGAAGGTAGCAGGTGGTACTCTTTTATCTATTTATCCTATGAGCCTATTGTGTGCTTTGGTGGCCTTCACACACTTCCATCACCATCTCCTATCCCCTTCCACCTGGCAGAACCCTTTCCTCCCAATATGGCTCTTCTCACTTTTACATGTTTTGTTCACTTGTTTGCTTGCAACGCGGAATTTAGTTAGGACTGCTTTGCATGAGCATGAGTGGGAGTTTTGTTTGTTTGTTTGTTTTTTCTGAACATAAGCAACTTATAAGAGGCTATACCACTGAAGAAAATGACTCCATTTTTCCCTGCCACCAATACTTGCCAGTAGCACTTCCCAGGGTGGATTGGGGCCTCATGAGTCTCTTCCCGCATCCTTGATGTCAGTGGGCTCCATTTTGTACAGGTCTAATACTGGTAAGGACAGCTGCCATGAATTTGTGAGCATAACAGCCACACCACATCCGGAAGACAGTATTTCACCACACCCCTCCCATCCACCTTCTAGAACTTGCATTCTTTCCATTCTCCCATGATGTTCCCCAGTCATGGAGGACGTGACGTAGATGTCTTCTCTGGGGCTGAACACCCAACAGTCACTTGTTCTCAGCACTTTGATCAGTTATGAGCTGACAGTGGGAAACTGTTGTAGAATATTTAACTGTGTAGAGATGTGTTACATTTGTTTATGTTGTGGAATATTTAACTGTGTAGAGATGTGTTATATTTGTTTATGCTGTGGACTATTACTTTAACTGTGTAAAGGTGTGTTGCATTTGTTTCTGCTACATTTGCTTAATGATGCAAAGTTTTGTTACATTTGCTTTTGTTGCATTTGTTTAGTTATGAAAAGATGTGTTGCTATTTCACCTTGCCTGCCAAAGGCACCTGATTGGTCTAATAAAAAGCTGAACAGCCAATATCTAGGCAGAAGATGGATAGGCAGGGATGTCAGGCAGAGAGAATAAATAGAAGGAGAAATCTAGGCTCAAAAAGAAGGAAAAGACAGAAGAGAATGAGGAGACAGAGAAGGACATGCCAGAGTCCAGCCAAGCAGCAGCCAGCCAGCCATGAGAAGCAGTGAAACTAAGACAGAAGAAAGAAAAGGTAAAAAACCCCTAAGGCAAAACATAGATAAGGAGAATCATGTTAATTTAAGTTAAAAGAGCTAGCCAGAAATGAGCCTAAGCTAGGTTGAGCATTTATAGCTAAGAAGTCTCCATGGGTCATGATTTGAGAGCTTATTGGTAGCCCCAAAGAAGAAGTCTGGTACAGGGAACTCCTGTTTTGCCGTCTTCCTAATATACTTGGCTTTGTTTCTCTATTGTTCTCTAAGTAAGACTAGGCTTAGGTAAACCAGGACAAGGTATAGTCATTATTTCTCAGCCCTGTGTGAGGGTTAAACTCTCTTTCCATGTCTGTAGTGACTGGGCAGGCTGGTAGGGAGGAGGGTATCCTATCCATGTCCAGATACTAACAGGATTTTCCACACTGTGCCTCTGATGTGCCAGACTGACTCCTTCTAACATGTTGTATGGTTTCGCTTTATTCTTGATCAAAGATTTAAAAAAAAAAAAAACAGGGACTGGGAAGATGGCTCAGTGGGTAAAGCTCATTCCTTGTAAGCTTAAGGGCTGGAGTTCAAATCCCCAGCATCCGCATAAGTGCTAAGTGAACATGGAAATCAGCCTATAATTTTAGCCTTTGGGAAGCAGAGATAGAGGATCCATAGAGCAAGCTGGATAAATATTCCTCACATATGCATGCTTATGTACCTGCACATACACGTGCACCTACACACATATAAACATGCATATACACGTAGGCAGAGGCTGCCTGTTTGTTTCCCAGGCCACCCAGACTCAAAATAATCACACAGAAACTACATTAATTGCAACACTGGCCAATGACTCCAGCATATTCCTAGCTAGCTCTTACATCTTTAATTAACCCATTCCTATTATTTTGTATTTTACCATGAGGCTTGTGGTTTACACTAAGGTTCTCTGGCATCTGTCTCCTTTGGCAGCTACTTGACATCTTCCTAACTCTGCCTTCTTTTTTCCTCTATCTCTGGTTGGAATTCCTGCCTTGCTCTATTCTGCACTGCAATAGGCCCCCAAAAGCTTTATTAACCAATAAAAGCAACACATATACAGAAGGACCTCCCACATCATATATGCACATGTATCACATGCATTATACATACAAAAAAAGACCACTTATTCTTACGTTATTTTAGTTGCTGCCTCATCCAATAGCATGTTCTTCCCAGAGAGTGTAGTCCTTCAATACAATATGCACTGTGGTGCAAAGCTGTATCTGAAGAATGTTATCTGTAGTGATTATGACAAGGATCATGAAGGTGATGGTGAGAACATTTTTGATAAAGCATTTTAATGAAAATACCATAAAGTCTCTAGCTAACTTGTAGACATTTGGATCAGTAGCTGCTCCAGCAAAGTGTTCTTGTCTAATAGCAATGTTCTTAGAAGGAACTCTTACCTCCCCCGGCCATGTTTCAACTCTTATGTAGATGCTTTTCCTCTCCATGGAGACACCTGAGAGCCCAAAGTCTAGATAGTCCATTGGTCTGTTAAAACTGCTGTGCCGTAAACTATCTGAAAAGACACAATTACCAACAACAGCAATAGCAACAAAAAGCATCAAATGCCATCAGAAAACTGTGCATGACTGTTGGGCAAAAGGAAGATATTTGGAATGTAAGAATCAGATTTTTGTAATTATTATAAATCGTCACTGCAGACATGTTAAATAAAACAAGAGTGAGTACTCAGAAGAAATAACGCAATTCTGCTAAATACCCAGCCAGCCTAGGAAGAATACCTCATTTTCTTTTCTCATATATATTTAAGGGAGGGAGCTCAGGACCAGAAATAAATTCAGCTCTAGAGCAAATACACTCTTAAAGGTATTTTCTGCAGGGAGCTGGTCTGAACTAGGCATAGATGGGCTATGAATATGAGCCCAAGCCTCACCCAATGGACAGGGTCTAGTATAATAATGTAAGGATGGATCTAGCCTTGTGATGCTATAAAGTGATCCAGCTTGGCATTCAGAGAATTATAACAGAATCTTGGGAGTGCTGTGCTTGCTAGCTGCATATCTGTAGCGGCGGTCGGAGGAATTTGGAAATAACCGAAAATAGTCCTTTTAGAATAAATCAGTTTTAATAAAAGGAGAATAAGGGAACTTACAAAGCCAAGGCTCCAGCGAAGCAGAGGGTGACACGGGGGGGAAAAAACAGGGGCGTCTATCCCCAACCCGGTTCTTTTTAAAGGTACCTTTCTCCCCTGGGGCAGCCACGCCCCTGAACGCAGGGATTGGGCCAGCTGCCCCAACATCTCCCCCTTTTGTCTAAGTAAGGCAGATTCAGAAACCAAATACAACTATATACAATGGGAATAGATCATATAAAATTACAAGAAGTAAACAATATTAGGCGAGGAATATATAACAAAAATTTTACTAATCATTCTACTTCAGGAAGTCTAAATAATGTAGAAGGTAGCTACAATTATCTAGTCTTCAACCCCATCAAAGATCTGAGAAGGGAAGTAATATTACTAAAGCAATCAGGAAGCACAAACGAGAAACTTCCAAAATGTGCAACAGAAGACAGAGACAATTGACTACCTGGGCAATCACACGAAATCTGTTAGCAATGTTGAGGCAACCAACTTTGGCTGAGGCCTGATATAACCTGACATACCATTATACAACGGCAAGGAACCTTTAGTAGAACTATCCTATCCTGTCTTGGCAAAATAAGACAATTCTGTTTTATCCACTTATGGATATTTTGTAGCTTAGTCAGTAGTGGAGGTATGGGCTTTTCTTTGCCCAAAGGCCAAGAAGAAGACGAACTCCCAGTGGAGTTTCTTTGGTGCTCAACGTTCTCTCGGGAGTAGAGCATTGTTGCCAGGAGTGATTGTGTCTCATAATTACAAAACTCTAGGTTAGTCTAAAGGCCATGTTCTACAGCTCTTCAAAGAGGTCAAAGATTATGCTATCTATACTAAATACAACCTCTATGTGTCTAAAAAACCTGATTATCCTAAATATAAATATGACAAACATATAATTCTCAACACTTATCTAACTGTATGACTAATAGAATAGACAACTGTGCAATAAATGAAGACAATGATTTCCAATTGTAAACAGGGTCATTACATAAATAATATCTGAGGTAGAAATGTACATTGCAATATAGTAAACAATGTCATTACATAAATAATATCAGAGGTAGAGATGTACATTGCAATATGGTATACAATGTCAATATAACAATTGTTTCAAACAGAGGTAGGATCATACTCTCATACAATGTTCAATATATCAATATACAAGAATCAACACCCATATAGTTTTCAAAAAACAATAACTCACAAAAATCAATTATTCCTTCAGACCACCAGTTAATCCCTCCCCCCCTTTTTTGATATAAATATATACATATACATAGTTTATACCCCTGAGTCCATATAAAGCCTTCCACAACCCCTCAACCCTATACCAGCCACCAATTAGTGTCCCTAAACCTGAGGGTAAACTTTGTTGGGAGGGGGGGCATCGTCATCTAAGATTGCTTCCAGCTGACATAGGGGTGACTTTTCTTCTCAGGGGGTCCTGTGAAAGCAAATGATGGTAAAATACCCAGGGTAACATTTCATCTAGGAAAAATATGTCTAGCCTCTGAATATTTTGAGGAAATCTGGCCAGAATGTTGTAAAAAATGTGCACTATTCAAAAGTGTTCTGTGCAGTTGGTACCAAAAAACAGGCCAAATATTAGCGCTACAAAAACATGATGTCATAATAACCAGTTGGAGTTGATGTTGCGGGGCCCCGTCTTCATCCTGGAAACTGCAAAGATTACTGAAGAAAAAATTTGTTGTTTGTTGCGAGAAAGATAAGCATTATCTACAAAGACACATACAGACATATACGTGCATATCTTCAATGAAAGGTGCATTAAAGACAGACATAGATATGAGGGAAGGCAAAGAAGGCAAATATATTGGTACCATTATTAACATTATTGTTATTATTATTCTGTCTCATAACATGACTCCTGACCTGAGACAGAAACTCTGAGAAATCTTTTATAAACAAGCTTGGAATTGGAGAGGGACTGGGCCAGAGTCCAACTCCAAGAAACCAGCTCTAAATATTTATAAAGAAATGTATATTGACACACATTCAAAAAATTGTTTTTCATAATCACGGAGCTTACCCAATGTTAATGCTGATCCTTGATGGGTTGCAATTGGTTTCCATCCATCAGTATTCAAGATATCCAGGGTCCCTCAGATCCTTTGAAGGTGAGCGTCTTCCTGTGGAGATAAGAAAAGAACCCTGCCCCCAAACTATAGGTCTCTTACCATCAGTATGTTCACCATCCTTGTGCATGAATTGTTACTTTTCTTTTCCAAGGGGCTTCTCCTCTTCAAACCGAACCTTTATTAACTTTGATGGTATCCACGATTTTTCTTCTCCTGTGGAGACAAGAGCAAAACCCCTTCCCCAACGCAGCACATCCCCTGGCTTCCATTGTGAGGTCAGCACATCCTTGAAATAAACTGGTTGATTTAATTCAGCAGACTTTTCCATTATCCAATGTCTTTTTGCAGCCGTTGTCCCCTTCTTATTAGCGTTGAGAAAATTCAAGGTTAGTAAAGCATTATGTAATCTATTTCTGGGGGTATTTTCCACCCCCTTTTGTTTGTTTAACATATCCTTTAAGTCCTATTTGATCTCTCAATGACTGCTTGACCTGATTGTAGGATTGTAGGGTATACCTGTAACATGCTTAATGTTGTAATAAGAAAAAACCGTTTCATTTTCCTAGAGACATAAGCTGGACCATTATCCGTCTTTATTTGTGCAGGTATACCCATGATGGCCATAACTTCTAACAAGTGAGTGATTACTGAATCGGCCTTTTCTGAGCTTAAAGCAGCTGCCCATTGGAAGCCTGAATAAGTGTCAATGGTATGGTGTACATATTTTAATTTTCCAAATTCTGCGAAGTGGAACACATCCATCTGCCAGATTTCATTCCTTTTAGTGCCCTTTGGATTAGTCCCTGCAGGCAGTGGTGCTTGGTTATAGAAAGAGCAAGTAGGGCATTTCTTTACAATCTCCTTAGCTTGTTGCCATGTAATAGAAAACTCTTTCTTCAAGCCTTTGCTATTGACATGATGCTTTTCATGAAATTCGGAAGCCTGCAGCACACTACCAATCAATAACTGATCAATATCTGCATTACCTTGTGCTAAAGGACCTGGCAGACCCGTATGTGATCGGATGTGTGTTATATACATAGGGCAAAGTCTGTTCCTGATCATTTCTTGTACCTGGATAAACAATAAGGTTAGTTCAGTATCATCAGGTATGAATTCAGCAGTTTCAATATGTAAGATAACTCTTTCTGCATATTGTGAGTCAGTAATAATGTTAAGAGGTTCCTTAAAATCCCTTAGCACCATAAGAATGGCAAATAACTCTGCCTTTTGGACAGAATCATAAGAACTTTGTTCCATCTTACTCAAGTCTTCTGATTTGTAGCCTGCCTTCCCTGATTTATTAGCATCAGTATAAAACGTGCGGGCTCCAGTTATTGGAGCATCACGGATGATTCGAGGAAGAATCCAAGTTCTCTTTATAAAGTTAAGCCTTTTGCTTTTTGGATAGTTGTTATTAATTTCTCCTAAAAAGTTAGCACAAGCTCTTTGCCATGGTTCATTATCTTCCCATAATTTTCGTATCTCATCAGCGGTGAAAGGCACTATGATTTCTGCTGGGTCCATGCCTGCTAGTTGACGAAGTCTCAATTTGCCTTTTATGATTAGTTCAGAAACCTTCTCCACATAGGTTTTTATTTTCTTACTTGGC
The DNA here is from genome assembly GCF_903992535.2 of Arvicola amphibius. Classification (NCBI taxonomy): domain Eukaryota; kingdom Metazoa; phylum Chordata; class Mammalia; order Rodentia; family Cricetidae; genus Arvicola; species Arvicola amphibius. The sequence goes on along the minus strand of NC_052052.2, from coordinate 93,895,469 downwards.
TTATGAGGTAGAAAGATCCACTCTAAGATAATATCATCTTTTGCATTAAAATTCCTGTAGGAGAAATTTTTGAAGGCAATATGACGAGATGAGACTCTTAATCTCAAGATCGTGGGTTCGAGCCCCACGTTGGGCGCCAAGTGTAGCGGCGGTTGGAGGAATTTGGAAATAACCGAAAATAGTCCTTTTAGAATAAATCAGTTTTAATAAAAGGAGAATAAGGGAACTTACAAAGCCAAGGCTCCAGCGAAGCTGGAAAAAACAGGGGCGTCTATCCCCAACCTGGTTCTTTATAAAGGTACCTTTCTCCCCTAGGGCAGCCACGCCCCTGAACGCAGGGATTGGGCCAGCTGCCCCAACACATATCTGATTAAGAGCAAAATCTCAGCCAGTTCCTGGTGGCCATAGTCTCTGGAGAACCATGAATGTCAAGCCTAGGTAGATCAGTAGAACTGAAGCTTCCTGAACATCCCACATCTGTACATGGAGTGACTGTTAAAAAACATGTTGATTGTGGAGAATTAGAATATTTCAGATGAAGAGCCAAAATTGGACTAGTTAGATGGGTCAGTGAGTAGCTCTTGTAGCATGACCATGAAGACCTGAGTTGCACACACTTGTAACCCCATCACTTCCACAATGAGATAGACAGCAGAGACAGGACACCCAGAAGCTCATAGCTCAGTTAGCCTGGAGACAAATAACAAGAAGCCTGTCTCCTTTGATTCTGAACACTTACTTCACAGCTCACATCTGTAAGTTTTGTTCCAGTGGATCTGACGCCCTCTTCTGACCTCTGCAGGTACTGCATGCATGTAGTATATAAATACACATGCAGGCTAAAACAAGATGGAAGGAAGGAAGAGAAGAAGGGAAGGAAGAAAGGGAGGGAGAAAAGAAGGGAAGGAAGAAAGGAGAAGAGAGAGAGGGGGAGGGAGGGAGGGAGGGAGAGAGAAACAGAGAGAGAGAGAGAGAGACAGAGAGACAGAGAGACAGAGAGACAGAGAGAGAGAGGAAGAAAGAAAGGAACCTTGGCTTAAACAAAGTAGAAGACCCATAGATTTCCAAGGAGTGTGTGCACGTACACACACACAAAGTTTTGACAACTAAAATTATTAAGAACTGACTTTTTGTTACTATACCAACCTATGTTTCTGACCCAATGGTCTTTTGATAAAACCCTTTGCAGACCACAGCTTCCACCAACCCAAAAGGAAAGAATGTCACCAAATAGAACCTGAAACGTATAGACTTTCCCTACTTTGCTGAAATTCACCTGTGTGATAGCCCACCAACGTATTTGACAAGAGTGCACATGTGCATGCGTGTGTGTGTGTGTGTGTGTGTTATTCTTATGATACATGATGAAACAAGTGGTTTAGACAACCTGAATCTATGTTCCTGGCTTATGCTCATTCAGTTTTCTCCCAAATGAACTCTTACTTAGAAGCAAGTGCTATGTTTGAAGTTGACAGTCAACCAAACTGAAGTTCAGGGCAGGTACAATCCCTTCACAGACATGCAGGCCGCATGGGAAGCTGGGTGGACTTGGCAGGGTCTGGAGAGGTTGCTGTTGGCCCAGAAACGCCACACGCAAACTGTCTTGTAGAGACTGATTCTACCGCTCAGAGTGGATGAACGTATATTCTCTGTAAGGTGGCTACCTTGGTAGACTTACCTAGAGCATTCACCGGGGATTCCTGGTCTGTAGAGCAAGACTGTTGTTATCTGTACCTGAGTGAACCCACACCGCTGTGGCTCTGATGGGCTCTGTGGCTCTGGCCTGAGCTTCTACTGTGATGCGCAAAGTTCGTGTAGATAAAACCTACAGACAGTAGCCGTGACAGCAGGATTTTCCCATTAAGCTGCACGAACAACCGTTCGTCAAGAGAAGAACCCATTATTTGATTCACCCATTAGTGAGATCAGCATCCTCATATCTAATCCCATAGTTCAACCCATGAATATTGAAGCTTGTGAAGGCATTCCAAACCTAAACTGTGAGAAATATGTATATTACATGTCCACAGTAAGCCGAAGGTATTTCTGAGAGCCTCACAGCTTTTATCGTATTTATCCTTCATGGTAATACTAGGAGATAAATACTGTTAGCTCCGTTTGACTGGTGGCTGTGCAGGGGCACTGATCAATCAATAACCATGTTGACGAGCACTCAATTACTAAGCAACAGAACACATTTTGACATTGTGTTTGTAACCATCATGTAAGATCATAGGGAGAATCGATTAAACAACCAGTGCACAAGGTTTGAAGAGAAGCCACAGGCTATGATGGGTAAACACTAGCCCCACTTCTAATTCCAAGAGACACAGAACCAGGATAAATTATGAAAGCTTTAAACTCTTCCACCAAACCTACTTTTGTAGGAATTATCTTGGGGGCAGTCAAGAGCTGCAAAGGGTTTCTTAACGTATGCTTGGTTTAACAATCTGCCTTTGAGTAGATAAGTTTGAAGGCAATGATGAGAATCTGCAGACACGCAAAGTTGGGAAGAATTGCTCATTCCTGTCTCTGCCAGGTTCTTTTCCAGGGAAGAGATTAGCATTGTGCTTTGTCTCATTCAAATGCAGGGCTGGAAGCAGCTAACCTGTCACGCCTTTGTATTTGAACGAATAAGGATTAACAACTATAGATAGTGAAAGCAGAAGGGGCCGAGGAGAGGCCACTTGGGTAAGAGCACTTGCTGCCCACGCCCAAGCCAGACAAGCTTTTAGATGTGGTAGCATATGTGCTGTCTGTGGGGTGGAGTGGCAGAAGGATCCATTGGGGGCATGCTGACCAGAAGCCTAGCTCCACACTCAGTGACAGACTGTCTCAAAGGGATAAGGAGGACAGTAAACAAGCAGGAAACCAGACACCTTCCTCCTGGAAGCACACACGAACACACAGATGTATGTGGACATACACCATGCACACATATACCACTCTCTCTCGTCTCTCTCACATCATACATTTAATTAAAAAAATTAAACAGGAATTCAATTTTTTATTTTTAACTATTTATTTATTCTTATTTTTATGTACATTGGTGTTTTGTTTGCATGTGTGTGTGTGTGTGTGTGTGTGTGTGTGTCTTGTGAGGGTGTCAGATCCCCTGGAACTGGAGTTACAGACAGTTGTGAATTTCCATGTGGGTGCTGGAAATTGGTCTTGACCACTGAGCCACCTCTCCAGACCCTCTTTTTTTATGGGTCAGTAACTATTTAATAACAGTGGCTCTTGCTAACTTTTTGAATTATCTGCATCTCCCTCTGTCATGGTACACACAGACTCTTCTAATTGCTGATGTGTGAATCAACCACATTTTTATTAAATAAATTAACTAAAGAAAAAACACTACAGAATACTTTCTCTCTGCATAAGTCTCTCTGTTGGAGGCAGGCTGCAATTAGTCAGCCACGTGGTATGGAGAAAGCTGAGAAAGAAGGAGGCAAGGTATGTGGATTGTGAGCTTTAAGTGAGTTTAATTAAATCCCTGTGCTGAGAGAAATGGAAGAGACAACAGTTACTTGTGCTTTTCCGTTGCTCCTATCAAGTTCCCCCTGGATCCCTCTGAAGGGAATTTCACAGGGCAGAAAGTTGGCTCTGGGAAGACATGCTTGGGCTGAAATCCCAACAGTTCATAACACTCACTGTTCTCCAGCATAGTTCTCCAGTGCTTGCTTGTGGGATAGCCATGTCAGTAAGCCTGGATTGCTTGTGGTTCATTAGACCAACTCATGAAATTACTGAGCTGTTTAGTGAGATGGAGTTGGTTAACATTTCAGTGACACTCAAAGAGTCTATTTTATTAAATCCACTGTCCTCATTTCTCATCTTTCCTTAAAAATGCTTTCTCATAAAACTTCCAACTATTCCAAATACGAACTTTATTCAGAACTCTAAGATTTCTGCTTGAGGGGGGAAGTCATTGTGTTGGTCACCTTGGAGTAAAAGGGGCATATTTTAGTGAACGGAACCAACGGTAGTACCAGGAACTTTTGTTTCAACTCAGGCATTTCCCTGGGAATACCGGACCTCTGTAAATAGCTCTATAAGCAGATACAGTCTTATTTTCTGGCTTCAAATCCCATGGTTCACAGACTGTGCGGTGGAAGTGTGTTGTTGCTTGTGTTTCCTGACAAGGATTTCAGTGGTGCCCCTGTCCCCAGCTCTGGCTAGGAAGAAATGGGAAACATTCAAGTGGTCCCACTGTAAAGCATCTCAGCTTTCATAACAGAAGGCAGATGACATCCACAGACTTTACTGACAATGACTGAGCCTCAGTTACTGCCAGAACCGCAGCTCTCTGTCCAGCTGGTGCTTTTACGGGTAGCTCTAACCCACCCCAGACTTCCTTCCTAGTGGAGAAACACCAATGGCTCCACACACTGCCTTCTCCCCTCTCATAGCAGCCAAGACGTAAAATCTGTCTGTGTAGGCTATTCTCCGCAGTCATGTGGGAAATCACCTGTCCCTTGCTTCTGCCCCCTTCAGTCCAGGCTGCCTGGCACTGGTGTGGGTCTGTCCCTCAACTGTGCTTTTGAGGTTCAGTGGGATTGACACTTGCCTACGCTTAGAGACCACGCGCTCCTGAAACCCTGTGAGTAACGCGGTGACATTTATGTTCCGTCATCTGCTGACTGACACATTTTATTCTTTTTTCAGTAGAATCAGAATAAGGTTGGTCAAAAGGCATGCCATTTATTCGCCCCGTGTACTACACTATAAAGCCAGAGCAGGGAGATGTATTTAATACAAACTCTCAAGCTTGTCACTCACGTCTCAAGGATGCAAAAGTTCCATTTCCTGTCAACTGTCCTGGCAATGTGTCTCCGAGTGTATTACGGTGTGCCCACTCAGAACTGTCCTCCCCAAGCCGCTTATCCACATAGAATCTTTACTGGAAGCCACGATGACAAAGGGCTACATAAATAACACATTTCTGTTGACGGTCAATGACAACATTGCCTGTGGTTCAAAGCTCCCCTGGTTTATTCCAAATGGTAAAGCTACTTTAGAATTGAGAGCAGAAGTATGTTGTCTTTACTCCAAAGGTGATGTGTTTTCCTAGCGAGGTAACTGTGAACTGCCGTCTGCCTCAGGAAATCCCTGGTCAGTGCAGGGCGTGGGTGTGGGCTTATAACCATAGCAGCCGGTATGGATAGCGTTCTCACTCCCTTCTTTGCCTAGCTTTGATTGCCAGCTCCCACCCCATTAACAATATCTCAGTGTCTTTAAATTAGGAAACAGGCACAGTCGAGGTGAAAATGACAGAAAGAAAGTGAGTGGCTTCTGGCTTCTGAATCTGCCTTCATGAGCTTGCAAGCATCCACGCTGAAGTCACAACAAAAAGCCGAACATGGAAATCAACAACTGTCCTTGAGCCAAGAGAACTCCACAGGGCAACACTTGCAGACACACACTTGCCACAACAGAAACTGAGATCCAGACCTCAGAAACCAGTGCCAAGGAGGGAAAACTCAGTCTGTAATTGATAAACGGCTGGTGGCCGGGATCTTGCTTGTGGATAAGAGGGAGGGATAAAATCCCAGTGGAGACCCTCTTGAGGTGGTCTACAAATCTCAACGAGCTTTATTAAGAGTTCTACCCAGCTCTCTCTGTGAAGACTGCTGGGAAGCAGAGACATTCTGAGCATCTGTGTTTCAGGTTGTACTAATCTAGGTTAGGTTAACCTCGTGGTTTCCGGAGGTCCCAGGGCAGAGGGCCACATCTCATGAAGGTCTTTTGGCTAGCAATCCTGGAGTAACGCAAGAAACTGCCGGGTAAGAGACAGGGCAAGTGTGTATCTGTGTCTTATTGTGCTCTCTCTTGTTCTTCTAAAGTCAATGAGTTGGAGTATTTTCAACCTGACAGAATCTGGAATGGCTTGAGAGTGAGCCTCTGGGCATGCCCGTGGAGGATTATCTTGAGTCATTTATTTGATGAGTGAGGATCTGTCTTACTGGGAAGGGAATACTCCCTGGGTAGAGAACCCTAGAGAAGTCAGCTGAGCAACACTCATTCATCTCTCCCTGTTTCCTGATTATGGACGTGACATGTAACCAGACGCTTCCGACTTCTGCTGCCAACCCTAGAACTGTGGGTCCACACAAGTCCTTCCTCTCTTCAGCTGCTTTTGTCACAACAACTAGAGAAGAAACTGAGCCGGTTACCAAGGGGCTCCCCTCGGACGCTGTCATCAAAGTCCGGTCGCCTCCCAAAGGCCGGATTCTAAACACCACAGTCAGATAAAGTCCTATATCCTACAGTGTGGATTCGAGTTAAACAAATGATGCTGGGGAGACAAAGTCAAACTAGATCCAAGCTCCTTTCCTAGCAAGGCTTCCCCTTGAGAGAACCTGTTCTGCCAGAACCTAACAAACGTATGGAAATACAGTGTCGCGGTTTCCACTGCTTTCCACTGCTGTGGTGAACACACTGACCCAAACCCACGTGAGGAGGGAGGGGTTTATTTGTAAGGCCTATGTGTCCTCAACACAGTCTATCACCGAGGAAAGGCAGGGCAGGAGCTATGGAGGAGAGCTGCTTACCAGTTTGCTCTCCATGACCTGCTCACCCTGCTGTCTTATGAGCCTAGGACCACCTGCTGAGAAGCGACATGGCCCACTGTGGGGTTGGCTTTCCCATATTAGTAATTAATCAAGAAAACACACCCACAAACTTGCCCACAGACCAATTTGTTGGCGGTAGCTCCACACCTGAGGATCCTTCTTCCCAAGGGACTCCAGTTTGTGACAAGCTGACAGAAACCAACTAGCTCACACGGAGGGTACTGATGACCCAAGACCCTTCAGAAGCAAACAACCTTCAGCAGGTAACTTGGGCCCATGGTGGAACATGCTCCCCTGTTTTGGCTACCATCAAGGAAGGTCTATGACCCCTTATGCTAAGAAGCTCAATCTTTCTGAAGCTAGTTGAGGCACTAGGCAGATTTCCTCCCCTAGAAGTGTGTTCAATTATAAGGAAAAACAAAGCCATGATATTTTCAGAAAAAAAAGAATGCAACTAGAGATCATGATGCCGAGTGAAAGAAGCTGGACTCAGGAAGAGGAAACATATTTTTTTTTTACATATGTGGACTATGGATCGTGTGTGTGTGTGTGTGTGTGTGTGTGTGTGTGTGTGTGAGAGAGAGAGAGAGAGAGAGAGAGAGAGAGAGACAGAGAGACAGAGAGACAGAGAGAGACAGAGACAGAGAGCCAGAGATGGGAAGAAGAGAACTTAAGGGAAAGGTGAAGGAGTGGAAATAGAATATGTGTGTCATGAAAGCAGAGGAGGGGATTGTGGGAAGGGAGGAAGAGCCAGCAAGGGCAGAGAGGCGGTGGGGAAGGCAGTGGGAGAGGGCTCTGAATAAGAGTGGAATGTAACAACATATCTCTGCAGCTGTCATGACAAAACATAGCACTGTGCATCAACCTTAGAAATTAAAAATGAAAAAACTCAAAAAATAAGAGAAACTGTTATTGCTGCTATTTATCATAGAGACTGAGGGTAGAAAGAGCATCAGAAGGACTGAGGAGCAGTACAGATGTTCTCAGACAGCAGCAGGGAGAAGTCCGTCACCAGGAACACTGCTTTAAGAAACATTGAGAGAAAAACCCTGCAAAGCATTGCAAGCTCCCTTGTTGGACTATCTTTGGATTGCCGGTCATCAGATATCGACACAGAAACTTATTAATTAGGAAAGTTTGCCCTTTAGCTTAGGCTTGTTCCCAACCAGCTCTTATAAGTCAAATTAACCTGTTTCTATTAATCCACATTCTCCCACGTGACTCAGTTACCTCTGCTCTGAACCGTATGCCCTACTTCTTCAGGGTCTCGCTGGCATCCCTGGCATAGTCCCTGCACAATCCGAATACCTAGATTCCTTCTTCTTTTCCTCTCTCTCCCTGGAAATCCCACCTATCTCTCCTGCCTAGTTGCTGGTCATTCAGCTCTTTATTAAACTAATCACAGTGACACATCTTCACTCAGTATAAACAAATATTCCACACCAGGAAAGATAGGTGTGATGGCCATTCTTGCTTTTTAACTTAACTCTATCTGGAATGAACTACAGTCCAGAAATGGAGGGCACACCTGTGGTAAGGAACTTTTGCAGGCTGACACTTGCCTTTAATCCAGATCTTAAGGCTAGAAGGCTCACTTTTAATCTGGTCACACCTTCTGCTTGAAGCCTATGTGAGGACATGGAAGAAAGAAGAAGTGGCTCTTCACCTGCCTGCCCTCCCCTTGTCAACACAGCCATTCCTTCATTGGCAGTGGAGCCTGCTTCTTCAGGATTCCAGCACACACAGAAGCCAGCTGAGACACCCAGCCTTGTGGGTCAGAGAAACTCTAGATGCATGGACTATCAATTCACAACTAGCCGTTGTTGGACTACAGCCTCTAACTCATTCCAATAAGTTCCCGTATATACGGGATATGTATTTCTCTATATATTCATTACAATAAATTCCCATATATATGATACACACACAAACACGCATACACACATACACATTTATAGAGAGATAGGAGAGAGAGACTGATTCATTCACTCCATAAGCACTGTGAACTCTGACCTCATACAATGGGAAATGATACAGGTCAGAAACTAGGGTATAAATAAGGACAGAGTCTTAAAGGAAGAAGAGAAGAAGTTATAATAAAATCTATTATTTTCCTTATTCTTGAATGATCTAACAGAACCTAATCTGTGTAAAATTACAGCAATGATTTTTTTCTCAGCTAAGATAAATGCATGTTAGCAACTCTGTAAGAATTTCTTTCTCAGCTAAGATAAATGCATGTTAGCAATGCTGTAAGAAAGAGCTGGGAGGAAGGAGCTGTTTGTACAACTCATGATGTGGTATTAACCACATAGAGCTTTTATTATTCATAAGTACACTTTGTGAACTCAACAGAATTAACTAAAAAATGTAAAAAGGTAATTGTTATTGATAATCAAAGAGATAAGAAACAGATACATAGGTTTTTTTTCTGTTGCTGTGATTTTAAAAACCCTGACAAAGGCAACCTGAGGAAGAAAGCGTTTATTGTGGCTTATAGTTCCAGAAAATGCTAAGGATTTAGTGTCCAAATATGTGTGCCTGTGTGATGTTCCAATTTACTTTTCTATTGATATGATAAAATAATGATCAAAAGCAATTTAGGGTTACATCTTCAGGTCACAGTTCAGTATTGAAGGAAGTCAAGGCAGGAGCTCAGGCAGGAACTAAAACAGAAGCCAAGGAGGAATGATGTGTTCTGGCTGGTTCACCAGTACGTAGTTAGCTTTCTTATACAGCCCAGGCCGCCTTCCGTGGAATGGAGCTGTGCACAGTGGGCTGGGCCTCCTACATCAATTAGCAGCCAAGCCAATCTGATCAAGCAAATTCTTTAGTTAAGGTTCCCTCTTCTCAGGTGACTCTAGGTTTTGCCAAACTGACAAACTGACAATAAAGACTAACAAGGACGGGGGACATTTCATACTCAGACGGCACAGATGAAATCACAGAAAATGCTCAGTTATGACGAAACCGAGTCTATAAATAATAAACTGTCAGAACAGAAGGCATAAGGCCCGGATGGGTTCACTGATAGGCTCTACCAAATATTTAAGAAGAACTGTGTGACTTTGTCTTGCTTGTTTTTCTGTTGCTATGATAAAATACCTGGCGAGAAAGACTCAGGAAGAAAGGGCTTTTCGGTTTATTCTGTCTTATTCTGCTTCTGTTCAGTTCATGTTCTCCTTCCTAGTCCAGTCTAAGCAATGGGGCCACCTTCCTAACAGTATCCAGGCATCTCCCCAACAGGTATGCCCAGAGACCCATCTTCCAAGCAATTCCAGATTTCAATTAAGATTAATTTCAATTAATTCTGCTTTATTCTGATTCTTCCACCCACAACATTTCAGTGGCGGATATATTTTCTAGACCAATTGTTCATTAAGTTTCAAGAAACCAGATGAAAAGGAAATACAGTGGAGAGAGGCGCTGTGCAGAAGTGCTTCCGTTTGGAGGAGAATTGTCTAAAGGACTGCTTTGTTGCAATGGCGGTTTGAAAAATTGTGACTTCGGTGGCGAGACGATATTTGTTTACCAGAAGAAAAAGAGATTAAGATTAACTATTATACTGTCTTGAACTTTGAAGTTTTTGCAATTTAGAATTATGAAAGCATGCATATTGACTCATGCCTATAATCCCAACATTTGGAAAACTTAGGCAAAAAGAATCCCACAAGTTTGAGGCTATCCTGGTCCATACAATGGACTCTAGGCCAGCCTGGGCTACAGAGAGAGAACCTTTCTCACAAAACAAGCAATATACAACTAACAAGTAAAAAAATTACAGAAGCAACAAGATGTGTGTGTGTGTGTGTGTGTGTGTGTGTGTATGTGTGTGCTTGTAGATGTGAGGCTGTGTGTATGTGTGTGTGTGTTTGCATGTGTGTATGTACTCTGGTCTATGATTCAGTACACTAGCAAGATAAAACAATAGAGCATAAATCCATACATTCTCCTGGAGAAATGCGCACTAGCCACCAACATTTGACGACCAAAGGAGTCTGCTTTCTTTCTCTTTTTCTTCTGGTAAACAAATATCGTCTCGCCACCGAAGTCACAATTTTTCAAACCGCCATTGCAACAAAGCAGTCCTTTAGACAATTCTCCTCCAAACGGAAGCACTTCTGCACAGCGCCTCTCTCCACTGTATTTCCTTTTCATCTGGTTTCTTGAAACTTAATGAACAATTGGTCTAGAAAATATATCCGCCACTGAAATGTTGTGGGTGGAAGAATCAGAATAAAGCAGAAATGCCACCGAGCCCATTTGCTTGTGAAAAAGTCTCATGAAAACTGCTCTGGAATGTGGAGATCCAGTATAGAAAAATAAGCGTTTTATTAAAATATGCAAAACTAACATGGATGACTCAGACTGATCCAGCAGGTCAGACTTTCAACTCCAAATAGAATGAAGTCAAGGAGAATCTGGTAAAGTTTCAGCCATGCTGAAACATTTCAGAGACGGAAAATGCGCAGGACACCTATGAAGAACATGAGAGCTGCCTCTCAAGCCCCCAGCACTAAAGCCATAGAGAACGATTTCAGTGGGAACGATGCCTTATTAAAGAGCGCAGTGGTAGTCTTACACATTGATCAGATATTTACTTGCTGGGAACAAGATGATCTTCTCTTTTGTTGAACTTATATTCTGATGGGGAAGTCAGTGAACAAGCGAAGTGTATTAGTCATGAAATTTCAGAGTGCTATATTCTATGAAACCAACCAGGAAACAAGACAGTAGTGTCATGGGGATGTGGTGAGGTGACATGCAGTTTTAGATCCTGTGGTCAGAGGAAATTCTTCAGCGTGGGGGTGGGGTTTATGTGAACAGAGATCTGAGCAACGGTGAGAAAACAGCCATGTGAATATTTAGGAGCACGGTTTTCCAGGCTCAGGGCATTGTAGATGCAAAGGCCTCACAGTAAGACAGACGGATGGGTAGATATGAATGGATGCATGAATACACACACACACACACACACACACACACACACACGACACTTTAGCCACCAGCTACAAAATATACATGGGGGGGGGAATCAAGTGGGATATTCTCAGGACAGACTATATGTTACGCTATGAAACAAGACTAACTGAATTTTAAAAGGGTGAATATATGTAAAATATTTTTCTCATCAAAATGAAGTGAAACTAAAAATTGATTGGAAAATTTGCAAACGTAGAAACTAAAGAGAATACTCTGAACCAATCACATCAAAGCAGGAGAGACTGGAAATGTATTTAGTTTACTAAAAAAAAAAATGCAACAATCCCAAATTTGGGATGCAAATAGAGATAGGCAAAGAGCGGAACTTTTACTGCAAATATGCAGTACATTTTTTTTAAAAAAAATAAGAAGCTCAAAACTGTAGTCTAGGTGCTTCGGGAGCTTTTAAAAATGATGACTAAGAACAGGAAACAAGGTCAATTAAGGTAGAGAAAGATAAAAGAGAGTAAAAAAAATCTAAGAAAGATGTAATGGGGGAGGGAGGGAGCAAGGGGGAAACAGAATGGGGGAAGGAGAAAGGGGATGACAAGGGGGGAGGGAGGGGGCGAGAAAGTCTAGATACCAGATGTTATCACATTCACTATCACATTCACTGAAATAAAAAGACAGAAGAAAACATAATCAACAATTGCATACCAGTTAGCTGGATAATTTAACTGGAATGGACACAGTCTTAGAAGTATGCAGTCTATCAAAATGGAGTCATGGCTAGAAAATTTGAATGACCTTTAACTAATAAAGTGCTTAGAACAGCAATCAAAACTTTTTAGAAAAGCCCTGACTAGAGGGGCTGCCCTGGCAGATCCTACCATCCTGTTAAAGTCTTAAGCAGAGCAATATGGCAAGAAAAGGAAATAGAAGGGACACATATAGGAAAGAAAGAAGTGAAATAATTCTCATTTGCAGATTCTACATACAAGAGACCCTAAAGACACAACCATAAAATGCTTAGAGCTGATAACCCCTTTCAGCCAAGTGGCAGGAAACAAAAGGAGTAAGAAAACATCAGCAGCCTGACTTCAAGCTAGACTCCGGAGCCATAGTGACAAAATGTACTGGCAGAATAGTAGACTTGCAGATCAAAGGATAGAATAGGCGACCTGGAGGCCCTCTTCCAGGACTCTGATTCTATCCCATGCTGAGCCTCAGTTTCTTCCCGTGATCCCTCCAGCCTGCAGCTCTCTTGCTGCCCAAACCAGTACCATCTGAGAAAACTCTTTAACACTGTGCTGCCAGCCTAAGGTGAAGCCTTGGCCCCTGGATTACTTCTGTGTGTTGACCCTGAGAAAACATTTCCCAGAAGATCTTACCTCAATGGTGCTGTTCTCTTCTTAATCACACCCAGTTCTTCAACTCAGGCTGAACCAGAAAATTCTCAATTTAAAATGTCATATGAGTGGCCCCAAACTTCTTCTGAAGCCTCACAATCCGGGCCTCTGTTTTCTGTAGCACTCCCAACATCATCCCCCAAATTCCTCCAACACATCATTGAGCCCTGAGAATTCAACAGCATCCGTAGCCCAAAGTTCCAAAGTCCTCTCCTGATCCTCCCCCAGATGTCTATCACAGCACATCCCATGATCCTGGTACCAATTTCTGCCTGAGTCAGGCTCTGTGGGAACCATAGTATGCCCACATGCAGAAGAAGGAATCTGGACGCCTGGCTCTCGCTCTGGATGAGAACCCACTTGAATTACACCAAAGACTGTCATTTTAAAGTCGCAACTCGGAAACCATTAGAGGAAAAAACACCTCAGAATACAGTCACAGGAAAGGGCTTTCTGAATACAACTCCAGTAATGCATGAAATAAGGCTTCTGCCCAGTCACAGAAGTGAGAAAAAAAAAAAAAAAAGAAAGGCAACCTCCAGATGGGAGCAACTCTCCAATAGCTGATACAGTGCTGTTATCTAGAATATATAAAGAATAAAAAAAATCTAAATGAAAAATCAGAGAATCTATCATTAAACAGGATAATAAAATGAATACATAGTTTTCCAAAGAGAAAATACAAATGGCCAATAAACACATGAAAAAGGTGTTCAACCTCACAACCCGATGGAGCAATGCAAATTAAAAAAACACAGAGGGGCTGGAATGAGAGATGGCTCCATGGTTAAGAGCACTTGCTACTCTTGCAGAAGACCCAGGTTTGGTTCCTAGAGCCCACATGGTGGCTCACATCTTCTTTAGCTCCAGCTCCAAGGGACCAAGTTCCCTCTTCTGGCCTCTGCAGGCAGAACACCCATGTGATGCACGTAGATACTCATAAAATAAAATAAATATTAAAAAATAAAACCACATTGTGATTCTGTAGTAATCAAGAGTACATGTGAGTGTATGTGTGTGTGTGTACATGAATTACAAAGGGTACTTACTATTGGCTTACATGATCTGGCTGTCTTCATGCTGGAGAGGTAGAAAATTCAGTAGCTTCTCATTTCCAATGATGACTACCTCAGCAGCCCTAATCTGTCACTGTGGCCAAGGGGTTTCCTAGAGATTCACAGTTCTTCGATCTACATTGGAATCTGGGTTCTATGGCAGTGAAGGATGGCAGCAATAGAGATTTACTCACCAGCAAGATGCCAAGCTGGGTAGGTGAAAGCAACGCTGCATTTCCCCGAGGACTGCTGCCAGAATGTGCTGCTCACACTAAGGGCGGTCTTACTGCCTAGTTAGTCCTTCCTGGAGACACCCATCACACACCCAGAGACTTATCTTTTTCTTGATTCCAGATCTAATCAAACCAACAACTAAGAGTAACCATCATGGATTCTATTCCACCTTTGTCAGAATGGTGGTCCTCAGGGAAACAATAACCACACATGTTGAAATACTGGTGAGATCCTTCACACTCTACTTATGGGGATGCAAACTAGTCCAGTCACTATGGAAATCAGTACAGAGGTTTCTGAAAATAGACTCATCATATGACCTAACTATCCTGCTCATGGGCATTTACCCAAGGACTCCAAGTCACATGCCACAGATACCTGCTTATCAAATGTTCCCAGCTGGTGGTGCTGTTTAAGTGGCCTTAGGAGGTGTGGCCTTGTTGGAGGAAATAGGTTACTGTGCGTGGGCTTTGAAGTTTTAAAGCCTCACACTATTCCCAGTGAGCTCTCTCTGCTTTCTGCTTTCAGTTCAAGATACAAGCTCTCAGCTGCTGCTCAGGCACCAGGTCTTATCTTGACCATCATAAACTCTAACCCTCTGAAACCATAAGCCCAAATAAATTCCTTGTATAAGCTGCCTTGGTCATGACATTTTATCAAACAGAAAAGTAGCCTATATATGTGGAAGTGTGGTACTTAAAACACTGTCAGTTTGACACAAACTGAAGAATCAAACTGTGTTTTGAGTGTGTCCCACAAATTCTTTAAGCTGGAAACTTAATCTCCAATTTCTTACATTAATGGTATTTGGAGGTATTTGTGGAGCAGGGTGGTTGAAAGGTGGTTAGAGCTGAAGTCACTAGGTTGGGGCCCTCAAGATGGATTTAGTGGCTTCATCAGAAGAAGAACAGAGCCCTGAGCCAACACAATGTTGCTCTCTGCCCATGTCCCAGCCTCTGCCGTGCTGTAATGCAGCAAGAAAGACAAATCCTAACACTGGACTTCCTGGAATCCAGACCTATGAGAAATAACCTTTGCTTTATAAACTGCCTATTTTGTAGTATTACAAGACAAAGAAGATTATATTGAGTAATAAGATAATGTTAAAGAAACTATTCTTATTTTATTATATCCTGTTTCCAACTACCACACAGGGAACAAAAAAAAAATCTAAGAAGAACAGTACTTCTCAGACTGAGATCTGGAGCTTCATGGTGTCTTAAACTTCATGGGAGTTTTAAAGTAGAACGAGTAAAGCAGAACTCTGAATAGCCTGTTGTGAGATAACATGCAAATGGGGGAGGGTTAGGAGACAGAGCCCATCTACTGCTCTCACCATTAGCTGGCTAATTTACTAAGTCAGTCAACAAACACAAAACCTCTACCATAGCCACTTCCTCGGGCACTCCTCAAAGTAGGGCCTGCAGTTAGCCAACTCTCCCCACAACTCCTGCTGTCATCACTTAAAGAACTTCTGATTTCCTGTCATAATGAAGTTCTAGATGGCTCTCAGGGGCATTGTACCTTCTATAGCCCTCTCCCACCTAAACGTCTTTCCTCTTCTCTACTTCACCAGCAGTGTATATTTCCTCTCTGTCTTATAGAACTTCTGATCCTTTTCTCCACAGTATTCATCTGCCATCCATCACTGGAAAAAGGCTAAGCCCGGAGCACAGGCTTCCATTCTCCCAACTTATCATCATCATCATCATCATTATCATCATCATCAGAAGTCATTTCAATATGCCTTCCAATGGTCCATCAGCCAGTCATGTAATTCCGTACCCTGGTATTCCCTTCCCAGACACACCTGGGTGGGGACAGCAGCACAGCACAGTGCTTAGCCACATATGCCTGTGCCCCAGCTTCTGTCCTTCTGCTCAGATGCCTGACTTCTGCACCAGTCTCTCTCTCTCTGTCTCCCCGTCCCCCCCATCTTTCCCATCTCTCTCTTTAACCAAGTGCCTCTACTCTCTAATCATCTTCATTTTGAGCTCAATTCTCCTCTGTTCAGCTTAATATTTAAATGCCATTCAGATCACACTCAATACATCGTTTCTAACTTGTCTGAAGATTCTTTAGGGTCTCTGTGTATGTCATATGCAAATGAGGACAATTTTACCTTCTAATTTCCAGTTCTTGTGCCTTTAATTTTTCTGTAGGCCTACTACAACATAATGAACAGGAATGAGGTACCAATAGGATTTCTCTGGGAACCCTAAACTAAATATTGGTGTCCTCTCCTGTCTCAGGACAAAGTCTAGATTGTGCCTGTCTTACTTAGGGTTTTATTGCTGTGGAGACACTGTGACAATGACAGCTTATAGAAGGAAATGTTTAGTGGGTGCTTACAGTTTCAGAAGGTTAGAGTTCATAATCATCATGATGTGGAGCAAGGCAGCCAGCAGGCAGCCAGCAGGCAGGCAGGCAGGCAGGCAGGCAGGCAAGGTGCTGAAGTAGTAGCTGAGAGCTTACATCCCGATCCATGAACACAAGGCAAAGAAAGAGTGAGAGCTAACTGGGAATGCGTGGCTTGGGCTTTTGAGACCTCAAAGCCCACCACCAATGACACACCTCCTCCAAGAAGGCCACACTTCCTAATCCTTCCCAAACAGTTCATCCAACCGGGGACCAAGCGTTCAAATATATGAGCCTATGGGGGCCATTCTCATCCAAACCACCAAAGTGCCATTGGTATTTTTCACCTAATCAAGTGAGATTAAAAAGTACCCCCAGATGTCACTCTTTCTACTCCTACATATGTAGTCAGAGTAACCATTTAAACACACAATTTAGGTTGTGATGTCATGGTCTCCCATCAAACCCCCACTGATTTATAACTGTCCCTGGAATAAAATCCAAAAGTTTTTTTAATAGAATCACACTTTAATACTCTTTCTCTCAGTCCATTTCCTTCCTCAGATGATGAACCTTTTCTGCCTGGGGTCCTTCTCAGAAAATGTCGCTTCTATCTGGAATGCGGTTCTCAGAACTCTCCCAGGAAAGCCCCCACACCTCAGAAATTCAGGCAGCCTCCACCCCACTCTGTTCACTATTCTCTAACTTGTCATCTTGCCGTCAGCGTGCTCACCACCTTCTGTAGATCCATGTATTTGTTTGTGCCCATGCTTCATACACGGTTCTCTCATTTTGCTAAAAGCTCCGCATGTTTACCCCATCACTCCTAGCCTATGGCATTTTGCCCAGAAAAATAGTGTGCTCATTATAAATATTTATTGAATGGATAAACAGACGAGTGGGGTAAAGATGACAATGACACATTCTGGCTCGGGAAATGCACTCACAAATCCAGTCCTCTTGTCTCTGAGACTTGGTTCTTTATCTAGGATTAGGAACGGCAGTCAGGCTCAAGATGGCGTCATCATCCGCACTGAGCAGGTAGAGTAAGGTTGGAAAGAGACCGAGATAAACCAATATAGCAACCTGAATCTGGGCTGCTGAAGATGGGAGGAAAAGTAAGAAGAATTGGGACAGGAATTTAAATCCAGTGTCAATTCTACCAAACTCCTTAACCAGGAAATTCAAAAGACCCACTCCAAAAATGCTATGTTTATGCTGATTTTCAGGTTTCTTATTTCTTCTTAACTGTTTACTGAAAAAAGATTAAACTATTTTTTTTAAAAAAATAACTTTAAAGTTGAGCATGGTGGTACACACCTTTAAT
This sequence comes from Arvicola amphibius, assembly GCF_903992535.2. Classification (NCBI taxonomy): domain Eukaryota; kingdom Metazoa; phylum Chordata; class Mammalia; order Rodentia; family Cricetidae; genus Arvicola; species Arvicola amphibius. The sequence goes on along the minus strand of NC_052052.2, from coordinate 93,877,588 downwards.
CCCAGCACTTGGGAGGCAGAGGCAGACTGATCTCTGAGTTTAAGGCCAGCCTGGTGTACAAAGAGAGTTCCAGGACAGTCAGGGCTCTTGTTACACAGAGAAACCCTGTCTTGAAAAACCAAAAAGAAACTGGATGGTAGTGACGCACATCTTTAATCCCAGCACGGGGGAGAGGGAACAGAGGAGGATCTCTGTGAGTTCGAGGCCAGTCTGGTCTACTGAGTGAGTTCCAGGACAGCCAGGACAGTTAAACAGAGAAACCCTGTCTCAAAAAACAAACAAACAAAAAATTAAAAAACTTTAAAATTCTTTGTAACTTGATTTACATGTTACTAAGAGTAAGAGCCATAATTGCCGCCCATGGCAAACAAACAACAAAAATACAACAATTAACTTCCAAAGTCAGTAGTCAAAGTTACCAGAAGGAAGATGAGGTTAATGGAAAAGATTGCCTTCCCCTAGAGACTCAACCACCTACACCCTGAGTCCCAGCCTCTTCCCACTCTGAGACCTTCCCCTAGGCCACCTAGTACTGGCATGCTCTTGCCCTTGAAATGTCCCCTTGAACTACAAACATGTCTCTTCCCCCGTCCTCCGACTTCATATTCCCCAGGGTTATTGTGCAATGGACTCACCTTTGTCACTAGCTCCCCATTTTTGTACCTGCCACTCATTCCTTAGCCTCCTGCAATCTGTCTGCTTAGAAGAAATTTTGGAACCCCCTCTAGAATGTCTCCTAGCTGACAAATAAATTCAGAGAGCATTTTATTTCTAGGGTTCATCCAGTGGTGTGCCAAGGGAATATTGGCTAACCCAGGTTTTGTTTTCTGAAGTGGAAGGTGCTTTATGAGCTGGTACCAACCTGGAACCAACCAACTTGTAATACTTCTGAAAACTTAGCATGGGCTCTCGTGAGCTGTCACAAACTTGCTCTGGGAACCTGGAATCTCACTAAAACCCTCAGCTGGGGGCACATCTGTGAATCACTTCTTATTTCAATTTTCCACTCTCTACTACTCTGTGACATTTTATGTTTTTATTTTTATTTATTTTTTGTTTGTTTGTTTTTTCGAGACAGGGTTTCTCTGCAGCTTTAGAGCCTGTCCTGGAACTAGCTCTTGTAGACCAGGCTGGTCTCGAACTCACATTTTACGTTTTTAGTCTCTCTTTCCCTACTACCTTCCTGGAACCTATGTTTCCTTTTGTGATGTGGGAGGGTCTTCTGTTTGAGTTGATTTCATTGGTTAATAAAGAAACTGCCTGGCTCATTTGATTGGCCAGCCCTTAGATGGGCGGAGTAGACAGAACAGAATGCTGGGAAAATCGCCATGCCTCTGCTCTCAGGGCCAGACACGATGAAGCTCCGGCCCAAGATGGATGTACGCTAGAATCTTCCCGATAAGGCACCACTTCGTGGTGCTACACAGATTATTAGATATGGGTTAATCAAGATGTGAGTAAGAGGCTGAAACTAATGGGCCAGGCAGTGTTTAAATGAATACAGTTTGTATGTTGTTATTTCAGGGCATAAGCTAGCCAGGCGGCCAAGAGCCAGGCGGGATGAAAAGCAGGCCTGCCTGTAGCTCATCACTACACTCTCGCTTAAGGGTTGAGAGGTGCAGAGCTGAGGGTTTAGGTCAACAGCACAGTACTGGCCTGGCATGTGCGGAGCCCTGAGTCCCATTCTCAGTGGTTTCCCTGAGGTATAATTTTGTTATTTCTTGACAGATTTGCATTGAAGTCAGATATTTTTATTATTACATATATCTCCAATTCCATTTGCACATGATCATCAGATGGGGCTTTTCAAACTTAGTCACAACGTCCTATATTGAGTCCTCCCTCTCCCCCCCTCTCATTACTTCCCAGTAATTCTTAAACTCACTTTTGCAGGCATCCACACTTCCATTTCAGGTATGTATAATCACTTGTGGAGAACTCTCTGTGAGCAATGCAAACTTAGACCCCATTAGAGTTCACAGAGAGAGACCTTTTACAAAGGCATTACATGTGAAAAACCTACCCGTGGCTCTGTCTTAGCAAACATCGGAGAATATGTACAGGAAGGAACCCTAACCAGTGCAGTGGATGTGCAGTTCTCTTAGAAGACATCAGAGAACTCATGCAAGAGAGAACCCTAACAGACAGAGTATTGCCAGAAATCTGTTATCTGTAAAATCACCCTGAGAATACATCAAAGAATTCATACATGACAGAACCTTTGCAAGAATAATGTGTGAGGAAAAGTCTTTACTGTCTCTCAGATCTAAGAAAACGTCTGACAATTCCAACTGGGGAGAAAAGTTTCCATAGGAAATAATGTGTGACATGCTGATCCAAGCTCCGTCCTTAGCAACACTCAAGACTCCATGCTGGAGGGTTATCATGACATGAGAAAGTTGTCAAAGCCTTAAGTAATGTTCAAATCTTAGAAAACATCAGGAGTTTATACTGGGGAAAATTCTAAAATTGTGACAATGTAAGAAAATTCTCACTGAAACTTTGTACAACCTCAAATACTTCCTAATGAATACAAAATGGAGAATTCTGAAGCGTGTGCTGTCCTGTAGCAGTTTCCTGGAGACTGAGGTCATCCATCTTGGACAGGAGCCGAGTGAGGCAGGAAACATACACCTCAAAATAGCTTCCAGAAATCCCTGAAACCGACAGGATTCAGTGTGCTTGACTCTCATGAAGAAACTCAGACACTCAGACAGACCATGCTACTACGAAGAGGATTTGACAATTGAGCCTCCAAGACAGAGAAGATGCTCTTTAGCTTGTAAACATGCCTACATGTGTGCAGTGTGTTCCACGCTGGTAGTATCCATTAGCCGTCTCACGTGCTGGTTTGGAGTTTAATGATAGCGACTGTTTTGAGCCCCTTGTGCTCCAGTAAACAGCTCCTTCCTGCTTTCCTTCTCCCTCCTGGCACTCCCGTGTCTCTGTGGAGCCTATCATTACACCTGCCCCTCTGCTCCATCAGTAGATGCCTGTGTTTGCATCCTTCCCACATCTCGAGCTCTCTGGAGCCAGGTGCCACGTCTTACTCATTTTCACAGGATCTTGTCTGTGTTGAGTGTGAGTTTAGTCGGAGGTTTTGGCATCTGGTTTTGTTGACTCTATTCTCCCAACTTCTTTCTGTGGTGTCTTCTCACATTTGACAGCAATAAATCATTATGGTCCATTTTCAGGATGAGGCCCTCATCAGAGACTCTCAAACAGGAGGCGTGGGCCCCTGTCTTCCTTAGCTTCAGCTGGTGCCTTCTTGACTAGGTGCTATCTGTCTATCTATGGTTGAAAAGCCACTGGCTGTCTGCTATGTGACTGACCCACAGGTCAGAAAATAAGGGGCCCTTGAGCCCAGGATGTTCATTAGATAAAGCTTGGAGTTCTGAGCCAATAGGATGGGGAATTAGAGAATTTAGAACTCCTAAAAACCAGAAAGAAATTTCTCCCTGAAGAACTCAGGGGGCAGAGATGTAATTAGGACTACATAAGCCACTGTTTTCACCAAATCGGCATGGCCATTTTCCATTTGACCAAGCTGACACCTGGCTGCTGTGGAACTGAAAATAGATCTGCTTCACTTTTCTTAGCCTCAGCCTCTAGGACTGTTATTATGAAGTGAGGACCATGGCTTTCCAAGTCCCTCTTTGCCAGAGCCGACAATTGATGATTGGAGAAGTTCTTCAAGCTATGTAGAAGAACACACAGATCATTCTGGGGCTCTCGCCACCTCCTGACCTCCCTGCTGCCTCCCCACGTGGGCCCCTGCATGGCATGACAAGACATGCCTCCTGGATCTAGGGACCTCAGAGTATAAATGTCTTCCTTCATGACAGCCATGAAGACTTAGTCTGTGAGACACAGTCCTGTCTTAACCAAATCCCGAGCCCCTCTGCAATATCATCACATTGAAGATATTCAACAAACGTTGACTAAATAGCAACTAATTAATGTGATGTTGGAAAGAGTATAAAGTCTGGCGTGTTGGTTTAGTCAGTTGGCTCATCTGGCCTTGAGCGGCCATCTCAAGGATCCATCATGGTATATATTTGTTTTCCTTGACGTCAGTCATCAGCTGTATTTTCTAAGGTTCCCTAGTGAAATAAGGAAAGAGTTTCAGACTGTTGTTCATCTTCCTTGAACATGGACCAAGAAAGATGGGTCCGGGTAAGGTGGGCAGTTCAAGTAAGAGGAAAGCCCCTCCCCTTCACGCTGCCATCTTGTTTATTTATTTATTTATTAGTTACTCTTATCTGTAAGTTATTTAGGATGTGGCTCCAGGGAGATGTTAAGAGACACCTGGGAGGATGAGACAAATCTGAAATAATGGGCTGTTGTTAAAATCACTACTTCAGACAACTGAAGCGAATTTCTAACAAGAATCTCTCAAAAAGGATATAGAAGACTCTATGATTGAATGAGAGAAGCGTTTTCCTCATCAGCTTCCATTCTTCACTTATAAAGGATCAAAGTCAATGCCCACATTCTGGGGGTGAACATAACTGTTTACCAGGTAGATCACCCAGAATCGCCATAGTGTGGTAAAAGCATCAAGGGAAGAGGTGAAAAGCATGCAGCATACTCAGGCAAGACTGTGAGCCTGAGGTCAGCTGAGGCTGTCACTACAGCTGTCACCCACCGTCTTTGAAGATGACTTAATTGGCAGTAGTGAGAAAATGCCCCAAACTGAGGTAAGGTTAATGCAGAGGTATCTGGTTGAAAGGCCTGTCTTTGAGAGGTTGGGAGAATTTTTCTCCAGTCCTAAGCACTACTGTTTTAAGATTAGTCACTCAGGGGCTGGAGAGATGGCTCAGAGGTTAAAAGCATTGGCTGCTCTTCCAAAGGTCCTGAGTTCAATTCCCAGCAACCACATGGTGGTTTACAACCATCTGTAATGGGGTCTGGTGCCCTCTTCTGGCCTGCAGGCAGACATACAGACAGAATATTGTATAATATATATATATTAGTCACCCAAAAGATTGAGGACAAAACAAGAGGGAAGAGGCTCCACAGCAGTCTAGACAAGGAAATAGATGAGAATCCAGGACTTACACATAGTGCCAGAATTTAAAATACAACAGATGAAAACACATCCTATATCACAGACTCAGGCAAGAGCCAGTCTCCTGGAAACCTGCCTTCTCTTTGTGGTTTGAGCAGGCCAATGAGCAAAGGAAACCAAGTAAGACGCTGACCAATCAGGATGGGACACTAGACAAGCTAGAATCCTTGGCCTTCATATTTGCTTCCTATTTTAGCTACTGCGTTTCCATTGTTCTGGGCACTGCAGCCTGTTTTGCTCTTGGTCAGAGCCTGGTCTCCCTGCTGGCTCTGAATGACATCATGGTGAAAGCTTTGTTTCTGCCCTTCTGGATCCCGTCTCATGTTTCCAACCAAGAACCCAGTTCTGGTAACAATTTCTGTAAGAGAAGAAGGGATGTGTGTGGACATTGCTGTAGGCCATCTGCAAAGGCTCCCAGAGCAGTTAAATTCATGTGGGAAGGGAATGTGGCCTTCATTTCCTGTTAAGCTTAGCCTCATGAGCTCTATGTTGAAAGTCCAGAAAAAAAAAAAAAAACTTCTGCTCAAGCTGTTTTAAACAATGACACTGGCCCAGAAAGGTGGGTGGTGAAGCCCAGCTGGAACAGCAAACACCCTCCAGTGAAGCAGAGAGGTGCAATGAGACCAAAGGAATGGGAGGGAGAAAGAGGACAGTCAGCCCAAGGTCGGAAGAGCAAGGGGAGGGAGGCTGAGATTGTCAGAGTCCTAATGTTTGTGTTACATAGTGGGTTTACACAAGCAAGCATTAGTTGGAAACAGAGCAGCCATTTTGCAGCCTAGTTTAGAGTTCTATGCATCTTCTAAAAAACGCACATGCTGTGGCAGAGCCTCACCGTCCTGGCCAGCAGGCCTACTCCTCTGAGAAGGTAAAGGAGACAGGCGACCCTAGCCCCTGTGTTCAAGGAAGCACACAGTAGGGCCAGAGGGCACACTAAGAGAACTTTACAGGTTGGCGTAAAGGAATGGAACCTCAAGAAGTTAAAACAAAGGACTTTGTCATTCACTCAAAATGAAGCAGACTGGCGGAACAAAGCAAGTAAGTCCAAAAAGCAGCTATCAGTTAGCGAGAGGGCACTTGTATTGTTCTCTGTTTCAAAGGCTGAATGAGGAACTGTGGTATCAGCAGAGAACTCTGTAGTCATGGTAGCTGTGCAATAAAAAAGCTAAATCCTGTGTCCCATGTGCATGAGTCGAACCCCAACAAAGGAGGCGGCTATTATTTTTATTAATCTCAGGTGAGTAAAATCTTGAAATGACCCACAAAGCAAGTGTGGGGGGCTTATATGTACTAGACAAAACCGAAAGTATTTTTGATAGTTTCTGCCAACTCCTCGTTGGTCAATGTCCCTGAGGCCTGGTGGGAAGATAGAGGTAAGTGAACACGAGACAAACAGTGTTTTTCTTTGGCCAACCATGTCTAAGGTGCTGGGCCAGGAAGATGGCTCATCAGTTAAAGTGTTCAATGCACAAGCCGAGGACTGCAGTCTGGACCCTCAGGACCCCCAGACTAGACAGCCATTTCAGGGAGCTCTGGGTTTGACTGAGAGACTGAGACTCAATGGATAAAGCAGACGGGTGATCTAGAATGCGTCCCAACATTGACTCAGCATGCACATACATGTGCATGCACACTTGCACACATTGTGCCCACACAGATACACAACACAGATTGGAAAAATGGAAGAGAAGCATTTTTAAATTTTTCTCTTAATAGTAAGTATCCACCTGACCTTGTGATTTCCCCAAGCAACGTAGAGCTCAAGAGTTTGTGTGTGAGTTTCATTAACAAACAGAGCCATGCTAAGTCTCACAAGCAAAAGGAACTTGGAAATAATTGTCTGATAGCATTTTTTAGGAGAACTTTTCAGATTTCCACTTACTGGTTCTTTCTATATAACACTTAAAATTGCCAAATTGACATGGTATAGCGAGCTTAAATATTTACTAATAAATATAAACAAAGACGGAGTCTTTTTTTTTTTTTTTGGTTTTTCGAGACAAGGTTTCTCTGCAGCTTTTTTTAGAGCCTGTCCTGGAACTAGCTCTTGTAGACCAGGCTGGGCCTCGAACCACAGAGATCCGCCTGCCTCTGCCTCCCTAGTGCTGGGATTAAAGGCGTGTGCCACCACCGCCCGGCCAAAGATGGAGTCTTAATGTCTCGTGTGAAGGGGGAGGCATTGTGTAGGGATGGACCTGTATATGTATCAGCATGCATGGAAAGCCTAATATTAACCTCAGGTATCATCTTTGATCTCTTTCCTCTTTATTTATTTAGGCAGAACCCCTCACTGAACCACAATTACAGATTCCTGCCGGTCTAGCTAGCCAGTCCGCTCTACGGGTCTTTGTCTCTGCTTTCTGAGTGCTGAAACTGCAGGAAGCTGTCATGCCCACCTGGCTTCTAGAAGGTTCTAGTCCTCACACTTGCAAAGCAATCCCTTTATCCACTGATCCAAAAACCTAGTCCTGTGATCCGTTGTCATGGTCTCTGCAGGCAAAAGCCAGCACAACAGTGTGCAGTGTGCCTCATGAGAATGGGATACTCCAGAAGTGAATGGGTTGACCATCCTGCTGTTTGCTTCATTTCAGCTACACAATCACAGCTATGTCCTGCTAATGTCATTGTGGTATTTCCTGATAGATGATCTTTTGAAGTTAAGGTTACAAATTGGAATGTTGATCAATACAAAGGCTGCTTTGAGCAAAGGCCATGTGACTTGTGAGCTTGAGAGAAGGGCAACAGGTGTGTGTGTGGTATGTGTGTCTCCATGAGAGGTGTTTATTTTGTGTAGGAGGAGGTCCCGCTTGTTCGTCCCGGCCACCCGGCTAGTTTAGCCCCAAAATAACCACACAGAAATTGTATTATTTAAAACACTGCTTGGCCCATTAGCTCTAGACTCTTATTGGCTCTCACATCTTGATTTAACTCATTTCTATTAATCTGTACATCGCCACATGGCAGTGGCTTTCTGGCAAATATTTGGCATGTCTTACTCTAGCGGTGGCTCCAAGGCAGCTTCCTGATTCTTTCCTTCTCCCAGCATATTCAGTTCTGTCTTTCCCGCCTACCTAAGTTTTGCTCTATCAACAGGCCAAGGCAGTCTCTTTATTCATTAACCAAGAAAAGCAACACACAATTTTGGTCTTCTGTGGAGGTGGCAAGGATTCTGTCAGGTTGAGGTAAGCAGGGTCCAACTTGGGAAACAGGGAGTGATACCTTCGGTGCTAAGGATGTTGGGTTGAACTTCATCAACAAGATGCTCCACTTCAGCTGATGATGGGAAACACCTAGCTGGTACTTGGGGAGAGTAACACAAAGACTGAGCCAAAGCCAAGGTGACAGCAAGTTGTACGGGTGACAGCACTGATGCTGTTAGAGACACTGGAGGCAGAAGGGCATCCTGGCGCCAACCTCAGGAAGTTACGACTGCACAAGAATGGCTGAATTCCTACTCTGCTCTCAGAGGCACCGTAGCCAGGACACCGCAGAGACAGCGTTCATAGACCCAGACTACACCAGTGTGGGCTGTTAAAAGGACTCAGGGAAATAAAACAAGTGTCAGTCACAAAATACTTTAAAAATGAAAAAGACTTTTCCTTATTAGGTATATGGATGGGTCTGAGAATTCAAATTTTTACAAAAAGATAAGCCAGAGAGAAGCACGTAAATTTGACTTTGTGTTAGCATTCTACCTGAGACTTTTGTATAAAGGATAAAACTCAGTGAAGTAGGTGGGACTGAGAGCTAGTGATGCTTTAGCAAGCTGTATATATGAACTGTGAACAGAAAACACATGTGATGGGTATTTGGGCGAGGTGTGGGGAAGTGTGGGGAGGGGATTAGGAAATCCATGGGGGACTCATCGATGGGGAGGACTGTGTGTTTTCAGGGGCTCCTCTCAGCATCGCTGGGATCCATACCTATCTTTCAGCAGAGGGTGAGGGCAGGGGCAGAACACCATTTTGAGAGGGTGTATCTGACCCCCTGCATTGGTTTCGATAACTGTGCTGATATATAACATAAACACATAGGACACTTAACACTGTCCACCAAGTGCACCACAACACAGGCGTTGAAAGAATTCAGTTATGTCATGTAGCTTCTAGAATTATAAAGTTTAAACCTCAATATTCTCTTTTTGGAGGGGAACGGTTTGAGAAAGAGTCTCATCCTGTAGCCTTGACTGTCCTAAAACTCACTCTATAGACCAGGCTGGCCTTGAACTCATAGAGATTCACCTGTCTCTGCCTCTAAAGTGTGCTACCATTCCCGGCCTAAATGCCTTTTTAATCTCTAAAGCCTAAGTCGCTCACTATTTCTGGGCCCATGTAAAACACAATCTAAAGAGCTCTGTTGTATTAGCTAGCAATTTTTACATGCATGATTAATCAAATTTTAAGGATTTGAGTAATTTGTTTTTCTAGCATTTGGCAGATTATGTTCAAAAGAATTCTTAATTAAGTTTTTATTCTACTAAAATAAATTTCTTTTTGCTTCTGACTTGTATATTCTTTATATAAAATGATTTAAACTGTCTTCTTGGGTGACATTTATGCTTCGGTTAGTATCTAATCCGCAAGACAATTCATAGCCAACATAAATTACAAAGAGACATGGGGGGGTAAAGAAAAGAATGCACCTACTTATTTTCAGAATTCTGTTTTTTTTATTAAATTTTTATTATATAAACCTTGCAAATAAAAAGCCAACAGTGAAATCAAACAGACCCAAAGTCTACTCATCTCAGTGGATGTCTACGCAGTTAGAACAACCATGCTGAAGCCTGGAGCTTCGCGTCAGTTACATACTTTCACTCCCAATTTATTGTTATGTACTTATGCACTACCAAAAATGAAAAATCCATAGCAGTTAGAATTAGAAAATCAATTTGCTTTATATCCTCTTCCACGGCTCTAGTGTCCTACATTCAGTCCTTCCTCAATACTTACCCTTCCTCGTTCATTATAAATGTAGCTATAGCCAGGCAGTGGTGTGGTGGTACACACCTTTATCCCAGCACTTGGAGGTGGAGGCAGAGGCAGGCAGATCTCTGTGAGTTCAAGACCAGACTGGTCTACAAAGTGAGTTCCAGAACAGCCAGGACTGTTACACAGAGAAACCAATAAATAAATGAATGACTGAATAAAGAAATAAATGTAGCCATGTTTAACAGTACAAACATGAAAGAAACCAAATAGATGTGTACTGGAGTGAATGGTACTTTATCGTTAAATGATAGTAACCACCCAGTTTTCTTTGACATAGTAGCATCCGGCAACATTAGAACTGCACTGGGTGCCAGGTGGTTGTAGCGCACACCTTTAATCCCAGCACTCCAGAGGCAGAGCCAGGCAGATCTCTGTGAGTTTAAGGCCAGCCTGGTCTGAAGAAGGAGTTCCAGAGAAACTCTATTCCAGAGAGAGAGAGACCCCTGCACTAGGTGTTTCAGGGAGATAAAAAAGTAAATCAAACTTTCAAACTTTTTTGTAAGAAAAACTCTGTGTAGGTGATCACCAGTGCATGTGCTCGCAGACAGAGCAGAGGTCACACCATACAGTGGCCCCACAATGTGTGGTCTCCCCGACCCCAGTGTGATTTGGAAGTCTTTGTGGAGAACAGACAACTGAAGTAGTACCTGAAAGGCAGTAGAGTCTGGGACAGAGAAAAAGAGAGGGGGCCAAACACCCTAGCAGATAAGACAAATCCCACTGGACGTGGTCAGGAAAATGTGGCTGGTGGCAGATAAGGATGTTTTGAGCTGGAAAATTTCTACCCTGGAAACATTAGTTGAAGTGATGTGATACCACACAGACCTCGGACTTGAATCTGAACCAATCTGAAGGTTCTGGGGCAGAAGGGTTGCATGGGAGGCTTGTAGCTGCTATTTAAGAGAGACAAAATGGCAACTCTCAGGCTCAATGGTAGAGTAAGAGCTGAGCTTGGCCAAGGTCGTGGGTTCAGTTCCTAGAAGTCTTGTACTTCTAATGTCAGGAGGAAGAGAATTGCAGGGGATGAAAATGGGCTTGTCAGGCAGGCTACGGTCGGTGTCACACTAGGTACCCATGTCTATGTCTCCTAACGTAGTTGTGCCTTATAGGAAGTGATTTTAGATTTTAAAGTAGGATAAGAAGCACTCATTTCCGTTACTCTACAGACCGAGTCTGTGCATATTCTTCAGTGACTCTGCCTGAAAAGGAAGTGATTTTTGGAATAACTGTTAAGATTTCATTTGTTTGTTTTTGTTTTGAGACAGTCTGACTGTCCTGTTGTCCTGGACCTCACTATGTAGACCAGGCTGGTCTCGAACTCACAGAAATCTGCCTCTGCCTCCTGAGTGCTAGGATAAAAGGCATGTGCCACCACACCCAGCTTGCTGAGAAGTTTTAACTTTTTCATTATGCTCATAAGAGTGTTAGCTAAGAGGGGAAATCATCAGCGAACTTTGTTCAGGATGAAGGTCAAAAGTAAATAGTGTTTCCAGGTGGTGGCGCACGCCTCTAATCCAATAGACTGCATAGGTAGGAGGATCTCTGTTAGTTAGAGGCCAGCCTGGTCTACAGAGCAAGATTCAGGACATCTAGAGCTACACAAAGAAAGCCTGTCTCAAAACACACACACACACTCACAGTAAATGGTGTTAACTGGTATTTGCTTTTATTAAGCATTTGCTCAAGTCAACCTTTGTAGCTTGACTTTAACGAGGCCTTCAATGCTGACTGTTAACATTTCCAAGTTGATTTAACCTGATGCCTCCAACTAGTCTTTGACAGATTTATAGCTGAGAAGGAGAACTGAAACTCTGGGTGTCTCCTGCCTTCCACACTTGCAGTTTTTAACTCATTAAATAATTCACCGTTGTTCTTTGTCCTCTGTGACATGAGTAACAGAAATGGCAACCACATGACACCAAGTAAATATATGCCCCAAATGGCAGAAAACTCCAGGGAAGAGGAAGAGCCAGGCACCAGGAGATATGCTGAGTCTGGGGTTAGTTCAGTGGTAGAGTGCTTGCTTAGTATGTGGGAGGCGTGAGAGAGAGGGGGGAGGGAGAGAGAGAGAGAGAGAGAGAGAGAGAGAGAGAGAGAGAGGGGGTGGATCTTGAGGATCTGAGAATGCCTCTCTGAAAAAGCAATATTTAAACTGAAGTTAAAGCTGCTTAGGAAAAGAAGAACAGCAAGTTAGAGTGAGACAGAAGTTCGCATCTGAGCAACTGTAATAATTTACAATGAAATTACATGACCCTCGGAAACATGCTATTAGACCTAGAGGTATAACATAAAAAATATTATAGACCGTCTAACAATATGTGAAAATGTCACTCATTAGGTTCAAATAGTAATTTGCAATGCTATGGTTATAAACTATTTGGCTTGGGGCAATATATTTCCATGTCTTATGAAATTATTCGTTCTCATTAAACACTAACGATCCCTCCTGCCAAGATTAGAACTAATTAACTACTCCTTTCACCTACATTAATTTATTAGTTACTCATGATGAATCCAGTAAATGTTCCTATGTTAGCTGGCCAAAGCAAGCTTCGCCGCCAGAAACAGACCCCACCAAGCACTCAGGCAAACAAATACTTCAAAAACCAGACACTGCCATCATTAGACAACCAAGATGGAAAACACAGCAGGACAAATGTTATGACATATAAAGCAGCCACCCACCTAAAATTAGTAGTGTAACCAAACATGTTGTTTCCATAGTTACAGCCGCTGGTGTCTGTGGACAGCGATGGCGAGCTTGGTTACCTCATCACCATTTCAGAATCAAGGGAGGGCAAGTCAACCATCGAGACTGCTAGCACAAATTCCTACTTAAAACAGTATGGGAGATGGAACTGCTCCTGAAGATGTTTGTAGAACCAGGAAGATTTAATATAAAGAAAGTCAACAACCCAAGTCACCATCGGCAGGCAAGGAGGAAACTGTGCCCAAGTCCGGAGAGCAATGGTTCCAGGCACCAGCAGCATGAACCTGATGGAATTTCCATTAAAAGAGTCTCAGGGAGAGGGCAGGCTGTCTGCCTTCTCTAGACAGGTGATTCTGACGAGTGCAGACATCTGGTGACTACTGAGAAAGATAATCCTCACTGTGAAAACGAAATCAGATACTAAAGTAGCCTTCAGTTTTCTGATACTAAAGTAGCCTTTAGTTTTCTAAGAGATATTGTCTTTCAATTGATAACAAATTAAAGCTTTGCAATAGCATATTGTTTCTAAGTAACTCCCCGTGGCTGGTGAGCCAGCTCAGTGGGTAAGGATGCCTCCAGCCAAGTCTGAAAAACTGGGTTTGATCAAGGCACTCACATGGTGGAAAGTGAGAACCAACTCGTAGTTATCCTCTGATCTCCACTAGTGCGCTGTGCCATACATACAATCCACTAATTTATTTACTTAATCTAATTAAAATATATAGTGCTACCTCAAAATTTTGTGATACTTTTTGTTTGCTTTCATGTTTTGGCAAGACTACCCCATATAACCAGGCTGGCCTTGAGCACATGATCCTCCTACTTCAGCCTCCTGAGACTGGGGATTAGAGTACTGGCATTATACCATCCCCAATGTAGAAATGAATTTTAATTACTAAAATTTGAATAAGTAGAATAAAGATCTCAAAATATTTTGTGTTGTGGATTCAAGGTACTTAAAGGTTGTGTGAGGGTTATGCTATCAAAAATAGGGTCTTAGTTACTACAACTTATATTTCATGGTAAATAAAAATATGTCTTATTGACCTAAGAATGTATTGTATTGGGCTAAAGAGATGGCTCAGCAAGTAAGAGTACTTGCTGCTCTTGCCGAGGACTGGTGGTCAGTTCCCAGCACCCACATGGTGGTTCACAGCTGTCTGTAATTCTAGTTCCAGGGAATCCCGTGCCCTCTTCTGGCCCCATGACTACCAGGCATATATGTGATGGCATATACATACATGCAAGCAAACACTCATACATATAAAAATATGAATACATCAGTCATACTTTTTTTCTGAGACAGGGTTTCTCTGTAACTTTGGAGCCTTTCCTGGAACTAGCTCTTTTAGACCAGGCTGTCCTCGAACTCACAGAGATCTGCCTGCCTGTCTCCGGAGTGCTGGGATTAAAGGCGTGCGCCACCACTACACAGCATACGTCTCATTTTTTTTTTAAAAAAGAATGTATTATATTTTCATTTGAAAATATTTGTCTCAATATATTATACCACTCATATCATGTATAAAATTTATATTTATTCCTTTGAAGATAGCTTGGTACGGACCATACTTCATTCCTTAAAAACTACAGAACTTGTAGAGGTGGTCCTGGATCTTTTCACCTTGCACTTGTGTGAAAGCGCTGTGCACTTAGTCGAAGCTGTCGTTTGGATTTGGAGCCTGGATCTTGTATTAGTTCTGTTCTTGCTGCGGTGACAAAGCATCTGAGAAAAGAATCGGAAAGGACAGGTTTATTGGGCTCACAGTTCAGGGATACAGTGCATCACATCAGGGGCCACCTCAGCAGGAGCTTGAGACAGCTGGTCATTGCAGAGACCAGCCGGTCAGGAAGAAGAAAGCTGAAGGGTGGTGTTCAGCTGCCTTTCCCCTATATTCTGCCCAGGAGGGCAGCCCATCATGATGCCAGCCACTCATATATAGGATCAGTCTTCTCACCTCAGTTAATGGGATCTAGAAACACAGACAAGCCCAGCAGTTTGTTTCCATGGTGATTCCCAATCCCATGAGGTTGCCAGTCAAGATTAACCATCACAGGTCTTTCTGGGGTTACCAAGGTGCTGTACAATCCTCACTGCACCCAAAGCAGTGACCACAGGTCCCAACAGCCACTCGATCAAAAAGGAACAATTGTCCCCACACCACCCTGTGTCGCAAAGCCCTGGCACTTGGCCGGTGAGGTATATTACATTTTATATTACATATTACATCTCCACCTACATATTTTAACCTTACACTGGATCTTGCCCTACAAAAAATACACATTTACAAATACTCCTTTATTCCAAAGGAACACAGTCTATAAAGTGAATTTTTTACTTTAAAAAATTAACTTAAGTAATTTACCTTTTAAGTATGTTTTTTGGATGGTTTAATTCTGAGTTCCTTCTTTTTATATTTGTATTTATTTTTCTTTTACTCTTCTCTCATATATTACATCCTGACTGCAGTTTCCCCTCCACCCCTTCCAGTCCTCCCCCCAAACTCCCATCTCCTCCAGATCACTCCTCTTCCCTTTCCCTAAATAAGGGGAGGAGCAGGCCTCTCAGGGATATTCGTAAACATGGCCTAACAAGTTACAATAAGATTAGGCACCAACCTTCCTATGGAAACCGGTCCCAACCTGAGGCAAAAGAGCCCAAGACACCCTCCATTCTACTGTTGGGAGTCCTACAAGCCACACAAGCAAAAGATATATGGAGAGGACATAGCTCAGACCCATAAGAGTCCGTGTTTGTCACTCCAGTCTCCGTGAGCCCCTCTGAGCCCTGCTAAGTTGATTCTGTGGGCCATTCTTCTGGGGCCTTCAACCCCTCAGGCCCCTACTTCCTCCCCCTCTTCTTCCTGGTTCTCCTGGCTCTGCCTGGTGTTTGGCTGTAGGTCTCTGCAGAGGCTCCATCAGTGGCAGGATGATGCCCCTATGGTGACAATTGAGCTACACACTGATCTCTATTAGGAATCATTTCATTGATTTATTTCTTTTCCATCCTGAGTGAGGTGACCCAGACCCAAAAGACAAACATTGCTTATAGGTGGCCATTAGCTGTTAAGTAAAACATAATCCTGCTACAATCCACAGACCTAGGGTGGCTAAGTAACAAGAGAGGCCCAAGCAATGATCTCCTTGCAAAGGGGGAATAGGATAGATTTTGTGGGTGGACTGTGGGCAGGTGTGGATGGGAACAGGAGGAATCAGGCTGGGTGTTGTGGGAAGGGACTGGAGGAGTGGAAAGAGAGTACTGGGAGAGAAGACTAGACTGGAGTACAAGCTGGGGGGTATTTGAAGGCTGATACGGAAACCTGGTGCAGGAGAACCTCCCTGGAACCTACGAGAGTGACCCTAGCAATGTCACCTAGTAATGAGAGATACCAAGCAGAGACTGCCTGTCTTCTGGAGCCAGGCAAGTCTCCTAGCAGTGGGACTGGGACATCAACCTGGCCACAAAACCTCTGACCTACAATCTGCCTGCAAGATATGCTGGGGTAATGGTGCACAGAACTTGTGGGCATGGCCAACCCATGACTGGTCCAACTTATGGCCCACATCTGACACTTTCTGGATGGCCAGGGAACCAGAGGCAGGACAGCTCAGTGACCCAGGATAGAACCAAGCAGGACTGGCAAAAAATAAGTATGATTTATTTGCACAGTTTTTAAAATAATTTTTTTTTAAAAAAATTTAAGTTGATTTTTCAGCTGAACTTGGTAGCACATGCCTCTAATTCCAGCACTCAGAAGGCTAAGCAGGAGGCTGGATCTCTTTCAAGGCTAACGGAAACTATTTAGCAAGATCCTGTATTTTAAAAGATCACATTCACACATTATTTTAAATATCATTGATAAAAATTCAATGTTGTTGTACTTTTTCTAGTATAGCAATGCAACTGATTGTATCTGAAATGAGCTGGTTTTGAAGTTAGAAGCTTTCCCTGATGTCTGCTGACTGCTTCCTCAAGCTGGCTGGTTTTTTCCCTAAGTGAGCATCTGGCCTAATCCTTCTCCTTCTTTCAAACACTGCAGCTTTGGTGGTCCTCTGATGCTGCGAACAATTAAGAACACAGCAACAAAAATGGAATTAAACCTACATATATTACTGTCTTGGAGCAAAGCTGTCTGGTGTCTAAGGCAGCCCTCTCAGGTGGCAAATCTGGAGAGTGTTTGTCACTTGACCTGAAGATTGAATCCAATAAGTCAGGCAATCCATCCTTACCCAAGAGGGAGGAGGTGGGGCCAGACAGACTGAAGAAGAACAAGGGAACTGGCTATTGTAACAAGATATAATAACAAGGTAACTGTGAACTCTTGCTGAAGAGTATGGAGGGAAACAAAATGCAGACATAGGTGAGTGGATATTATTTTTCCCAGTGCAGAAATCTCAAGGGGGTCTCCAGAAATGACAAAGAACTACAGCTGTTATTAGCATATCTTGCATAACTTCAAGAGGGATCGTACTTTCTGCCTCATAAAAACCTGAACAAATGGCTCCACAGTTAAGGGCTCGTGCAGAGAATCAGAGTTAATTTCTAGCTCCCATGTCAGGTTGCTCACAGTTGCTTGTAACTGTGTCTGCAGTAAATCCAATGGCCTCTCCTGGCTTCTGAGGGTACCCACACATGTTTCTCTCTCTCTCTCTCTCTCTCTCTCTCTCACACACACACACACACACACACACACATGCACGCACGCACACCACAGAGAGCATGTGATAGGGACAGAGAGACAGAGAGGGAGACACCCCACCCTCAGAAATATACACATAAATAAAAATAAATAAATCTTTTAAAAGAAAAACAAGCCACCTGGATATGGTGCTTGTGGATGAATCCTCTTTGAGGTCTTGGTTAGCACTGTTGCATGAATGGTCCACAGGAGTCGATTATGGAGTTTGACTGCATTTTTTTTATTTCTGTCTGCTGGGCATAGCCTTCTCTGACACAGGGCACTAACGCCTCTGACTTTGATGGGTTTATGTCTTTGCCGCTACAGTTCTGCCTGGTGTGTCTTCGCGTCACTGAATGTTCTGTTGCCAGACGTTCATACAGACCAGGTGGTTATATCTCTGTGGGCCACAGACTCCACTGTCCTTCATTCTGATGACTTTCTCTGCTCTGTCTGAGATCGATACAGCTCCCCCTGCTTTCTCTGAGCCTTGGTCTTTGATCCATGTTCTCTGTCCTTGTTGCTTCTGACCATTGGCATTTAGGTTGATTATTGACACAGTTGGACCATTGTCTGCTATACTGGCCACACTGTGTTATTTGTTGTTCTTGCTCTGCATTTCCATTTTCATTGTCCATTCTTCTGGCTTCAGTGGTTTTAACTGAG
Source organism: Arvicola amphibius (assembly GCF_903992535.2). Lineage (NCBI taxonomy): Eukaryota > Metazoa > Chordata > Mammalia > Rodentia > Cricetidae > Arvicola > Arvicola amphibius. The sequence goes on along the minus strand of NC_052052.2, from coordinate 93,859,474 downwards.
CTTTTTAGGACTTCTCTGGCCCTTCTTTCTTAGTTATCAATTAGACATTACTCTGGCTTCCTTTTCTAGTGGTTGGCCTAAGATTTGCAAGAAATACTGAAACAAATCTAAGTTCATCTTTGAATAACACCATTCCATATCACAGATGCCTTATACAAGCAAAGCAAGCCATAGTCTGCCATCCTGTGCTGAACCAAAGTGGCCATTCATTTTACCTTATGGTCTACATAAGCCTAGGCATAGGGATATATATGTGTGTGTGTGTGTGTGTGTAGATAGGTAGATGATTGATAGATAGATGATAGATAGATGATAGATAGACAGATAGATAGACAGAGATAGAGAATAGATAGATGATAGACAGATAGATGAGATAGATGACAGATAGATGATAGATAGATGATAGATAGATGATAGATAGATAGATAGATAGATAGATAGATAGATGATAGATAGATATAGATGATAGATAGACAGATAGACAGAGATAGAGAATAGATAGATGATAGACAGATAGATAGATGAGATAGATGACAGATAGATGATAGATAGATAGATAGATGATAGATAGATTGATAGATAGATAGATAGATAGATGATAGATAGATAGATAGATAGATGATAGATAGATAGATAGATAGACACAAGTACACACAATCACATACACAGTTATTATTTAGAACAAATAATCTGTTAAATCAATTAAGAATAAGAAAACACTCTTTCAGCTGGGTGGTGGTAGCACATACCTTTAATCCTAGCACTCGGGAGGCAGAGTAGGGCAGATCTTGTGAGTTCAAGTCCAGCCTGGTCTACAGAGCAAGTTCTAGGACAGCCAGGGCTACACAGAGAAACCCTGTCTCAAAAAACAAACAAGTGAACAAAAAAATCAGTCTTCACTTCCTCCTTCTTTGAAGTTTTTCTCATCTCTGTACATGTCCAAATCTCTGGCAAGTATTGAAGTATTGCTTTCTCTTCTCTCTAGAAAGCTGCTGCTTCTTCTTCTTCTTCTTCTTCTTCTTCTTCTTCTTCTTCTTCTTCTTCTTCTTCTTCTTCTTCTTCTTCTTCTTCTTCTTCTTCTTCTCATTCCTAACACGGAAGGTCTGCTCTCAACAAATTTTTATCTGTGTAAGTATGTCTTTATTTCTCCTTTAATTTGGAAGAGCAACCCCACAGGTAGGTAGTTATTTTATCTTAAAACTTTGGGGGTCTTACCATGCAGTTCTGGCTGGCCTCAATTTGCCATCTTCTGCTTTAACCCTCAAGAGCTGCAATCACAGCCTGTGTCATTAGGCTCTCTACTCTCTATCTGCATGAATGGTTTCTAAAGAGAAATCCAAAGTATCTAATTCTTTTCTTTGCTTTCCTCCAGGCAAGGTTTTTCTTCTGGTTGCTTTTAGAGTTCATCCCCTGGCCAAGATTTACTCTTTTTTATTTATGTGTACGTTTGTGTCTCTGTGTGTGTGCTTGTGTGTAGGTGCCTGGGAAGGCCAGGAGGAAGTGGTGGATTGCTGGAGCTGGAGTAACAGGCAGATTGCATACCTCCCATCCATGTGGGTTCTGAGAGTGGAGCCTGTGCCCTCTGCAAGAGCAACAAGTGCTCTTAAACACTGAGCCATCTGCAGCCCCTCAGAATGGTTCTTTATCTTTTCTCTTCTGCCCAAGGGTAACTTTTGGAATTTACCCAACTGAATGCTCTTTGAGCTTCCTGGACCTGCAGTTTGGTCTCTTAGAATTCATTTGCAAAAGATCTCAGTCATTATTATTTTATTTCATCTTTCTTTCTCTTTATTCCTTCCTTCCTCCCTCTCTCCTTTCTTTCTCTCCTTATAATATTTCTATTATGTTATTCCACTTCTTTTGTCCCACAGTTCTTGGGTACACTGTTCTGGCTTTTCAATTGTTTTATTTGTTTGTCCATCTTTGAGGCTTAGCCTGAGACAGCCTGAAGCTTGGGATGCTCCCCTCAGCCATGACCTGTTACTAATAAAGCTGTCAAAGCTGTCACTCATTTCTGCTGCACTGTTTCGACCTCTGCAGTTTCCTGGGTTCTGTCTCTGGCTTTCCATAGCTCTGCTTACACAGCCATCTGCTCCAGCGTCCTGCCTCAAGTCCTTTGCATATTAACTATGGTTGTGTTTTAAGGGAGTCTGGTCACTTCACCATCCTGGCTGTGTCTGCTTCTGCTTGCTCTGTCTCTTTAAAATGCAGTGTTTTTCCTGATGGTATGTCGCGATATACTTGGTAAGAAAGAGTTCGGTTAAGAGGCCGTTAGTGATGTAATCCAAGTTGGTGTGGGGCTGGGGTGGGGAGGAGGATTCTCAGTTCTCTGAGTGGGTCTCTATCTTCCAGTGAGCCTGGATTTGGGGCTGAGAACTTCCCAGGTGTGCCTCTGGTTTTGTTCTAACACTGGATAAGGCAGTGCAGGTGGAGTGAGCTGGGGGTTGCTGATTTCTCTCCCTTTGGTTCAGTCAGACGCTGAGGAAGGTCCAGTAAGCAGTGACCACAAGACAGAAAGTGTCACCTGCTCTAATACCAGGCTTTCTGATCCATGGCACAGGTTCAGAAATGTTGCCAAACAGGTTGTTTTTAAATGCAGGATAATCAACAACCTGCTATGATGTCTAGCTAGCAAGTTTCGCTGCTGATTATCAAATTTGTTTAGAACTAAAAATGAGAAAATCTAGACAAGCAGAGATAGCACAGGATGGCTAAGGGGTGTGACAAAGCCACCCCAGGGGGCACGCTAGCTCAGGGCTCCTGTCCACACCTGGCTAGGCATCTACAGTACCACAGACACATCAGCTAACCAGACATGGCTTGCAATCCCAGTACCCAAAAACTGAGGCAGGATCTTAGCTAAAACTACATAGTTTAAGGCTAGCCTCGGCTATGGGTCCCGTCTCAGAAAAAGCAAGAAAATTATGCTAACTGATTGGACTTCAGGTTTCCTAAGTTACTCTCTCATGCCATAATTTACAAAACAAAAAATATGGACAATTGTTATTCAGATTTTATTAACATGGATGAAATGGAACTAAGCAGGGCTTTAAGCAAGCAAAAAAATCAAAGAAAAACTGAAGCAAACAAAACAGGAAACAGGGTTTGAATCTCCAAAGGAAACCTCTTAGGTCTGTCTCCAATTAAGTCCAAATTCAGAGCAAGATCTACATTTTTAGCTCTTTTTGTTTTACTTTGGTTTCGGACTTTTGAGATAGATTTTGCCATGCTATTCAGGTTGACGGTGAACTCACTTTGCATCCCAGGCTTGCCCCAACCCCTAGCAATCCTCTAGTCAGGGTTACGGGTATATATCATCATACATGACAAGATCGATATTTTTAGAAGCAATCATTTGTTTTTCTTATTTTCATATTCTGTCACGTTGTGGCACAGACTAAAACAGAGGAAAGTAATTCCTAAGATGCTACCTTTACATTTCAGGTGACATGCCACAGCCACATACCCCTGTGATCCCAGGCCTCTGGAGGCCGAGGCAGGAGGATCTCAAAGTTGATGTTAGTCTAGACTATGTTGCAAGACTCTGTGTCTTAAATAGTAATGATAATAGCAATAATAATGAATTTTGTTATAGTTGGAACATGACTTCCTGTTCTAGAGTCTTGCATCCTGAAGTCTTGCTCCCTGGAGCTCCCACTCCTGATCTTGTCAGCTGTGATTTCTCACTGAAAGTCACTACTTTGGCTATTTCTTCAGTGGTTTCTGCTTACAGAAAAATTAGTATTTCTTACCCACCCATCCCATGCACTAAACAACTCGGTCCCCTCCAACAGTCACAGTGCAATGGCAACCTGCTCTGATTCATCTCCATGGCCATAAATGAGCCCAGCTAAGCCATGGGTTTCTAACACCACAGCCCTGCCCAGACAGTCCATTTGTTTGATCTTTCTTGATCTGTCTCAAAGCCATCCACACATTTACTACAGTGAATCTCCAATCTTCCAAAGGGTTGGGAGCAGCGGTCCTGGCCCCCAACGGAGGCCAACAGTCCACAGAGGCCCCTGCCTCCTCCAAATTCCTGCGGCTCTCTGCGGATCTAACAGTGGTACTCTTGGCTGGCTCTCCACCCACTGGCTTGGGTTTCAACCTTGCTCACACTGTAAACCAGGCATCACCCACTTGCATTCCCAATCTTGGTTGACATCTTTTTTCTCTTTGTTCTGCAGATTTGTTCCTTCCAAATCTTTCCGTGTGGTTTATGAGAGGATTGGAAATGACCACGTACTTTCAATGCACTGTGATTAACCGGAAGTCTCTGTGTCGGTTCCTTCTGAAGCGTGATTTTCTAGAGGATTCTTTAAAACCACAATAATACTCAGGTCTTGCATGTCCTCTCAAATTTGTTTATAGGAAAGTCTGATTCTAATTGGAATGGCGTTTTTAAAGTGGAACAATATCAGACCTAAGCAAAATTTTAAGGGGAATGAAATTCTCCTTCAATTTATTTAGCCTCCCATTCTTTCAGCCATTTCCTCAACTTGATGGCACCTTATTCAGGAAAGAAGGGGGCACAAATGACTTACATCAGTTTCTTGGGACAGTGCTACAATGAAAACTCCTACACCAAAAGGAAAGTAAGCTTGGGATTTCAAAACCAGGAAGGTGCTGAGAGGAATGCGATAGAAGGGGGGGTAAAGGCAAAGAAAAAGAAATCGAAGAGGACAGACAAGATAGATGGGTGACCCGTGTCACCACCAAAGGCTATGCTAATGCCGGTGGTCTGGACTGCCACCTAAATCCGTCTTGACATCTGAGGGCCATGGTGAGGAGGCCCCACCCCTTGCTGGACCTGGGAGAGCTGGCCCTGCTCTTCCCTTGATGCGGCAAGAGGATAGCATTTCCTCTCTCACACACACATAGGGGAACTGGCCTCAGTGGCCTGGGCATGAGAGACGGCCACACCCCTCGCTTGAGGTGGGTGGTCCCTCTGGAGGCCCAGGCCAGGCCCACGACCAGGGTTTGGCCCACCGCAACCTCTACCCCATCTATGACTGCTGGAGCGTGTGAAGGGACTGGTCCCGTGGAGCCATAGCTGCGAGACTTGGGATATCCAAAAGGAGTTTCGGTAAGGATACAGTAATGATGGTGTAGCAGGAGCCAGAGGTCAAGAATCAGACCCGCAACCCATTGCAATGAGCATCTGCAAAGAAAGCTGTCTGGGCAAAAGGATCGAGTCTGTAACACCGGAAGCTCCCAAGGCCGTGACTACAAATCACGTGATGGAGAGGTGGGAAAGAAGAGCAGTGTAGTGGTTTGTTTTGTTTTTTTCTGTTTCTTTTCTTTTTGGGGGGGAAGCTACAAGGTTGAGGGTAGACATGGAAATGAGTGGGACTGGGTGCATGATGTGAAATTCCCAAAGAATCAATAAAAAAAAATTATGTCAAAAAATAGCTTTCTCCCAAAATGATTCACTGACTTTTTAAAAATGGCAGAATTTTGAGCCTATATTTATGTTAAAAGTCCCATTTGTAAGCCGGGCGGTGGTGGCGCACGCCTTTAATCCCAGCACTCGGGAGGCAGAGCCAGGCGGATCTCTGTGAGTTCGAGGCCAGCCTGGTCTACAAGAGCTAGTTCCAGGACAGTCACCAAAGCTACAGAGAAACCTTGTCTCAAAAAACCAGAAAAAAAACCCAAAAAACAAAAAGTCCCAATTGTAATGTGTTTGATAGTTGTCCTCAAACGTCAAATCTAATAATCCTTTTAAAACAAATATTCGGTAGCAACTCGGTGTGTGTGGAGGGGAGGGTGTATGTATGTAGAGTGTGTGTGTGTGTGTGTGTGTGTAGTACAAGTACATGAGTGTGTGGGTGCCTGACCCTGCACTGGCATGCAGAGACAGAGCAGGACATAGACTGAGCTTCTCTGATCCCTTTCTACCTTCTTGCCCTGAGACAGGGTCTTTTACTGAAACAGAACTTCACCATGTGGTGCTGGGGATTCAAACTTGGGTCCCCATACTTGCTGAGCAAGTTTTTTTTTACCCACTAAACCATTTCCCCAACCCCACAACTTCCTTTTTTTTTATTTTTTATTTTTTATTTTTCGAGACAGGGTTTCTCTGTGGCTTTGGAGCCTGTCCTGGAACTAGCTCTTGTAGACCAGGCTGGCCTCGAACTCAGAGATCCGCACAACTTCCTTTTGATAGCCTGCTTGTTTAATACAATGAAATAAGCCTTCGCAGGGAGTAATTTGTTACTTTATATTCATCTGTGAGTCATATGGGAAATTCTGCCTGAGGAGGTGTGAGCTGGGCTTCGGGCCCCTGAGATGTCATGGGATGTCAAGGTGGTCCTCCCTTCTGCCTGAGGAGGTGTGGGCTGGGCTTCGGGCCCCTGAGATGTCAAGGTGACTCTCCCTCTTGTCACTGCCTCTTGAGTTGGGTGCAGGCTGGGAGCTGAGCTGGGGCTGTTGACCTGAGGCTTCTCTTCTCTTCCAGAGTGGCCTCCCCGTGTGACTTCTGTGCTTATTAGTACCAGGCTGGCTGGATTGGGAGAAGTGTTGGGGCTAGGCTGTCACTCAGTGGTCACTCATATGGCTAGCACTCAGAATGAATCCTGCCTGCTATGGTAGTGAGTGTCCCAGAAGCAAAGATGGAAGCTTCGAGGCTCTCAAGCATCACTTGGCTGCAGCTGTTAGTCAGAACAGGTCAGAGAGCTACCCTATAGGCAAAGGAAGAGTAAATAAATTCCACCTCTTGATACTGGGATGGTAAGGTTAAGACGTGAGAAAAGAAAAAGGAGTGGAGATAGTGTGTGAGTGACCTTAGAATCCTTCTGGCACACAGCCTAAGGGGATTGCAAAAAAAAAAAAATGTTTTCAAATGTGAAAATGGAAGCCCAGCCCAACTATAACTTAACAGAGAATTAAAAAGCAATACGTCCTTCAGCGTGCAAATGGTCCCACAGCACACACTAGAAGATCTTGTAACACAGCCAGTAAAATGCATTGAGTCAGTGACGACATCTTGATTTATGGAAACATTGGAGCCCACATCATAAGCTGCATTCTAAAGTGAACGGCCACACCTGAACAACGGCAGTGCCAGGACAAGTGTGTGTAAAATAAGAAAAATAAGACAACTTCCAGAGGAAATACAATATTCCCCCAAGTGACCTGGAACCTTACTGAAAAGTATAAAATCAAAAGAATTTCCTGTGTGACTATGGAAAGCCTATCACCAACTTCAACCTTCACCTGTGACAGAGTGTGCGTTTAACCCCTAAGACACCAGGAGACCACAGAGACCACATCTGTCAGGAGTCAGAGAGTAAAGAGGATTCAAGGAGTGTCTGACAGCTGCAGAGACTCGGATGAGAACTGAAGACCTGAGATCTGCATCGTTTGTTATTCACCACACAAACAGTAGAACGGCAACAATAGAACTCTCAAAAGTGTATTTACCAATAAAATATAGCGTGCCTTTTATATTTGACGTGCCTCTTAGTAACGTGTGGTCTTTGGGTTTAGCACAGAATCCCGGACCTTCTCAATTACAATCCACAACTGAGCTCACTATCACAGCAGCTGAGCTGCCCTGAGACAACACTGTCCACAGTCTTCACACGGCTGCAAGGGCCTGAATTTCAACATGTGGAACGCATCCTTTTGTGGCACCAGTGGGTCAAAGCCAGGGCTTTGTGCATGCTTGGGTAAGTGCTCTGCCGCTGAACTAAACCCCCAGCTGGTGCACTCTGCTAAAAAAACAAATTAATGCCCCCTGAAAACCTGCTGATGGCTAAAATAACAGAAACAGATCTCCAGCATTGGCGAGATGGCTAAGTGGATAAAAGCACTTGCCATGCAGGCATTGTAACCTAGACTCAATCCCCAGAACCCGAGGACATGTGGAGAGCATCCAGTCACTCTGCCTGCTGAATTTCTAGCCCGATGGACAATTTCTTCTGTATACAGAACTGAATTGAGCCATGGGGTTCCAGCACCCCTGGAATGCCAGTAGTACCCCATGAATGTAATCCTGTGAACCCCAAATGACCACTTATTCCCAACTTATTGGTCAAGAAGGTGGGGAACACGGCAAGAACTCCAGAAGGTGATGACCTGGGGCAAAGAGAGCACTAAACAAGAACAGGCTTTTGGAGTCGGCCTTGCATACACACCAGAAGTTTATTTGGATTTTAATTAAGTCACTTTTAAAAGGCTCTCTGGGGTTTTAAAAAATCCAACTGTTTTTAGCAAATGATACCATGTGCCTTTCTTTGAAAACTAAACTACAAAAAAAAAGCTTAGAGCTGAAGCAACCACAGCAAAGAGACACTGTTCTTTCCTCTAGCCTGATATAATTCCCAGCACTGGGGAGGCAGAGGCAGCTGAATTTCTATGAGTTCTAAGCAAGCCTGGTCTAAGGAGATAGTTTCAAGACAGTCAAGGTTACACAAAGAAACCCTGTCTCAAAAGAAAACAAACAAACAAACAAACAACAACAAAAGCCCAAACAAATAAAAAAGCAAAACAAACAAACAAAAGAGTTATTATGGAGTATGCCTTTAATCCCATTATTAGAGGGCAGATCTCTGAGTTCTCTTAAGGTTGGACTGGTCTACAGTCTGAGTTCCAAAAGAGCCAGGGCTACATAGGGAAACCCTGACTCAAAAAACAAACAAGTGGGCCAGGTGGTGGTGGCACCCGCATTTAATCCCAGCACTCGGGAGGCAGAGCCAGGCAGACCTCTGTGAGTTCGAGGCCAGCCTGGTCTACAAGAGCTAGTTCCAGGACAGGCTCTAGAAACTACAGGGAAACCCTGTCTCGAAAAAACCAAAAAAAAAAAAAAAAAGTGGGAGGAGATGCTATTGTTTAGCTTAATGGGATTTAGTTGTTTTTGTTCCAAACTTTGGCTTTTTATAAAAAATTATGCTCTTTTTTGAGGTAGGACCAAAATGTTTTGTTCAGTATGATTTTGAACTCATGAATTCAAGCAATCTTCCTGCCTTATCCTCCAGTTTGGATTAAATATATACACCACCACTCCAGCTCCACATTCTTGCTTTACACATGGAGAGGGAAAGGGTGAGATTTAGAAAAAGAAATATTCTAATCTTTTGATGTATTTAAAAGACTCAAAAAAACCTCATGAATTTTGCTATGGCCACCTATAGATAGAAGTTTCTGTCCCACCTGGGCCTACAGCGATTCATTCCCAAAGAAACATACAGAAGCTTATATTAATTATAAACTGTTTGGCCTATTAGCTCAGGCTCATTATTAACTAGCTCTTATAACTTAAATTAACCCATAATTCTTGTCTGCATCTAGCCACATGGCTTGGTACCTTTTATCAGCGGGGCATTCCCATCTTGTTTCCTCTGCATCTGGCTGGTGACTGCATCTCTGCCTTTCTTCTTCCCAGAATTCTCCTAGTCTGCTTGATCCACCTATCCTGCCTGGCTATTGGCCAATCTGTGTTTTATTAAACCAATATGGGTGACAAATCTTTACAGTTGAAAGTGTGTCTCTGACTTTGTCCTTTCACAGAAGGTGTGTGACTAATGCCAGCTGTGTTTGACCATATCAGTTTTCTTTTTTAAACTTTACTACATTCATTCAGTTAGTTGTCATTCATTTAGTGTATGTATGTGAGCTGTGTGCCAGATCACACACTTGGAGGTCAGAGGATAACTTTCAGAAGTCTATTCTGTATCCACCATGTTCTATTTCCACCAGGCAACAAGCTTAGGTCGTCAGACTTGGCACCAAGCACTCACATCCACTGAGCCATCTGGATGATTCTCATGTCACTTCTTAATCTTATGTCTCAAGCATGTAACATGTATTTAATTAGCAGTTCTAGTTACCGTGGTTAAATGCTGCGTATTTCTCTGTGTGTGAGTATGAGCATCTGCATGCCTGAGCAGAGACCAGAGGACAGCCTTGGGTGCGGTTCCTCGGGTGCTGCTGACCAGCTTGTTTTTGTGGTTTTTTGTTTTTTTTTTTTTAAGAGGATCTCTCAGTCTCTCACTGGCCTGGAACTCTCCATGGCTAGACTAACTGACCAGTGAGCTCCAGAGATCTGTCTCCTCAGTCTTGGGGTGAAAACCCTGTCCCCACATACAGTTTTCTGCAGGGGTTCTGAAGATTGGACAGGCCTCCTCATGCTTGTGAGACAATTTACAAACTCTGATGTCTCCCCAGCCCAGCTTAAGAAATTTTCAAAAGCAAGTAGGTATCTTATATTATTAAAAACAAAAACCTAAGGCCTTAACCTTTCTGAGGAGTGGATGGGGGTGGGGGAGGGGAGTGAGGAGGGATGAAGGGGGAACTGTGGTTGGTATGTGAAATGAAAAAAAACTTTTAAATAAAAAAGTTAAAACAAAAAAAAAAGAGAAAAATTTAAAAATTAAAAACAAAAGCCTAAAATAAAATACTCCTGAGATTCCTGATTATTTTGATAATTAAAAATTATGGCTAGCATTTCAATGAGTAAGTCATTTTATGTCACACGTCTGTAGAGCGTGCCATGACATAACGTTTGGATTTTCTGTGATTCTGTGAGTTTCCTAAATGTTATGCCAGACACACAGACGACAGTTAGATTAATAAATTGATTTGTGTATTTTTTATATTATCTTATCAAAAACTCCAGACACATCAGAGTAAAGCAGAAAGTAGGCCTGACTCGTCCTTCTGAAGCATGCAGGTTTTAATGGCCTATAAAAATCTGATCCTTGTTCTTATAAAATTTGATAGCAGGAGACATAGCCCAAATAACTTTTCCAGTCTTTTCCATTTGTTTTGAAAAGGGAGTAAATCCCTAGTGGAACATTTTTAACCTAGTTATTGATTTATGGTCTCGAGACTATTCCTTTAGGAAGCTTCCCAGCCCATTCGGCAATCTATTTTTGGTACAGAATCTAGGCCAAACACAAAGCTTCTTGAATCCTTTCTGGAATAAAAACTTTTGAAAAAAATTATAAATATGGTTTGTGTTCTCAATATTAAAAATATATTAAAACTCTGATGTAAGGCAGTGGTCATAGCTCCACTTAGAGCAATGTGTTTAGCCTGCACAAGGTCCTGGGTTCCAATCCTAGGCAGCACAGGCAAAATGAAAAGCAAGATGCATCTATGCTACAAACTAATTCATTACTTATGCTACAAAGTAATGCATTATCTCCATTAAAATAATGATAAAAAGTATCTCATTAGCTACTTCTCTGTTTCTCTAAGAAAGGCAGATTCTTCTTGAAGAGCTTGGGCAGGGGCCACCTAAATACAGCTCCTTTGTTCAGATCCTTAGTATATAGCCTGTTCCTGGGAAAAACTCTAAAGGTATGAAAATTACAGAAGTGATTCGGTTACTGTAAACGACATGGAGCAGGGTATGGTTTGCAGAGAAACTGCAAATGGAACAGCAGAAAAATGTTTTAAGTATTTCCTTACTCCAGGGAATATTTTCTTGTTTTCCTACAGGAATTCCTAGTTTGCTTTTTAACAAACAAAACAAACAGAAACAGCGAAACACTGACCAAAAACAACTTGGGGAGGAAAGGGTTTGTTTGGATTACAGGTCACACTCCTGTCACTGAGAGGAGCCAAGGGAGGAACTCAAGGCAAGAATCTGGAGGCAGGAACTGAAGTATGGGCCCAGAAGAACGATGCTTCCTGACTTGCTCTTAAGGTTTGCCCAACCTGCTTTCTTATATATCCCAGGACCACCTGCCCAGGGATGGCAGTGCCCACAGTGGCCTGGTCCCTTTCACAACAATCATTAATCAAGAAAATACTCTAGACACGCATGCCCACAGGCCAATCTGATGGAGGCAGTTCCTCAAATGGAGCTCCCTTTGTTTGTGTCAAGTTGATAAAAAATACTAAGCAGCACAACACATTAACCACATAATACCTACAGGTCATCTGCAAGAGTCACAGTCACAGGTGTACAAGAAACTAACCACAGGTAAAAGCAAGGTGACCAGGGAGGTTAAAGCTGGCATGAGCTCTCAAGGTTTTTAAAATGAGCCTTCAAAATTGTAGAAGTAAAATGTTTTATTTTTAATATTTCATTTCTAAGCTTTAAAGCATTCCTCTGTAGATTTTGTTAATTTAAATATTAATGTTCATTATAATTATTATTATAATTGGAGATATTTTTGCACAAAAAATTTAATATTATTAATGTGCCAAATCTCTCCAAGTTAAATAGTGAATGCAGTAAATTTCACAACTATATGTAGAATACATAACAAAACTATGGAAAAATCTGGATAACATCTGGAAGAAAAATAAGAGTCACAGAAATTTTTGGAAAAGATAATTAATTGAATGTGAGGTGCTGGGTTGCAAGAAAAATAGTGTGTGTTTGTATGTGTGTGTTTAAACATACAAAACATATTGTAAACCTACACTAGTTTAAACAATTTGGCTCAGGTACTAACCCAGACAGACATTAGGTTATTTAAACTGTCAGGAGTGGGAATGCAGCTCTATGGTAGGAGCACCTACCGTATGCCAGTGCTGGGTTCAAATGCACCACAAATCATCATCATCGTCATCATCATCCTCATCGTCATCATCATCATCGTCATCATTGTCATCGTCATCATTGTCATCATCATTGTCATCATCATTGTCATCATCATTGTCATCATCGTCATCATCATTGTCATCATTGTCATCGTCATCATCATCATCGTCATCATCATCATCGTCATCATTGTCATCGTCATCATTGTCATCGTCATCATTGTCATCATCATTGTCATCATCATTGTCATCATCGTCATCATCATCATCATCACCGTCATCATTGTCATCATCATTGTCATCATCGTCATCATCATTGTCATCATCGTCGTCATCATCATCATCATTGTCATCATCATCATCGTCATCATCATCATCATTGTCATCATCATCATCATCGTCGTCGTCATCGTCGTCATCATCATCATCCTCATTTTCATCATCGTCATCACTATCATCATTGTCATCATCATCATCATTGTCATCATCATCATCGTCGTCGTCATCGTCATCATCATCGTTGTCGTTGTCGTCAAGCACACCAGTTCAACAGAGGAAGGAAGACGTTAAGTGCATGGTGATTGGTCAGAGTGAACTAAGCATTACATCCCTTCTAACTCAAAGTAATAAAATATTTAAAAATGTACACTAGAGAAAAATTATAAGAAATTAGCATCAATATTTCAATTAAGACTTAAATTCTATAGAGGAATTCAATTTCTTCTTTTTAAAGTGTATGGGTGTTTTACCTGGGTCTATGTCTGTAGGCTGCTTGCATGCCTGGTGCCCATGGAGACAGAAGAGGACATTAGAGGCCCTGGAAATGGAGTCACAGAGAGTCGTGAGCTGCCATGTGGTGCTGTAAAGAACAAGTAGAAGAACACCCAGTGCTCTTACCCTCTGAGCCATATTTACCTCTGGAATGTTTTTAAAGCTTAAAATGAAATAAGGTACAAAATATTAACTGAAAACAGAAATATTAGAAGCATTTGTGCAAAAAAACTATTATCTAAATATATGGGCAGTGGTGGCACATGCCTTTAATCCCAGCACTTGGGAGGCAGAGGCAGGCAGATCTCTGTGAGTTCGAGGCCAGCCTGGTCTACAGGGTGAGTTCCAGGACAGGCTCCAAAAGCTACAGAGAAACCCTGTCTCAAAAAACATATATATATGTGTGTGTGTGTGTGTGTGTGTGTGTGTGTGTGTGTGTGTGTACAGTCTGGCAGTTCTGCAAATTTTTCAGCATAGAATTAGCATATAACTGAGCAGTTGTGCTCCCTAGTCTACACCAAGACAGATAAAAATATGTCTACTCAATAATTTACATATTAATGCTCATAGAAGCAAAACTCATAATACATATATAGCAACAGATAGGCAAACAAAATAGGCTATGGAATATCATTAGACAGGGAAGAGGGAGCAGTACTCATGAAGGTTACAATGTTGCTCACCCAATAGCATATCTAGCAGAAGGCTGTCCCCAAAGAACCTGTATTATGTGATTCTATTCATATGAGACATCCAGAATAAACCACATATGTGAAAACAGAAAATAGACAAGTGGGGCTCAAGTAAATGAGTCGGGGAGGGGAGGCAGGGGATGAAGACAAGGTTAGTGGGTCTGGGGGTTCCGAAGGTGACATAAAGGGCATGTTCCAGAACTGGTTGTGGTAACGATTACCCAACTCCAAAATGCTAAAATCTGTTGCACTGCATCTGGTGGGTGAACAACACGGAGCATGAATTAGATCAACATGTGATTCTGAACCTACATCACTGGTACATAGACTATCACCATGCTGTCTATACTGTACAACCATACAATATCATAAATGGCTTTATTATAATGGTGGGTTTTGTTTCTTCAGGAGAAGGTTAGGACATGGTCTCACTGTGCAGGCCAGGTTGGCCTCAGATTCATGATCCTCCTATCTTAGCCTGTCCCCACTCAGCTTCCTGAGTGCTGGGGTCACAGGCCTGCCATCACCACACTTGGCTTGGCTAAGTTTTCAAGCAGGAAGTTGAATTACAAATGGAAGCTCATAAACATAAGGAAAATAATCTGTATTCTCGGAAGACAAGGAAGTCTCAGAAGACTAAACCTGGAGGAGGGGCTTGAGAATCTTCCTGTCACTGTGACAAAACACCCAAGATAAACAATGTGAAGGAAGAGAGGCTTATTCTGGCTCATGGTTTCAATTCATTCCAGCCACCATCTCTCCACACTGCTGTTTTGTGGGGGAGGCAGCAAGGTAAGCCATGGGCAGAAGCTCCTTGGACTACTTGTTGGTGGTGGTTGGGAAGCAGAAACACATGGGCAGAAGTAGGATAAAAACCCTTTGAGGTGGTTTGAAAGAAAATAGCCTCCAAAGGGAATGGCACTATTAGGAGGCGTGATCTTGTTGGAGGAAGTGCGTCACTGTGGGGGCGGGCTTTGATGTCTTTTTCTGAAGCTCCCCTCAGTGTGAAAGCCAGTCAACTTCCTGTTGCCTGCAAGATGTAGCACTCTCAGTTCTAGCACTACATCTGCCTGTGTGTCACCGTGCTCCCCTTCATGATCACATGTCACCGTGCTCCCCTTCATGATCACTGTAAGTGAGCCACCCCAAATAAATGTTTTCTTTGTAAGAGCTGCTGTGGTCATGGTGTCTCTTCACATCAATAAAAACCCTAAGACACCCCTCAGTGGCATGCCCCATGACCTGCTTTCCTTCCTCTAGGTCCCAGTTCTCAAAGGTTCCCCCATCTTTCAAAGCAGCCTTATTGACTGAGCCTTAAAATTCAAGCCAATCAATGTTTGCTAATCAAAACAAAGGAGGGATAGCTTTTAAATACATTTCTCACTTGCTAGAAGTACGACAAATCATACATTCTCATGTATTACTGCACACGAATGTTCATAGCAGCTTGAATCACAGCAGTAAAAGAAATTGGAAACAACTTAAATATTACTGGATACATGGGTAAACAAGTAGGCTATACCCACACAATGGGTAATTGTTTGGCAAGGAAGTAACTGATAGTAAAGATTGATGCAGCCCTTTGGGAATCAATTTAGCAATGCCTATCAAGATTTCTATACATAGTAATGTTCTGACCTGCTGGTGTTGCTTAGAGAAATGTCACCAAAGAACTTCACTCTGAACGTATGGGGGAAATTCTATGCAATTATGCAGTTCAGTTTTATATATAATGGTGAAGAAATGAAACATCTTAAATGTTTAGTGATACAGACTAGTCAAACATGCTGTGATATGCACACAAGATGAAATATAGTAGCTAACATAAATCACACATTCTTATGGGAAAATTATTATTACATGGCATAAATAACAGTTCAAAGTTATACATACAGCATCATTAAAACTCAATTTAATCTCTCTCTTTCTCATGTGTGTGTGTACGTGCGTGTGTATGTGTGTGTGTGTATACACATGTGTGCATGTGCACATGTGCATGTCAGGGGTCTCACTGTGTAGTCCAGGCTGAGCTTGAACTCTAGATCCCCTGTCTTTACCTCCTGATAGCTGACTAGGGCTATAGCTGTATCCCACCAATTTGGGCTCTCAACATTCCCTTCTCTCTTTGTATTACAAAATTATCTTTAGTAAGTTACCTTTAGAGTTTCTTAGAAAAATTTCTAAAAAGATAAAACACTACCAAAGACTCTAACATAAAGCATTGCTTTAGCAGGCACACACACAGACAGAATATTGTATACATAATAAACAAATAAATATTTTTTAAAAGAAAAAGCACATCAAGCACACACACAGACAAACACACACACACACACACAGACACACATGCAAACACACATACAAACCCACAAACACATATTCAATGAAAACACAAAATCGGAAATAATAATATATAAGCAAAAGACAAGTAAACAAAAAATGCCCAAACAAAGAAATTTGAGGCAAAAATAGCATTGAGATAGTTTTGTGTTGGCCATCTACTGCTGGGCATGAGGCCTACACTGTGTGTGTGTGTGTCTGTGTGTCTGTGTGTGTGTGTGTCTGTGTGTGTGTCTGTGTGTGTGTGTGTTCAGTGACACACCATTGGGGAAAACTGTTGTTGTTGTTGTTTTTCCTTTGCAAGCAGATTCAATTGGAGTTAGCTTCTTGGTTAAGGATCCATGTCCACTGTCCTGTCTCATGCTGGGAGCCTGTATGCCCATCTGGCTTGGCCCTGTGCAGACCTGTGCAGACCCTGTGCAGATCCTGTGCAAACCTGTGCAGACCTGTGTAGACCCTGTGCAAACCTGTGCAGACCTGTGCAGACCCTGTGCAGACTCTGTGCAGACCCTGTGCACACCTGTGCAGACCCTGTGCAGACCCTGTACAGACTTTGTGCAGACCCTATGCAGACCCTGTGCACACCTGTGCAGACCCTGTGCAGACCCTGTGCAGACCCTGTGCAGATCCTGTGCAGACCTGTGCAGACCCTGTGCAGACCTGTGCAGACCCTGTGCAGACCCTGTGCAGACTCTGTGCAGACCCTGTACAGACCTTGTGCAGACCCTATGCAGACCCTGTGCACACCTGTGCAGACCCTGTGCAGACCTGTGCAGACCCTGTGCAGACTCTGTGCAGACCCTGTGCACACCTGTGCAGACCCTGTGCAGACCCTGTGCAGACCCTGTGCAGACTCTGTGCAGACCCTGTGCACACCTGTGCAGACCCTGTGCAGACCCTGTGCAGACTCTGTGCAGACCCTGTGCACACCTGTGCAGACCCTGTGCAGACCCTGTACAGACCTTGTGCAGACCCTATGCAGACCCTGTGCACACCTGTGCAGACCCTGTGCAGACCCTGTGCAGACTCTGTGCAGACCCTGTGCACACCTGTGCAGACCCTGTGCAGACCCTGTGCAGACCCTGTGCAGACTCTGTGCAGACCCTGTGCACACCTGTGCAGACCCTGTGCAGACCCTGTACAGACCTTGTGCAGACCCTATGCAGACCCTGTGCACACCTGTGCAGACCCTGTGCAGACTCTGTGCAGACCCTGTGCACACCTGTGCAGACCCTGTGCAGACCCTGTGCAGACCCTGTGCAGACTCTGTGCAGACCCTGTGCACACCTGTGCAGACCCTGTGCAGACCCTGTGCAGACCCTGTGCAGACCTGTGCAGACCTGTGCAAGCTGTCCCAGTCTCTGTGGGTCCTGTGTGTCTGGAACACACTGTCTCCTCAGTGTCCTCTGTCCTTTCTGGCTCTCACAGTCTTTCAGCCTCCTCTTCTCCATAGCTCCCTGAGCCCTAAGGGGAGTGGTTTGATGAAGACATCACCTTCAGGACGAAGCTCCAAAGCACCTCTCCCTGCACATTGTCTAGTTGTGAGTCTCTGGTCAGTTCCCATCTGTGCAAGAGGAAGCGTCTCTGTGAAAGCATTTTAACAATTCTGTTTGTGAAAAACCAACATTTGAGAAAAGTAGCTCTTCACTTGACCTAAGAAACCATTCATCCACGCCCAGCTTGGTAGGTCATTGAGCTCCCTGATGTCACTTACAGAGCATGGGTGGCAGGTGCCTCTAAGACAGCCTCCTCTCTGGAAAGCCAGGCCCAAGGGCAGAGGGGCTGAGTCCAAGGGGAGAGGGTCTGATGAGACACCCCTAGCCCATCCTGACCTGGAAGGAATGTTAGCAGGCCAGATCTGGGTGGTCACAGCTGCTCTGACTTTGGGACTCCACTGTGTGTGCTGTGTCCCAGACAGAGTTTCACAAAGGGATGAGGACAGAGTGGACATGAGCAAAGCACAGGGATATACAAGTGTGAAAATATTACAAAACCGCTTTAAACACGGGAAATTCATTGTCCTGGGTGCTTGTGTAAAGACTCTGAGAGTCGAGAACATCCTAACCCTTTCCTTATGGATTTAAGAGACAGAGAGCAAGAATGTGTGGTCTTATATCCTGACCTGTGTGAACTTGTCTGTACCTCACATGGTGTATTTTACTACACATACATATTTGTCATATTACATCTTTTGTATATGGGAAATAAATCAAAACTTAGGGCTTAGTGGAAAACAAAGACAATTTTAATGAACTACAAAGGCAGTTACAATATTGGCCACATTTTCTGATTGCTCAATAATTTAATGGAAAAATAATAAAATTTGTTTTTAAAAAAGCATCATTTTGAAAAAATTAAATTTCTAAATAACTTTTAAGCAAAAAGAATATGAACACTACAGATCATTTTCATGATTATACGAAGGGAAATGGCATATCAACTTCAGGGTTAGTTAAGGATGGAGAGAAATGACTTCACATTTTCTTTTATGATTTTTGGCTACAGAGTCTATATCCTAGGTTGGCTCCCAGCTTGTGGCACTCCAGTTTCAGGATCCCACTTTCTGGGCTTAGAGGCATGCCCACTAGGCCTGGCCTTTTTAATTTTGAGACAGAATTTCACAATGAAGCCCAGGGTGACTTTGAACTTATGATTATCCCACCCATCCCCAGTGCCAATGATATTATAGAAATACATCAATATATCTGGCTTCACTGTTTATTATTATTAAAATTTTAAATTAAAACCAAACACATAAGTTTAAGTGCAAAAAAGAATAAAGGTAGCAATGACTTAAAGGAGACAGGAAACAATAAAAATGTGAAAGGAAAAGAAAAATGATACTAAGAAAAATACAGTGGGTGCCATAGGCCCCTTTCAGGTCCAAGGCCACAGCCAGGAGCATTTATCAGCTTTGGCTGAATTTGTTGTAGCTGAAAGAAGTGACCTCAAGGTAAGTTTATTTCCCATATCCAAAGGCCTGAGTCCCACCGCCTTGATCTGATGTTTCTCCAAAGAACTGCAGCAGAGGCTGCCGTGACATTTGCTTCGGAATTCAGCTATTCCCACTGCCTACTGGTTTTGCCTTGCTTCCTCAAAGGAGATGTTTCTGGGAGTGCCCTTGAGAAAGTCCTGCATGTCAGCCTCGGAGCCCCCATTTCTGGAGACAGCTGTTCTGCGGCAGCTAGTGCCAGGAGTGGCCTCGGGAAGGAAACCTTAAGATAGCATCTTGGCTGCAGCACCAACTGGCTAGTAGGCACGGGAGACCCTCACTGGTGACAGATAGACTTGAGGTAGCAGTAAATGCATAAAAGCAAACATTCATGGTAGAGGCTAGAATCCAACATTGATCAACACATGTACTGTTGGTGCAGAATCTCAATAAACTGGGAGACCAAGATGGTGGGGATTGCAAGGCTAAGACAGTGCCTAATCCTGGTAACAACGCATGCACTGCAGAGAGACAGTGGAAGACTGAGGTTAATTATCACTTAAGGAATAGCACAAACCATATAAAGGAATCAAATCTTTTATAAGTAGACAGGAAAAAAATCCCTGAGAGTGACTCTCAGGCCTCTATTGTAAGACAAGTGAGGGTTTACAAAGTTGAGCTCTGAAGCTAGGCCAGTCTGGCCAAACAAATCCGTCGGGGAATAGTCAACCATAACATATGGAACTGGGTTATCTTGGGCTCACAAAGTCTCTCTAAACTACTCAATAAGAGTGGTCCATTGCACCCTGTCAAAGGTTAGCATTCTCTCCTTGCTTGAGGTAAATCACATACCTCTGCCTCCTTACTTAGCCAGGAGAGAAGTCATAAACTAACCCACCCTGCTGAAGAAGTGAAGAGATTAGACTCCCAAAGGCCCACAGGACAAAGCTAACATGCGTCATCAGAAGCCATTGGAGCATTCGTGTGCTTACAGACACTGACGTCAGGTCTCCATAACCACACAGTAGGTTGAAGACCTCACAGTGGAACAAGCGTTTGATACATAAACCTGCTGAACACCTTGTCTCAGCAACAGCACACCTTACGGTACTAATTGTCCTTTAGTGTTTGTTCACCGCCACTGCCCAGCATCTCCAGAGACCACGCACCACGTGCCACCAGCCCAAGAAAAGATCAAAATTTCAAGTATGGGATCTCCTGAATGTGTGTGGCTTTTGCATTTCTGTCAAGTCAAAAACTGGGATTTTTAAGTAGAAGAGGAGACTGCACAAAGGAGAACCCATCAGTAGGGAGCACTGTGCCGTGAACCAGTACTTAGTCCGGCCAGCAGCCTGGAGGATGATGCTGACTCCCACACAATCTCAGATTCGTGGAGAAAGCACAGCTGCTTGAGGAAAGAGTAAACTACAGGACAGAGGGCTCTGAGTGCGGAGTAGGGAGAAATCCGGTCATCCACTCTAGTTTCCCCATTTACACACTAACTCGATGTCTTTACTGTCTTTACTGAGCAATTATCATGCACCATGTGCATAGCACTTGCAGTTTCTGGCGTGATAACATAAACAACAAGGACTTTTTTTTCTTCTTCTTCACAATTTCATGGATAAAGCTTTGGTTTTTCCCATACATGTTAGCAACGCAGTACACAATTATTTCTTTTGTTATTAAGGTGAAGCCTTTCCCTTTCCCAGCTGACAGATGCACTTTCTAATCTCTCTTTGACATTTCCAGTTGCTGGGCTCACACTCTGGTGATTCAGGAGCAGTACTGAGGAAAGCAGGGTCACTTGGACACAAGCCCTATGAAGTTACAACACTAACTGATGGGGTCAGTTGGCACATGATTGTGGCTACACTGGGCAGGACTGGGCATCAGATAGCATGACTCAGAACTGAGCACTGCTTGAAATGGATGAGTTGTTAATTTCTGGAATTGCCCATTTAATGTTTTTTGAGCCACAATCCGTGGTGTGTAAGGGCCAGCAGTGAAGTCACAGGCACAGGAGGACGATTAGCCGACTGGGCCAGTGATGTTCTGAGAGCAGGCCCAGGGGAGTCTCTAGTCAATAAAGGCAGAGGAAAGCAAGCAGGGAGGGACACTAACCATCTCCGTGAGAGCCAGTGTGCGATCCTCTGTAGATGGGGCAGACATGGGAAATGCTACTATGGAGCCAGGCACTGATACCAGGTGTGGGAAAGATGGCATTCTGAAGCCATGGAGGCCAGAGTGTGACAACCACTGAAACAACAGGCAAGGCTCAGCTGGAAACGGGGAATCATCTGACCCCCAGAGACGTGGAGATGGTTAAAGGAACACAGCGTCCCTGAATGCCGCTGAAACTAGACGGTTGAAAGATGATACTTGCAGCCCTAGCACTCAGGAAACTGAGGCAGAAGAACCATAGTTCAAAACTGGCCTAGACACAGAAGACTGTAGTGTGAAGCGCGTTGGGGCTGTTCTGTAGAAGGAAGCGGCGGGCTGCGTTCCCGCCGCCCAGTTCCCAGCAACCGGCTAGCTTTACCCAAAATAATTACACGGAAACTGTATTCTTTTAAAACACTGCCTGGCCCATAGTTTCAGCCTCTTATTGGCTAATTCTCACATCTTCCTTTAACCCATATTTAGTAATCTGGGTAGCACCACGAGGTGTGGCTTACCAGGAGAGATCTTAACCTGCGTCCATCTCGGAGAGGAGCAGCATGGAGTCTCACTATGGCTACTGAAGCATCGCCCCACTCCTGCTACCCAGCATTCTGTTCTGTCTACTCCGCCTACCTAATTTTCTGTTCTCTTAAAGGGCCAAGGCAGTTTTCTTTATTAATAATGAAAGTAACACATAGACACTCCTCCATCAGAAGACGAGGCTAGAGAGACGACTCAGTGGTTAAGCAAATTGGCTGCTCTTCCAGAAGACCTAGGTTTGATCCCCATCACACACACACACACACACACATACACGGTATCTCACAACCCTCTGAACTGCAGTTCCAGGTGATCTGACACCTTCTCTGCCTTCCACAGGCACCAGGCATGTCAGCTGTGTGCAGACATACATACAGGCAAAACATCCATGTACATAAAGTGGGTAGGTAAAGGTGCATACGATTAAAGCAGTAAACTTACTGCAGAATTACTCTCCAGCGGCTGCGTGGCAGAGGAGGAAACTGACTCCTCCAAGTTGTCCTCTGACCTCCATATGTGTGCCATGCCATGTGCACACATGCATACCACAGTGTGTATATGTATATGTGTGTACAAAATAAATAAACGTTAAAAAAACAATAAAAAGTAGAACTTTATAGTAGATCTTTAGGAGATTGAGAACAGCCACCCCAATAATATGATCGTAATCAACCCAGTTTCTAGAACTAAGCCATGGTTCAGGCTGAAAACCCATTAGATTGAAAGACTGACCCAGTTCCGGTCAAGAGGAATTCTGTCACCCACAAAATTCCAGCCCTCCCCCATAAAAAAGATAGAGTCCTTTCCTTGGGAAGCCTATGAAGGAGGAGCTCCCGTTCTGGAAGGCGGCTGGAAAAGGGTCTGAATAACCACAGCATCCTGCCCCGTTCCGAAGCCAAGTGCTCAGTGCAGCCCCGCCTTCCCGGTCACCCCTGAAGGACTGGTGCCTAAGTATGTGACCAGAATACCCATAACTGTGGAAGTGCCCACATCAGGTATTTGTGTGAGGTGTAGGCCGTCCAGTGGGAGAGATCGAGTGGAGGCTCTCAAACTGCCCCTTCCCTCCCTTGGCTTAACTTGCAAAGAAAAAAAGTCATTTTGCTCAGAGAATAGCACTGATCTCTGCCACCTTTGCAGAGTCAGAAAATATGCTTGATGTTGCCATCAGATCTCTTTGTGCCCTGGATTTAACACACACACACACACACACACACACGTTACAGTGGACTGCTGCAGTTTCTGTCATGCAGTGACCTCAGTTGTACCTGCAGCTGGCATAGCCCTGGTTGTGTAGTATTGAACCCTCACCCTGAGAAGGAATGACAGAAGCAGCCCGCACTCATAACAGAAGTAGTACACATTCCAAGGACTTTGTAAGTCATTTCTCCGCCCTTTTGCATAATGTGGTTCAAGGGAGCTGAGCTGTTCACCCAAGCTGCTGAACATCATTGTGGTACACTCTTTTCGTAACACCATGTCAGAAGCTTCCATAAGCCAGAAGTTAAATAAAGCACATCAGAGGTTTTGGTATGAAGTCTCAGGTAGACGACCCATCCCACTGTAACGCAGAGATCCCCCATGCATTCAAGGGACTGGTGAGCTTCAGTTTGTCACACCCGGTTCAAGAACAATTGCTACTACAAGAGTGAGTTCCAGGACAGGCTCCAAAGCCACAGAGAAACCCTGTCTCGAAAAACCAAAAAAAAAAAAAAAAAAAAAAAAAAAAAAAGAACAATTGACAAATCATTTGCGCCTCACACATCCCCCCATTAAGGAAACCCCAAATCCCTGAGAAGCTCTTTGCCTACTTCACCCTATTTAGGTCAGCTTGTTTATCCGAGACAGTTTTACATGATTCCCCGAGTTGCCACCACTTGGGCCACACAACTCAACATAGTCTGTAATATGAGAGACATCTTTGATGTGGAATCATGCCTTGGGAGGTCGTGGCAATTCTGAGCATGGGAGCTACAGTACAGATGAACCCCTGCGGTTCTGAGCCTCTCTTCCAGATATCAAAGTCGTGGGTCTCACATTCCCATCTCCAGCCAAGGGTCACACGCCATTCACCACACCTCTGAGTATCTCACTGTTTATGACACTTGGCAGAATGTACCAAATGGTCATGAGACCACAACTGCCCATGGCTAGTTGAGCTTCGCATGCTGCATTGTCTTCCGCTGTAGAACAAAAGGCTGGGTCCAGGATCCGCACAGCAAGCGAGCGACAGGAGGTCCAGATTTCCAGGTCCTCCATCAGGGTTGCTCCACTGCATCTCCTTAGCTAGCATCCGTGGTCACACTGGGCGTGGGAGTGGATCTCTGCGACCAGGCGACAGAGGAGGAGGCTGAGTATAGCCCTGATGGCTCAGGCAAAATTAGACAGCAACTGTACTGTGCCTCATTCAGGAGTGACCTGAAAAGACAGCAGCACAGCCCACACCTTCCCACACTAGATTTCAGGTGGTTCAATACTGAGAAAAAAAGGCCCAAAGAAAGAATATATACAGACCTATATCGGGGATAAAATGCTCTGTTAGTTTCCAAAGAGAACTAATTCTATAACTGCCTGAGAACACTGGTATCATCATCCCTGCCCTCAGGTAGAGTTAATGCCCACTCCTTTTGAATATGGGCATTTGGTCATCAAAAGAACAAATAATCCAATAAAAAATGGGGTACAGACCTAAACAGAGAAGTCTCAACAGAGGAATCTAAAATGGCTGAAAGACACTCAAGGAAGCATTCAACATCTTTAGCCATCAGAGAAAGGCAAATCAAAACAACTCTGAGATTCCGTCTTACATCTGTAAGAATGTAAGATCAAAAACACTGATGACAACTTATACTGGAGAGGTTGTGGGGTAAAGGGAACACTTCTGCATTGCTGGTGGGAGTGCAAACTGGTACAGCTGCTTTGGAAGTCAGTATTCTCAGAAAATTAGGAAACAATCTACCTCAAGATCCAGCAGTACCACTTTTGGGTATATATCCAAAGGATGTTCAATCGTACCACAAGGACATGTGCTCAACTATGTTCATAACAGCATTGTTTGTCATAGCCAGAACCTGGAAACAACCTATATGTCCCTCAGCCGAAGAATGGATAAGGAAAATGTGGTACATTTACACAATGGAGTACTACAAAGCAGAAAAAATAACATCTTGAAATTTGTGGGCAAGTGGATGTATCTGGAAAACATATTGAATGAGGTAACCCAGAACCAGAAAGACAAATATCATATGTAGTCACTCATAAGTGCCTTTTAAACATAAAGCAAAGAAAAACCAGTCTACAATTCACAATCCCAGAGAACCTAGACAACAAAGAGGACCCTAAGAGACATACATGAGTCTAATCTACATAAGAAGTAGAAAAATACAAGATCTGAGTAAATTGAGAGCATGGGGATCATGGGAGAGGGTAGAAAAGGAGGGGGAGGAAAGGAGGCGAGCGGAGAAAAATACATAGCTCAATAAAAACAATTTTAAAACAATGGAGCCCTGAACTTTTGCTATTTTAGTTGAGAACAGGGTGGGAATTATACTCACCACTCTGCCCACTAACTCCACTGTCAAAAGCAAAGAGAGAGAAAGAGAGAGGTAGGGAGAGGACATCGTGAAATTGCCCTCCCAAATGCCAAGTATGACAGAAATGTAGACTACCATGGTACTAGTTTGCCCCTTTGTTGTTATGAAAAAACAAGGACCAGGGAGGAGCCAGGAGGAGTGGAGGGAGGGAAAACTGTGTATTGTATGAGAAAAGAATTTATGCTTAATAAAAGGGAAAAGAAAAAAGGCTGTGGGGAAATTGATACCTGGAGAATGTGGGAAACAGAGAAGATTCTAACATCCCCTGTGTATAAGTGACTGTTAAAAACACCAACTGGTCTTGGTTTTAGCTGCCTATGAAAACTACTTGAGAAGTAAAATAAGGGCTCCCCACCCCCACCCCAAATGTGTGGAATCTAGAGAAATTTAAAGGACCGAGGGTTTGTTGATTTAGAAAGCAATGCTGTTTCTCTTGTCTCGAAGCCTTGCTAGTTAAAAATGGCCTTAGGAGAATCGCATGCGGTCACTGAAGATAGAAATTATGTGGTCTGAACAGGCTTCAGCATGAAGTCCAGATCCAGGGTAGAACTACAAGGGGACTATCATGAAGTCCAGATCCAGGGTAGGACTACAAGGGGACTATCATGAAGTCCAGATCCAGGGTAGGACTACAAGGGGACTATCATGAAGTCCAGATCCAGGGTAGGACTACAAGGGGACTATCATGAAGTCCAGATCCAGGGTAGGACTACAAGGGGACTATCATGAAGTCCAGATCCAGGGTAGGACTACAAGGGGACTATCATGAAGTCCAGATCCAGGGTAGGACTACAAGGGGATTATCATCATCATGAAAGCGCAGTGACAGTCACAGAGCCTTTCAGCTGAACTGAACTTTCCGTGACTCCCAAGGGTGCGCCTTCTACCCACTCCTGACAAAATAGCATGGTACACCCCAGAATCAGCCAAAGGGCTGGAGCGCTCACTCTGTGGGTAGATGACTCAGCCCTCATCAGCAGCTTAAAGCCAGACACTGCCGTGCACACCTATAATCCCACATAGTGTGTACCTACGGTCCCTGTGCACGTTCCTACAGAGAGATGGACGAGGAAGACAAAAGAAAATCAGCTTTCTGTCAAGCTAGCCTGACTTGTGTGGCAACAAACAAGATGCCTTGTCTCAAACAAGGTGGAAGATCATAACTGGCACCTGAGGGTGTCTTCTGGCATCCACGAGGTCCACCTTCCTTTCTCTCCCCCCTTCCCCCTCCCCCCCTCTCCACTTTTCCGCGCCCTCCCCTTCTTCCCCCCCCCCCCACACACATACAAAACCCAGGTGTGTGGGGTCAATTCCAATTTGATACCAAAGAAATGGACACCATTTTCATTGGTGTGGGGGAAAGACCTTTGGGTTGATGTACGTGTCGCACCTCCCTAAACGCCTCTTGGCCACGACAGTTTCCCAGACTCTCCTTGCTTTTGTGGGACGTAACAATTTGTGTAGTGCTGGTCGAATATTTTGTAGGATGAACTTCTACTGGTCTTTGCCTGTCTTTTCATGGGGAAAGGAGCAGGATTATTTATGGGTTCGGGGGAAGGCAACTGTGACAGACAGAGTGCTCCATGGAATATCGGGTGCAGTCTATTGCCACGACACCGGCATTCACATTTGCTTAGTCACCCAATACATGGCTCAGGCTTAGTGTCTGCGTTAGTCAGGGTTCCCTACAGCAACAGAACTGATAGAAAGAATATGTGTGGTGTGTGTGTGTGTGTGTGTGTGTGTGTGTGTGCGTGTGCGTGTGCGTGTGCGTGTGCATGTGCGTGTGTGTGTGTGATTTATTAGAGTAGTTTACAGGCTGTAGTCCAGCCAATCCAACAATGGCTGTCTCCCAATAGCAAGAACAATGCTAGCTGTCTCAGCTTGTCTTCAGTGTCTGCTGGAATCCTGAAGAAGTAGGCTCTAATGCCAATAAAGGAATGGACTTGCCAGTGAGAGCCAGGGCAAGCTGGCAAAGAGCATGTCCTTTATATAACCTAGCAGCACCAGGTGTGGCCCAGATCTAAGATGGGTCTTCCTTCATCAAATGATTTAATTAAGAAAAATCCCTCACAGGCGTACCCAGCCACTTGGGTTTTAGTTTGTTTTAATTTTTTTAGACTTACTTAGGCATGCATTTTATGTAGATAAGTGCTTTGTCTGCATGTGCGCACACCAGAAGAGGGCACTGGATCCCATGGGACTGCAGTCAGAGACTATAGTGAACCGCCGTTTAGACACTGGAAACTGAACTCGGGACCTCTGGAAGAGCAGCCAGAACTCTTAACTGTCGAGCCATCTCTCCAGAGAGACACTTGGGTTTTAGTTAATTCCAAATGTAGTCATGTTGACAACCAAGAATGATCATCACAGTGTCTAACAAAATTTGAAGAAAATAAATGAAAATTCAGCCTATTTCAGTGTGCCTCTGTTTTTAATCTTGCCCCTTTCCAACTAACTAAATGCCACCAAACTGTTACCTAGAGACACCAGTTCATACGAAGACTCCACATTCCCAGACTAATTTCATTTGAATAAAATTGAGCAACACGGTGAACGTGTAATTTAATAATGCCCTTCTGCAGTCTATGTTTTCAAACTCCCCACATGACGTATGGAGGAAAATGTTAATGAAACTTCATGTTTAAAAAAGGTGATTAAATATCACGATTGGTTTTAAATTAAGCAATCAAGTCAGTAATTAGGAGGTGGGCAGCGCGGTGGTGAGGAGCATGGCGGTCATGCCTGATGAGTTCAAAGCTAAACTGTGGATTCAGGCAAGAGGCTCAGTTGTACTTAGTTTCAGGGAGCTGCAGTGAACGTTAAAGGACAGTGAGATTAGCCAGGGAGTGGTGGCAATGCCTTTAATCCCAGCACTTGGGAGGCAGAGGCAGGTGGATCTCTGTGAGTTCGAGACCTGCCTGGTCTACAAGAGCTAGTGCCAGGACAGCCAGGACTGTTACACAGAGGAATCCTATCCGAAAATCAAAACAAACAAAAAGGATAGTGAGATTTCAACAATGCCTGGCAAGTGGGTGGCACTCATAGCTGTCAGCCTTTATTGATGCCGTTGTGTGGGTGTGTCCCCTGATGTTCATGTCTGGGGACTTTAAGCCCAGAAGTCTTGTGGGAAGGATCTTTGGGGATGGAGCCCTTGGGAGGTAATGAGAACCACAGGAGGTCATGAGGGTGACTTCCTCTCTCATGAGGGCTTTGGTGGCTTTGTAAGAGAGACCTGGGCATGCATGCTTGCCCTGTTTGCACTGTCTTCAGTCTCTGCAGAGTCCCCATTAGAAAAAGAACCTCTCCCTACTCTTCACAAATGCGGACTAAGCGATTATTTTTTATGAGTTACTCAGCCAGTAGGATTCAGTTGCAGCGGCTTAAAAGGCTAAGAATTACTATGTGAACCCAGGGGAAATAAAGAACACACACACATACACACACACACACACACACACACACACACACACACACACTCGCGCGTGTGCAGGAATAGGATTTTTAAATAATTAATTCCCAAATTAAAATATTGTTAACACTACCTGAAGTCAATTACTTTTTTTTCCTCTTGTTTGTTTGTTTTGTTCCTATTTAAATAGACAGGGTGACCTCTTAGGTTATATTTATTCCACCTGCCTCAACTTCTCAAGAAACTGGTCCCTACCGATGACTGACACATCAATTTCTCTCTTTTTCTTAAAAGAAAAAACTGGCTTTAAATTTCTATAATCTGTACCCAAGACGGAAATTATTATGATGAAACTATTGGTTGCTTTTCCAAAGTAACTATTTTGGTGGGAGAGTTTGGCACTTTGGGGAAGCAAAATATGAAAGCAAATTTGCTTTTAATATTTCTCACTTCAAATCCTTTCATTTTTTAGAGATTTAATTGTGAAACTGGATAATAGAACCGGTTGTTGTTGGCTCCTTTGTTTTGTTTTTTCCTTTTTCAGGTTTACTTCATTTTCTACAAATGTCTAAATCAGGTTTACACTATTTTCTGCGTTAGAAAAAGTGAAACAAATGCCCCAAAGCTGGGTTTCATAGGGCCAGAGCTGATCTTTGAATTTAGGAGGACAGGAAAGTGAAGCTTAGAGTCCAGGAACGCAGGGGGGTGGGGGAGCGTTGGGTTTGGGTTCCACTTTGTTGCTCAAATTAGACTTGGACATCGCAAAAACTAGGGCGTCCCTGGGTGGGCTCGAACCACCAACCTTTCGGTTAACAGCCGAACGCGCTAACCGATTGCGCCACAGAGACTCCGGTGCTGGTAGCTGCTCCAGCCAAGGCCTTTATGAAGAATAAAAGCGACTTCTTTTTCTCCCGGCTGATTCTTATTAGGAGCGGAAATTTTATTTAACGTTTTTAATCCTTTCGAGTCTCCCTTCTACTTCTGAAGTATATTGAAAAGTTATGCTTCAGGATGGAGCAGAATTGCACTTCCAGACGTGAATTAAAACGCTCTTGCTTTTTCTCCAAGCGCGGTTTGGAAGGTCCTGTTGCAAGAAGGTGACAGTTTCTGATTGATTACCTTTCGTAAAGACTTTAAATGTTCCGTCTGTGAGCTGACTTTTCCTTTTGTTTCTGTTCGTGACGTTGTTTGCCCGCCGATCTTACGTTACTTACCGAGCCTCTTCGAGGCCGTCTGATTGTATGCGTGTCTTTGTTTTTAGATCCAGTTCTTATTAAAATATATATGCATTCCCTATTTGCGTTTCGACTTTACTCAGCGCAATTGTCACAGTAACATTTCGTTACAACGTGTCCCCGAGGCTTGCGAGCAGTTGCTGAATTGGTCCTGATTTTCTCTGCAGAGACCTCTTCACCTGCGTTTAAGTCACGCTATTGAACACGCACCCTCAAAGGCTTTTTGAAAAAGAAATTACAGAAGAAAAAAATCGGACTTATGATTAGTTGGGCATATTACAGCGCAGAATCATTTCTTGCAAACATACTCGGTCCCTATCAATATTCCTCAGGAAAATCTTTCCCTCCTGTAAAAGTTTGCTTGATGCCTTTTAAACTGTTCAAAATCTTATTTTTGCACCCAGTGTCCACGCTTCCAAGAAGCAATAGTTTCCACTTGTGAACTCGATATTTCCGTTTTTATGTCACTAAAATTGCTCTGGCCGTAATCATTCGAAAAATGATCCATTACAGAAGTTCTGATCAACATGCTTTTATTAAGTCCAACCAGCCGAGTCCCCCAGCTGTGTGATGACAACTTAAATTGGCTTTAGAACCAATTAGCAGGGAAGTTCCTTGAAAGGTTGGGCTGTTAAACCACTGGGAATTTACGCCAAGCCGGACTTCTCAGCTTTCAACACAGTTTTAGATGTGAACTTGAAAATTCTGACTTTGAAACAAGTGAGGCACCTTCTGGAACATGCTGATGGCATATATAATCACATGGTGTCGACTTCAAACCTGTACTGGAGTCAGAAAGCGCTGCCCCCTTTCCCTCAGAGCGTCTCTCCTCTGCTGTTGTTCTCCGGACTGCTTAGTTAAAGCAGCTTGCAACCTGTACTTCACAGCGCTTCCTTAAATGTTTACTCTCCTGCTGAAAATGTTAGCAGCAGTCCTGCCCAAGCCTACATCATTAGCCCCCATTTCTCTCTCTAGCTCAAACATCCCCACTAACATTCTCACTTCTAAAAAGAGACATGAGCTATCCAGGAGGAAAACCAAGTCAGAAAAAAAAAAGATTAACTCATTGCACACCCAAAATTTGTCTGTGTTGAGTGCCCCTGTGGTCTTAAATGTTGTCTTTCAAGCCTGCTTCTACAACTGACATTTTCAGTAAGACAATGGTTAGTTCCAGTAGCTAATCAGCCTTGCCTTTTTGCATTCCTACATTTGAAAATATTTCAAAAGAGCATATAAGTATTTTTTAAAATACTGAATGGAAATCAGAACATCTGACTTCAAGGATACCTGTTGACACCCATTTTATGCAAAGTGCCCATTTAGCCAAGATTTGCCCACTTAGCCAAGGTTTGCCCACTTAGCCAAGGTTTGCCCACTTAGCCAAGGTAAGAGAGCAGTCGATGTTGCCGCTCAGTGTTGGTGATCACCTCATTTTAGGCCTTATATGTGCACGACTTTGAGGGTCCAGTTAAATCTACTGATAATTTTAGAAACATTGTCCCCTTGAATTTTAGGATAACCGAAGAAAAACAATTCCCATTGCTTCATTAGCACCCAGGGCTTTCAAATTACTAAACCTGAACAGGCCTGGTAACCTACCCTTTATGTATTTTGTCCACCACTCAGCTGCAAATTTACCTTTCCCAGGAACACGCCTATCAGCGGAGGCCGACCAGTGCAGATTAATGACCCATATATTTAATTTTCTCCTGGGAGAGAGGAAGAGAGAAAGACCATCTGTGCGAATGGCCCCACGTCTCTAACCAGGCAAGGTAAGCCGGAGCACATGGATTTCTGCAGCCCCAGTTAGCATGGAGACAGGGTTTTCAGAAGACTCCCGCTTCTGAGGAACAGGTAGCTTTCAGGACCTCCTCCAGCTCAGTGTGCTGCGCTTTAGCACTTCACAGTTTTAATCTGGGAAGGACAACTGAGCTGTTTAAAGGAGCAACCCAGTTGGAGCTGTGTTTTAAACAGCATTTTGAGAAATCACCCACGGATCGGGTTGGTTGTGCTCCACAAAGCTAGTTAAAGGAAGTTGCTGACCAGAACAGAGACCTGTGTAAGTAACATTTCGTGCTTGATCTATAGTGATGCGTTAAGCTGAGCTCTGGACTCAAGCCATGCCTTCCACGCATCACAACCTTCCTCCTATGAAAACTAGAACTCGGGGCAGCTAGTCACTTCAGCAGGCAGCTAGTCACTTCAGCAGGCAGCTAGTGGCACCCGAGAAAGTGGGTTTGGAGGTGACCAATAGGTACAGTTATTCATAAAATACACAAGATATTTCAGAAAGGTCTTTGGGTATCATTTCTTTCTTTAAGAAAATTATTGTAAAAGTCCTGTCACTTGGACCTTTATGTGAATTTATTCAGAGAGTTGTCTCGACGGTATGGTTAACAAACAGATGATACATGAGAGCAGACAAAAAAAAGGCAAAAATAGTGCATTAATACTCTGCCTGGAACATTCAGATAACACTAAAATATGGTTCTCTCTCTCCCTCCCTCCCTCCCTCTCTCCCTCCCTCCCTCCCTCCCTCCCTCCCTCCCTCCCTCCCTCCCTCCCTCCCTCCCTCTCATTTGTGGAAAAAATCCCAAATCATTTTACAGGATTTTTTTAATCAAATGATAAACTGAACTTTTATCACCGTTAACTCCTGCACTTTAGCATCCCCCCCCCCCCCACCGTGGTCCTTCACTGTAACTGTTTCCTGTTAGACTGAAATGGGGTTGGGGACCTCTAACTTGCTTTGCTATGTCAGATGAGGGTGGGGGAATCTCTCCTGGGAGACCTTGTGGTCAACTCAGTAAACCTGACAAGTTCCCCCTCAACTCAGTCTTTTTCCTATGTCATTCAGCAAGGGAGTCACAGCCTCTGTAGCCAACAACAACAGAAAAGACAGCTTCAGACAACAGTCCTCTGAGCACCCATCCCTGCAGGGAACGTGCCATCTGCATGCAGTGTGATCAAGCTAGCCTTTTTTATTTTTTCTCTTTTCTTTTCCTTCTGACCCTTTTCCTCTTCTTCTTCGACCACGGAACAGGGCTTGCAGGGAAGGTAATTTAACATGCTGCGAGGGGGCAGCAGGATGGCCACAAACAAGAGAATCGTCCAAGTCTCATGCTCAGCTTTTTAAAGCTAGTCTATTAAAAATTAACATTCAACCTATTGTGCTAGTAGTTAACTATAATTCCAACCTTTGGGAGGTGGAACACGAATGTCAGGGACTCAGAGTCATCCTCAGCTTTATATAATGAGCTTCAAGTCAGCCTAGGCTTTAAGAGACCTTGACTCAAAACACAAAAATAAAAATAGATATCCTTTAAAAAATTACAATAAACTTTTTTATTTGCTTCAAAGAAATAAAGTAAGCCGATGTCAAAGAAAGAGACTTTAGTAAGGACCAGGGTGGTTGTCACACAGACATGAGTGGATTCAGCACAGTGGGCCGGATGGGAGGAAAAGCTGGATGGCTGGGAACAGGCCTTCTGCTTACTCCAGTGCCAGGGAAGAAATCTTGTTTCGCTTGCTTCAGAGATCTTTTGGAAAATATTGCATGAATGTTTTTTTCTAAAATGTTAAACAAATATGTCACTAAAAATTTAAAGATCAGGGCTGGAGAGATGGCTCAGAGGTTAAGAGCACTGTCTGATCTTCTGGAGGTCCTGAGTTCAATTTCTAGCAACCACATGGTGGCTCACAACCACCTGTAATGAGATCTGGTGCCCTCTTCTAGCCTGCAGGCGTACAAGGAGGCTGAACACTGTGTATACAATAAATAAATAAATCTTAAAAATTTAAAGATCAATATTTCTGCTTAAAAATAAAGAGAAATTGGTTTAATTAGAGGGTATCCTCTAATTAAGGCAGTGGGGGGAGAGGGGACGCCTTTAATGCCAGCCCTTGGGAGTCAGAGACCTCTGTGAGTTCGAGGTCAGCCTTGTCTACAAAGTGAGGTCCAGGACAACCATGATTACACAGAGAAACCCTGTCTCTGAAACCCTGTCTCAAGAAATTTAAAAAGAAAGAAGGGAGGGAGGGAAGGAAGGAAGAAAAAGAATAGACAAAAAACAAAACCCCCAATTCTAAGCCTCTGGTTGTTAAGAAAAGCTATGGGTATTTCATGCAACTCTGGTGGCCTCCAGGTAGACACAGAAAATGTGATGAAGAGAGAGGCTAGTGTCCCCTAAACCCACAGTTTCAGAAAAACTTCGGGTACAAAAAAATTCCAACTAATGCCCTGGGGATTGCTTCCCTGCTTTTGAAGCCATTTTCTCACAAAATGGACAGGAAGCCTTGAGTTGAAGTCAGTAAATCATGAAGGCCGTTGTGCCTAGCTGTCCAAGTCTTTAAAAGTGTTAGAGGACAGAGAACAGAATTTTAGTAGTTAGAGCAAGGGGTGCTCGACCTTTTAAGCAAGCCGAATGTAAAATCTGAGCATTAGATTTTGTAGCATTGCAAGATAGCAGAATAGAGTGGCTACCGAGCACCCTTTGTATTTACAGACTATCCCACCAAAAATGTCTTTCGAAATGAAGTAACAGGAATAAAACATTTTTCTGTGTGCTTATAGTTTCTGGGGTTTGGCCAAAGTTACATTCTAGGGCTGGGGGTATAACACAAGGTACAGTATGTGTTTAGCCCTTGAGAGAGCCCCAACACACACACACACACACACACACACACACACACACACACACACACACACAAGTTAATTTTCCCTGGGACCATTTCAGAACACTATCCTAAGAGAGCAGGTTGAACCCCTTGCATTATCTCAAATTCCTTTTGTTTCTCACCTTGATTAGCAGGGTCACTTCCCCACCAAACTGTCTCAGCTTCGACTACATCCCCTCCTTTCCACAATTGTTCCTAATACTTTGTATTAGGCCAATAAATTTCATGTATTTCCCTACTAGAACCTAAACTCTAGTAGATGTATACTAAAACTGGCATACTGTAGCAACATATGTGATACAATGTACCACTGTATTGAGAGGTTGTGCCAACATACATGATATGATGTACCAGTGCAGGTCACATGTAAAATACGCAGGCCCTGTAAAAAATACTAAGTACCATTTCTTTCTTTCATAAGTATGCTTCATTGTTAGGGCTCCCTTTTATTTTCTTTTATGAGTGTTGGGCCTCACTATGCTAGGTAAACTCTCTATCACAAATCATGTCCCCAAACCATGGTTTAGAATCTAAATTCTTAATCTACAGAGGCTGAGAATGCTGTAATCCCAGCATTCAGGAGGCTGAGGCAGAAGGATGGAGGCCAGTCTGGGCTTCATAGCAAAACCTTACCTAAACAAAACAAAACAAAACAAAACACCTCAATTTAAGCTTCCAATAATTTGCCCAAGGCTCCCACTGCCCCCCCGCCCCCCCGCCTGGCTTCTGCAGTCTCGGGTTTTAAATGTCCTCCTTTAGCTTCTTCTAAGGTTAGAGTTCAAGAGTTATGTTGCCGAGCAGTGGCCTCGTCCACTGTGGAAAGTCTTCGGCTTTGCGTCTTGGGCATCAGTTCCTTCCTGCAGACCCCTGTAGCAATGTTTACTTCCTTAAAGCTCATTACTATGGTGTGATTGTGGACTCACGACTTCCCTTCCTCTGCTCTGCTCCCACAGAAATGTCACCTTAGGTATTTTTCATGGAAAACCAAGACCGTCCATAAGTTCCTGCTGTGAAACACACCATAAAAAAGACTGCGAGACACAATCAGGGAGCCAGCATGCCTGGCACGGTGGCTCAGACTCAGAATCCCGGAACTCGAGAGGATCTTAAGTTCACAGCCAGTCTACTCAGATAGTTCCAGGCCAGACCCTGCCTCAGAAAACAAGAACAAAACTTTACTGAGGAGCTAAGTCAGAGCAGGCGAGAGGATCTGGAAGGAAAGTGTGCTTGCCTCACAAGCCCAAGGGCCTGAATTCAATTGCTGAAACCCATGTAAAGGTGGAAGGAGAGAACTTGTCCTGGAACCCCCTCCCCTACCACGAATGTGCTCACCCATACACCATACTTATAATTTTAATTGGCAAGTATTTAACAGAAGAAAAAATCCAAATTGGTTACTTGCCAAAAAGCTTTTTAAACTCTAAAGGTTGTCATTTAAGCCACCATGTTCTTGAAGGTGATTTTGACATCCTTAAGGCCACAGTGTCTCCTGGTCGAGTCACTCTCTCCACACTTCATACAACACTGGTTGTGATGTAATATCAAGTCCTTTGCAAATATTTACTCATCTAAAATTTAAAGGCTGGGGTTAGAGTTCATTGACAGAGTGCTTGCCCAGTACCTCTAAGGCCCGTCCTGAGTGATAACGACATTGTGATGTGCTTCCCGCTATTACCATTTGTGTTTTACAGATTTTTAAAATTTAGGAGTTAAGTAACTCACTGAAGTTCACAGAATTGGTGGTATAGCAAGAACAGCCATGCTTCTCTAGATGGCTCCAGAGAACTACCTACAATGCCGTGTGTATGTGTGTGCTTGTGTGTGTTTGTGTGTGCATGCTCATGTGTGTGTGTGCTTGCTGAGGTCTTTTCCTATGATAGAAGCACTCTGCCTCTGAGCCATGTCTCCAGCCCCCTTTTTCTTTTCTTTTCTTTTTTCTTTTCTTTTCTTAGACTACAGAATGGTTCTCGTGCACTCTACAGCTAAACACCGATTAACAATTTGAAAACTTTTAAAAATATTGCTCTAATTTACAAAGGTTTGAATTTGACATGTTTTCAGAGTCAAAACTTGCAAGAAATAGTGTGAAGAATTCTGCCAGATTTTGCAAGTGATAATGTGCTATTTTGTTGGCTTTCTCTTTTACTTTTTCTCAAAATGAAGTATTTTTCCTGAAACATTTGGAGTAAACATGAGGAGACACAGTGAGACCCTGTCACGTACAAATGTGCACAAAAAAAATTTTAATCAAAACAAGAAACAACAAAAAAAATTGAAAAGACTACAAATTGAATTTCGAGATTCTGCGGCCTGGCTGCTGAGAAACTTGAGGTATGTTCCCAAGAATCCTCCCACTACCCCAAATCCTTTGTCTGAGTCTACAAATAGAATTAATAAAAGATTTTGCTAGAATCTCTTCAGATCCGAATTAATGATCTGAAGGGTTTTGCCTGGAGTTGAAGAACAGCTCCCAAGTTATAGTAACATTCCACATCCTTTACCTGAACGCTTCAATGCAAAGTTAACTTTGTTTTTTGAGGCTGACAGGGACAGATTGATGCTAAACCTAGGGGGTCCCTCAGTGAACCTCACCCCCACACAACATCCCAGGTCAGCTGGGAAGGTTAGGTGTGTGCCACTATGCCCAGCATAATGATTTTTTAAAAAGGGTTCCATAAAAACACGCAGAGGAAGAGACTGTCAAAGCCCTCGTCACTAATATAAGTAGAGTTAAATAAAAGGGCCCTGCAGGGGAGCATTTAATTTTGGATTTGTACATGCAATTTATTTTGGGTGGGGTTGGTGAAAAACTCTTTTTTTTCAATGAAGTAGGAAATAAAATCTGTAATTATATATCTCTTGAATTATTGCTTCATCATCAGAGAATAAGAATTTCTTCTGGGTTGTTCACTGGGCTACTTCCGGGCTTGAGAGCCGGTTCAAGGGTGGACATAGAGGTCATGGGATAGAACTGATAGTCATGTATAGGCCAATCACGGGATCCACAAACAGCACTAGAACAGCTGCAGACCCACATGGGAAAGAATGAAGGTGAATTCCCAGCTTACACCAGACACAGATAAAGTCCAACTAGACCAAAGACCAAAGCAGAAAAGCTCAATGTATGAGGGGCTTCAGAGAAAGCACAGCCCTCATGTGTGTGAGTGTGCACGTGTGCATGTATGTATACATGTTTACATGTGTATTCATGTGTGTGTATTCATGTGTGTGTGAGAGAGAGAAAGGGAGAGACAGACAGACAGACAGACAGACCGACCGACCGACCGACCGACCTCGGGTCAAGCAATGGTTTCTTAGACATGATTTGCAGAGTGCAACTACAATAGAAAAAATGAACTGGATGCTGGGTCAGGAAAATGGTCTGGTGGTAAAAATATTTGCCTCACAAATCTGATGGCCTGAGTTTGGAGCCCCAGAACCCACAGACATA
This sequence comes from Arvicola amphibius, assembly GCF_903992535.2. Classification (NCBI taxonomy): domain Eukaryota; kingdom Metazoa; phylum Chordata; class Mammalia; order Rodentia; family Cricetidae; genus Arvicola; species Arvicola amphibius. The sequence goes on along the minus strand of NC_052052.2, from coordinate 93,821,173 downwards.
GAGACATGAATCCCCAGAAGCTCATGAAGTGTGGAATCGTGTTTCAAATGAGAAAGGTGGGAATCAATACAGGGCACACGAGCACTGTAGCACGCAAACAGTAAGACTAGTACACACACACACACACACACACACACACGCATGCACGCACGCACGCACTTGAATACACATGTACACATGCATACATATTAAGGAAATGCAAGTCAAATGGCAACAAGATAGCACTTTACTGTTGAGAGGAAGGCATAAACAAAGAGCTGGACCCGAGCTGGCTAGGGTGTGAGGAATTCTGGGGTCCTCAGACACCGCTGGCGGGAGAAAGAGATTGCTGCTAAACCAGGGTTACCTATGGTCCAGCAACTCCACTGCTAAAATGGAAGTGCATACAACTACTCCTAAACACCCAAAACACACGGCCACATGAAAACGAAGACAGTGGTGCTAACAGCTATATTGCTCATAATCACTGCAAAGTGAATAAATTGTCCACCACTTAGTGAATAGTCAATGTGACGTGCCCAATGAATGGAATACTATTTAGCTATTAAAACGGAATAGTGTTCTGAAACATGCTAGAAGATAACGAACCACAAAACTTCACGCCCACACTTTTTATGCCATGAGAAAGGAGCCACATACATACAGACTACATATTGTATGATCTCTCTCTCTCCTCTCTCTCTCTCTCTCTCTCTCTCTCTTTCTCTTTCTCTCTACACACACACACACACACACACACACACACACACATGATACATAGAACAGTCAGACTGATGCATAGAGCAATAAACCAGGAACATGGGGCAGTGGTGGAGACGGACGGTTGTTCCGTGTGGATGAAAAATACGTACGATGAAGCTGAAAGGATGAATGTTGCCAGGCACGTTGGCGCACGCCTTAATCCCAGCACTGGGGACGCAGAGGCAGGCAGATCTCTGTGAGTGTGAGGCCATCTTGGTCTACAGACTGAGTTACAGGACAGCCTGTGCCACATAGTGAGACCCTCTCTCAAGAAAACAACAAAATCAAAACAAACAAAAAGAAAAGAGTGAACTTTGTGTTATATGGATGACAATGTGATAATAATAAATAAATAAAAACAAAAGTAAATATTTACCTTTGAGTAAGTACTGACTTGGAAGTGAAGGTAAAGAGCATTCTGAAATGTGCATAGCTCGCTGAAGTAGCTGCATTCAGATTTGCAAACCTATTTCCAAATTGTTTTTCTGCATTGTCAGTAGCTGCCTCTAACCCAAATCCCCAAATGGAACTGTCTAACTGTCAGCTAGCTGTTGGAGTTTCACCAGAGGAATGCTGGGAAATAACGCCATCCTGGTCACCATGCAGGCGTCTCCTTCCTTTCAAGCTGCCTTTGCTCTCATACCTTCAGTTGACTTAAATATCAGTCAGGAGGATCGAGATTTATGTTAATCAGTACACATTGCTGAGTGCTCAGTGCTGTGCACACTACAAGAAATGTGGATGAGGGCTGAGGTCTGTGCACAGTGGAGAAAACGTGGAGCCTGCTGGAGGCGCTATGTCAAGCTGCGGAAGGTGCAAAAAAAAAGCCCCTGGAACAAACCAGGAAGCAGGCCAAGGATGTGGGCCAGGAAGATAAGGAGCTCAGGGAGCTAAAGCCAACGCCGCCAGGTAAGGGATGCCAGCTACGGGTAGAATTAAGAAATCTGGCAACAAGTAAGCTGTTCCTCCTATCTGGGTTGATGGTGACCCTCTTCCATAGCTATTTGAACATCTGGATTTCTTGCCCTCTTTGCCACCTACAGCTAGAATGAATGAAGTGTTATCCTGGAGCCTGTTGAACATCTGGATTGCCTACTGTAACATCTTTGTCACCTATAGTTAGAATGAAGTGCTATCCTGAATACATTGTAATGAACTTTTGTTAAAGAAAAATATAATAAATAAAAGAAATAAACAAAAGAAAAGAAAATATGGAGCCCAACTCAGCAAACCAGGGGTCTGAAACACTGGATTGAGAAGTCTTTCATCGACGGGATTTAGTTAGAATTGGGTGAATCTGTTCTGGAGGAGCAAGGAGAAGGAAGCAGTGTTGGGAGTCAGCCTGGGAACCGGAGCATGGCAGCACCATCAGAAAATAGCCTGTCAGGTAGGCAAGGTAGAACCGGGTAATCTCAGCTCTCAGGAGGCCCAGGCTTATCAGTTCTAAGTCAGCCTGAGCCGCATAGTGAGACCTTGTTTCAAAGGAAACAAGAAACGGGGGAGATGAGATGGGTCAGAAAGAAAAAAAGTTGGGGGGGTTGGGAGGAAGGGAGAAGAAACGCATGAAGGCGCATGCTGCCGAGCCAGATGACCCAGGTGACCGAGTTTGGGACCCACATGATGGAAGGAAAAAGAAAGCCAGCTCAAAGTTGTCCTCTGATTTCCACACAGAAGTCCTGATGAGCCCGTGTGTGCGCACACGTGAGTGCCCCTGCCCACGCACACACAGACACACACAGTTTGTTTTCTAAGAGGAAAAGAAAGACGTCCCAACTAAGACTCCATTAATGGCTAAGGCTGCTGGGTTAGGGTTAGAGTTAGATACACAGGCTGGTGAGTGACAAGCAGAGGACTTCCATCCCTGTCGGTTGTATGTGTCACTCCCCATCCTCCTTAAACACGGTGTCTTTGTAGCTTCACATTCCACTGTTCCATGTGTTCCATGATAGACCCCTTGTGCCTTGCACGGTAGGGTTCTGTCTGCCTCTGCAGAGTGGTAAGTCACCAATGCCCCCCAAATCGTCGCCTTCCATGGGCTTCCTCTGCCTCTTACTATTACACATTCTGGTTGCCCCTGAGTGAACACCAGAGCTTCTTCCCCTGCTCCGGCAGGCAGGCCCCCAAGCACAAACCACAGCTCCTCTAAGTAGAGCCCTCCCTGCCCTCACCCTTCCAGGCCCACACATCTCTCAGGGCATGGTGTGGCCATCACTTTTCCTTAATATAGGTCAGAGTACATGTTCATTGGTGAGCTTCATTTCACACCCTCCTCCTGTCTCTTCCCATTGGCTGCCTCTAACCATGGTCTCCCTGCTCCCTCCAGACCTTCAGCCAACCCACTGGAAAGGGTTCTACTTAGAATACAAAACCAAACATTTAGTTCATCAACTGAAAGCACTTCTAAAATGACACCATGGCTCCCAACTGTGGACCAAGTCATCCTGGGGTACTGCAGTGAACAACTTTACAGAGCTGCTGTGGGGTGCTTCAAATTTTGAGAGAAATACAGCCACATGTTTCAGACATCAGACAAATAGTCCTCCTCACATCACACGCAACTAAATGAACAGAACTTAGTTTTTCTTCCTTCCTTCCTTCCTTCCTTCCTTCCTTCCTTCCTTCCTTCCTTTCTTTCTTCCTTTCTTTCATTTTTGATTTTTTGAGATGAGGTTTCCTCTGTGTAACCCTGGCTGTCCTGGAACTAGCTCTGTAGACCAGGCTGGCCTTGAACTCCTGCCTCTGCCTCTAAGAGTTCTGGGATTAAAGGCGTGTTTCACCACCACCTGGCCAGAACTTAGTATTTCTTTTGCTTTGGAACATCATGAGACAATTATAAAGCCACTAGGACCACATGAAGGAAAGGTGGCAATCTGTGGCCTGCCCAGTGTTTTCAGGCTTTGTAGTATGCTTACCTCTGTCCTCACCCACCCTTCAAGTTCCATTTCCATCCTGTATATGCCATACTGATCCTGTCCCAAGTCCAACAGACAGGAGGCAGGCTTGAGCCTCCTGAAATGCATGGCTTAGTCATCTTGAGTGGTTAGGATATGACATCTACGAGAGTATAAAGACATGAGTGCTTACAGTCCAGGGACAAGGCCTGGAGCCCTTGACAGAAATGAGGAGGAAGTGAATCCAGCAGGAAGCCACTCCTGAATTTCCACACCTACAAATTCTGAAGAGGTGGATTGTCTGAAGTAAACAAACAAACAAACAAAAAACACACCCAAGTTTGTTGGTTGGCTTGTGATCTGGTTTGTTCGGTTGAGTGCTTGCCTAAGATGCAGGAAACTCTGGGTTCAGTCCCCAGCAACACATTGCAACAGACATAGAGACACACATCTGACTCCTAGAACTTGGGAGATGGAGATAGGAGTATTAGAAATTCAAGGTCATCCTGTGCACATAGAGTTCCAGGCCAGACTGGGCTACAAAAGATCCTGCCTCTAAACAAACAAACAGAAAATAATTTCTAGAGCCCACCAAAGGAGGAAGGAAAGCACCTACTCCACAAAGATGTCTTCTGACCTCTTTGATAAGCCAGGGCACTGTACACACACAGTTGTACTGGGAGGTGGAGGGAAAGAGGTAGGTACATACAGACACAAGGATGATGATGATGATGATGATGATGATAAGATGATGATGATAATGTTGACGATGGTGATGATGATGATTTTTTAAATAATTGTTTGGACAGAGTCAACGCTATGCCCATCAAAATACCAGCAAAATTCTTCAAAAAACTCAAAAGAATGGTATTCAACTACTTTTGGAAAAGCAAAAAACCCAGGATAGCCAAAACAATCCTCTACAATAAAGGAACTTCTGGAGGCATTACCATCCCTGACTTCAAACTCTGCTACAGAGCTATAGTACTGAAAACAGTATTGGCATGAGAAAAGACAGGAGGACCAATGGAACCAAATAGAAGACCTGGATATCAATCCACACATATTTGAACACCTGATCTTTGATAAAGAAGCAGAAAATATTAAATGGAAAAAAGAAAGCATATTTAACAAGTGGTGCTGGCATAAATGGATATCAACATGTAAAAGAATGAAAATAGACCCATATCTATCACCATGCACAAAACTCAAGTCCAAATGGATCAAAGTCCTCAACATAAGCCTGGCCACACTGAACCTTATAGAAGAGAAAGTGGAGTACACTTGAACGCATTGGCATAAGGAACCACTTCCTAAATATAACCCCAGCAGCACAGACACTGAGAGAAACAATTAATAAATGGAATCTCCTGAAACTGAAAAGCTTCTGTAAAGCAAAGGACCCAGTGAACAAGAAGAAACAACAGCCTACAGAATGGGAAAAGGTCTTCAATAACCCCACATCAGACAGAGGGTCAATCTCCAAAATATACAAAGAACTCAAGAAACTGGACACCAAAAGAACACATAATCTAATAACAAAAAAATGGAGTACAGACCTAAACAGAGAACTCTCAACAGAGGAATCTAAAATGGCTGAAAGACACTTAAGGAAATGTTCAATATCCTTAGTCATCAGAGAAATGCAAATCAAAACAACTCTGAGATTCCATCTTACACCTGTAAGAATGGCCAAGATCAAAAACACTGATGACAACTTATGCTGGAGAGGTTGTGGGGAAAAGGGAACACTTCTGCAATGCTGCTGGGAATGCAGGCTGGTACAACCCTTTTGGATATCAGTGTGGTGATTTCTCAGAAAATTAGGAAACAACCTTCCTCAAGACCCAGTAATACCACTTTTGGGTATATAGCCAAAAGATGCTCAATCGTGCCACAAGGACATGTGCTCAACTATGTTCATAGCAGCTTTGTTTGTCATAGACAGAACCTGGAAACAACCTAAATGCCCCTCGATACAAGAGTGGATAAGAAAAATGTGGTACATTTACACAATGGAGTACTACACAGCAGAAAAAAATGACAGCTTGAATTTTGCAAGCAAATCGATGGAGCTAGAAACATTATTTTGAGTGAGGTAGTACTACATGAGAAGTAGAAAGTAGAAAAAGACAAGATCTCCTGAGTAAATTGGGAGCATGGGGACCTTGGGGGAGGGTTGAATGGGGGAGGGGAGAGGCAGGGAGGGGAGCAGAGAAAAATGTAGAGCTCAATAAATATCAATAAAAAATGTTTTTCTTACCAGTAAAAATAATAATAATAATTGTTTGGTGATTCTTTTGGAATCCCTGTGCTGTCAGGCCGAAGGGCAGAAGAGACTAGGCCACGTCTCACCCTCCTCTCACCTCACAGAGGTCACAAGATGCCAGGGTTTTGTATTTTAGAAAAGTCACCTTTTCAGTGGGCTGGAATGTTGGTTGAAGATTTGGTGGGAGGTAGAAAGATGGTTAACAATGGCCATTGGGAGAAACACAAAGAAAACGTTAAATGGAAGTCATCAATGACAATACTGTAGGATGAAAAGCATCTAAACAAGCATGAATGATTCTATTCATGACGACACCACCACCTTCCTCCCTATCAGTGAGCACCTGCGTTCTGGAAATGGCTTCTTTCTCTGGGCTGCTTGTCTCATGGTCACAATTCTGCCATGTCATGGTCTTCTCTCAGGCAAACCTCTCCTGCTCATCTCCTCTCTAAGCCTGCGAAGGGCTGTATGCCTTCTTTCCACCAGTCTGGTCCACCGTGAACCCTGAGTAAGTCTGGGACAGAAGGAAGCACACCATGGAAGCTGCAGTTGCATCCCACAAAGAGGCCAATTAAGTTAGAAGCTGAGCTTCACTCGCTGGGTGAAAGATTCAGTGACACTCAAGATTTTAATTAATGATGTCTCTGGTCAGCCATGGGAAAAGCTGGCTTGCAGGTGTTGAGGGGCGAACTGAGAGATGAAGCAGTGATTTCTGCCTAGCCAAGCCAGCTTCTTTGTTCCACATAGCTAGGAAGAAAGGGTGAGTGGGGATTCCCATGCACCCTTTGAGTTTAGAGGGGGGAAGGGAAGGAGGAATGATGTAATTATATTATAAGTAAAATAAATAATTTTTTAAAGTTGTAATTTAGTGGGCTAATTGCTTTTTAAATACATGTTACTCAACTGAATTTTATCATCAAAAAGTTTGAAACCTTGGGATTAAAAAAAAGTGATTCCTGTTTTCTTCCACAACACAAGTCTAGACTGTTCACACATACCCAACATATGCAGACTTAAATAGCAACTAACAAAATTGTTCTTGCTAGAGCTGAAATTAGTCAAGTTTTCATCAGTGCTTGATTTTACATATTTGTATTTAGGGGTGGTGTGTGCCACAGCACACATGCAGAGGTCAGAGGGGGACTTTTAAGAGTTAGTCCTTTTTCTCTGTCACGTGGGTCCAGAGGATCAAACTCAGACGGTCAGGTCTGGCAGCAAGTGCCTTTACCCACTGAACTGTCTCATGTCCTTTATCAACATTCTCACCTGGTGCTGAAGGGTTAATTTGTTCATTCTTTGTTGATCAACTTTCCTTAACTGTAATAGCAGGTGAGGGCTAAGGCCACTCACTTCTTGGATGGAACTCAGAAGAGTAAAGCAGGAAGAGCCTGGACACACCCACTCAGCAGTGGTACCCTAGGGGTCCTCATTTCTAAGTTCAAATCCATCTTAACTTCACTAAGATGGGGATCCAGCTGTATGAGGTTCTTAAAATTTTTCATTGAATAAGAATAAATGTTATCATTATAAATCAGTTTTAAACACGTTTTCATTCTTCTCATGAATCTACTCAGAAAAACAAACAAACGTGCCACATGGAGATACCATCACAGAAGAATCTCTGCTATGAATAATTTATTCCTTTCCGGTCTCACAAGGCAGACACTAGGGTATCCTGTATGCTTTGTCTTATTACATGTGAACTCCACCACACAGGATTATTATTGACAAGGAAAATGTGTCATTTGTTTGTTTGCTAATTGAATGGGCATTGATGTTAAAGATTTCTGAAATAAACTGTAACTAACTAGCAAAAAGGTTTCAAAGTAAAAAGAGTGTTAGTATCTTGCCATGAAGGCCTTTGATCTTTGATCTTTTGCCTCACTGGGACTCTTTCCAATTCATCTTCTTTCTTTCTATTTCTCTAAGAGGAAATCATTTTCTTTTGAAGTCAATATGTAGCCTTCCTGTTAATCTCCCTATACTTTTACTTCATATGTGTATGTCCTTACCCACATTTTTCACTTATGAAATTCTTTATAAATTATTAATTTTCAGCATAAGTCATTTATGCATTCTAAATATTAATTTCTAGTCAAGTACATACCTTGAAAAGACCATCTCAGTTTATCTTTTAATTTTTATGTCTCCTATCATATTAAAGGTATTTTAAAATTTTGAATATGATTTGTTTTGTCATTTCCCCTATGGGTTGTACATTTTAACACTTTAAATCATACTTCTTAGGCAGGAGTGGTAGTGCATTTCTGAACATGGGCAATGCCCTGAGTTTGATCCCCAGTGTCACAAAAGAAAGAAAAAGAGAGAGAGGGAGGCAGGGAGTAAGAGAGGGAGAGGGATAGAGGAAGAGGGAAGGAAGGAGGAAAGGAGGGAGGGAGAATTCCTTCCCTATATCATGCTTATAGAGCTTTCTTCCATAATCATGATCAATACTCTAAAAGTTCATATTTATGTGCAATTTATCTCTGCGTTAGTATGTGTGCATGTGTGCAGACGCCCGAAGAGAGCATTGGATCCCCTGGAGCTGGAGTCTCAGGTGGTTGTGACCCACCTGAGATGGGGGATGGGAACCAAACTCAACCTTTGGAAGAGCAGCCAGCACTCTTAAATATCTCTCCAGCTCCATGATCAACATTTTTTAAAAAAATTCTTTTTCTTGTGTTTAATGTATCTGAAATTTAATTCGTATGTAGAGAAAGGTAAAGATGCTTGCTTTTTCTTTCTAATCTGAGCAGTTGCTTTATGAATAAGAGTAAATAGAGACAGGCCAAGCATTGCCTGTAATCTGTCAGCCCTGGTTTATCTAATCCTTGTCTACACACTGCCTTGAATACTTTGAATATTTCTCCTGCTCAGAAGATTTGTCCTGGCCATTTTTTTTTTACCCCCAGCAATGGGGATTTCTTAGACTATACACAAGGCTTTCTAAAGCCATCTGAGTTGTGCTTAATATTTACTGCATTGATCAGGAAGTAACATCTTAATGGGGTTAACTTGATTTAAGTACTGAGTTATTCCAGTTAAGCTGAAGAACAAGCGAGACTTCTTCAATGATGCCCAGTTTTAGAAAGCTCACTTGGGAAAAGCCTGTACTTCCAGTCTGGCTACCAATGCAGAGAAAATGTTTTAATCTACTGTCTAAGATTCTAAGAGTCAGATTTGCAAATCCAAAGAACTCTCGAGGCCAACTTTCTCATCTATAATCTGAAGTTACCACTGTAGATTTCACAGGGCCTGGCTGCACTGCTAAGGTTCTTGCCAAGATGGGCGAGCATTTCCCTCTCTTCATAGGTAACCAGAAAAGAAGATGTGCTTAAAACCTGACTTTTTTTGTTTTTTATTTTTATTTTTTGGTTTTTCAAGACAGGGTTTTTCAATGGCTTTGGAGACTGTCCTGGAACCTGATTTTAATCAAAGACAATGAATGGAAGCCAAGGAAATTTTTGTTTTAAAGGAAACATTCTGTAATTTCTGCTAAGAACAATTCCCCCTACATTTTTTTTTAAGTTTCAAAATTTTGATCTTCAATTATTTCCAGGAACTGCAGAGTATATCACATAAAGGGATACCTTCGATTTGCTCTGGAGGATACGGTTCTGTCAGTGAGGAGAACAGACTAGAATGTTCTTGTAAATATGAGTCTAGAAAGTTAAATATAGTTGGAAAGATGAATTATTTTATTTTCGGTCTCTAGATATAGACCAACATCCCTCATTGTGATTGAAAGACGGGCTTAGGTCAGCAAATGATGTCACTGCTCCCCTTCCTTCACTTGGCATGCCTCTGTCCTCTGGCTGGAAGAACCAGGAAGGATTCTGCCCAGCTACACTACACCACTTCTCTGCCGTGAAGATCGGCCAGTAAGAAAACACCTCCTCAGCCAGACAGTTCAGAAAGCCACGTGTCTGTCCAGCTGCAACCGGGAGGCTTCAAAATCACGTTGCTTCTCAGGGAGCATCCCAAGGACCATAATTTAGGAATATTTTGTATTCAAAAGCAGCACAGCAGTCTCGAGCTCCTCCTGGCGGGGGTGGGGGTGGGGGTAGAGTGGGGGTGGGAGGGGAGTCTTGAGTGTAAAAGGGGAGCGATTTAGAAGAAAATTTAATCTTTAAACCCTTGGTCACCTTACTGCTTGAGAGTCCCTGTGTTCAGCGGAAAACAAGCATGAGTTATCAACATCACTGTATTCTTTGCAGAATTCTCTAAAAATCACCGTTGGAAGTCCGTCTTGAAAGAAGATTCCGATTCCTTGTCTGTTCAAAACCAGTACAAGACTGCCAGCTGCAATGGAAGAAAAGAAAGCATAGAGGAAATTCAGCCAGCTAACCAGAAACAGAAAACAAGCGAGCGAGAGAGGAGGGAAGAGAAGGAGGGAGGGAAAGAGAGAGCGGCCGAAAGACACAGAGCCAGAGACAGAGCCTGGGACAGAGAGAGCAAGCAGAGAGAACGGTGGCAGGGAGCCCAAGCAGGCCTCCTCGTCGCGGCAGGAGACGCCAGCGCCCCACGAAGTCCCTTCAGCTGCCGGCGAGCGCCCGGCCCCCGGGAGGAGGCCAGTGGCTTCTGCGGTCACCGACTCGCCACCACGGCCCCTGGCTGCCTGGGCTTGCACCAGGACGCCCCTTCTCGCCCACACACAAACCCGCAGAGACCACACACAAAAACAAACACGGCCGGTGTGGGAGCTCAGAGAGCTGCAGAGAAGAACGCGCCAGCCACAGACACAAAATGGAGAAAGAGGAACCGAGAGGAACAAGAAGGAGGGAGGCGCGGGAAGGGAGCTTAGGGTGAGAACGGTCCAGGGTCCCCCGGGTGGAGGGTGCCAGAAGGAGCGCCCAGGAGGCCGAAGCGAGAGCACTAGGGGAAGAGCGAGGAGGCCAGGGCAGCACCCGAGATCAGGCCGTTCCGGGTGTCGAGGCTCCATTTCAGCAGCGCCATATTCGCGAGCCCTTCTCCGTATTTAATTTGGACTCTCCTCCCACCTCCACCCCGGAGGCTGGAGAATCCGCGCCACAGGGTTTCTGCTGCTTGGACCAAGGGCTTGGGCGGCAGGACAGACACAGGCTCCAACCGGGAACTCTCGTGCCGGTCTCTACCTCGCCGAGCTGCAGGTTGCAAGATACAAGCTTGGGACCCTCAGGGCTGTCTCTGTCTTGCAGGGCTGTAGAGAGTGGGGTGCGAAGCCCAGCTGGGAATCCGTGCCTGTCTCTGACCTTGCAGGGCTGAGGGGTGCAGAGCCTGACTGGGGACCCTCCAGTTTGTCCCTGACTTCACTGCAAGAGGTCCTGGGGAGCGGCACCCCCGGAGCACACGTCCTTTACCTTTGCCTGGTGTGTGTGGGGGTGGGGTGGGGGGACGACTCTAGTGCAGGAAGGAGGGGTTAGTAGGTGTGACAAAGAAAGAAAGAAAAAGAGGAAGGACGCCCTTAGGGAGAAGGGCGCTATCTGAGGACAGCGGGGCGTGGCGTCCCAAGATCCAGCCTTCCTGGAAGGATCTCGGACCCCCCCCCCCCCCCGATCCCGCTCTGGGCTGGAGGCTGGCCGACGGTCTTCTGAGCAGTGCCATCACGCCGCGACCCAGGTCGCTGCTCTTCCAGGACCAAGGGAGGGGTGACTGTCTGGCCGGCCGCCCGGGCTGCGGGGTTCTCGGTTCGCTCTCGGTTCGTTCGAGGTCTCAAAGCTTCTTGGGGTTATTCTTGTTGTAACTGGAGGCACCCAAATGTGGAAGCCGCGTCTGTCTCGTGTCTAATCCTATGTCGCTCTTTAGAAAAGTGCCACCCTCAACTTCGCGCGTGACTTCTTACAATTCTCCTCTCTTAGCCCGCATTGTCTTTTTCTCCAAATCCCATCCTTGTCAGAGCTAAGGAAGCCCCTGGATTCACGGCGTCCCTTCCCTCCTCCAAGGACGCGGGGAGCCAACGGGCGGCGATACTCTTGGCCGGAGAAACCCGAGGTCAGAGCCCGGTGCCCTCGGGGATGCCCGCTGTGGGCCAGGCCGAAGGCCTCCGGACTTCGTTCCCCTCTGGTGGGAAGGACTCATGCTGGAGGCGAGGAGGCGGACGCTCCTTCAGGTCCCACAGCAAGGGCCAAGTGTCCACTCGCTGTCACCGCGGGGGTGACCGATTCACACATCGCCCGGAGAGGTTCGGTGGGCTCGGTGCTGTCTTTGCGCCTGGAAGGAAACATCTGTCTGGCTGTCCTCCTTTCTTGGACATCTCTATCAACACAGTGCAGTGCCTGTCACCCTCCCTGAGGTTATTGCTGCCTGTCTCCCACCCCGCGGTAATTTCAGACCCAAGCACAAACGCTTCCCAAACTTGGCACCTCCAAGCTCCGGCTGCGCAGACTGGAGCCCTCGAACCCGGATGTCCACCCGCCACTGGCTTCGCATGCTATGGGGTCACTTTATCACTGCGTTCTTAACCCGATTTTGACTTTTGAAACTTTTCTGTTACCTAGAACAATTCATCTTTCACAGCTCCGCGTTTCTACCTTCATAGGTTTTTTTTTTTTTTTTTCAAAAAGATCCCTTTCCCAAGCAAGAAAACGGATTTTTTCCCTTCTTTTTCTTTCTTTTTTTCCTTCTCCAGTTTGAAAAGTTGCATTACAATGCGGGCTGCAAATGTCTTGAGGCGAAAGAGAAAGCTCAGTGGCTCAGTTCCCACAGCGCGAACCGGTTACGTTCAGGAGAATCCTTTCCTGTGTTTTTGTGAAAGGCTAAACCGAAATTAAAAATGAATAGCCACGTGATGATTTCGAGATGTTCCACAAAACTCAGAGCTGAAAACCTCGGCGAGCTGAAAGGCCTGCTTAAAATCTGTCTAGCCTCTGTGGCTGAGATTGGGCCTTTTTTCTTTTTTTTTTTAAAAAAAAAAAAAGGCTGTAAGATTTTTGAAATTAAGTAATTTATGGTTTGACAACAGCTGACGCTTTAGATTCCCGGTGTGTGTTCATGTTTGTTTGCCTCCTCTTGGATATTCTTAACCAATCTTTTGTGCTTCCCTCTTTGTAGACTGGTTATTCACCAGGTCTATTAATTTAGTCAGGAGTTTTGTAAAAGTTAAAATTCCTGAAGCCATTTAGAAAAGGATGTTTTATGGACTGAAGCTACAAGAGTAACACTTAAGTAACCTGCTGTCACAAGGGTGACTTCCTTCTAAAATAAGAGTTGTAAGTTGCATTTTTGATTGATATTTCCACTCTTGAATCTAGTCATTGATTAGCTTCTGAGGCCTACTTTTTCTTTCAAATCACTGCACAGTATTTAGTAAATGTGGGTTTCTTGTCAAGAGGCAGGTACTGATCGAAGTTCAGTGTAAAACAAAATCATCACATGAATACTTGTCATTTCTAACACTTAATGTGTTAAGTATTGCTGACTAGTACACAAGAGAATATCTTTATTTGATAGAGTTACCATGTAAAAGGAAGTGCATGATTTCTGTTCCCAAATTAAGTGAAGTAGAATTTCAAATAGAGCTCTTCTTACATTTTATTCAAAATCCATTTGGACAACTAGATGACATAAATTGTTATCAGAATAATTTTTGAGCAAGGTAATTCTTAGGAATGCAAAAACATGAATTCGTAAGTGTTCAACATATGATAGTCATTTTCTAACACATACATTCTTTACAAAGGGATGTGATTTTTATTTTTAATATTATCCACTGGTCTTTTTGTCATTCAAAAGTTTCCTATTATAATGCATTGCCTACCTGGAAAACATTTCTGCACAATTACCTGAGTTGCTTTGTTGCAAGTCATAACTGCTTTGACTCATTGGCATATGCAAGACTAAGTGTAATTTAAGTGGTCCTTACTTTCTGTGTACTTCAAATTTCAAGTAGCTACCCTCCTTATACTTTGAAGTACATATCCTTAAATGCTAGATATGTTCATGTATTGGTATGCAGAACACATTCAGGTATTCCGTATACTAAAATATCGAACACTAATGTAGCTTTATTCTCTGGCAGCCTCTCTCAGCCCACTTTTTTTTTAAAAAAAATTAAATCTAAAAAAATTAAATCTCCTGATTTTATATCTTCCACAGCAAATACTATCAAACTGTTTAAATGAATTGAAATATTCTCTCCTCCCATCTTAATGCTCCATGCTTAATTGTTTCATGAGAAATTGATATCATTCAAGGATGTTAATAGTGTTATAACTAAGACCGTGGCAAACTCTTGCATTCATTTATCAAATATATAGAATTTATTGAGGTTCAGTGGCATGTGAGCAATGCATATCTTCAGAACACGTTCTTTAGACAGGAAGCTAGCCATTGTAACTCTTCATGTTGCCTGGGAATTTAGAAGTAATGATCTTTGAACACTTGTCATATTGCTTCTTGCTTTAGGAGAGTTAAATATGACACAAAACATTCTATGAAAAAAACTCATTTGCAGCAGGGGTGGTAGGGAGGAGGAGGGGGCGGTGAAGTGTTCTTATAATGTTTGTGTCTATGTTTGTTTGAAAACAATTCTTCCTTGTTTTCACCTAAAATTGATGGTATGTTTAGCCCAATGCTTCTGCAACAATTAGGTAAAAACTCAAAAAGTTCTATTTTTTTAAACAAAAGATTATCAATCAGTCAAAATATTAGATTTTCATGTCATAAAAAACAAGAATTGCCCATAAGCCATTGATCTTAAGAGAGATGCCTGAAAAGTTTACAGAATATGACAGAAAAATGTCCTAATCATGTTGCTGATTGGCAAAGTGCTTAGACAATAAGTGCACTGTTTGTAAAAGCCAGAAACTTTCTCAATAGTCTCCATATAACATTTTCATCTGTTGGTTTAAATTCTCTTCAGCATAGGACAGACCTTCTGAGCTGTTTTCTAAGTACATAGAATAGCTGACTTTGTGTGTTATGAATAAGAAAAGAATTACTGAATTTTTGCTTAGTAGCAGGAATCCAAACAGTGATAGCACAATCCGTAAATCAGTTGTGTGCTCTCTCAGAAGATATGGAGCATAGTTAGTTCCCTTGATCCAGCGCAGCACAAGTTTTGCTTCTTTACAGAGTAGACCATGAGCTGCTTTCCGCCTCTAGAGACAAGGAATGAATGCAGCGTTTGTGTGGTACTCTGACCAGAGAAAGCTCAGGCAGGAGAGCTCCAATTGTTTTCTTACCTCATAAGTGATTCTCTAATGAAGAATTAATAAGTACCTATTTTTTTAACTAATCAACCTGATTAAACACACACACAGTTACAAAAGTCTTACATTATGAATGATATGATATAAAATGAACCCTTCGAAAAGGCATCTTGAAATTGTGATTTAATTCTTAATTTAGAATACTGAGCACCAGTACTGTAGTTTATCATAACTGTATTCTCTGCCAGTCCTTACTGTGACACAGAAAATACGGAAATGAGACAAATATACAGATATTTTTAAAACTTTTCCTTTCTTGTTAAATAAAACAAGACAGGATTCTAGGAGCCTAAAGTGAGAGCAGAATTCTCTGCCTTCTTCACAGATGGAACAGGTAAATCCTTCAATAATTTTATAATTTAAAAGTGTGAACCTAGGTAAAATTCAAACTTTCAGGAGAAAGCTCCTGCTCTGTTATGGTCTGTGTTGATCTTCACAGCAAGCGCTAGTGGGAAAGGGATGGAATATTTGCAGTCATGGAGTAATTAGCGTGAGTGGGAGGGAGAGCAGGCAGGGTGGGAGGGGCAGAAAAGGGACTGAACTACTGAGGAGAGAGGCAATTGATTGTGATTACCATTTGCCTGGTCAAAATCAACTCACTTGATAATGCTTCATTGAAAATTAACACTTAAATTTTCTATAATCAGCCCATTTGGTGCAGTTTCTTTTTTTTTCTGGGCAATAAAGTTGTTAGCACAAGCTATAATGGAAAAAAATGAATTAATTAAAGTTTTCAGGTGCAAACTTAAAATGTAAAATAGATCATTAAATAAAAAGTGAAATATTGGTTTGGCTGTGTATTTGGCAACCAAATAATTTATTTGTCTATGGAAATCAAATTAACCATATTAATGATAAATCTCAATTTTATGCAAATGATATGAATAAATATCACAGCTAAATACCACCTCTTAACTCATTTTACAGCCAGTTTCAGTGCTTCCCATTGCTTTTACTGTTAGCAGACTTCCATGCTGTGTGGAAATTGTAACCTTTCCTAGCTCAAAGTCAACTGTTCGGACAGCTGGACAGCTGTGTAATAGTTGGTCTAGTCTCACAAACCTACCAGGCACAGATGTTTTCTTCCCTAATGAGCTTGCTTCCAGCCATTCAAGGTCCTATCCTAAAAGCAACTGTTATCACGCTCAGGCTAATTCCAAACAAATGAAGATTAATGGATCATCAGTAATCACATTTATACTCACACATTTAAGTGAAAAATGAATTGTTGGTCAAATGTGTGACTTCTATGTGTCCCTTGTTCTTAGATACTGAATAAATATCAACTAATTGTTGAATTAGCCACCCCCCAAAAGTCTCTAATTTATTATTCATAATTGACTGATATTCTTTGCAACCCAGTAAGTTATCTGTAATCAAAGCCATGTTAATTCTCAGACTACCTGGAACCCTTTTCTCAACGGTGTGCCAGTTTACACGGTGCAGACATTTTGCTGAGTTTGGAAGCTGGTTTGTGCTGATTTATGAGGGGATGATTTAGCTTGGACCCTAGGCCCTGATAAAGGGGAAGGCGTCCTCCATGTGTTGAGCATTCATAGATTCTGAACTGTTCTTTGCTGGCTATCTGCTTCTTGGTTTTATTTTTTGTTGTAACAGCCTAGGAGCTTCTGCACCTAATCTGATGTGACTCTGGTTTCTGGTTTTGAGGTTGCAGACTTACTTTTTCCTTCCATATTTGTGACTTAGACTGCACAAATAAACAGACATCAGCCTGCTTTCACAAATACACTCTATCTCTTGCATGGTAAGGTTAACCCTTAGGGAAGTCTGACCAGCACCTAACTAACTACCTTTGTTGAATATAGGGACCTGTTGGCTGTTTGAACCGCAGACAGTGTATTCCTGAGTACCCAGCTGCAGGTTTCTAACAACACAGACCAGCAGAAAAACACAGTTGCTGTCCTCTGCAGCCATGCCTCCACTTCTGTTCCTCAGGTTAATTAAATCACTGGGGAACAACTTTCTAGTACATTGGTTGCCAAAGACGATGTTCAACCAGGTTCTTCTGAGACTTGACTAATTAGTCCACCTTTGGTTGATAGGAAATAGAAATACTCACAAGCTTTAATTTATCTGTACTTGGCCACTCCAGCAATGACTGCATAGTTGTCTTGAGACCAGACTTCCACATGGTGGAGTTCACACAATAGGAAGGCCTAGAGCAAGATCCCAGCATCCTTGACCTTGTCTTGGTCTTAGTGTTTATAAACTGCAAATAACACTGTGATTCTGTCTTTATTGGCATTGGATCCTGTACTCCAGGCAGTTGTCTGGACCTGTGATAGCTTTTGCTGAATCGCAGCATATCTTTGAAGCAAGCTAACAATCCGACAAGAGGGACCTGGGCTCGGTTTCATTTGTACAGACTATTTTATAAAGGTTGGAGTTTTAATTCATTGTGTTTCTGCAGCACAGACCTCAGTTTTTTTGCTGATACATACCTTATCTACTTCTCCGAAGAGTTCCGTCATGAATACTACATATACATGGGTGGCGGGCTGAATCCCAGTCACGGACCTTCTACTTCCTTGGAGGTTTGGTTTGGCTCTCTTACTGCCAGATGCACCCAGCTGTCCCCAGCTCAGGTTGAGTATACAGTGAGATTCCACTTACAGCTATTTTTTGAAGTCCATTTTTCTAAAATGTATTTTGCTGCATTTACTTCTCATGTCAGGTTTATGAGGAGGGTGTTCTCAAACTTATTTTCCTAAGCCTGTCTTCTGAGCTCGTAAGGATGCCCATCAGCCAGCCACTCTACTGGGTATATAAAGTACTGGAAGGCTAATACAAGGATGCAATTAATAAGACACTTTTCCAGGGGGAGGAGGCTTAGGACTGTAAACCACTGAGGCTGTGGTGAATGCGTGTGTGTGTGTGTGCATGCACAACTACACACAAATTAACTAATTAATGAATTTAAGAATGTAATAATCAAAAAAAAAAAAAAAAAGACAAAGAGGTCTGAACCATACAGCGCAGATGGGAAGTGCAGGACATGTGCTTGGGGACAGATGCGGGGTTAAACAGTGCTTGGAGCCTTAGGCACAGTGATGCACATGCATTTTAGTCTAAAGGTAAAGGAAGCCTTTAACAGGGCCAGGCAGTATAATTCAGGCGTCATAATTCACTTTCTGGCAAAACTGACTATACCAATTATGTGTGGAAAACAAGAAAAACTAATTTATATGCCTTGAGTGCTGGATATGCAGTTGGCTTTAGGTTGTGAAATAGCATCAGACTCTGTATTTGCACTTTTCTGTAAAATTTTTTTTTCTGCGACTTTTTTTTTTTAAAAAAAAACTTTTACTGAAAACTAATTGAAATGTTTATGGTAGCTGGCTATGAAACAGATTTAGGGGACAAGGTGGGAGGAGGAACCTGTAAACCGAGGAGGGCTTGAAGTGGTAAGAAAACCAGAGAAACATAGAAAGAGGGTATATTTTGGAGCAAAATTGCCAGAAGCTGGTGATGGATGGGAAGATATGGATTTCAAAGAGAAGGGAAAGTGTGTCAACTCCCATCACTACGACAAGAACCTGAAACTATTTAAACAGAGAGGTTGGTTTGGGCTCAGTTTTGAAGGTTTCAGCACATGCTCACTTAGTCTTGAAGCCTTTGTGCCTATGGCAAGGCAGCTCTTCCCAGCAGCCTCATGGAGGAAGATGCTGGCCTTATGCTGGGTATCTCACACTCCCATAGAGGGTGTGCCCTCAAGACCTCAGACTTGGCCTCAGGGCCACCTCTTAACTCCAATTGTCTTCCAAAACCATGGTAAACTGGGCACTAAGGAGAAAGGTTCAGGTCATAGCAAAGATTTCCTGTTTCTGATGAGCAGCTAGGCAAAGGTTCTGAATCAAAGGATTCGGAATCAAAAGGATTCTGCTTAGGAAATATGTGGGCTTAGTTAGATGCCCAAGATATTCAAGGATCTGCTAACAAAGGAGGAGAGACCTGAGAATGAGGTGCATGTGATGTTATCGGCCTACTGGTCCTAATAGGGTTGAGAAAGCTTAGGGTGGCTGGGGAAAGAGGGCAGTGGACAAGAAAGCAGAAGGGCTTGTCTTAAGAAACAGCCTTGAAAGATAAAACAGACAGGGCCTGGAGGGATGGTTCCCTGGTTAAGAGTGCTGACTGTTAAAAACAAAAAACAAAACAAAGGCAAAAAGCAGCGGGTGGGGGGGGGTTTGGTGGGGGGCGCACACCTTTAATCCCAGCATCTGGGAGGTAGAGGCAGGCGGATCTCTATGAGATCGAGGCCAGCCTGGTCTAAAAGAGCTAGTTCCAGGACAGGCTCCAAAGCTACAGAGAAACCCCCGTCTCGAAAAACAAACAAACAAAACAAAAGTGCTGACTGTTGGTTTATTCTTCCAAAAGACCCTGGTTCAATTCCCAGCACCCATGTGGTGGCTCCCAACCGACTGTAACTCTGATTCCAAAGGATCCAACAGCTTTTCTGGCCGCCTTAGGCACCAGGCACATATGGGACACAGACATTCATGCAGGCAAAATAGTTATATATATGAAATAAAAAAATGTGAGTGTATTTACCAGAGCTCATGCATACAGGACAGAGGAGGATAGCTTTCGAGAGTCCGGCTTCCCCTTCCACCGCCGGGGCCCAGGGAGTTAAACTTTAGGTTTTTATCCTTTCAGTTTGTGAGGGAATCTGTGGGAGCCTTGACAGGCAGGCACGGTGCTTCCTCGGCCCCCACGTTACTTTAGCGGGATGAGCAGCTTCCCACCGCAAGGCCTCACGGTATCACTACTGTAGATAGTTTCCCTCTTTCCCTGACCGTGACCAGCCAGTGCACCTCACATACTCCTCCACCTCCTGCCAGGAACCAAGGACAAACACGGTTCCTGGAGGCTGCTGTAAATCAGGGATGGCTCAGGCTCCCATGAACTTGGCAAACAAAAGAGAAAGCCTGGATGTTTTTTTCCCCTTGGCTTTAGCAGCTGTGCCCACATATAATTTAGGGAGGACTTCAAATGTATTCAATTTGGTTTAGAAGGAAACTGGAGGAATTAGAAAAGAAAATTAGAAAATTCTGGACAGAGGCAGAATATGGAGGAACAGTGCAGGGTCTTCCCAGAGGCAAGAAGAAGCAGAGAAAAAGCGGGGGAGGCTGCTTCCTTTTGGGCCCCACCTCTATCTGGTTGCAGAGCTGATGGGGGAGGGGAGGTGACACCTTTTGTTTTAAATGCAAATGCAAAATCCTGTGAAGAGCTGCTTTATTTGATAGAGAGAGCTGGGTACCCGGCAGGCAGAGACCTGTGTGGGAGAGAAGTCGCCTTTTGTGTGTTTAGCTCTTTCCCTCAGCACCCAGGTGACAAGTTCCTGGCATAGACTTTTTTTTTTTTTTTGCATAAATGGAAACCCTCTCCATGCTGTATAAAGTGTGTGTGGTGAAACCCTCTCCACACTGGATACAGGGTGTGTGTGTCTCAACGTGTGTGACCGAACCTGGATGACCTGGGATTCTATTTTACCACACGCTCTGGAGTTTTCTCACACTGTGATAAATAGTTCTATGCTGTAAAGAATGTCTGCTCAGCACTGAAGCAGACCCACTGAGGAAGGGGACTAGAGAAGGGAGAAGAGGAGGAGGGGCCTCTGAAATGCTATCAAAGAGCAGCATAGGTACTTGAGGAACAAGGGGGTCTTCTGGGATGCCAGTGTCCCCAGACCTCTGGAGCACTGCTGAGCACAAGTTCAGATGCCCTCCCGCTCCACAACACAGACCTAGGCCCACAGAGGAGGTAAACAATACCTGCTCCAGAAACTGAGGCCCCAGGGATCCTCCAGTCTGCCTGCTAACCACAGCTTTTTTTTTTTTTTTTTTTTTTTTTTTTTAAATGCATGGGTTCTGGGGATTGACTTTAGGGTCCATGGTTTCAAAGAACACTTTAGTAACTAATCTGTCTCCCCATATCTCTGGAGGCATTAAATTTTTTTAATGTGTGTGTGTGTGTGTGTGTGTGTGTGTGAGAGAGAGAGAGAGAGAGAGAGAGAGAGAGAGAGAGAGAGAGAGAGCGCACCCGTGTGTGTGCATGCACATTCACCACAGCCTCAGTGGTTTACTGTCCTAAGCCTCCTTCCCCCAGTAAAAAAATGTCTTATTAATGGCATCATTGTATCAGCCACAGTGGATCTCTGCGGAGGTCAGAGAACAACTTTGTGGAGTTGTTTCTGTCCTTCCACCTTTACACAGGTTCCAGGGACTGACCTCAGGTGGCAAGCCAGCACCGATACCCACTGAACCATCTTGCCAGCTCCTGACTAGGATTTTTAAATGAAATGAATATTTTAAGTGGGATTTGGATTTTGCTTCGGAGATGTCCCATGCTCCCTAAATGCTTGCTTTCATCGGGTATATACCCGGAAGTACCAAGACTGGCTACTTACAGTGTAAAGGACAGCAGAAGGTGTTGTTCTGGGGTCCCTGCTGAGCTGTTTCCACCGAGGAGGCAGCGAGCCCTCTAGGACTCCTACTGGGGAGGTGTGGGGCAGGCAGGGGAGAGGGTAGACTA
The DNA here is from genome assembly GCF_903992535.2 of Arvicola amphibius. Lineage (NCBI taxonomy): Eukaryota > Metazoa > Chordata > Mammalia > Rodentia > Cricetidae > Arvicola > Arvicola amphibius. The sequence goes on along the minus strand of NC_052052.2, from coordinate 93,799,532 downwards.
CCTCCAGCTGTGCCTGTGAGCTTTGGAGGGTGTTGTTGGCGCCCTGAGTGCCTCTGGTGTTAGCTTTAAAGGTGTCTCTGACCATTGCTCTGGTCGCCTTCAAAGAGTGACCCCTGGTAGTGGGGAGAGTGGCTGCAGAGAGCCCCTCACCATTGGGGACAGTGGCCAGAGACTTACCCAGCAGGTTTTCTCTCAGCACCCTGCAGCTTCTCTCTCTCACCTAGACTGTAATACTCACTTCCGGTTTTCCATTGCAGGCTGAGAGGCTTCTGAGTTGCTAGTCTCTCTTCCAAACCTGCTCGTGCAAGCCTATTATGATACCAGCCTTTCCACTGGGGATGGGGTATGGGGTGAAGGGAGTCAGTGTAGATCTGGTGCCTAAGGCTGCGCTTTCAGCAAGAGTAGCAGCTTGTGGATCCGGAGATGCAACTGTGCATGCAGAGGCAGTGTGTTCCGAAGCCATGGTAGTATTAGCCAACCGTCAAGTGCTGTGACAGAAGACACAACACAATCTGGTTAACGGCTTAAAGGTTCCAGCCCGTGGCCTGCTGGATCTGTTGCTCTAGGGCCTATGCAAAGCAGAAGCAAGGAAGAGGTGTGTGTGTCCTCTGAGTTCTAAAATCCACTTCAAGGGCACACAAACAACAACTTCATTTTCTCCAGCCGGGCCCCACCATCTATGAATTGTGTCACAAGCTGACAGTCAAGTCTTTGGAACATGGCCTGGGAGGGTTATTGAGAAATGCAAACCATAACAAATGGATAAACAGAATATATAAAGTAATCCTCCTTTAATGATCTCGCTTTACACAGTTACTACAATTATATACAGATGATAGGTATTTTTAGAAAATACATCGTTTAAAAAGAAAAAAATCCCTGCTATGGAATGTCTATCTGTTCCAGCTGTGCGATGTTATTTGCTAATTGAAGAAGTTAATATATTCATATGCATACGAATATGCACGCAAATATCTTCATGAATATGCATATATGTTCTAGCCCTGTGAGCAACAGAAATGGGGATGGGAGGCATGAGTTCTGCACACCTGCACTCTGATGGGAGAGAAGGCTTCAGAGAGCGCCCATGGGCTCCAGATGCTGTGTTCAAAGCAGATACTTCTGATCTGTCTCAGCAATACTGAACGTGACTTTAGCCCAATTTTCCCCTAAGCCTCAATGGGAAACAGGTGTCAAGGGAACAAAACTAAGCTTTTTTTTCCAATGAGAATAAGTTTCCCATTGTTAGCGAATGGGAAAGATAGTATATTCCTATCAGCTGTATCTAACTGCAAAGCTAGCTGCCATCTCTGATTTCCCACATCCCTTCATCCTTACAGGCAGTAAACAATCAAGCCATGGTGGTTCTGTTTCCAAGGTATGTCTTCAGTCTGGCTACTCTGCTTCCTAGTTTGGAATACACCCAGCAGCAAATGACAGAAAACCAAACTGAAACCTCTGACAAAGAGCAGGCTGTTTCCCTGTTTAAAGAGGACCCAGAGGTCAGCAGCCCAACCTGTTGCAGCACTCAGCGGTGCATTGGGCACTTAGGCTCCCTCCTTCTCTCCTATCATCTCTAGTGTGTTTGCATTTGTTGTCACATTTGCTACCTCACAGCCTCCAGATGGCTGCTGAGTTGCCAGGCACTGCATCTGTGCTCCAAAAAAGAGAAAAAAAGGAATGCTTCAAGTTTTACCTGTTTATCCCTAAGGGAAGCACTTGCTTGAGGATTTATCTTATCAGGCAGAGCTGGGTCCCTGCCTGTGTCAGATCACTCAGGACCCAAGTGACAACATTCTCAGATGACGTGGTAGGCTTGCTCATGTGGTGCCTTCCCTGCTCATCAGAGGTAGAAAAGTTAAGAGCTTTTCTCAGACTCCTTTGCAGCTAGGAAGATGGAGGTGTCAGGAGAGAGGCAGGTCTGTTGTCCACTCCAGTGGAGTCATGAGGAGATAGGGTCATTCTGCAGAGAGGACTCTGCCTGCAGTCAGAGCAGAGAAAGAAGAAGCAGCCTTGTTAGCATCCCCTGCAGCCCCTGCTCCCCCTCCCTCCTCCCCCCTCTCACCTGGCAGCACTGTCTGTCACTGTTAAAACACTTTCACATGGGAGGATCTTATGTAAATGTTGGTGACAAATAGCAAAGCTGGATCCTGTGCTTTATCACTGGAGGAAGATGATTGAATGCCAGCACTAAGTATCTTCCCTCGCCTCCAACCCACTCATAAATCTACGACAAACATGGTGGACAGTCCAAAGCAGAGACCCCCATCTGGGAACAACCTACTGAGGTGACTTTTACTTTTGTTTGTTTTTTTAAACAGTCTCAAATGGGCTATCTAGCTGAGGATGACCTTGAACTTTGACCCTTTTGCCTTCACCTTTCATATGCTGAGATCACATGTAGTTTATGGGGTGCTGTAGGTAAAACAGGGTTTTATGTATGCGAGGCAGGCATTCTACCAACTGAGCTATATTCCCAGTCCCCAGTTTCCCAGTTTTTACTTTGATAACTAGTGTACTCTAATTTTTCTTTTCTTTTCTTCTTCTTCTCTCTTCTCCTTCTCCTTCTTCTTCTTCTTCTTCTTCTTTTCCAGACAGGATTTCTCTGTAGCATTGTAGCCTGTCCTGGAACTTGCTCTGCAGACCAGGCTGGTCTCAAACTCCCAGAGATCCACCTGTCTCTGCCTCCCAAGTGCTGGGATTAAAAGCGTGTGCCACCACTGCCCAGCTCTGTTAATTTTTCAATGTGAGATTAAGTGGCTTTAATTAATCCTTTCTCTTTGCTAAGGTACTTTATCATCCCACCCATCTTCCAGCAAGAGAACCAGGCCAAAGGGAAAGAAGAGCAGAAAAGATGGGATCTGAATAAGACTCGTAGTAGAGAGCCATTCATTAGCCTTAAACTTCTCGAGGCATCAGGAGGGGGAGAAACATTGCCTCAACTCTCAGCATCTCCGTGGTGTAGCTGGACGTCACCACCGCCCACAGCCTGCCGGTGGAGAAGTCCTGCAGTTAGAGGGGCCAAGAGCAGAAAGTGACCTTGTGCTAAGCATCAAAGTGCTCTGTTGTGGGTCACCTAACTGCATATCAGTCCTTGCTGAGACATCTGCAGCCCCAGCCCCCAAAGTGACAAGTCTAACCCTGACCCCGTGATTTCAATCACATCACAAAGAAAGATGCTCGAGGAAGCCTCTGGTTAATCGCTGCAGTAAGGACATAGTGCATGCTTGCTCAGCTGCCAAGCCTGTTAGAAAGAGGAGTGTCCGTGTCTGTCTGATGATATGCAGTAAGTAAGGATTTGACTTGGTGGTGGAGCACTTTGCCTTGCATGCAAGTAGAACCATCTCCAAAACTCAGGGGGAGAATTAGCTTCATAGCAACAGTAAATGTTTCAAAATAATCGTCATCGTTATTTTCTAAATCAATTCCTTTAAGTTCAATTGCTGATTCCCATCTGCCCACAGTGGATGTCCTCTTGACTTCAACCCTTTCTGTCTGCTCTGAGTTCATCCCACAGGAGGCTGGATAATCTTGGGAGGCATTCTCTACCTCCCAGCAGATAGGAGCCTTATGGAGTACCTGGGAGAGTCCCCTCCCCCACCAGTTCTTGGCTCCCCAGCTCTCTCGCACCACAAAACCAAAGGCACAATTCTGGGTTCTGAGACTTCTGCTGGTGCCTCCCGTCGTTGCACTCCACCCTGCAAGGTCAAGGCAGACCTTACTGAGCGATGTGTCACCGCACACGCAGGTCTCTGGTTCCTTGCCTCTACTTGTCTGTGAGGGTGGACCAGTACGCCTCTTCCCTGATCTCCTCCTGTGCAGAGACTGGCCTCTGTCATCGTGCTCACTGGGGAACCTATCTCACGTCCATGTTTGAGGTACTCTGCTGTATTCCGTACACTGCCTTCAGATCGCCCGCATCGTTGAGCGCTTTGGTGGGGCCTACGTCTAGGCTCTCTGTTGTGAACCTCACAGGGGGGACATTAGACACAGCTGTACTAAATGAATGATAAAAGGGACGCTGGTTCCTTTGGCACTAACTCATGTTAGTCTCGTGCTTGCAAACAAATTCATGTACTGACACAGTTCATGCCCTTACGTCTCCCATGACCTCAAATAATAATTTTCTATTTAAATTACTCATGGATTTTAATCCTAAGTGTGACTTCATGGTCACAAGGAACTGTAAGATGTTTGTTCTCTGTTTTAAGGTTTCTTTTATTTTGATTTTATGTATGTGTTTGCATATGTTGGTATGTCCATCTGACTCCAGGTGCCTGAGGAAGCCAGAAGAGGAATTGGATCCCCTTTTAACTAAACTTATAGGCTAATTTGAGCCTCCCAGCATGGGCACTAGGAACCAAACTCAGATTCTGTGCAAACGTAATGAGTTCTCTAGCTGAGACATCTCCTCAGCCTCAAGATGTGTGCTCTTGGCTAAAAGAGCTTCTCAAATTTTTCTAATTAATCAGTAACTTATTATCACCAACTGACATGTTTGAACCACAAATTCTAAAATCAACAGAGAAATTCTTTTTTTCTCTCCTTATAGGTGGAAGCTGGCTGTGAACTCTCTGTCCTCATGCCTCAGCCTTCCAAAGTGCTGGGCTTAGAGACCTGCACACCCTACCTGGCCATTGTGAAACTCAGCATCTAAGAACCTTATATACACCTTCCCACTCCAAAATCTAATAAAGAACCAAGAATACTGTGGGCTGAACTCTGATCCCCAAAGCTCGCAGTTTTCCAGGCTAATGATACAAGTTTACCATGTGTCTGATTCTTCTATAATGATGACATGAGTTTAGGCTCAGTCTTCACTTTATTGGGAAAAGAAAATATCATCTCCCTTACGTCACTTAAATCATATGAAAACTTTACAACCATATTTTAAAGACAGAAGAAATGAAAGAGCTGAGGGTGTAGTCCAGCGGCAGAGTGCTTTCCTGGCTCGACAAAGGCCTGGCTCCATCCCTAGCATTTCAAGAGAAAGTGTGTTTAGCTGCCTTAATTTCTATGTTGTGAATTTTGATTGTATCATTAGCCTTATTGTGATTGTATATGTCTTACGGAAAGGACTCAGAACTATCTGAAATGTAAATTAAATCACACGCAGGAGTGTTTTTATATTCAAAATGATAAACTTTGAAGCTAGAGAGATGGCTCAGTGGTTCTCAGCACTGAAACAGGTGGCTTGTAATACTCCATAACTCCAGGGCCAGGGGATCTTCTGCCCTCTTCTGGCCTCTGCAAGCATTGCACATACTGGTGCACACATATGTGCAGGCAAAACAGCAATATACATAAAATTAAAATATTAATAGAGCTTGAGAGATGGCACAGTGGTTAGAAGCATTTGTTGCTCTTGCAGAGGACCTGGGTTACATTCTCAGCATCCAAATGATTCACATCTGTAACTCCAGTTTCATAGAACTGGATGCCCTCTTCTGGCTTCCAAGGGTGCCAAGCTTATATGTGGTACACATATAATTGAAATATTCAAAGATAATAAGCTTTGTGGCATTTTATTGAAGAGCATGGAGAAGGAGAAGCAGCAGGTGTGTTGCTAACATGCTCGCTTAAGGAGTCTGCACCCACCAACACTTTCCAGGTTAGTGCAGGAATTTACAGCAATGGAAACGCTTTCCCTTATTTTGTAATTTGCCCTCACGTAGACTTTCTCACAATCAACTTAACTTGTCTGATTTTAGCTTCCAATATAGTAGGCTAACAAAGTCTCTACTTACAAAACAAATCCCCATATAGACCTTTCTAAAGTGTAAAATCTGAAAGTTTCTTGGGCATCTCTCATTTCTAATTCTAAGTTCACTTTGTGCATTAGCTGACTTTTCAAGAACGGCGTCTCTTGGTGTGCTTTCATTTTTGCTGTTGCAGAGAGATGTATCCTAATAAATCACGTTGGAAGGATTAATAACGGCACACAGTGGGCCTTTTGTTTGTGTCAAAGGTTTCAGGGGTCTGTTCTCTCCGTCCATCACGTGGCCTCTGGGGTTGAACTCAAGTCATGAGGCTTAAAAACAAGCATCTTCCCCTGCCAGGCCACCACACAGGACCAAATCCTTCTTTAAAGGAAAGAGATTCATTTGTGTTGAACTCAGAGTTATGGAATGTAATAACTCTGCTGAACCAGTGTGACAATCAACAAGTGCCTACTGAACACCATTATCACGTTACCCCTGCTTATGGTCATATTATGTTCACGTACAAATTATTATCGAATATATATATATATATATATATATATGTATGTATGTATACACATCTGTGAAGAGATTATAATTTAGTTGCTTAGTTGAAGACATGTCTTAAACTGTAGACACAATTTTTAAGTAAAATTAAGAGAAATGTAAGTTATAAATATGATAGAAGAAAAAGAATCAATTGATAAGACAGCTGTACTTGAGTAAAATGAGAAGTAAAGAGTGAATTTTAGTTTTTAAATGATTTGTTTTTGTTTTATATACATTGGTGTTTTGTCTGTATGTATGTCTGTGTGAGGGTGTCAGATCCTCTAGATATGAGCTACTATGTAGGTGCTGGGAACTGAACCCTGGTTCTCTGGAAGAGCAGCCAGTGCTCTGAACCTTTGAACCATCTGCTCCAACTCCAACAGGAAAGTATTAAACCTGCAGCTAAGAGGCTAGTTCAACAGGAGACTTTGAGTAACATGCGTTCACATCTGGAAGAAGGAAAAAACCATGCAAGGGTCAGCGGAGTGCCCCATGGTGGCCCTCCCAGGACCGAGGGATTGTTTTGGCCGTGGTAAGAGGCACACTTGGACAGAAGGTAGAAGAAGAGTTCTGACTGAAGCCGACTACAGATGCTGAAGCAGAGTGGCCAGGCAGTACTGTTATTCCCACAGAGGTTCAGAATTCCTTTAATGAATATTCCCCTGTATAAAGCCAGAGAAACAACGTTGTGGAGAGTTCACCTCCATACAAGGGAAAAATGATTAGGAGTTCCTTCTTACCCTCAGATCCAGTTCTATGCCACAGAATTAAAGAGTTAGTTTCTCATTTATCCTTCTGGAGTCCCATTTACATGTGAGAACAGAGTTGTATAAACATTTCATAATACTTTGTTCAGCTGACATATATCATATTAAATCTGCCAGACCATAGTGGCAAACCCCTTTTGTTCTAGCACTTGGGAGGTAGAAGCAGGAGGGTCAGGAGTTCAAGGCCAGCCTAAGCTACGTGAGAGCCTGTCTCAAAAACAAACAAGTTATATTAAATCTGGAATGTATTTTCTACTGACAGAGGATCTCCTTTAAATGCATCTTTATTCTATTTGAGATTGGGTCTTCCTAGTCCAACCTTGAAAGACTGTGTGTGTGTCTGTCTGTGTGTCTCTGTGTGTGTGTGTGTGTGTGTGTGTGTGTGTGTGTGTGTGTGTTCAGGAGCACATGCCCACATGCACTTGTGCAGAGGCCCGAGGAGAACATAGGGTGGGTCCTGCTTGATTATGTGCCACTTTGTTCCCTTGAGACAGGGTCTCTCACTGAGTCTGCAATACTGTTTTCCAACTGAGCTGGCTAATCAGCAAGCCCTGGCAAGTCTCGGGTCTTTACCGCCTAGCACCCTGGATTACAGGAGCACACACCTGACTCTTGTGTGGGTGCTGGGGATCTAAATTCAGGTTGTCATGCTTGTTTCTGCAGTAAGCACTCCTAGCTATTGAGCCATCTCCCCAGCCTGGGGTGGGGGGCACATTTTAGAGGAAAATTTCTCCAGCGACTTAAATGAAAATATAATTGACTAAGTAATTACAAGCCTCTTATTGGCAAAGACAATGGTAAAATGGTGGCAGTAAGAAAAAAAAACAGTCAGAGCCTCTTAAGTTCCATTTTCTCAAGTACCATTTTATTATCTTTGCTCAAATTAAATTTTGTTGTCACCTAAAAGAATTAAAATTAGGAAATAAGACAACACTGAAAGGAAAATGAAATCCAAAAACAGAAAGAAGAAATTGTTCACACACTTCAGATAAAATACAAACACGCATGCATACTTTCATGCACATAGATGGACTGCTTTTTGTTTGTAAAATGCTTGATATAAGACAATCAAATACAAACATAATCAAATTCATGTGTGTAGTATAAATAATTAAAAACTCAGAAACAGATATTGGGGTTGAAGCTGAAGATCAGAAAAGCAAAGCAGCCAACCACGAGAGAGTTCTTGCCTCTACTAAGGCCCAGACAAACAAAGGGGTGATCCTGTCCTCAGCGTGACTGCAGACTGCAATGATCTCCACCGAACCTCAGACTGCACTGCTTTTTGCCTCCTCCTGACTAATTTACCTCTCTCTGCCCAGCCATATCACTCCTGTCTCCACCTCACTCGTGCTGGGATTAAAGGTGTGTGACTCCTGAGTGCTGAGATCACCCTTGTGTGAGCTCCGATTCTCTTTTAGACAGATTCAATCTGGGATTAAAGGTGTGTACCACCGCTCCCTGGCCTCTAGCATCTTAGCTCTACGCTCTGATCTTCAGGCAAGCTTTATTTATTAATACACGAATAAGATATCACTACACATGTGTTCAGGGAGCTTCTAAGATAATAAAAGAGTTAAGGAATATGTCTCAGATATTTTTATTACTTTGGCTATTTTTATGATTGTTACTAACAGAGAAGCAGATATTACCATGGTGATTTACACGGGTATAACATCTTCTTTCAGGTATGTGAATGGGGTGGGTTTCATGGAAGAGGGCTTTTCTTTTCTTTTTTTACAAATCTCAAAATTGGTACATTGTCAGAAGGAATGACGAGGGAAGCCATGAAAAACAATATTTCTTCAGTAATCTGAGCAAACATCAGAGGACCTTGAAAGAGAGAAGATATTTGGGGTCAGGGGGAGCGGGACAATGGTAATATGGACACTTGGTGTCTGGATACTAGTAAGAAAAACATTTGTGTTTTCTGTCTAACCCACTGTGGATGGCTACTTAGCTGGAATATTCCAGCAAATGAAATACAAAAATTTCTCAAGGGAGATAGTATTATATGTGTCATGAGGTTACTATGATATGGGGTGGAACAGAGGCAAACCTGAAGGACTGAAAACCTGCTGTGACGTTCTCCAGCTCCTTGGCTTTGCATCTGAACTTCCCAGGCCCCCGTCCATAGGTAGCCCTGGTGCTGAGCCTCCCAGGCCCCTGTCCATAGGCAGCCCTGGTGCTGAGCCTCCCAGGCCCCCGTTCATAGGCAGCCCTGGTGCTGAGCCTCCCAGGACCCCGTCCATAGGCAGCCCTGGTGCTGAAGCTCTCATCACTCTCTCCTTCTTCTCCATCATTCACCATTTTTCCCATCTTGTTTCCTACAAACTGCACTTGCACAAGCTTGTACATACTTTTGCTACAAATCTTCTACAATGCAGTGAGTGTTGACACACTTAATCTCCTTTAATGTGGCAAGTAATGAGGTCAATTAGCTGGAAAACCTCAATGCAAAGAGAGCCGACAATTCTTATCACTCACTAGCATTTCCCTTGGTGGCCATTATTCCTCCATTAAAGGCCTCCTGTAACCCCAAGGATCAGCCACCCCTCCCTGAAACTGACCAAGTGCACTTTCTCCTCAGGCATATTTACTTAACAAAACATCAATATCTAATTAATTGGTTCATGACTTTAATTTACATACTCAAAAGTAGCATTTTTTTTAATCATTAAAAGACAAAACACTTGACATTCGAGAATGGGCTACAAAGACATCTCCCAAAGGTCAATTAGTTCTGCAACTGATTATCTAAATATTTAATAGCACCGGACATGGTGCTGAGCAGGCTCTAGCTTGTAAAAAGACTACATCTTTACATACCACGCCAAGTTCGTGCTGAACAAGAACAGTATTGCCTTGGGAGAGAGACTGTTCTAGCTCAAAGACAGCCCAAGGCCTTCGCCATAGTCAGACGCTGTGATGTCATCGATGGTTCATGCTTGTCCCCAGATGGTGGCCCTGCTTTAGGAAGTTATAGAGGCTTAGGAGGTTGGAGTGAGCTGAAGGAAGTAGGTCCCCGGAATCAGGTTTATAATAACTTTGTCTATTTCCTGTCTTGTCCTCTGCTACCTGGTTAGCCCTGAGGTAAGCAACTGGCCTCGCCACACACTTTCACAGCCATGATACTCTCTCCCCAAATAAGCGGAGCCACAGAGCATGGATTGCACCCTCTGAAACTGTGAGACAAGTGAAACCGTTTTTTCCCTTCACTGTTTCTGTTGGACAGTTTGCCATATCCTGAATAACCTAACAAGACCTTTGTGTCTCTTCCAAGAAGCACAGTAGCATCCAGTGTTCTCCTCCTATGCTATTATCTCCCTCCCTTGCTAAACTCAACTGTTGAAGCCCCAGAGCACAGGCTTGGTGTTTGCTTTTTTCCGATACTCTTCTCATTCAATCTCTGAACTTTAAGACATGTCTCTCCATTGACAAGTCCCAACACCTATCTTCAGCTCACATGCCCTTTCTGCCTTGGACATTACCCTAGGAACATCTAATAGGTATCAAAAGTAATGTATCCTGAATATAACATCTGACAGTTGGCTTCAATAGAAACTGACTCCCACAGCCTTCCACATCTCAACACTTGGAAACTCTATCTCTCTAAAACAAACAAACAAACAAACAAACAAACAAAACTCCAGTAAAAAACATCACTCTTTTCCCTCCCATTCCTCTAATTAAACTGTAAGAATATTACCAGCTTTGCTTTCAAAACCTCTACCACCTCTATCATGGCGCATGTGATTCTCCCCAAATTCCTTACTGGTTTTCCTTCATCTCCAACTCTCTCATTTCATGGCTATTTGGAATATAACAGCCAGGATGTGCCTTTAAAACCTCCTCTGCTCAGCCTCCCCCAGAATATTCTCATTTTGCAGAGCCAAAGCCTTTAAAGTCCTTCAGCACTCTTACTGATCATTCTTGGCTGGACACGTCCTTTGCTCCAGACACCTGGCACGTTCTTATTTCCAACCATCAGCCTCCCAGAACAGCAAATGCACCTGAGGTCCTTCACCTCTCTCAGTTCTACCAATAATACTTTCTAAGATGGACGTGGTGGCACACACCTTTAATCCTAGCACTCAGGAGGCAGTGGCAGGTGACTCTCCCAATTCAAGGCCAGCTTAGCCTACAAAGAGAGTTCCAGGACAGCCAGGGCACACAGAGAAATGATGTCTTGGAAAAAAACCACCAAAACCCAAAAAAAACCTTTCTCCAGACATGTTCATAGCAACAAGTCCCAGGTTCAAAGTTATTTGTCATCTTGTCAGTCTTCAATAAATGTGTGTGTGCACACGTGTACAAATACGTGCGTGTGTGTGTGTGTGTGTGTGTGCATGTGAAGGACAGAGAACATCTTTCAAGTGTTGGTCCTTGGTGCGGGAAAAATTGTCTATATTCTGTCAATTATGTTTTAAATAAATGCTGATTGGCCAGTAGCCAGGCAGGAAGTATAGGCAGGACAACCAGACAGGAAGTAGAGGTGGTTCAATGAGAACAGAGGAAAGCTGGGAAGAGGGAAGCTCCCTCTGCAGTTCTTTCTCTGACACCGAAGAAGCAAGATGTGACTATGCCTCTGAAAAAGGTACTGAACCATGTGGCTAACATAGACAAGAATAATGGGCTAATGCAAGGTATAAGAGTTAATAAGAAGCCTGAGCTAATGGGCCAATCAGTTTATGATTAATGTAGACCTCTGTGTAATTTCTTTGGGACTTAACGACTGCGGGAACGGGCAGGACAGAAAGATCAGTCAACAGTCAACAGGTCCTTGTTTTCCACTTCTTTGAGAAACATCTTTTGTTGTTGCTGTTGCACTGAACATTCCTAACTAGCTGCCCTACCTCCAGTTTCACTGTAGGAGCACTGGGATTACAGATGCTCTGCTCCACTTTGGCTTTCTGGATGAATCAGGGATCAAACTCAGGCTTTCGGTCTTGAGGAATGTCTTTGGATTTCTATGGCTGTGATGGAGTACCATGACCAAAGGAACTTTGGAAGTAAAGGGCTTATTTCAGCTTATACTTCTAGGTAACAGTCTAACACTGAGGAAAGTCAGGGCAGGAACCTGGAAGCAGGAGCTGATGCAGAGGCCATGGAGGGGTGCTGCTTATAGGCTTGTTCCTCATGGCTTGCTCATCTTGCTTTCTTATAGCATCTAGGACCACCAGCCCCATCTACAATGGGCTGGGCCCTCCCACATCAATCACTAGTTAAGAAAGTGCCCCTCAGGCTTACCTGCAGCCTGATCTTACAGAGGCATTTTCTCCATTGAGGTTCTTCCTTTTCTGATGACTGTAGCTTGAGTCAAGATGACAGAAAACTCGCTGGTGCAAGGAACAAGAACTTTTACCCCTGAGTCATCCCTCTGCCTCCCCACTAACTTTTTAAACACTGGAATTCTCATTACATTCATCAGATTTTCTAGTCACAATGAGAGAAAGTCTGACGTGAACAAGAGAGGGCAAGATTTATTTTGGCTTATGGTTTCAGAAGTTTCAGTCCGTAGCACCTGGTTCCATGGACTTCATGGTGGTGGAAGCATGTGTGAGAGTGAGTTGTTCTCATTACTGTAGATGGAAAGCCAAGAAAGGGAATAGGAAGAGTCGGGGAGAAGATACCTCCAGGACTCACTCCCAGGGGCAAGTTCCCCCAGCTCATCTCTACTGCCTCAAGTCTGCAGAACCTCCCAATATAGTGCCACCATCTGGCAACCCAGGGTTTAGCAATGAGCCTATGGGGACATTTCTTACTCAGATTATAACACCCACCTTCTCCCCAGGGTTCTTTAGTTTTTCTTTTTCTTCAGTTTTTTTTATGTAACTTTTCACTTTATTTGAATACTTTTTAAGACAAGGTCTCACTCTGTAACTTAGGTTGACTTCTAATTGACGCTTTTGCCTCAACCTCCCATGTGCTGAGGTTACAGTTCTTTCACCACACTGGACCTGAGCACTTCTTACTTTCTGATGTGCGTTTTATCATACCTTATTCATTTGTCTGCCTTCCCTCGCTGGCATGTAAGGTACATGAAAAGGGGAGTTTTGTAGCTTTTATTCACCTACTTACTCACACCCAGCACATAGTATGTATCCAATAGAAATATGTGGATGAACAAACAAACACTGGCAAATCCCGATTAACAAGTGAAAAGAGTGATTCATGAGCACACTCTCAGGAAGGAAACCCTGCTCCAGGGCAGCGCTGTGCATCACCCTAGCATCCCACAAAGCACCGCACCGTGGTGTTCAGAAAATACTTCCTGAATTTAGTTGACTTTGGTTACAGAGTGTAGGCTGAGTTGCCAGTTCAAACCCTGGCTCTCCTGCTTTCTAGCTGTGCAAACTAAGGGAAGGCGTTTACTTTCTTGGTGCCTTGTGTTCCTAAGCTAGGAATGTTACATAATGGAGTTTTATATAGGGTACTGAGGAGTTGAGCTGCCTTTAAAAATCATTTATTTGTGTACCTTTTGAAGTGTGTATGCACAAGTGTGTGCAAGTGCAAGTACATGTGTGTACATGTACATACGGAGGCTAGAGGATAACCACAGGTGTGATCCTCAGGAACGGCATCCAGATTCTCTGAGTTAGGATCTTTTATTGGCCTGGAGTGCATCTGTTAGGCTGGCCTTTGAGCTTGAGGATCCTGCTATCTTTACCTCCTTCTTGTCTGGGATGACAAGCACATGCCAATACTCAGATGCACACACCCACACACAGATAAAAACACACACACACACACACACACACACACACACACACACACATTGGTAGAGTAAATATGTCTTTTTAAAAAGAAAGAAAACTTGCCTAACATGTAGGAGGTCCTTGGTTTTGTCCCCAGACTGAAGGAAAAAAATGTTAACAAAAGTTATTTTCCAGAAATTATATAATATTCCAGAAATGTAGTATAATGATTTTTTTCCTACAGGTATAAAAATGTTTCCTTTTTAAAAACAGTACTGTATAATTCACAAGGAGCTTTGTTGTTGTTTATTTGTTTACAACAGTGACCACGTTAAAGACACTAGGACAAGCATCGCCACTGCATTGGGAAGAAAAGTAAGATTCAAAGAGAATAAATGATTTATTTGAGATTCTCTGGCTTCTATTCTTTCTCAGGAAGAATCAAAATCACATTTATTTGTTTGTGTGTGTGTGTGTGTGTGTGTGTGTGTGTGTACACAAGTGCAGGGACACATTAGCACATGTGTGGCAATCAGAAAACAACATAAGGGAATTTATTCATTCCTTCTACCATGTGGGTTATGGGAATCAAACTCAGGTCATTATGCTTGGTGGCAAGCCCCTTTACCTACTGAACCATGTTGCCTGCCTTCCTTCCTTCTACCACTTTCTCAGTGCTGGGCATTGCACCAGGAACCTCACACATGCTAAATACTTTAGTCCCTGACTCTCATACAACTCAGTTCCTATCTAAGGTTCCATAACTATTGATGACTGTAAGGCCAGAAAACTGATTTTTCTAATAACTAAGTCATGAAGGCATTTATTACAAACGTCTATTGATAACACTACATTCAATGAATCGGTTTAAATTCCTTACAGTGCTTAACAGATATGATGAGTTCTGAGTGCACTTTCTAATTGCTTAAGGTAAACAATAAGTTTATTCTTTTGTTTTGGCTAATCAGACTAGTTGTAAGAGTAAAGATAATTCATATCTTTTGGCAGACAATAAACAAACATTGTGGCCGAGGATGTAGCTCAGATAGAGTCCTTGCTGTGAGCTCCATCCTCTACACTGCATAAACCAGGTATGGTGGTCAACCCTGTAGTCCCAACACTTGGGAGGCAGAGGCAGAAAGATCAGAAGTTCAAAGTCATCCTCAGCTAAATAGTTCAAGTCCATCCTGAGATGCTTGAGACTCTGGAAGAAGGAGGAGGGGTAGAAGAAGAAGAGGGAGAGAGGGATGGAAAAAGAGGGGCGGGAAGAAGAAATCTAACCTCTAGATTTTGCTAGCCAGAGCTATTTAAGTACTTTTCAAAGATGCACCAGCTGCTGTAATAGGTCCGTGGTTTCCACTGATGCTTGTGTTTACTCTTTGTCCTTCTGAAAGAAAGACACCTTGTCCATCTCCCGGGAGTTCTGCAAGACTAATGAATGAAGAGCTTCATAACTTACTTTCTTCTGAGCCAGAGAACAAATCATCAGGCTATATGATTTTGTTCTTTCTTCTGTTTGTGCAATTCCAGTCCTTCTGCTCCTGCATTTGAAGCATCGGAGAGATTTGACCCTTATACTGCCTTCTCCAGAAGTCTGAAACCTTATATTTGGGCTGCATGGGGGAACAGGTCTGTGGTTCCAGATACCTGGGAGGCTGGGGCTGAAGTGATTGCTTGAGTCTAGGAATTTAGTGAGGCTCTGTCTCACACAGAACCCCATATGCCTTAGCAGTCCACTACTCACTTCCAGCCTTTGGAGGTTTAATGAAATGTAAGAAGTGGACAATCTCTACATTCAAGGATCTTACGTTTGCAACTGTGCTTGAGAAGAATTGAGCAGGTTCTGCAGAGTACATTATCTTGTTTATCCGATCACTTAAAATCTCTAAATCCCAGAAAATCTGTTTTTCCCATACTTGAGGAAGTGTCAGATTTGAGGGCTCTGGGGGCATGGATGCAGTTTAGAATGTGCAATGCTCTGAATTTGACCCCCTGTTGCCCTCCCAACCCTCACCCCAAACGTTTTTCCTTGAAAAAAATCCATTACCCTTTGAGTCATTTAAAGCGGGGGGGGGGGGGGGGGGGGGGGGGGGGGGCGCAGCCTTTTGTGGCTCAGTTTCCGCAAAGGTGGGCGCGACCTCCTCTCAGGCTCCTGACAATGCTTTCCTTTACGGTTGTCCCGGAGAAATCATCCTACTTAAACCCGGGGACTCTCGCAGCTTCTCCCCAACCTCCACTACTGCCTTCTTCATCTTCTCTGTCGAGAGCACACGGGGAAGACTGCTGCAATGAAGTTCACAGTGCCCAGCTTCGGTGGATATGTGTCCTGACAGCGGCCCGAGAACACACCGTGATGATTGCCCAGGTTGCTGGAGGAAACTGTTACTTTTCTGGCACCTACACACTAAGGCAGGAGTCCAGACTTGTGGATGGGCAGCCAGCCACTCCGGCAGATGGGCACGGGGAAGGTGGCCAAGGAACCCTGTACGCGCATCCAGCATAGGTGCTCAGAACAGGAGTTCCCGCTGAGAGTATCAGAGCCAGGCTCCAGCTCAAGCTAATGGTGCCAGCCACCCCCCCCCACCCACCCCCACCCCCGCCTCCTGTCGATGGATTGGAATTGACACATTTCAACAGAATCTTAAATTTACCTTTGTTGTTGTTGTTAAAACATACAAACAACAACAACAACAAAACAAATGAAGCATAAAGATTGTATGTAAAGTAGACATTTTGCAGCAAGTTGTTTGGTGGTCTTGTCTGAGCAGAAACTTATTCAACGGCTCTCTGTGGTTCCATGACTACTAAAGGCCCCTTAAGGAGACAGGAAGTGGCCCTTTCACAACCTAGCGCTGTCTCTTTAGGTGCTTTAAAGTCACTTCAATTTTTACTTTTTTCTTTTCCTTCCTTCCTTAGTTCTTTCCCTCCCTCCCTCCCTCCCTCCCTCCCTCCCTCCCTCCCTCCCTCCCTCCCTCCCTCCCTCCTTTCCCCCCTCTCTCTTTCTTTCCTTCCTTCCTTTGTAAGACAGAGTCTCACTATGTAGCCCTGGTTGTCTTGGAACTCATTACGTAGACCAGGCTGGCCTTGAACTCAGAGTTCCACTTCTTCTGCCTCCCAAGTGTTGGGAGTAAAGGCGCGGGTCACCACACCGTCCTTTCACTTTTATTCTTTTTTATATTTATTTATTTAGCATACAATATATGCCTGCAGGCCAGAAGAGGGCACCCGACCTCATTACAGATGGGTGTGAGCCACCATGTGGTTGCTGGGAATTGAACTCAGGACCTTTGGAAGAATAGGCAATGCTCTTAACCTCTGAGCCATCTCTCCAGCCCCATACTGGCCCTTTGTATTTCTTCTTTTGAGAACTGTGTTCAGTTCAGAACCCATTTATTAATGGGATTTTTGTGCTTAATTTAAAATTTTCTCTATATAGCCTATGTCATAGTCAAGGTCACTGTTGCTGTGATGTGACACTAGGACCAAAAGCAGCTTGAGGAGAAAAGGGTTATTTGGCTTACATATCTTGAGTTACCATTCATTGAGGAGAGCTGAGGTAGGAACTCAAACAGGGCAGCATCCTAGAGGAAGGAAGTGATGTAGAGGCAATGGAAGGATGCTACTTATTGGCTTACTCCTCATGGCTTGCTCAACATGCTTTCTTATAGAATCCAGAACTACCTGCCCAGGGATGGCACCACCCACAAGGGGCTGGGCTCTCCCCTATCAATTATTAATTAAGAAAATGCGCTATAAGGTTGCATACAGCCTGATCTTAAGAAAGCATTTTCTCAGTTGCGGTTCCCTCCCCTAAAATGATGATAGTGTATGTCAAGTAGTCATAAAAGGAGACAGCACAAACTTTATATTAATTCCCTATGAGCTATGTAGTTGGTAAATATTGTTGCTTATTTGTGGTTGTCTCTCTAATGTGGCTATTGTTTCCTTTGCTGTGCAGAAACATTTTAGCTCCATGTAATGCCCTTGTCCACTGGTGCCATTGTCTCCTGTGTTATTAGTGTCCTCAGAAAGCCCTTATTGTGCTGATATGTTGAAGTGCTTCTCTGTGTGTTCCTCTAGCAGCTACAAGGTGTCAGGTCTTACTGTTAAGTTCTCCAATAAATCTTGGGTTGGCTTTTGTGAAGGGTGAGAGGTATAGGCCTAAGTCCATTCTTTGACGGGGAGATATGCAGTGTTGCTAGCACCATTTGCTGAAGAGGCTGTCTTTTTTCCATTATACATTTTTGACACATTTGTTGAAAATTAGGTGGCTGTAACTGTGAAGTTATTTCTGGCTAATCTTTTCTAGTCCATTCTTGGTGTACATGTTTGTTTCTGTACCTGTACCATCCAGTTTTTGTTATGAGGGCTCTGTGGTTTAATTTGAGGTCAGTTATTGTGATTCTTCCAGCATTGCTTTTTCTGCTTTGGATTATTATGTTGGCAATTGTGATTGTTAGCATTAATTATCAACTGGCAAAAGCTAGAGAGGAGCCTCTGAGCATGCTTATGGGAAAGTATCTTGATTGCATTCATTAAAATGGGAAGACCTAAGCCAGGCGTGGTGGCTCCTGCCTTGCAGGCCAGTACTCAGGAGACAGAGGCAGGTAAGTTCAAGGCCATCCTGGTCTATGTAATGAATCTAAGACAGTCAGAGCTACATAGTGAGACTCTGCCTCAAAACAAAGCAAAACAAAATGCAGACAACAAACAAAAGGGCAAAAAGGGAAGAACTGCCCACTGTGGACGGCACCATTCCCTGGGCAAAAAG
The DNA here is from genome assembly GCF_903992535.2 of Arvicola amphibius. Lineage (NCBI taxonomy): Eukaryota > Metazoa > Chordata > Mammalia > Rodentia > Cricetidae > Arvicola > Arvicola amphibius. The sequence continues at coordinate 93,781,045 of NC_052052.2, read as the reverse complement.
GGAAGAGCTGCCCACTGTGGACGGCACCATTCCCTGGGCGGGAATGCTGGACGTGTAAAGTGGAGAGCAAGCCGAGAAAGCATGCATGCATTGTTTGCGCCCTGTTTCTTGACTAGAAACAGAGTGTGAGCAACTGCTTTAAGCTCCTGACACCTTGGCTTCCCTACCGGGACGGACTGTGACTTTAAGAACGAGCCAGGAGAAACCCATTCTCTGCTGAGCTGCTGTTGTCAAGGTGTGTTGTCACAGAAAGGAAGCCAAGATAACCCGGGTCATCACAGTTTCCTGTCTAGTCTCCTGGTGGCTGTGGTCATGCCAGGTCGTATTCACATTTACAGATTCAGAGTGGCCCAGTGCCCCCCAAGGAGGCAGAGGCAGGTGGCTCTCTGCAAGTTTGAGTCCAGTTTGATCTACAGAGTGATTTCCAGGTCAGCCAAAGCTACACAGAAAAACCCTGTCTCAAAAAAGCTGAAGAGCCGGGCGGTGGTGGCGCAGGCCTTTAATCCCAGCACTCGGGAGGCAGAGGCAGGCGGATCTCTGAGTTCGAGGCCAGCCTGGTCTACAAGAGCTAGTTCCAGGACAGGCTCTAGAAACTACAGGGAAACCCTGTCTCAAAAAACAAAACAAAAAAAAAATCAAAAAAGCTGAAGAAAAACATTCATAACTAAGGTACACAAGTAAGAAAAAACATGTCTTATTTCGTACAGATACACAAACAAGAGCAAACTTGTCTCTCTGGGTCTGAGTTCCCTCACTTGGTCGCATCCGTTTATCTGCACTGTTGGCCTTTTCAGTTTTCTTTACGGCTGAATAGTATCCCATTGCATAGATGGACCAAATTTCCCCTATCCATTCATCACTGGACGGACACTTAAGTTTCTGTTTCCTAGCTATTGTAAATAGAGTGGCTGAGCAAGTGTCTGTGGAGTGGGATGCTGGATCCTTTCGGCAGGTGACAAGGGGTGGTTTAGCTGGGCCACGTGGCAGCTGTAACTGTGTGACGTCATTTCCGGTTACTCTTTCCTATTCCACTCATTGGTCCGTTTGTCTTGTGCCGCTCCTACAGTTCTTTGGGTTTCTATGGTGCTTTTATGCCTCTGCTGGTGTGGGTGCCTCTTCCAGTTTTCTTTGGCGATTCTGTTATAGAGCAGCCTTCTCCCAGGTTCCGCATCTCCAGCTCCACTAAGGGAGGAAAACAAACTGTCGTGGCCAGTGTTCACCGCCGGGGCAGCAGTTAGAAAAGAAAACAGTTGCTTGGGGCTTGCTTGCAGTTTCAGAGGTTTGCCCCATTGTCATCACGGCAGGGAGAATGCTGGCAGGCAGGCAGACCCGGTGCTGGAGAAGGAACTGAGAGTTCCACGTTCAGATCGGCAGAAGCAGGAAGAGAGACACTGGACCCGGCCTGGGCTTTTGAAACGCCAGCACCTCCAGCGACACACTGCCTCCCCCAAGGCCACATCTTCTAATCCTCCTCAAGTGCTGCCACTTCCTGACGACTAATATTCAAATAGATGAGCTTATGGGAGCTGTTCTTACTCAGACCACCACAGAAAGTCACAAAAATAGCAAGCACCAGCTTGAACAAAGCAAAAATACACTTGAAATTAGTGAAGGCTCATGAGTACATCACTAATGTCTATAACTATGTAAGGGAAAGCTAATGTAGAATCTGCTATGGAGTTAAAATTGTTCAGGATAAATGTTGAAATAATGAATAAATCAGATAAAAGGAAGGAAAAGGAGGAAGTAGAGGAGAAGCAAGATTAAATACAAATATTATTAAACAAATAAGGGGAGTGGAGAAGAATGTTACAGAAGAGAAAGAGGAGAAAGTAAATTTTTTTCAGAGAAAAAAAGTTTTCGTGGCAATAAGAAAGTTTGAATACAAACTTAGATTAATATAGAAAAAAGGATTAGCCTGGCGGTGGTGGCTCATGCCTTTAATACTAGCACTTGGGAGGCAGAGGCAGATGGATATCTATAAGCTCAAGGCCAGCCTGGTCTACAGAGCAACAGCCAGGACAGGCTCCAAAGCTACACAGAGAATTCCTATCTCGAAAAACAAAACAAACAAAAAGGATTAAAAACAAGAGTGTTTTTTAAACAACAACAAAATACCTACTACAAGTAAATTAAAAAAGTAAGTAGTTTAAAAAAAAGAAATAAAGGGAAGCAAAAGGAAAAATAATAAAATAATAATTTAAAGGTATAAATAAAATTAGATAAATGCATATAGGTGAGTTAAATGAAAATATTTTGAAGATACTATGAAGTCAAAATACTGATAAAAATGCAATAAATGAGGTAAAAGCAATCCTAAAGAGAAAAAGGAAAAAGGAGGGAGGGAAAGAAGGAAGGAAGGATGAATGGAACAAGGAAGAAAGGAGTGAGGGAAGGAAGAAGGGAAGGAAGAAAGGAAGGAGGAAGGAAGGAGGGAGGGAAAGAAGGAAGGAAGGAAGGAAGAAAAGGAGAGATAGAAGAAAGGAGGAAGGAATAAGGGAGGGTAAGTGAGAGGGAGGGAGAGAGGGACTGGAGCAGTTTCTCTGGGGATCTTGTAGCTGTGTCTTTCCTATGGCTTATGCTGGTATGTAACCTGTATTGGACCTGTGCCTGCTATCTGCCAAAGCTGTCTGCACCTCGGTAGTTTGCCTTCTTTGAGTACCAGGAGCCTCTGCTAGCCGTGCTTAGCTTTACAGGTCATCACCCTCCCAGAGCTCTCTCACCCTCCAAGAGCTCCGAGCTTATTTCCTGGGGTGGCTGATGTTTTTATTGTAGAATGTCACCCAAGCTTCTGTGTTGAAGGAACCACGGTGCTGGTAGTGGTACAGGCAAAGGATTTGTCCTTTTGTCCTTTCTAGGCCTCTAAGCTGTTTATGACCTTGCCGGAGGGTTTCAGTTGGGGTTGAGGAGTAGCCCGCTTGGGCTTGAGTAGCTAGTCTCCTCCCACTGAGCCAGTCCACTCCTAGGTTATTTAGTTAATGAGGTCTGGTCCCAGGCACCAAAGCTTGGCTCTGTTTCCTTCAGTACTTTCACGCCTGCATCAAATGCCCCCTCTTGTTAGAGCGTCTCACTTCCATATTGCCTTCTTAAATTGTCGCTTACCTTAGTCCACAGCAGATTATGGCTCCCTGTCTTGTGCCTATTTGCCCTGACTCCTCTCCACTCCGGAGAACTTCATCCCCCCTCACCAAAACCCGCAATTAGGCTTGTCAGGTCTGTGGGCTGGTTCTGAGGGTAGGATTCCCTGTCTCTAGTCACTAGGGCTGTTTGGGTTACCTTCTGGAAGCTTCCTCAGATTCCCCTCTATGCAGTGTGGAGTGCAGCTGCTGGAGCTGTTAGAGCTTTGCTTCCTTCCCTCCTGTGTGTACAGGGTCTTTCTCTCCATCCTGTCAGATAGACCGCCTGTGCGAATTTCTGATATCATTCTCGCTGATTCTCTCTCTCTCCCTCTTCCTTCCCCCTCCCCCGGAATATATCTATGGCTTCTAAATCTGGCTCATTTCACCGGATCACACGGCGACAACAACGTCTTGTCTTCAACTTTTTACACAGAAGTTTGGGATTATTTCTTTTTAAGTCCTTTATTCATTGTTGGTTTACAGAAAATCAGCTTCAGCCAGGTGCGGTAGCCTGCACGTGTAATCCTAGCTACTCTTGAGGCTGAGGCAGAGGATGACTTGAGCCCAGGAGCTTGGGACAGGCTTGGGTAGCATAGCAGGACCCCATCTTTAAAACACGATAAAAATAAACCTGTTTTATTGAGTGCTAACCCTTCACTTTGCAGCTTGTTGGCTTTAGTGCTAATTTTTGCCATCTTTGAGCATCTCCGCTTTTACTTTCTTCTTTGCCAAATTAGCACCCTTTGTTACCTTTTCTTGCCTAATTGCTCTGTCTAGAGTCTGAAGCACAACGTTGAAGGATGGAGGTTGGAATGAATACTCTTATCTTGCTATTAATCTTAGGGGGAAAGAGTACACTGTACTACAGTGTTAGCTGTAAGTCTTTCACAAACGTGTTTCCCCTTTTCCTTCCTCACACTGCAGGTAATTGACCCTATGGCCTTGTGCGTGCAAGGCTAGGGCGCTGGCTCTGAGGCACCCTGGAAAAGTGCCCTTTAGTGTAAAGAGGAGGCTTCTTCTATTACTACATTTTTTGTTGTTTTGTTTTTTTTTTTTTTTTTTTTTTTTTTTGGTTTTTCGAGACAGGGTTTCTCTGTGTAGCCCTGGCTGTCCTGGAACTCTCTCGGTAGACAGGATGGCTTTGAACTCAGAGATTTTCTTCTGCCTCTTGAGTGCTGGGTTGAAGGGCATGCATTGCCACCACCCAGATATTCCTCCTCTCTAACTTGACTGATCTCCTTCTTTTTTTCTTTCTGTTTTATAAAAGAATTCTGTCAAATATCTTTGTTGTCTTCTTCCTCTTCCTCTTCTTCTTCCTCTTCCTCTTCTTTGTCATTAACCCAATTGAAACCCTTGTGGTTTTCTTCCTTTATCCTGTGGTGTAGTGTGCTAATTATCTTGGGTTTCAGCCACCTTTGTTTCTCTAGTTAAACCCACATGCCAGATATGGTGGCACATTCTTGAAATTCCAGCACATGTGAACCTGAGACAGTAGGATTGAGATTCCAAGGCCTGCTCTAGCTAAATAGTGAGACCCTGAGCAAAAGCAAAGGGAAAATCACCCACTCAATCAGGGTCTAATTCTCCTACTGTGATGGGTTTGGATGGGTATAAATTTGCAGAGGTTTGTGTTTAAACAGCCATGAGGAACGCTGTCTGTAGATTCTTCTCCTGCAAACCGCCTTCAGCAGGAGAGTACTGGCCACACAGAATGACTTGGTGCCTCCTTCTCTTCTGTTCCCTGCCAGAGTCTAAAGCAGGTTGATGCTAGTTCCTTAAGTGTTTGGTAAAAGTAGAATGGTTCAGTTTGAGTTTTCTGTTGTTCGATGGAGTTAGGCATCTCAAAGGCCTTTTTGGACATTTTTACATCATCTTTGTGAAAGTCTATTCTAGTCTTTCGACCATTTGCCAATTGCCATTGTTTCTTTTCCTTGATTGACAGTAGTTTTTATGTATTCTAGATGCTTCCTTTTTCAGGAATAGTATTGTTAGCCCTTTCTCATTCTGTAGTTTCTCTCTCTCAACCCCTCACCACTTTTTTCTCCAGGATTTTGCTTGTTTATGCCAGGCTGGCCTTCTGCATCAACCTCTTTAGCACTGAGGTTACAGGTATCTTATCATGTAACTTCTTTTTAATTCTCTTAAGGGTTTCTTTTTAAAAAATATATTTATTTTTATTCTTTACATACATTGGTGTTTAGCCATGAGTGTCAGGTTCCCTGGAACTGAAATTACAGACAGTTATGAGTCACCATATGGGTGGTGGAAATTAAACCCAGGTCCTCTGGAAGAGCAGTCAGTGATCTTAACCACTGAGCCATCTCTTCAGCCCTTAAGAGCTTCTTTTGATGAATAGACTTTTTAATTCAATATAACCCTGGTAAACCCTCTTTCTGTGGTCTTGTGTGGTCGCCTGTTTGAAGGGTGAGTAAACCATCTTTGCTCATGGCAACGTCAGAAGGATTTCCTCTGTGTTCTCCTTCTGCAAGCACTACTGTTTTATGTGCAGCTATCTAGAATTTATTTTCATATAGGGTGTAAGATAAAGGGCTGAGGGACATTTTTCCCTAGCACTATCTAATTGGTCCAGCCCCAATGTTTTCCCCATTGCCCTCCATTGTCACCTGCATCGTAAATCAGATAACCATACACACAGTGCTACTGCTGTGTTTCCATTCTGTTCTACACACAGGTTGCCTTCCTGCACACAGGAATTGCCTTGTCTTCACCACCCCAGAGTCCCAGAGGGTGACAGTGAATGAGCTCCTACTGTATTCTTCAAAGTTGTCCTAAATCTTATTATTTATTTTACTTTATGCATATGAATGTTTTGCCCCCCCATACAAACACACACACATATATACATATATATGTATATATATACCACATGCATGCTTGGTACCCATGAAGGTCAGAAAACAGCATCAGATCTCCTGGAACTGGAGCTATGGATGGTTATGAGCTACCTGGGAATCAAACCTGGGTCTTTTGCAAGAGCAACAAATGCTCTTAACTGTCTCTCCAGCCCCATCTCCTCCAAGGTTTTATAAAGCATCCTCCATCCTTGGAAGTCTGCGTTAATTTTATAATTGGTTTTCTGTTTCAATAGAGAAGAAAAGGAAGCTTTCTGTAATTTTAACTGGGAGTGTCTTATGCCAGTGGACTCTAGAAGTTGAAGGGAGAAAAAAGTCCCTCCAGAATTTGGAGACACAATCAGAAGAAACAATATTTATTCAGCGAACGTTTCATCAGTGCCTAGTGTTTGCCACACTTTTTCTAGGATCCAGTGACTAGGATCCAGGATCACAGTGGCTAATGAGACTTGCTTGGTGCTGGAGCTGAGTGTGCTGTTCATTTGGGAGGCTGATGCAGGAGGACTGGACATTCAAAGCCACACAGCAAGGCCCTAGAAAAGAAGAGACCGGAACTCAAGAGGCAGTTTCACTATTCTCTGAACCTGGCACTGAGAACTTCTAGAGATGATGTGGTGTCCATGGGTCCCTGTTGTTCAGTGGGTGACATTAGATACACGCTGAGCTACTTTATCGTCATTTGCCAATGTCCTCCTGATAACACCAAGTACTTTTAAAGCTCTTGGTAGATTTTGCTTAGGAAATAGAAACTACGAGGCTGCTGGATTCTGAGCCTGTACCATTGAGCACTTTAAAGATTACTGTATTCAAGTAACATAATAACCCTACCCAACAAGGAAATAAATATTATACACATTATTTTTTACAACTCAGGTAATTGAGGCTTAATAAGGTTAAGTAATTTATCCCAGGATCATATGATATGTCAGTACTGCTAAACCCTAAAGGTCAACAGTATATATGACAAAAAAAGATTCAGACCTATAATTTAACATGAATAGTTTAAGAGAGTTATCTCACTGTTCTCTGACAGTAGCTACTAAAGGAAAATAAATTGCTACTAAATAAAAGTTAAGAAAAAATTCTCTTTGAAAAATATGTATTATTTATGTGGATGTGTTAGTATGTGCACATGAGTCCAGGTGCCAAGGAAGCCAATGCATCTTCCGGACCTAGAGTTACAGATGTGCTAAGATGCCATCTGGCTGCCAAAACCTGGACTAGGGTCCTCGCAAGAGCAGTACCTTAGCCACTATAAGAACTGCAGAAGCCCCATAGAGGTAGGACCTTCAATGGCTCCTGTGTCATAGGAATGGAGGATTGAATTCTTTCTTTGGCTTGTGAATTTCAACCAAGTGAAGATCTATGAAGGCAAACAACACGAACCATGAAGCAGACGACAACCATTCCATCCACATTTACCTAGTGGTCCGTGACGTAACTGAGGACCAAGAGTTTTCTTCTCAAAGTCAGGTAATACTACTTCCTAATTTTCCTTTTCCCCAATTCTTGTCTCCACACTATTTTATATAAACTAACTTGGTGATTAATTTTATGTAAGCTCACAGATCCCTGAATATTAGACTGAGGAAGGGCTGGAAATGGAGGCATACCTGGCCTATCCTGACCTCAGGAAGCCATTTGCACTTCTCTGCCCCATTGTAGCTTTGCCGTTTCTAGAACTTTACACAAATGGAGTTGTGCCATCTGGGTATGGTTTCTTCTACCCTCACATAACAACTTGGAGATTTGCCACTGATGAGGGCATCAGCACCTCCTTCCTTCTCCCCATAGGACGTATTCACCACTGATGGCCTCTACTTTTTTTTTTGACAATTATGAATAAGGCCTATATAAAGATTTGTATGGAGATATGTCTTTATTTTTCCATAATAAATTTGACGATGTGGAATTGCTGACATATATAGTGCATATAGAAAATGCCAAACTGTTGTTCATAGTAGCCACGACCACACTGCATTTCCACCAGGATTGTTGAGTAGTAAATTGGAGTCTATTTCTTAGGAATAGGGAACGTATTGCACACGTTACTCTATTTGTAATGAGATAGATTCCTTTCAATAATACATTAAGAAATCCCTAGGGCAAGCCTTAGTTCAAAGGAAGGGATGCTGCTGCCTGTCTTCAGGAGGCAGAGTATGTTAGTGACTTTTCTCACAACTGTGATAAAATACGTAAAAAAAGCAAGTAAGGAAGAAAGGGTTTGCTTTGGCTCTCAGTTTGAGGGTACAATCCAGCATGGTGGGGAAATCACTGTGGAAAGAGTGGGAGGTAGAATGCCCCAAAGAAGGAATTGGGTCGTAGAGAGGAATGATCAGACTAGGGAGAGACTGAAACACATCAGAGGAAAACCAAATCTTATATCTTTGTGTTAAGTAAGTACTTGGAAATAGTGATGGGATCATCTGGGCTCCAAAGGGCTTGGGTAACTCCATCCCTCCATCTCTGCTGCCTACAGCACACACAGCCTCTTCTTGAACCAGCTGCAACCCATGCATGTCGCTTTCCTTGGTGAATGGTGCTGGCATCTACAACATAGGGAGTCTCTGTTGCAGCTTGGGCTTCACCTCTACAACTTCACATGACCTTGCCACACATTGCCTATCCTCAGCAGCTCTCTGGGATGGAAACACAAGATTCCATGGCTCCTTCAAACTTGCATCTTTCATGTCTACCAAATCAATGCTGTGTGAACAAAGCTGCCAGCCTGAGATGGCGTTTGCCTCCCTTAGATCACAAGCTTGAGAAACACTTCCTTAGGCGCCTGCATTCCAGGAGCATTTCCTTCAGCGTGACCAGTTCAAGCTCTCTGCTTTCAAATGAATTTTCCTTTCCACAGGTTGGAGACGTTGATGCCTAGGGCTTGTCTTCCGGGTACTTTCCTATTGTCCCAGTGCAGAGCAGAAGGTTTCTCTTTAACGACTGGAGAGTGGGTTTTGTGGTCGTTGTTGTTTTGTTTACACATTCCCACCAGCAACTCTAAACTTGTTCTAACTCTTTTCCTTGACAAACTGCACATTTAAAATATCTTTCTACTCTACTTGTTGCTCTTTTTCACTGTTAGCTTGGCTAAGAAAAGTGAATACCAACCATGCCGCAAACTAAATGCTATCTTGCTGTCAATTTTTTTTTTTTTTTTGGTTTTTCGAGACAGGGTTTCTCTGCAGCTTTATAGCCAGTCCTGGAGCTAGCTCTTGTAGACCAGGCTGGTCTCAAACTCACAAAGATCTTCCTACCTCTGCCTCCTGAATGCTGGGATTAAAGGTGTGCGCCACCACCGCCCGGCCAAATATCTTCTTTCAAACATTTTGTCCATTACTTAAAAAAAAATTATTTTTATTTTAAAATTGTGTGTGTCTGCGTGCATGTGAACATAGTTGAACGTGCTTGTGAAGGACAGAAGAAGGCGTCAGATTTCCCCAGCGCTTACGGAGTTACGGGCTTTCGTGAGGCACCCGATGGGGGAACTAGGAACTGCACATAGTTCCTCTGCAAGAGCACGGTGTTCTCTTAATAGCTGAGCCGTCTCACTAGCCCCAAGTACATTGCTCTTAAATTCAGCCTCATCCAAGTTATCAAGACATGGGAAGAATATAGCCAGATTATTTGCCAAGACATAACTCGAATGACCTCTTGCCCAATTCCCCAAGAGTTCTGGTTCACTTCTGAAGTGTCGTGAGCTGGCTTCCACATTCCGCGTTCTCTTAGCATTCTTTTCTTCCAAGCTCCAAACAGCCCATCCAGCTCTGCAAACAACACTCAAGGGCTACTCTAGCTCAGAGTTCCAAACTTTCCCGTGTTCCTCCCACAAACCAATTCTAGAGGCCTAAGAACCATATGGTCATATTTATTATAGCCACAGCCCTCATTCTCAGTACCAACTCTCTATATTAATTTTCTCATAGCTGGGATGAGATTCTTGATAAAAATCAACTTAAGAAGGTTTATTCCCAGCTCCTTCTCTATTTCTGTTGCGAAAGGATCATGATCTCCCATGAGTATCAACAAAGTATGTTGTATAAAGTTGCATTAAGACTAAGCACCTCCCCTTGTATTAGGCTGGACAAGGCAATCCAATATGAGGAATAGGTTCCCATGTGGCAGCCCGAGCATCGGGTGCAGCCCTGCTCCCACTGTTAGGAGTCCCACAGGGAGACCAAGCTACACAACTGTCACATATATGTAGGTGGCCTAAGTCGGCCTCATGCAGGCTCCCTGGTTGTTGGTTCAGACTCTGTGAGCCAGGTTAGTTATTTCTGTGGGTTTCCTTGTGATGTCCTTGAGCCTTCTGGCTCCTCCAATCCTTCTTTCCACTCCTTGGAAGGTTAATCTCAGTTTCTTATTTGTGAATAGGAAGTGAGTGAGCCTGAGAGAAGTGTTGTGAGGCCTGCCTCAAGGCATCAGCACAAGGTACCCAGCAGATACACTACACAGCAGTTCCCTTCGTTTTTCAAGTTATCTCATTTTATTAAGATTATCATGGCCTGATGCGGCCATGCAGGCCTTGAATCCTAGCATTCAGGAGGCAGAGGCAAATGTATGTCTGTGAGCTTGAGGTCAGCTCACATAGTGAGTTTCAGGTCAGCCAGACTACATGAGACCCTGTCTCAACATTGCCCCACAAAGGATTACTATGGCTTGCTAGTCTCCCTCCTGTGTTTTCTCATACATAGTACTAAGCAGATATGCAAGGGCTAGAGTCAGGTATATATAGGGATGCTTTTGTGTGTGGGGGGACTGATTGGTCTAAAACTCAGTATGCAAAACCCAGTCTGGCCTAGAACTCATGATGACTCTCCTCCCTAAGGAATAGGATTATAAGTATCCTCTAATCTTAGTCTCGAGAGCAAATCCTATTCCTTACTTTGTAAAATAAATGAAGTGTTAGACCCAAACACATTATGGTTAACATTTATTTTATGACCCTACACTCGAGAACAGGCATATGATTTAAGGAACATGAATAAGTTTGTCCGCTTTATTATTCCTACTCAACACTCATACTGAAGATCCCCTGCCAGTGCATTAATGAATGAGCAGGAGATAAAAGACCCCAGAGGTTTGGAAAGAATAAATAAAACTGCCTCTGTTGTAAAAGACAAATTATCTACGCAGAAAAAGCTCAGGTCTATAAAAACTTCTGGAAGTAGTGAATGAGTCTTTGTGAAGTTATAAGGTCATACAAAGCCAGACGTTGTGGTCCATAGTTATAATCAACTAACTCAGGCATGCTGGCAAGTTCAAAACCAGCCTGGGTTATATATTCAAGCTCTAGTCTAGCCTAGGCTATAAGATTCTGTTTTAAAACAAACCAATATGTAATACAAAAATCTCTGTAGGCTTTTGCTGTTGTTTATAAATTAACAAGGTTACTCTAAAATTAATACAGAAAAAGCAGATAAAGGAAGTTATCAAACAACTTTAAAAAACAGGTTTAGAGGATTTGTACCCACTGTTTTTAAGACTTAATCTGGAATAACCAGTACTGTCTAATATTAGCAAAAGAATAGGTATATAGATCAACAGAATAGAAAACCCAAAAGTAGGCTCATAGGTCAACTGACTTTTTGTTTGATTGTTTTTCAAGATAGGGTTTCTCTGTGTAATAGTCCTGGCTGTCCTGAAACTCACTTTGTAGACCAGGCTGGCCTCAAACTCACTAAAATCTGCCTGCCTCTGCCTCCCGAGTGCTGGGATTAAAGGTGTGAGCCACCACTGCCAGTTACAACTGATTTTTTAAAAAGATTTATTTATTTATTATGTATACAACATTCCTTCCATTGTATGCTTGCATTCCAGAAGAGGGCACCAGATCTCATTACAGATGGCTGTGAGCCACCATGTGGTTGCTGGGAATTGAACTCAGGACCTCTAGAAGAGCAGCCAGTGCTCTTAACCTCTGAGCCCTCTCTCCAGCCCTTCAACTGATGTTTGATTAAGTGTAATAATAATTTAGTGTAGCTCAGTCTTGGGGCCTCAGCGGTTATCTTAGTATTTTATTGTTATGAAGAGACACCGTGGCCATGGCAACTCTTATAAAAGAAAGTAATTAATTGGGGCTGCTTACAGTTCCGAGGGTTAGTCTATGATTGTCATGGTAGGAAGCATGGCAGCGTGTAGACAGACATGGTGCTGGAGAAGGATGTATAGTTCTACATCAGGACCTGCAGGCAGAAAGAAAGCCACTAGGCCTGCATTTGGGCTCAAAGCCAACCCTAGTGACACATTCCCTCCAACAAGGCCATACCTACCCTAACAAGGCCATACCCTAATAGTGCCAGTCCCTGCTAACCCAGTATTCAATCTATGAGCCTATGGGAGCCATTCTTATTCAAACCACTACATTCCACTCCCTAGCCCCCAAAGGCTTGTAGCCATATCATAATGTGAAATGGATTCAGTCCAACTTTAAAAGTCCCCACGGTCTATACCAGTCTCAGCACTGTTTAAAGTCCAAAGTTTAAAATCTCTTCTGAGACCCATGGACAATCTCTTAACTGTAATCCCCTGTAAAACTCAAATTGAAAAGCAGATACTTCCAACATTCAGTGGCACAGGGTATTTGTTACCATCCCAAAGGAGAAAAGGGAGCACAGTGAGGAATATTGGACCAAACCAAGACCTAAAAACTATTTTGGCAAACTCCAAATTCTACATCTCTGTGTCTCATGTCAAAACGCTCTTCATATTTCCAACTCCTTTCAGGTTTGTTGACAGCAGCACACTTCTATCTCTTGGGCTGTTTCCACTCCCTGTTAGCAGCTCTCCTCAGCAGGTATCCCATGGCTCTGGCATCTGGAACATTCTGGGGTCTCCAGGGAAATGTAAGCTTCACTTTTAAATATCGACAAAATGACCTTTCTGGGTCTCCATGCAATGACACCCCTGAAACACTCCTGGCCTCAGCAACTATCGTTAGGCAAAGAAGGTGATGCCACAAATCCTTTCTTGTGTCTAGAAAGCCAGAACCATATGACTGAAGCTGCCAAATTCTGCTGTTTGCTGGGACTGGAACATTGTGCTCTCGCTCAAATACAGTTTCACCAGCTTTCCGCTTCGATGGTTTCCTTCACTGTCTAAACTTGGCTGTCCTGGAACTCAAACTGGAGATGAGGCAGGTTTTCAAACTCAGAGGTGGACCTGCCTTTGTTTCCCAAGTGCTGAGATTAATGGCATGTGCCACCACAGCAGGCCCCTAAGGCTTTCCTTTAACTCCTTTTCACAAGGTGGAAACGTAGCCGGGTAGTGTCTTATCCTGAAGTTACCACTCCCTTATCCACCTCGGATCAGGCTTTTCTTTAAACTTTCTGTCTTCTTGAGCATTGGACTTGGCTCCATTGCATTTCCTCGTGCCCCTTTTCTTCTCAAAGAGTACATTTTGTATTTTTCTTTGCTCAGGTTGCTCTTTTTAATTATGGATTTACATAAGACCGGCCTCTAATAGCCACGCAACACAGTCAATACCAGGCTGTTTTGAAATCTCCTCTGCCAATATCACAAGAGTGATCTCTAGGCCACACACTAACATTCTTCCCTCTGAAGCTTCTTAGTCTGGGCCACCGTAGTTCAAATCCCCTTTATAGTACCACTGTATTCCCTGATTCTACTAGGATGTTAAATTCTGCTTCAAGTGTCCAGTCCCTTTTCTAGAGTCCCAAAGTGTTCCGTACATCTCCAGAGAAGAGCATGGCCAGGACTCTCACATCACTACCCACTCCTGCTTCCTACCTCTGTCCTGTTGCTGTGAAGAGACACCATGACCATGGCAACTCTTATACAAAGAAAGCATTTAACTGAGGTTTACAGTTTCAGAGGTTTAGTCCATTATTGTCATGGCAGGGAGCATGGTGGCTTGCAAGCAGACAAGGTGCTGGAGAGTAGCTGAGAATTCTACACTCAGATTGGCAGGCAGAGAGAAAGCCACTGTGTAGCGATATTTTGTTTGTGTTTTAACACATAAAGCTTGCTGGAAGATCAGAGTACAGCGCTAAACCCCTAGAGGCCAGGCAGCGGTGGTGGCATGCACCTTTAATCCCAGCATTTGGGAGACAGAGGCAGAGGGATCTATGTTAGTTCAAGGTAACCCTAGGCAACACAAAATTGATTCAGTCTAAAAGAGAAACAGTTCACACAAAGATGATCCCAGACTTACCTGTTAGTTCAAGGCTATCCTGGGCTACACGAATCGATCCAGTCTAAAAGAGAAACAGAGCTCACACAAAGGTGATCCCAGCACTTGGGATCATAGGCCTTTAATCTCAGCACTGGGAAGGTGCAGACGCTAGGGCTATGACTGGGTGGAGAGAGGACTATACCGGGAGGAGACAGGAGCTCGGAGCAGTCTGAGGCAGCAGTCTGAAGACGCAGTCTCTGAGGACAGGACTGCCCCTTTGGTCTAAGGATTCGGTAGAGGTAAAATGTCTCTCTAGGGCTGCACTGCTTCCCAGATCTCAGCTTTCACTCCTCAGATCTGACTCTAGGTTTTTATCAAGAACAATTAGAATTTGCTCTGCTCCACTGGGCCTGGCTTTGGGCTCAAAGCCCACCTCCAGGGACACACTTCCTCCAGCAAGGCCACACCCACTCCAACAAGGCTACCTCTGTTAACAGTGTTATTCCCTGGGGTCCGAGCATTCAGAGCCTATGGGGGCCATTTCTATTCAAATCACCATAGTGATTTTAAGAGCACTGGCTGCTTTTGCAGAGGATGCAAGTTTAGATCCCACATAACAGCTCAAAAACATCCACAGCACTTGCTCCCAGGGATCTGGCATCTTTCACTGGCCTCGAGGGACACCAGACATGTACATGGTGCACAGACATGCAGGCAAAATACTCACACACATAAAAAATATAAATAAATTTTTTTAAGAAGACAAATAATTGAATATCCATATGCTAACAAATAATAACAATGAACCCCAATAGCTTAGTTCATCTTCTGCCATATATAAAAGTTGTCTTAAAATTAATGACAAACATGAATGTAAAATAAAAAAAAAACCTAGATAGCTTCAAGGGTAAAACAAGGGAGAAATTCTTCATGACTTGGTGAGAAGATAGTTTTCAGATGCAATTTCAAAAGCCTAAGTCATTCTGATACTTGGACTTAACACAATTAAAATGTATTTTATTTTGAAGACACAATGAAAATATGAAAATGCAAGCCGTGAGATGTCCACAATAATATTTGCAAAACCTCTAATGAAAGGCATGCATGCATAATCTATAAAGAGCACTCAAAACTCAATAATACAAATAACCTGATAAGAAGGCGAAAGATTTGAATATACTTTCACTAATAAAGACTGCATTGCAAATAACACAAAAAAGAGGCTCATTATTAGTCACTGGGGAAAAGCACGTTAAAATCCTATATTAGAACATGTTGCTATGTAACTATTAAAACAGGCACTATAGCGTGATTCTGTCTAGAAAGAAGAGAAGCAGGGGAGAAGGCAAAACGTGTTACAGACATGTATGGAGGACGCCTGAAGCAACTGAACATCCATTTACTGTAATTACTACGCCATACAACAACAGCTGGAAATGCAGTGTGGTCTGGCTACTATGGGAAACCTTTTAATAATTCTTTATAAAGCTAGGTGTACACATATCAGCTACACCAGCAATTCCACACCGTGGAATTTATTCCAACAAAATAAAAGCATACCTCCCAACGAAATTAGCCCACACATCTCTATACAGGTTTTATTCATAATTTTCAAAAAACAGAAGCAATCATATGTTCATCAGTGGCAAATGGAAACTCAAGGTGGTATGTCCTGTGTGGGGGACAGTAGGAAGGAGAAGTAGGGAACCATCAATGGGTCCACAGTGGCAAATCCTCAAGTTGCTCCATAAGGTCAAAGAAACAAGACACAAAAAGCCTCCCTCCCCTGTTGCATGGTGCTCCAGAAATGGTGAAGGTACATGGGGCAAAGTAGTTCATTGGTTCTCTGGGTTCAGGGTAGGTCAGTTGTGACCTGCAAAAAGAAGTCTGGAAATGTGTTCAGTGTGGCAATTGTTGGTCCCAAGTGTGGTGTGGCGACTCCTGCTCTCTTCTGCCAGAGCTCAGTGAACTGCTCACATTGCCCAGCTCTAGAGCTTAACCCTCTACAGTCCAAATGCCATGTCCTTCAGTCCACAGTGAATGGAGCTCTCACCGCTGCTAAACATGGTTTCTTTCCTCAATGCCTTATGAAGCCTCTGGTCTTTGTAGAAAATCCTTCAACAAATATTAAAAGGGATCACAGATTACAGATCACTCAGTAAAAGGGTGACAGCCACTCTCAGAAGTAAGACGTGAGACTGCCCTAGGAGAATATGAATGTATCTTGATTTTGCTTCCCAAGACTTAAAAGAAAATAAAGTACATTTATTTATGTATTGTGTGCATATGTGCACTTGCCTGCATATGTGAAAGGTAGGTGGTTTATTCCTCCTACTGTGTAGGTTCCAGGAATGGAACTCAAGTTGCCAGGCTTGACAACAAGCACTCTTGTTGATTCATTACCTGTGCTCCCTGAGACTTTCTCAGGGAGCACTAACCAAAGCAATTGTTTCCAGAAAACCTGGAGGGGCTGGAGAGAGGGATTTGTCGTTAAAAGCACATACTTCTCTTGTAGAATCCAAATTCAGATTTCAGCATCCATCATGGGACATTCATAACTAACTACCTGTAGCTTCAGTTCCAGGGAGATCTGATGCCTCTGGCCTTCACACACGCACACATAGACACGCAGCATGCATGCACACACTCACACACATGCACACACACATGCATGCACACACACATGCACACATCCACTTTAAAAATAATACTAGTAGCTGAGCGGTGGTGGTGCACGCCTTTAATCCCAGCACTTGAGAGGCAGAGGTAGGTGGATCTTTGTGAGTTCGAGGCCAGCCTGGTCTACAGACAGGCTCCAAAACTACACAGAGAAACTCTGTTTTGAAAAACCAAAATAACAACAACAGCAACAACTTTTTAAAACTCTGAATAAAAACTTAGTTGGCCCTCCTTCAGAGGCAGTGAGGCTGACCATGACAGG
Organism: Arvicola amphibius; assembly: GCF_903992535.2. Lineage (NCBI taxonomy): Eukaryota > Metazoa > Chordata > Mammalia > Rodentia > Cricetidae > Arvicola > Arvicola amphibius. Next base: position 93,763,978 of record NC_052052.2, on the reverse strand, counting down.
CACTGTGGACTCCAAGATTCCTGAGAGTGAGGGAGGGTTGTTATGAAGAGACGGGAGGGTAAGAAAATTATCATTGAAACCTTGGAGGATATAACATGGTCAGTGTTATTGTAAGACCTCTGAGCCAGGTGTGGTGGCACAGGCCTTTAATCCCAGCACTCAGGAGACAGAGGCAGGCTGATCTCTGTAAATTCAAGGCCAGCCTAGTCTACAAAGTAAGTTCTGGGACAGCCAGAGCTGTTACACAGAGGAAATCTTGTCTCAAAAACAAACAAAACAAAATAAAACAAAAAAAATCAAATAAAATCAAACCAAACCAAACCAAACCCTAACCTCTAAATGATTCACTTCTGAGTCCGTGACTGCAGGGCCAGGTAGCCCACAAGGTTTTTGTTTAGTTTCTCTGTGGGCACTTGGGATCCACAAAGGGGTAATCACACATGCAACCGCCATAAACATAACTGACAGGCCAGCTATGTCAGTCGAATCAAGTTCACGACTGTAGGATTCTTCTGTTTGGTCCATGTGGAAAACACGCATTTTCTCTGAATGCTTTTGAGGAGTCTCTGGAAATGGTGTCTTTGTCATCTCGATGGTACACTCGAGGAAAGTGAGACTTAGGGAAATCATCTGTAGCCCAAGAGCATAAGAAAGGAGCAGGCGGAAGAGGGGCTGAGCCCAGTTTGCTCTTTCCTCATTCTCTCCCACTGCCATTCATTCAGGCAATTCTTATGGGCTATCTATCATATGCCAGGCACTTCCCTAATAAAAGGTCTCTTTGCACTGGCTGCTCTTCCAGAGGTCCTGAGTTCAATTCCCAGCAACTACATGGTGGCTCACAACCACCTGTAATGAGATCTGGTGCCCTCTTCTGGCATGCAGACAGAACACTGAGTACATAATAAATTAATCTTTTTTTAAAAAAAAACCAAAACATTAATAAAAAATAAGGCTCTTTATAAGAACAGCAAAGTAAAAGGTAACCATTTTTATAATCCATTTTATAAACCCCCTGAACTTCAGCAGATATGGAGAAGGCCCTGTAGCTTATCTGTGTAACTTTATGGTGATCCTCACTGTTATTAAGATAAAAGTTAACTTTTAAAGAAAATTTAGGAAAATCTTCTGTTAAAAATATTGGTATACCTTTGGATGAATGCTGTCTAAAAAGGTTTTAAATACTCCTTTTCAATAAATTTTATTAAAACTGCTTGCTAATAGAAAAACGATATTCTACTTAGAACTGAAAATAAACTCTAACCCTGAAAATTGCCACTTTATCGTGTTGTAGAATGTTATTTTTAGATGCGTTACATTTGTTTATGCTCATCTGTTGCATTCTTTATGTTACATTTGTTTAACTCTATGAAGCTGTGACACTTAGCCTATCTAAAACACCTGGTGGTCTAAAAAAGCTTTGAACAACTGATAGCAAGGCAGGAGAAAAGATAGGCGGGGCTGGCAGACAGAATAAATAGGAGGAGAAATCTGGGAGAAAGAGGAGCAAGATAGGAGGAGAGGAGGACATCAGGGGCCAGCCACCCAACCGTCTAGCAGGCCAGCCAGCCAGCCAGCCACTCAGCACCCAGCCACCCGGCCAAGCATGGAGTAAGAATGAAAGTAGAATATACAACAGTAAGAAAAGGAAAAAGGCCAGAGGCAAAAGGTAGTTGGGGTATGTAGTGATACTTTGTTTGTGCTTTAACAAATAAAGCTTGCCTGACGTTCAGAATACAGAGCTAGCCACAGAGGCTAGGCAATGGTGGCACATTTAATCCCAGTACTCGGAAGGCAGAGGCAGAAGGAGCTCTGTGAGTTTAAGGACACCCTTGGATATACAAGATCGATCCAGTCTGAAAGAGAATCAGAGTCAGATGGTGGTGGCTCAAACCTTTAATCCCAGAACTAGGGAGGTGGAGACAGGAAGGCACGACTGGACAGAGAGAGGAATATAAGGCAGGAGGGGACAGGAGGTCACATCATTCAGTCTGAGGATTCCTGGAGACAGGATCGCCCATTGGGTCTGAAGAATCGGCTTCTCTGATCGTCAGGTAAACTTTATTTGTTAAAGCACAAACAAAATATCACCATGGAGATAATTTAAGAAAAGCCGGCAAGAAACAAGCCAAGCTAAAAACCAGGCATTCATAAGTAAGTATAAACCTCCAAGTGTGATTGATTTATTTGGGATCTGGGTGGCGGACACCTCAAAAGAACAAAGAGTCAAAGAGAAAAAAATAACAAACAACAACATTGTATTTTCCTTAATAATAAATCACATAATTATTCAAGCATCTTTAACAAAAATTTGGTAACTTTTCCCTAGGAGAATAGTGAGCTATTATAACGCATAAAGTTGTGACGGCTGCTGTGACGACTGTCCCTGGTGATCAGCTTGACTGTGTCTGGAATGAGCTCCACTCCCGGAGTGGAGGACACACTGTGAGAGCGTTTCTGCTTGCTTGCAAGTGGGTGGACCTTTGGGGTGGGACGATACAGGCTTTTGATCCAGATCTGGAGGCCGGATGACACACCTTTAATCTCAGCCACACCTTCTGCTGGGAGTCTATAGGCAGACTTGGAAGAAGGACAGTTTTGCTCTTTGCTTGGTTGCCCTCACCTTGCTAACACATCCACTCTTCACTGGCATTAGAGCCTACTTCTTCGAGATTCCAGCGTACATAGACCAGCAAATGAGATACCCAGCCTCGTGGGGCTGAGCAGCTACTAGATTCTTGGACTTTCTGTTCATATATATATAGTTTTGTGACTCTAGAGAACCCTGACTAATGCAGCTACTCTCTTGTTACCATGTTTTATTTAGTTAGGATGGATTTAAATATTTTTGCTTATCTCGGTCCCCAGGACCCACATGGTAGAAAGAGAGAATTCTCACCAGTGAGTTGTATTTCCACATGACACACTGGGCCCACATATGTGTGTGTGTGTGTATACATACACACGAATACATAAATGAGCAAATGTGATTTAAAAGTGATGGCAGACATGACGGCTCATCAGTGCAAGTCTTACAGCCTGACTTGAGACAGCAGAAGCCAGATAAAAGTGGAATGAGAGAACCACCTTTATAAACTGTCCGCAGACCTCCACATGGGGACGGCACACGAATGTCTACACACAGATCATCTACACTCTCACACACTAAAAAAGAAATAATTTTAAATTAAGTATTGTCATAAGCAAAACTATACAAAATTCTGATGCCTGTGTTCTATAGAACAGCTTTCTTTCTTTCTTTCTTATGAATTTTCTTTCTTTTATTTTTTTCCTTTTATTAAAAATTGATTTTTTCCTCACATAATATATCCTGATTATGGTTTCCCTCCCTTTACTCCTCCCTCCCAGTTCCTCCCCACATCCCCTCCCCTCTAGATCCACTCACTTTCTGCCTCTCATTAGAAAAGAACGGCTTCAAAGATAAAATATAATAAGATAAAACAAAAACTAACACATTGGAATTGAACAAAACAAATAAGCAGAAGGAAGAGAGGTCAAGAGAAGATACAAGAAACAAGAGAGCTGCATGTTCACGCTCTCAGGAATCTCCTAAAAGCACTAAGCTGGAAGCTATAACATACACAGCGACTTGGTGCAGATCACTGTGGGCCCTGTACATGCTGCCTCAGGCTGAGTTCATCTGAGCTTCAGTCATGTTGACTTAGAGAGCCTTGTTTTCTTGTGTTCTTCTTCCCTTCTGGCTTTTACAACTCTTTTTGCCTCCTCTTCTGCAGGTTTCCCTGTGGCCTGAGAGGAGGGATTTGATGGAGACATCCCTTTGAGGGCTGAGTTGAAACAGCTTTCTTTTTTCTTTTCTTTTCTTTTCTTTTCTTTTCTTTTCTTTTCTTTCCCTCCCTCCCTCCCTCCCTCCCTCCCTCCCTCCCCCCCCCCCCCCTCTCTCGACTAGGATTCTCTGAGTAACCCTGGCTGTCCTGGAACTTGATTTGCAGACCAGGCTGTTCTCAAACTCACTGAGATCAGCCTGCCCCTGCCTCCCGAGTGCTGGGATTAAAAGCATGCACCATCACTGCTGGGCCTGGAATTGCTTTTTTAATTTTTTTTTTATTTTCAAGACAGGGTTTCTCTGTATAGCCCTGGCTGTCCTGGTACTTGCTTTGTAGACTAGACTGGTCTTGAACTCAGAGATCCACCTCTCTCTGCCTCCTGAGTGCTGGGATTAAATGTGTGTGCGACCACACCTGATTTAAAATATTTATTTATTTAGATGGATCTTGTATAGACCAGGCTGGCTTCAAATTTTCTACGTAGTTGAGAAAGATCCTGAGCACTTAACCCTTTTGCTTCTGACTCCACATGCTGAGATCACAGGATGGAATCCCACATCTGTGCTGAGATCACAGGATGGACCCCCACTTCTGTGTCTCCACGTGCTGAAATCACAGGATGGATCCCAACAGCTGTGCTGAGATCACAGGATGGATCCCCATATCTGTGCTGAGATCATAGGATGGACCCCACAGCTGTGTCTCCACGTGCTGAGATCACAGGATGGACCTCCCCACATCTGTGTCTCCATGTGCTGAGATCACAGGATGGATCCCCACAGCTGTGCTGAGATCACAGGATGGATCCCCACAGCTGTGCTGAGATCACAGGATGGACCCCACATCTGTGTCTCCACAAGCTGAGATCACAGGATGGACCTCACAGCTGTGTCTCCACGTGCTGAGAACACAGGATGCTTTGTGAGATGCTGGAGATTAAACCTGGAACTCTGTCCATGCTAAACCAGCCCTCTGCCAACTGGGCAGCATACTCGGCTTTATTTTCTGGTGTTGGGATTCTCTCTGCTGGGGGGCTGCTGTACAAATCATACACTCATTGAGCTGTACTCTTAGCCCTGGTGACTTCTTTCTTTTTTTTATTTGTATGGGTGTCTTGTCTGCATGCATGTTTGTGCAACACGTGCATGCAATGCCCACACAGGCCAGAAGAGGGCATGTGATCCCCTAGAACTGGGGTTCAGAAGGTTTGTGAGCCACCATGCTAGGCTGGGACACAAACTGCCTGTCCTTTGAGAGAAGCTGGTGCTCTTACAACCACTGAACCCTTTCTTCTACCCACTGAGACTTTTCTAAAAACCACGTTAGGAATCATATTGATATTGTGTATTTAAGACTGACCAAGACTGAATACTCTTTTCTAGAATTCTAATAAAGGGCACTAAGAGAAAAGGCTTAAACAAATACAATTAGCTTGTCTTTAAATCATTTACGTCAATGGACAGACACTTGTGGCTGAGGTAAATATTTGAGTCTGTTACTTATGACACATGCTGCCCCCTCCACGTGGCAGGATGTTTGCTTTCGAAATGACTACTCTCCTATAGTTGCTCTTGATTTTAATTTAACAGACTATTATTATGACTCAACTTAAGCATTATATGTCACTGTTTCTATAAACAGACAAATATTGATCATAGCAACTTAGAAATAAAGAAATAAAAAAATAAACTGTAAATTAACTGTAAAGTATCAGTTTGAAGAATCTCTTTAATCATTGGTTAAAATAGTTCACAAAAGATGTAGCCTTATATTTTATTTACATTCATTTTGTTACCAATACAATCTAAAGTAACTTCCAAAAACTATATAAAATGTATGTAGAATATTTTTTCTATGGTTATTACTAACAAATAAAAAAAATCAGTATTTCCCAACATTTCTAGTGCATACTACCAAAAGAAAGGCTTGTTTAAATGTTTTTCTTTAGGTTCGTTTGTTTTGTGTGTTTGCGTGTTCTGTGTGCATGTGAGCATGTGTGCCCCATGCGTGCCTGATGCCTAAGGTGGTCAGAAGAGGGCATTGGATCCTCTGGAACTGTAGTGATGGATGGTTGGGAACTACCATGTGAGTGTTGGGAATTGAACCCAGATCTTAACTGCTGAGCCATCCCTCCAGCCCAAGAAATACAGGCTTGCAAAAGAGAACGCACAGTGTCTAAAGTAATTTATGGAACAAACCTGTCCTTTCATTGTTACCTGTGGTCTTATGAAACTATTCTTCATTTTTATCCACACAAAAAAGTGTGACACTATTATTATTTTAGAAAAACCAATAATTTTCTTCTACTATTTAATATATATATATATATTTTTATGTTATACTTGGGATTATATGTTTATATGTTATATGTCACTGATATATTTACTTATTATATTTGGGCTTTATTTAAAATTCTCTGTCTTGAGTTAAGAAAACTTTATACGGGCCAGGCATGGTGGTGTATGACTTTAATCCCAGCACTTGACAGGCAGAGCCAAGCAGATCTCTGAGTTTGAGGCTAGGCTGGTCTACATAGTAAATTCCAGCACAGCTAGGGCTACATAGAGAAACCCTATCTCATAAATATAAATAAATAAGTAAATAAAAATAAAAATTAAGAACACTTCACTGTTTTTTAAAGAAGCGAAGTAAAGCTTATGAAGATTCAGTGTCCAGGATCTCTCCACTCCCATGCATACTCATTCATCCATATTATTATTATTCTCTGAATTTTTTTATTTCTTGGCCTGTTTTTTTTTTTTTTTTTGGTTTTTTTGGGACAGGGTTTCTCTGTCCTGGAACTAGCTCTTGTAGACCAGGCTGGCCTCGAACTCACAGAGATCTGCCTGCTGTCCTGTATTTTATAGAGAACTATAAATAAGATTTTAATTGTTATCTTATGATGATTTTAAGGTACTCCAAATGATAAAAAAAAAGCCTGTGGAGTTGAATAATTACATAAATACTGGTAATAGAAGTCCAAGTTTCTAATTTCATGGATTAAATTGACTATATAATACAATTCCCCATTTCACCCTGTTAACAGTTAACAATATTTTCTTGGTATTTTATTACATTAAGAAGTTTTTATGGGTCCGGGGATGTAGTTCAGGGGCAGAGTACTTGCCTAGCCTGCCAGACCCTCCGTGTGAACCTGAGCTCCAGACAGGAGAAGAAAAAAAGAAAAAAAAGGAAAAGAGTTTGTAAACTTTGCTTCAACCCAATCTTTTTCCTTAAAATACAGATGAAAACGCTTGCACAGAAAATGCTTGCACAAAGACTTCTAGCCTGGGTTTGGGACTTGTGCTTACTTAGCAAGCACATGACCCTGGATAAATCTTCAGGAACACAAAGAAAACAATTCTAATCTAGAATGTAACATTTGAAAAATTACAACATTATATTTTAAACCTTAATAAACCAATGAAACTAAGAGGAAAAACTGGCTGCGGGGGACACAACAGTAGGAAAATTGTATCTGTTTTGTGGTGCTTGCTTTCTCAACAGTCAAAAAAATTATTTTAAAGTTATTATAATGATGCAAAGGCTGTTCAGAAAAATTCTATCCATGATGAAATGTGAGAAATGTGAAAAAGTGGAGACATTAAGGTTTTCTAGAAATTACTTTTTTGGCTGAATTGTTTACAAAATTGTTTCAAGTCTATGTTTTATTTTGGAAGGAGAAATAGAATATGCATTTTGTTTAAAATAATATATTCCTTAACAATCATAATTAAAATGTTAAGTTCTCGACCAGTATTATTTTAAATTGTATATGTATTTCAAAAATTATAAAACTTTTATCTACTGTCAGCAATAGCCTCCTTGGTAATGTGTATAACCTGTTGCTTCTATGGGCTGCTCTAAAGCACCTTGGGCACCTAGGCGAGGTCATCAAGCGCTTCTTCGTCAAGCTGCAGAGTGCAGACTTGTGATGGAGGTTCTTCACAGAGTCAGGTTCCCAGAAGATTCACATCTCGCAGAAGTGGGGCTTCAGCAAGCTCCATGTAGATGGATTTGAAGATATTGCCAAGCTCATCCCTGATGGCTTTGGGGCCAAACCCCCCCCCCCCCCGTTATATCATGGTTTCCGGAAAAGCAAGCTCTGCACCCCTGAGGGCTTCCACCGCTCAATTCTACACCCCACCAAAGCATGCTCATTAATAAATCTCACATCTATTCTGAAAACAAACCTTTCTTCTGGACCTTTCTTTGCTAAGCTCTTTCAAAATCATTTGCATTTTTGTGGGTCTGTTTTTAGCTATGTTAGGGATCTGATCTAGGGCCTTGCATGCACTCAGCAAGTGTTCTGTTGCTGAGCTACGGCCTCTGTCTCTTTTAAAATTTAATTTTCCTTTAAATGCTTATTTTAAGTGAGTTCAAAGTACATTTAACATAGTCTTTTTAGTGTTTATAATGCATTTAATTCAAACCATCCCTTCTACATGTAATGTTCCTGCTGGAACATATCATTTGATAAGTGAATATAGTCAACTCCTGCAGTTTATAAGCAAGGACAGAGTCTCGTTATCTGAGATTTCATCTATAAACATTCCTTTCCCTTTTCTTGGTTTGTTTTGGTTTTCCTTTGAAAACTTAATTTCATTGATTAAAATAAATGAGACTATTTACACTTTAAATTTTAATATGTGAAAAGCATGTTCTCAAGATACAAACTTTAAAAATTATTGCTATAGGCAATCATATTACCTGGCAAAGGGTTATTAGTTTGTGTTTTGCTGGAATTCATGGATCTGATCAAAATTCCGATTTCTGAGGCCTGAGACTATATCTAGCAGCCAAGAGGGAAGATATGGTCAGACAGGCCTGTTGTGGTTAAGATGTGAAACACCTGGAACTCAAAGGGCTTCTGGACACTGCAGTTGCTGACCCTGCTCTGTGGGAATCAGTGCAGCTAAGGAAGTCTTAAGGGAAGATAAACCTAGTTGATCTTTCTCCTTTCCCATTCACACCCACTTCTTATTTTTAATTCTCTCTTTTCCTTTATCTCTTAAAAATATCCTAACAATGTAGTGGACAGGCTCACTCATGAGGACTTTGATATACTCGTCAACACAGACTTGTCCCCACGTGTCTGTGCTTCAGTTTCACCCTCAGCTGAGCCACAGTCACAGCTGACACCCGTCAGTGATGTGGGAAACTGAGCTGCGATCTTCACAGTTCAAACATGCACACATGCGTGTGCGCGCATGCACACACACACTGAGAGACAGAGAAAGAGGCAGAGAGAGACAGACAGACACACACAGAGAGACAGAGAGACAGAGAAAACTGTGCTATTGAGGGTCTATGTTCATTGTCTAAGTAGAGTACTTAATCTATTTTCTAGAATTTGCTAGATGACTGACCAACTCCTAATTGTCACAGCTATTCACGGGTGATAGAAATAAAATTGATGTTTTAGGAGTAAACTTGCTTTTAGCACCTTTTTTTTTTTTTTTTTAAAAATGTAAGTAGCTGCCACTTCGGCCACTTGGTGAATTTAAAAACAAATTAGTGCTTCCCATTTGTGCAGAAATTCCAAGACCATTCAGTCCATTCTTTTCTCCTTGGATGATGCACACACGCTCTCTTCCTCATTTCTTCCTAGTTCCCTCACCTCTAAATTAAAATTTGCCTTCATCTTTGACAGCTGACATTTGCTCATTTCCATTTTCTTCTCACAAAGCATTTCCTCATTTCTCTTTCACAACGCTGGCATGTGTAATTCAGATATTCCCACGTAACTTCACTGTTTTGCTTCAAAGTAAGAACTCGGGCAAGGGAAGGAATTATTTACTAGTATGCAGAAAGCCAGTCTTGCTTCCTTTCTACGTGGACTAGTTGCAAAGACCTGACACTGCAAACAGTAACTTGATGTGCACACAAGTCCCTTTACTTCACGCTCACCTTACTCTTACTTGAGTAGCTGAGAGAGCCACAGCCTGGCCCCCGTGGCAGCAGGTCCCCTATTTCAGACACACAAAGATTTGTCATGATCTTGACTACAGGATTTCTATTGGCAAGTTTTAACAAATCTGTACCCTTCTTTCAGGAAAGGCCTTGAGATGTTCCTTTAAAAACACATATCAGCGTGATGTTTTAGTCTTTTTGAATCTTAGAATTAAACTATTTAATTTTCATTTTTGTTCAATTTCTGAAGTTCTTATACTTTATATGTATTCATTTAAAATAAGGAGAATAGTACAGAATGGTGAAAAAATCTTATCAAAATGGAAATTAAGCTATTTAGTATTTAATTTCAATGCCTTAAATTAAAATTTAAGGAGAAAAACCAAAATGCTTGTGCCAAATCATGATCATGACTTTTCTGAGTGTTTTAGAGAATATTTTTCATAGGATTTCTGCTTCTGTGGCTGCAATTTCTTTAGGTTACCTCACATTTTCACTTTCCTCCCATATTGACTCTGACTCCATTGAATTTAATTTGCATTTTGTTCTTAAATACACATATAAAGACTAAGTTAGACTACCTTAAGAAAATTGTTATATGCATCTAAATTAATTACTGTAGCAATGGCCATTTTAGAAATTATTTGAGATTTCATTTTATATTTAACTTGAAAATAAAAGCTTTAGTGCCTCCTCTTAATATTCAGGTCACTTGAACTCTGAAATGTTTTTGACCTCAACTACTCAAAGGTCATGCATAACCCAGTTAAATGTCCTTTAAACTGTCCAGTTACAGTAAAGGACAATGGAAAAAAACCAATAAATTCTATTTTCATTAGTGAATTTTTCAAGAGTTTATTATAATTAATCATCAAAGAAAACATATTGGGAGTAATAAGCAAAATGTTTTTGTTTTGGTTTGGTTTTTTGGTATGGGTAGTCTTTCGATATTTGTTGCCTTCTTTTCTCTCCCTAGAACGAGCAGGTTGCTTGATGGACAGGTATCAAATAGCCCTCTCTTTCTTATAGTCTGGTAAACTTTGGGATATCTTGTAGGCCTTCCTGAATATTAGCTTTGATTTCCTGTCCACAGATGTCTAATGGCCCTCTTTAAACTACAGGATACCTCATTTCAGTTTGCTTGCACAAAAGCAAAGTACTTGTTCACCCTAAAAATTGTTTCTTATTCATAAAACTAACAAATGTACAGCACTAAGACCTTTGGGGAGGCTGACCACAGAGATCATATTAAAGTCCTGGTCAACTGTCATTGTAACGGCAGTGCAGTGGCCAGCACTGAGTTGCTAAAACAAACAGCATGTTCAAAGGATACAATATTCTCTGAAACTCTAAAACATGCTTTTAAAATGATGCTTTTGATTTCTTGAAATAATATCTAAGGTTCTTAAAAAGTAAACGAATTTATCAGTATATGGTATTTCAATATTTGTAACAAAAAGCAGGTACCTTGTTGACATGAAGAGTGTTGAATGCTGTTATTTTCAGCGTCCCCAAAGTCTTCTTTCAAAATGCCTTTGAGGGTCAGATACAGTCATTGGCTTTGAGTCTGCAAAAAGTTTGTAAAGTTAATGAAGTTTGTTTTCAGCCTGGAAACAATTTGTTAAGTACTTATTTGCTCGCTTTGAGGAGTTATTCAGTTTCTAACAACATAAAATGCATTGATTCATGACTGTGGCCAAGGAAGTCTACAGCATGACTTTGGATGCACATGTTTGTCAAAGGCACACATGATCATTAAATGAAATATTTAATCCTGTGATCTTCACAAAGGGAATACAAAGAAATTTAAAATGGTAAGTGTTAGAGTAAGAAAACCCAGTTATTAGCATGAGAAAACATTATAGTTAAATTTTGGGAGAGGCTGGAAAGGAAACCATTTTGGGGCCTAACGCATGAATCTCTTGATACAGAAGAGACATAACCCTCTGTGCACTGGCTGGGGCAGGAGGGTGATGTGAGGCCATCAGGGAGACAACCACTGTGTGTTTCTTAGCTTTTGCCACTTCAACGACTTGTTTGCTACTCTTTTCAACAACAGCATTTATAGAAGCCCATGTTCACGCATCATCTTTCCATTTTTGATTCTAGACTATGATCAGAGCTATCAGCTCTAATTCTATTTGAATGGTAACACTCGGTGGTCCTAAAAATGTGTAATAAACAGAATGTTTCGGTGTTGTTACTATTAACATATAGATGGCTCTGCCCTGTAAAATCAAGTTATCTCGACATTTTCACCTGACATTTATGAGGTGGTAGAATTTAAAAAGAAAATAGAGTACGTGGAAAGAAAAAAAGGGCACCTAATTAATACTGTTTGTTTTCATAGAACCCTAAGGAGACTTCTAAGCCTTCCCTGCTGTGTTCTCACCTGGAGACGGCTGCTCCTGCTTTCAAAGCTCGCTGAGCAGCGCTATTTTCCGGCTTGTTGGAGGCTAAAAACATTGCGTCCTGTTACTGAGTCGTGGCATATTGACTTCATTAATAATAACCTTTCTCCCACAAATAGGCCACAGAAATTAGGGCAAACAAGAGTGTTCATGTTGAATCTGACGTTATGTGTTTATTTCTCCGGAGAGTAAAATACGTTTCTTGTTCACATGGCTCTTTCCTCCATCCTTCAAAAACTGGATTTTTTTAAGTTTTCAAACTCTCTTGATTAAAAAAAAAAAAAAGCCTAAACGTATTTTTACTTTCGTGGTTTTCTTTACAAAGAACTATTCTTGTTTCTCCTAAGCCAACTTCGTAGTAAAAAAAAAAGGGGGGGGGAAGTGTGGGGGGGAGTTAACTTATATAGCAGGATATTGTCTTTGAAGTATGGGTAGCTGAAAGGTAACTCATTTCTACTGAAGATCTTGCCGTTCCTAACCGTACTTTTACTAGATAACATCGCATATATATATTCTGAAGACTCTACTGAGTAATTAAAGCACACGAGACGTAATAAGTTTAGGAGCACAGAATTTATATGACAGAGTGCGTTTGAAAGATCTTTATATGAAGTAGCATATAAAAAACCATTTTATAATCCTGTCACAATGTTCAATGAATAATTTTATTAATCTGCCAATTGTTAAGTACGGCGCGCTCACACCCGCTCTTTATGCCTGTGTCTCCGCGCACATAACACAGGAATCTATTGCCATATTGCTGAATGACCAAGACGAGGTAAAATTGGTATATTTAGCTGTCTACCCCCCCACAAAGGGCAGCGCTGCGGTTAGGGGGTGCGAGTAAGGCAGTCTCCGCTGTCCCGAAGCCCGCTTCTCGCCGCGGTGGCGGTGGACGGATTCCTGCGCCCTCCCAGCCCCGGGCCCCTTGGGGGACAGAGCGGGTGCGGTTCCAGGTGAGCGCCAGGCGCGTCCACTGGGCGTCCTCGGTCGCGAGGGCCAGCGGCTCCAGAGAAATAGGAAAGGCCGGCGCGCCCCGGGGCAAGGCCCGCGAGAGGCCGAGGCCGGAGAGGCCCAGCCGCCGCCCGAGCTTCGCGCCGAACCCTCCCGAACCTCCCCGAGCCGCCTCCCGAACCTCCCCGAACCGTCCCGAGCCATCGCCGAACCTCCCCGAGCCTCCGGCCGCGGGCGCGCGCGACCGATCAGCTGGGCGCGCATTGCGAGTCACGTGGTGCGCATGTCGAAGGTCACGGCGCGCTCACAATGGAGCTCTCGCGAGTATGTGCAGAGAGGCTTCCAGACGCTGGCGGATCCCGGCTCCTTTGACTCCACGCCTTCGCGCTTCTCCTCCGGGCGGCTTTCCAGAGCCTGCTTGGACGCCCGGGGCGGACGAGGCCGCGCTAGGTAAGCGGCTCGCCCGCCGCCGTGGGCCTGGGCGGATGGGGCGCCCGGCAGAGCCGCCAGCCCGGCGCCGTGGGCACAGCCCCGGCCCCGGCAAGTCCCCGGGCTTGCGCCCTGCGCTCGGCCCGAGTGTGGGGACCCGAGCGGGCCCTGAGCGCCCCTTCTGCCCCTGCAGGGCACCTGCAGGCGGCCGGCTCCACGCTCCTGGCCTGGTTTTACTGCCAGTCTCTTTGTTCCTTTGTAAAGCCGCCTTCAAGTCTTGTTTGTGGCCTAAATGTGTGGGGTTTTCAGCCTTCTCGGAGCTGTGGCTGTTTTGACACTTGGACTTCAAACTGGGGGAGGTCCTGTGATTCAGGCTCCCTCGGCTGGACTAGAGGGGGGCTGAAAAGGGTCTGTTTCGGCTGGGTCAAACCGCATTGACATTTTCCACCTAGAGAACATCTCCGGATTTCTGCGATCACTGCAACACTGAAGTTATGTTGTTAAATCCAGCTTCTCCTCCCAGAACCTTCAAGTAGGGCGCATAATGTTTTTTGTTCTGCAGGCGGTTACCAGGAAGAGAGACAGTTTTAAATGTCTGTCTGGTCGCATATATGCCGTTGTCATGGATTGAGCGTACTTTAAGACAAATCACTTCTAGGTTATTTTCCTTAAATGTATCAACACAATTCAGATCTGTTGTGTCCTGTCCCCCGCCCCCACCCCTCACCCCCCGGTTTCATACTCGAGACACTTGGGACAAAAGTATGAAAGTGGAAGCTGTTTATTCAAAACTAAAAAATAGTAACCACCACCTGGGTTAATCTCGGAGAGGGGTTGTGTGTGTTGTGGTGTGAAAAATAGTGCGATTTGAAACTTCTGTTGTACATTCTAATATATGCTACTTTCCCTGTCAAGCTTCCTTGGTGTATTTATGTCCACGGAACCAATTACTCTTAAAATGTCATTTTTTGAAAATCGTTCATTTTGAAATTTACATTATGTAAACTACCTTCAGTTTCTCCTTTGCTTTCAGTCCATTCTGCAACCACTGCCCTTTTTCTTTGAGGCCTGGTATTTTTAAAAATATTGGGATAAAAATAAAAGGCGATGAAAAGAGATTGACAGCACATTATTGATGTATTCTGTTTATTGTTGTGTACCTGACCTTGTTCATCCTATTCATTTACACTTGAATTTTTGTTACCTTTTTTTCAAAGGAAGCTTTATCCAAACCAAAATAATCCCTCTTAAGGACAGGGGTCTAAAGAATTTGTAATCATTAGCAATTAATTTATTTTAGATCACCCAGGCTTGAAACACATCGACCCCGCGGTTTTAAAGCATTGTCATGCAGCTGCTGCAACTTACATACTGGAGGCAGGAAAGCACCGAGTTGACAGATCTACTCTAAGGTACAGGCTTTATCTAAATGCCCATTTACTTTGTAGGTGGTATCTTTGCAATTGTAACATCAATCAGTTTTTAAAGAGGAGACTAAAACCTTGGTTTCCCCCCCCCCCCCACACACACCCAGCACTTACCTAGAAGACTGTAAATTTGACCAGGATCGGATAGAAATATTTTGTACGGAATATCAGGTAATGTACTTTAAACTTTTAAATTAGCAATTAGTCCCCTTTCCCCTGCTCTTGTTTGCAAAAACGTGTTTTCTTTCTTTTTTCCCCCTTCCCAGAATAATAAGAATTCTCTTGAAATCCTGCTGGGAAGGTAGGTACTGTATTAGGTGACAAGCTGGGGCACTTTTCACTTGTGGGTAATGAATGGAGCGTGTTGGTGTGGAACAAAACAGGGCCAAAAAAAAAAAAAAAAAAAAAAAAAACTGGGATCCTGACCCAAAATAAAAGGGCCAAAGGGCATGTGGACCAGTTGAAGTTAGACTAATGGTTTTAAAGATAGAGCTTGATATAACCTTTCATGCTTTTACTCTTTTGAATCTGAAGACGAAGTTGAGCAGAACTTTAAATTCAGAGTGGGATGAAGTGGGTTGAGGAGAGAAGTGGTTTAGTAGATACTGAAAGGTTTTCTGTAGACACTACAAAATTACCATTGTCTTCAGTATAGGCAGAGCTCTCCCTCATGTAAACTGATGTTTCCTGGCGCTTGGAATATCAGATAAAGGTAAAGTTTATAACAAACTCTTTGTAGAGGGAGGGATAAAGGGAACTTTTGTTTGTTTGTTTTAAATACTGGTGTTTTTTGTTTTAGACCAATCAACTTCATAAGATGTACCAACCTGGATATCTGGTGACCTTAAATGTAGAGGTATGTACAGAGCCTTGTCTAACAAAATTCATGTGCAACAAAAAGTTTTCAGTTCCCTCTAATAAACAGCATTTTTTTTCTTCCATAGAACAGTGACTCCCAGTCCCATCCAGAGATCAGCTTTAGTTGCAGCATGGAAACAGTTACAGGTACAGTATCAGGGTCTCTGATATGCTCTTTCCTGTTTGAGAACTGTAGTCCACCTATCATTAGAAAATGAAGGTTGCTTCAGGGTTTAATGGCAAAGGGAGAATGGGAAGCAGAAATTTAACAGATTTTTAAAAAGTATTTTTAAAAGTATGATAGTAATATTTCCAATAGCATGTATTTGCTGTTTTCTCTAATTAAAACAGACTTCTCAGTACACTTTCCTTCTGTGTCTGATTCATCAAAACTGAACAAAAGTAAGAACAAGGGTTTAAAATGCCTTTCACGAATTAATCCTCCAAAGTTGTATTTTGAAAGCTGTAGTTTTAAATTACTCTATAAAGGGAAAGTCACATAAGTTCTTAAAACTGTTTATATTGTTAATGTAAAGTGAAGAAATTGAATTTTCGTTGACTGATGGATATGACAACGAATTTCTTTCTTACCAGTTAAATAAAGTGAAGATCATCCCTGGAAATTTGATGAAATTGAATATTCCAGAGACATCTGCAGCCATTTTATTGTAAATATTAGCGAAATTTTAAAAGGTTAGAAAATGTGTGTGAATTAGAACCTTTCTTAGAGAAATTGAGACCTGACTTAGATATTCTCTGGCTGCAAAAATTTTGTGAGAAATTCTCTTTTAATTAGAACTTGAATAGCTGATTCGAAGACAAGGTCCTGTGGGGAAAGGAAAGCGCTTCTTCTGATTTGCCAATAGTTAAAATCCGCTGTAAAGACTCGTTAGGTGTTCTTCCGACTTTTCTTCTTGCCGCTGCCTCCAAGTTGGGTGCTTCCTTACTTGTATCCCAAAATTGTGACCTGAGTGTACATCTTTTAGGACTTGGTGGGAAAACTTAAGGATGCTTCAAAAAGCCTGGAAAGAGCAACTCAGCTGTAACTTGGGACCACAGGAGCCCAGAGGAAAACCAGACGCGCCTTGCCTCCTGCAGGACCATCGGAGCTGGATGTCATTTTCAGGACAAAAAGAGCGCCCTTTCGAAGTTACGGCACCCATCAATTTTTGACACTTTTTTTACACATGTGAAATGGTTAAGAGAGAAACTCTTAAAGCTTCTGAATTTTCAGTATTAACTAGCATTCCTTTCTGAGCGTTTTCAAGCTCTATCTAAGTATCGGTCCCCGAATAAATAAGGTGGTGTTCCCACCGAAGGGCGGTATTCTGTCTGGAGTTTGTGTGTGGGTGACGACTGTGTGTGCGAAGCAGCTCCGACTGGCGCTGCCTCGGGACGCCCGCCTCCCCGGGTTAGGCGCCGCGGGGAAGGTGTGCGGGGCGCCGTGCTCGCAGCCGAGGCGGCCCGTTACCTGCTCCCGGCTCGCCCGACCCTGCGCGCGGAGCCAGCCCGGCCGCTCCCCGCGCGCGCCTCTTCCCGGCCGCCAGCGGGCGGGGCGGCCGCTGTTGTTTCCGCGGGCCTCAGTCGGCGCAGGTTCGGCGGGGCCGAGCGGGGGCAGCGGCCGGGCGCCCCCGGCGGCGGGCCCCGCGGACGTGTGCGCCGCGAGCGGGAGACACGGTGGGGGCGGGGCGGGGCGGCGTGCGGGGCCGAGCGGGCCGCGCCGAGCGGAGAGGGCGGCGTGTGGCGCTGTGGAGAAATGCCGCCGTCGCGGCCGCGGCGCGCAGCGAGGGGAGGGGGCTGGGCGCGCGGCGCGCAGGGGAGGGGGCGGCCACGGGCCCGACTACACCGACACTAATTCCCAGGCCGCCCTTAAGGAATGAGGGGAACACGTGACCCGGCGGGGGGCGGGGGGAGGGGGCGGGCGGACTCCGAGCCATTTTGGAGCCGGTGTCAGTTTCCACTCTGCCTTCAGCGGTGCATTTTTTTCCACCCTCCCCTCCCCCTCCTCATCCTTCCTCCCCTCCCCCGCCTCCCCGCCCGCACGCACACTCGGCGCCCCCCGCCCGCCCGCCTCCCCCACGCGAGTCTGAAATAATAATCGTAGTATTAAAGGCAGAGAGCGGGCGAGACAATGGGGAGGTTGGCGAGGGAGCCCCGCGCCGGCTTAGCAACACCTCCCAGCCCCGCAGAATAATACGGCTCGGCCCCTCCGCGCGCCCTCCCCCGAGCGCGGCCGGGAGGCGGCGGCTGCGCCGAGGAGGAGGAGAGGCCCCGAGGAGGCGGCGGCGGAGGCCGCGCGGAGGCGGAGGAGGCCGCGCGGGAGGAGGAGGCCGCAGCGCGCAAGCAGGAGGCCGGCGGGGGAGCGGCATGAGCCGAGCGCGGCGGCCGCGGCTGCTCTCGGCCGCGCTCGGTGCCCATTGACAGCGGCGGCGGCAGCTCGCTCCAAGATGGCCGCTGGCTCGCATTCATTTTCTGCTGAACGACTTTTAAGCTTTCATTGTCTTTTCCGCCCGCTCCGATCGCCTCGCGCCGGCCGCTCTTTCCGGGTACGTAGGAGCGAGGCGCCGGCGGCCGCGGCCCGGGACTGGTGGGGGTCGGGGCGGTATAGGGGGGGCGGCGGAGCTGACAGACGTGGGCAACCGGGGCCGAGCCCCGCGCCCGCGCCCGCGCGCCCGCCACCTCCCCGCGGCGCCGGACGCCCCGCAAGCCCGCACCAGCGCCTCCCGGCCGCGCTCCAGCCGCTCCAGCCGCCGCCCGCAGCCCGGCCGCGCGCCGCGCCGCCCCACGTTTTAGTTCCCCCCGCTCCCTCCGAGCGCCCCCCCGGCACCCTTGCGCCGCACATGGTCCCCGAGAGCGGCACTTGTGTCCTTCAGCCTGCGCGGCTCCCGCGGGCCGCTGCGCCCTTTGTTGAGAGGTAGACTTTGCTGAAATGGGGACGGGATCCTGAGATCGGGGCGCCTGCCTGGGTCAGTGTCTTCCCTCCTCTCCCGAAGAAAGGGCTCTGGAGGTCTTTGAACCTCCAGGGAACGCCCCCATTTTATAGGGATGGGTACTGTGGGGGGCAGCGATCCCGACGAGATGGGTGTTAGGCTGGGTGAGAGCCCCGGACAAAAATGTTAATTAACTTAAGTTGGAGGACACTTGTGTGAAATTGAATGGCTGGTAAGATGGCGGTTCCCAGTTGTTTCCAAAGGTCTTGTGCATTTGTGTTGGAAAGGGTAAAGTTTTCAAGGTGTTATCTGTGGGAGTCTTGGACAGGGGACCATACGTACTTGGGCGAGCTCTCAGGAGGTGGGCATTTCAAATTTAGAGCTTTGTTTTGGCGTGACGACGGCGACTGGTCGTTAGCCTTGCTGAGGCTCCCTTTCTCTGTCCACTTCTTTCCCCCCCCTTTTTTCCTCTTTTCCTTCGAAGACACTACAACTTTGCCCCTGTTCTGTGGGATGGCGGAGACTCGTGGCTTAGGACCACTGCGTTTTATATATTTTACTAAATGTCAGCATAGGTCATGTAGTAAGGGGATGCTTTGGGAAAGGAGTACTAACGCATTGATTGCTTATGTTTACGTAGTCATTTGGACTTGACAGCACTGGAGCGTGTTCTTTTCCCCAGAGCTTTACAGTTAATAATTGGAAATAAACAAGGAGAGAGACTTTGATCATTCCCAATTGCAATAAAAGGATTTAGTGGGCTTAGTGGTCACGGTTCAATATCTGAAAGAGAATTGACTGTTAACCCCTTCCCTTAAAGTAGGCAAAATGTCGGGCATATTTACCCAAATGTAGATGTATGATGTTAGCTCAACCTATTTTTATAGGAGACCCCCCCTCAACCTTTGGAAATGCATTGTAAAACGTAGTAAAGACTTGATACTAAAGAATGTAAATTGTTGACAGCATGTGTGTAACCAAGTTGTGAGACTATGTAGTAATATTGGGTCTTAAATAGACGAGTGACAGAATTTCTCAGAGATTTGATTTTTTCTTAAGTAAATTTATATATATAGATATATATCTCACATCTATCTTATCTATATATATTTACCCGAGTTTCATTTCCATATTCTCCTACAAAAGTGCAGTATTTGAAATTACCTTCCAGGACAAATCCATCTCTTGTAATAGTAACTTTAAAAGCTATGTAAAAGATTATGTATGCATGTGTAGACACTCAAATATGGTCACATACAAACTTTTGTAAGCCAAGTAAGCAATTTAGATATATTTGATAAGTCCATTAATGCTCTTCCACTGAGTTCTTGGATGTATGTTAAGTATCCTAATAGCAAAGTTCTCTTCCGTGAGTCAAGTCACCTCCAACTTTCCCTCCTGGCATTTGAGCAGTGAGCCCCCAAAGGGATTATGGAGTTCATTTGCATTTCTTAGGGTTGCAGTCTCAAACTGATTGTTACCAGAAGAGCTTGCTTCGTTTTCCTCATTTGACCTTACTGGTGTTAGGCCTCCAACTAAAAACTGACAGCTCCTACTGAGTAAGCTATAAAGGCATGTTTTAACTATTGAGTATTTCAGCGTTGTATGCTTGTTGTATTTTTAACTGGCTTAGAGGCAGTTTCTCTGGTGCAAGAGATTGTTTCTTAAGTTTTTACCAAGCATTCCAGAAAATCTTTATTAGGTTGTCAGTACCATCCTGTAAGATAAAATGGTGAAGAATTGAGGTTTGTATCAATAGCAAAGTGATAATTGATTAGTACTGTGAATGGTTTTAGGAAATGGGGCCAGATTATTTGCAATTGAGGGTAACACAGTTGCATGAATTCCAATTTAAGGTGAATTTGAGAGGCCTTTAGTCAAGTTCAGTGTGCTGAAATATCCCAAGGTAATTAGTGATCACCTTCTATTGAGGCTCAAGTGTTCTTTGAGTTAGTATTTGTACTTAGGTAATAGAATGTGCCTTGTGTAACAGGGGAGAGGCAGGGCCCTTTGGTGAACCTATGATGCCTGCTCTTTGTAGGATGTGCTTTCTTGCCTAGGCAGAGTATCAGCCTCGCTGGCCATCTTTCTAGGAAAGACCCCTGTGGTCTCACACAGGAGAGTTCCTTGAGCAGTAGGCAGGGGGTCTTTAATCACCAAGTATGGTTGCATTTGGATCTTGCTCCTCTTTAGAGACCAATGATTCCACCCCACACTTCTCTAACTACTAGAATTGGTGTATTTGTTGACAGTATTCTAAACAAGTAATAAAGATGCTCTCTGGTTTGAAGTCAGCTGACTGCCACTGAGCCACCTCCATGGAGAGCTTGCTTTGTGTTTGGGCCATCTTTTAGGTACTCCTGTTAGTTCCAGCCATTGGGGTATGCAGCTTGTTATTTTCCTCATCTGTATTAAAGAATTTCCTTAAAATTAAGCCCCATTGCATTTCCACAAATTATGCAAGTTCCTAGATTTCCAATACAGAGGCTTGAGGCTGTAGATTCCAGCCAAGGTGTAGAAAGGTCAGCCTTGGTTAGAAGTCTGCAATGAATGAAAGGGTAGTAATTGGAGCTAGTCCCACAGCAGTACACTGGGGAATTGACTTCCCGATTACTTTCTGCTATGGCGTTGCTGACAGTTCTCAATGTGAGTTTTCTAAAATGTATCTGTTGGGATTACCATTTCATTTTGTGAGTATTGTATGGAAGTTAGGTGAGAAAATAGCATTTGTTTTTCCCTTCCAGTCTTACTCTGGCATTTAGCTTTGGGAATGGGCTGGTCACGTGGCTTTTTTACATGTTGTCACTATCCCACCCACTAAAGTAGTTTTTCTTGCCTCCAGGGTGTTTTATGCAACAGAGGTTTGTTCCCTCCTCGTCTTGTAAAACAGATTTCAGGATTTATAGCCCTTCCAAAAACTTTGCATGGCTCGTCTGATCTACTGGAGGACTTATTAGAGAAGGGAGCCTTAGAGGTTCAAGTTCAATAAACGCCTCGGCAACTCCAGTCTTGTCGGGTTGGAGCTAGTGCACAATTGGCAATTTTCAAATAGATCTCTAAGTGAAATTTCTGACGAGTGATTGCTAACAGGACAGACTGAAAAAAAAAAAACGGCAAGATAAGAAAGTAGCTCTTTCCCTCCCAATGGATGTGGAAGAGATCCGGAGAGTGTCATGGAATGACCGGATGCACTCTCTTTGGGGCTTGGATTCTGCGTTGGCGGTCAGACCGAAGATCCGCACCCTACGACCCACCCCGCCCCTCCCCCCGCCCCGCCTGCCCGCACTCCCCGCAGAGGCTTGGCTTGGCCAGCTCCTCGCAGGAGTTGCAGCGGTGGCCGGATGCCAAGTGTAAGTGTAAGTTGCTATGGAAACTCCAACAGAGGCGAGTTCCGAATCCGGCTGAGCAAGACCTAGCCCGGGGGCACCTCGGGATCCGCCCTCACAGTCCCGGGGGTGTCCGCAGCGCCCAGGGCCTCAGAGAGGCCCACGAGGTGCTTCTGTTCTAGGCACCCAGTCCGGCACCCAGTCCGGAAATGCCAGGGGATGCAGGAGGCAGCACCGAGTGCTTTCTCTTTGTGGGGCCTGAGCCCTGCCAGGTTCTGGTTGTTTGAAGAATCCCGAAGTTTTTGACTGAAGGACCTGCAGGAAATTTCACAGTAAATTCGGAGACTTAGATCAAGCCCCGGTGACTTGTAAATATATGCGGGGACTGCATGGTGTCTGAAGAGTCGTGGTGTCTGAGGAGTTGGAGGACAGATGGAAGAAAGAGACCTGAATCCACCCAGCTCCCCGCCCCCATCCCAGACCTTTTCATCTCGCTCCCGGAATGACCTGAGAGGCCAGAAGTAAATTTAGTTGGATCCTTTTACACCATTTCGGTGGAGGTTATTCTGATCTCATTAGTAAATTCCTTCTGTGGAAAACGTTTGGAGAGTCCAGCTGTACAGTGTTAAACAAATTTTATGAACTACCCAGCTTTAGGGTATACAGTTACTTAAGAGTTGTGGAGATCATCTTGAGTCTCTTTCTTTGAATTATAGTCAATATTTTTGTGTCTTGCAGGGATCTTTTATCAAGCAGAAATGCATCGACAACCAGAATCAAGATCACTGAGCTAAATCCCCACCTAATGTGTGTACTTTGTGGAGGATACTTCATTGATGCCACTACATAATAGAAGTCTACAGTTCCTGTAAGTACACGTTAGCCTTCTTGTGGCTGTAGAGTTCACAGCCCATTCTGGATGGATAAACTAGCAACTATTCCCACATTCCTTGGAAATGTTAGCACCAGGTGTGGGGTTTTCTTGCTCTTACATGTAGTGATTTGTTGCTGGTTTGTCACAATTAGGCAGTATGTAGTGTTCAGGGTATTCATTGGTTTTACTTTTTTATTACTTTGAGAAATACCTTTGTCATTTCCCATCCTTGAATTTTCAGTTCTGATAACTATTAATGCTTGAAACCTTTACTTTCCACACCTACAAAAAATTTTCTATGTTCTTTCTAGTCTGTAAAACGATGTATTGTGCGTTACTTGGAGACAGCAAATATTGTCCTATCTGTGATGTACAAGTTCACAAAACTAGACCACTACTGAATATAAGGTAAGAAAACGCTGACATTTCTTGGTGGTAATGGTTACTAGAATTGCATAATTCACAAGCAGGGAAGGAAATTTATTCTTGAGTCTTAATCTGATAGTGTTCTTTCTGGGAGAGAGGACTTTCATTTCTTGCCATCTTAATGAAGACTATGTTTAGACAAAGCTCAGTATTATTCCAGTGTTTTAAGGTGTATTTTCTGCCCTTTAAAACTAGTTTCCCTGTTTTGTGCATTGCCTTTAATGATGGACAAGGATAATTTTCTAATGTTCCCATATTCCTTTCTGTGTTCTTAGTTACATGACAGGCAGCTTCCTTTGACTCAGTGGGTGTGAAGAACTACTACAGCACCTCACTGTTTCCTTACCAGTGTTCTTTTGCACTGTATCACAGTCAGTAAAATAACCACAGCACAAAAATACCAAAAGCTTAAGAACATTTCTAGTTTTGCCATATAATTTGATTCTTACTCTTTTTCAGGTCAGATAAAACTCTTTCAAGATATTGTATACAAACTAGTTCACAGGGCTTTTTCAAAAGTGAGTAACTTGATTAATAAAATTTAAAAAAAAATGTTGGTTTACCTGTTGTACCAAATTTCTATAATTCCCCTTCCCACGCCTTTCAGATGAAATGAAGAGAAGAAGGGGATTTTTATGCAGCTCATATCCTTCAGCTGATGGTAAACTTTGGTGGGACAAGAGATATTTTATTTGGGGAAGGAAAATTTAGTTAAGAATTTATTGTGTCTACTCAAATTACCCTTTCTATCTTCTTATATACAAAATACTCAGTTTTGTAAAAAATCAAATTTCAAAATATCTTTATAGCTTCAATGGCTCTAATGAAGACAGAGGAGAGGTTGCAGATGAGATAAGCGAATTATAACTGATGATGAGATAATCACTTGTCATTGAATTCTTTGATCAGAGCAGGTAAGTCTCCGGAAATGTGTGTCCATGGATAGTGCAGTTATAGACTCTCTGTCTCACCAGTCCCTGTCTGTCTCTTAGGTCAGATCGGAAGGTAAACAAAGAGAAGTCTAAGGAAGGAGGTATGTCCACATTACAACAACACACGGGCCTTTGGGTCTCCATTTATGTTGTCCTTTACAATACTCGGGAGTCATGGGATGATGCTGTTAAATGGCCAAATAGTGTTGGAAATTTGTTGATTAGTATTTTTAATAGTAAATTCAAATTATATCTAGTTGAGAGTTTTGTTGCATTTTGGTGTGGATATTAGTACCTTTATCATATTAAGGCAATTCAAACTTATTTTTAACTGAAGGTTAGGAATTGGAAGAAAATTATTTTTGTAATGTGCTTCTAGGTGAATGATAAAAGATACTTACGATGCCCAGCAGCAATGACTGTCATGCACTTGAGGAAGTTTCTCAGGGAGTAAAATGGACATACCTAACCTTTCCAGGTACCCACCTCATGCATCTCATGTAGATTCTTACATTTTTCAATTTTTGGTTCTGCACCTTAAAAAGCAATACAAAAACCTTAAATTAGGTGGCAGAGCTTAAGATATCTCTTAAAATAGCTGGTAAAGATGCTTTTAAAAACATTTTGGATTATATTTAGAGTTTATCTTTTTGTCACTGAATACCTGAAATATACTTCAATAGATTGATGTCATGTATGAAGAGGAACCTTTAAAGGATTACTATACACTAATGGACATTGCCTATATTTATACCTGGAGAAGAGTAAGTAGCTCTCTACCCTTAGCTCATGTTGGCCAAATTCATGTAAAGAATTGAGAGTGATAGTTCTTTTTCCTTTTAACTTTGTAGAATGGCCCACTTCCTTTGAAATACAGAGTTCGACCAACTTGTAAAAGAATGAAGATGAGTCACCAGCGAGATGGACTGACCAATGCTGGAGAGCTGGAAAGTGACTCTGGGAGTGACAAGGCCAGCAGCCCAGCCGGAGGTATTCCCTCCACCTCTTCCTGTTTGCCCAGCCCCAGTACTCTCAGTGCAAGTCTCCTCACCCACAGGTTCCCTCACATTTTCCAGTACCATGAATGGAACCAGCAACAGCCCCAAGTGGGATCACCAATCTTCCTTTGCCAGTAGACCTCGAAAATCATCAATAAATGGGTTCATCAGCAACTATTCATCTGGTTGAATCCTGAGACTGTTAAAGAAAGATTTTTCAGCCAGCTGATTTAGATACCTTCATCCATTACAGCTTTATAGATGCTAATACATGTGACTATTGTCCATTTGCTTTCTTTTGTAGTGACATTAAATTTTGGCCATAAGAGATGAACTAGATGTGATCTCACCATATGGATGGTTAATTGAAAGAAAGATTCTTTCTGTAAAGAATTGGGTTTTGAGAAGGCAGGCAAGATTTTCTTGTGTTAGGAAAGATGTGGAATGGTTTCTGGTGCCATTGTTGGGATTTGGAAATGTGCTGCAGTGAGTAGAAGCATTGGCCATAGTTTGTTAATCCCAACTAATGCCTACATTACATTCTCTTTGATTGTTCTTGTTATTATGCTGTTTTGTGAACCTGTAGAAAACAAGTGCTTTTTATCTTGAAATTCAACAAATGGAAAGAATAAGCATAGAATAATGCATTCTATGTAGCCATGTCACTGTGAATAACAATTTCTTGCATATTTAGCCATTTTAATTCCTGTTTGATTTTTACTTCTCTGTTGCTACGCAAATGATCAAAGGAAACTTCAGTTTTACAATCTGTATGCCTAAAAAGCGGGTACTACCGTTTATTTTACTAACTTGTTTAAATGATTCGCTTTTGTAAGAATCAGATGGCATTATGCTTGTTGTACAATGTCATATTGGTATATGACATAACAGGAAACAGTATTGTATGATATATTTATAAATACTATAAAAATATTGTGTTTCATGCACTCAAAAACAGCTGTTAAACTTCTCCAAACTGGTTCGACCTTTGCAGTTACCCATCGTGCACCCTGTGTTGAGGCTATACTTATCACCAGCACAGAATCTGTTTTTAATGCTGATTACTAGTTTCAAATCTTTTCCACTTAGAAGCAAATGGCAGATCATCATAGTTCTGGCTTTCTCCAATAATACTTTCAAAATTATGTTGCAGTAAAGAAAAATTTTAACCAAGGCAAATGGAAATAGTGTCTTAATTTTCCATTGGTTGAAATAGAATTGTGTTTTTAAATACCATTATCACTGGAATTCTAAATAGATTTTTAAGTCAACAAGCTAATTGCTGAAGGAAAGCATTTTATCCTGCAATGATTTTAGTGTATGTGGCATAATAATAATTTCACCATTTAAGAGTTGTTTTGCATAGTTAAGGGAATCTGCCTTTTCTGTATTGTCCTGGAAATATAGAGCAATTTATTATGAGTTTATCTACAGGTATTTTTAAATAGAGCAACATGTTGAATTTAAAATATGAATGACCCTACCAATTCTGTTTTGCTTTGGTCGAACTTAGTGTGTGTTCATCATCTTTCAGTTGTTTGTGAGGATGTTTATTCTATATGAATATTGTTTCATGTTTGTGTGGGAAACTGTAGCTAAGCATTTCATTGTCTCCAGTCTGCGAAAGAAGCACAATTCTATTGCTTTGTCTTGCTTATAGCCATTAAGTCATTACTTTTACATATATTGCTGTTACTTCTGCTTTCTTTAAAGATTCAGTAAATGATGTTTTATGAAGCCACAAAATACATATATTTTTATTTTGACCTAAATTTGTACAGTCCTATTGTGTGTGTTGTTTCTAATTATAGATGTAAAATTAAATTTCATTTTTAATTGGAAAATTCAATAAAAGATATTCATTTAGAAAATAGCTATGATCTTTTATGAAAAAAATGCTATGAAAAGCACAATGTGCATAAGTTTTGGGAACCCTGTAGTGGATTACAAGAGCTAAAGCCTAAGGAGAATACATTGTTGTCTTCAAATGATGTTGCTAAGTAAATGCTTTGTTGTATATTGCTTGAAAGCCCAATGAAAGATGTATCTGTTTATTTACAACCTTTGAAGCAAAAGTTACCAATGTTTGCCAATTTTTGGTGAATTTAACTCATTTTTCTAGGCTTTTCTCAAGGTTTTCATGATATTATCCAGGACAGAAGACATCTCACCCTCTATGATGGACTTATTTCTGAAACTGCTTGTTAAAATGTCAGAGGCACTTAAGGCTTACACAGCAGTGTGTCACCATACTTGAAAACACTTCCATTTATTGTATCTGGGAAGAGGCTTTTTACCCTTACTCAATTTGAAAATTGCTTAAGCTTAAAAGATATTTCAGTCAAAAATTGTCTTTTAATAAAACAACAGAAAGATGAATCGTGGTTTGCTTCTTAAATGACTAGTCATTATTGCTCTTAACATTGAGATTTAAAACCTTTGCCAAGTTACCACTTTAAAAACCCTCACCTTAAGAAAGTGAAATCTATTGAATCTCCTAACTTTGTAATTTACCAAATTAGGGTACACGATACAGTTGATTTTAAAGTTTGACTTTTAATCCCGTGTGTTCTAGAATCCTAGAATACAAAGTTAACCAAGTGGTCTACAGAAAACGCCTAAATTGATCCCACAGAGACTTAGCTTAAAGGTAGACAAAGAAAAGGGGCCCTGCTGCTGTTGTGTAAATAGTGATCTATCTTGCTTTACACATGCATAACACTTTCCAAGTACTTTCTATCTCCTAAATTGCCGGCCGTTAATTGCAGAGTAGAAAAGGGTTGCCCTTCAGTTGACTTAACTAGTTAAGCACATTGCTACATTTCCATAGGCGTCTGTTCGGAAAGGTAGTTTCTCAGGAAGTAAAACACAACGAGCAAACTGCTGGGACCTTTCCTTCATCTTTTTCTACTTCCCCAAGCTTTGAAATCAAACTACCAATGATGTCTTTCATTACACTAATATTTGTGTGGGCCAATCAAAAACAAGGTTTTTTCTTCTGAAGCCTATAACAGGAACTTAAATACTCACATGAACTTCTTGCACAGATCAGCAAGAAATGAAGATGTATGATCTTTTTATGTATTCTGTAGCGTTTAGATGGAATAGGATTCAGAAGCACTCTGCACCAAAAACTCAGCATCCTGGGGTGAAGGAAGTTGTTTTGCTTTTCTCTTTGTACTCTAAAGGTTTAGTATACACCTTTCCTCCCATCGAACCAGGAATGACAGAAGTTCAGATGATGCTTACATGAGATTGAAACTAACAAAAAGCTCTTAATCAAATTACATTTAAAATAACAGGACTTCCATCATGTTAGATCAGTACATCTACCACCACACAAAAACCTTCTCAAAAATTGCATATCCCTTTAAGACACCTAAAAGAATGGGAGCACAGACCGCCCACTCTTCATTTAAAGCTCTTGACTTAGATACATATATGCCTCTTAAGGAAGTCTCTTCCTATATAAAAGCAACAGTACAACAGGTGGCTGTTTCCAAAACGACCTAAAAAAAAATCCCGACTCCTGAAACAACAGCCCTCCAAAAATATCCCGTGAATACAAATGGGACAAGGAAGAGAAACAAGTTATCACACATTCGACACAGTCCCGCGGAATCCTTGAGCCAGATAATCGCCCTGCAAATCTCAAGATCACCCAGCTTTGATTATGAAAGTCTCAGAAAAATGTTTACACAGTCTAGTGTTTCCTGTTTCCGCAGTTAATTTTTAAAACGTTTTTTTTTCTTTTGGTTCCTTAAACGGATTTCCTTTATTGCATCAGTTTCTTTTTCTTAGTATGTAATTTCTGGAGGTCTTTGTCACACGAAGAACCTCTCTATAACCGCCTTCACCAAGACGACGACGCCAGAAGTCATTTATCATTCCAGGGACCTTACAGGTTTTCTTAAATGTTTAGGTGGAAAACTCATCCCGAAATCTTATTGAGCCCTTTGAAGGAATAGTAAAGCACTCAATAAAAACTTGAGTGGAATTACCTTTTCTCTGGTTCTCGCCATAAAAATAGTACTTCCGGAGATTATCAGAAGAACTTAAAAAAACTGGTGTTCCCTTGGTCACCTACATGTCAATAAAAATATCCCTGCTTGCTATCAATCTGGAGCCGTCATAAAACCCCAACTTCAAAATGTACGTGATTTCAAGGTTCAGGCAGGTTGGAAGCTCTCCAAGTCTGTTCCTTATCAGCTAGAACCCAAGGTGACAGGAGCGACTTGACTTAGAAAGCTTTGGACCACGATAAGAGGGGAACGCGTCAAAAATTGAGTGCTGCATATTGAATCTTCCGTCCAAACGACCCAGAAACTAGGGAAGATATTCCAACAAAGGCCAACTGTTGGGGAGAATAAAGCCGGTGACCAGGGTGATTGTCTGGGTTGGCGCACCTGTTTAATAATAATAATAATGAAAGTTTCCAGTGCGGGGTGGGAAGGAGCGGGACACCTGAGGAAATAACCACGCTTGGACGGCAGAGCTGCCTTCCTGGTCAGAAGCAGGTTAGGAGAAAGCGTCCTCGTCCTCCTCTCAGTTTTACCCGTGAGCAGCAGCACGCGCTCCAGGTCTGAGCCGCGCCGCGCCGCGCGCTCCGCCTCTCCCCGCGCGAGCACAGGCCGCGAGGAACCGGGAGGCCATTTTGCGCGTGCGCCGCTCGCCTCGCGCCGCCCTCCGCACCGCGGACGCCGCTCCCGCCAAATTTAAAAGCGAGGTTGTCAGGCCCCACCGGGCCTCGGAGGCCGATGGACTCTACAGGCTTGCAGAAGCGGAGCCCGGGGGCGAGAGGCGGCCACTGCCAGGCTGCGGCCACTGCCGGGCTGCAGCCTGCGGACAAGGCTCCTTCTCTGAGGCCGTCCAATCCCCGGCAGCGCGCGGTAAACCGAGGCGCGAGGCCGAGCCGCAGAGCCGAGTCCCGCGTGGACGCGGCTTCACCCGAGGTTGCATGATAATCGCTTCTTTGTCCTCCTCCTCCCCGCTCGCTTCTGTCCCAGCGCCCTTTCCCCTTTCCACCAAGGAGCTGTCCTTGCAGCTTGCAGTCCGGTTTTGGTGGCATGGTGGGAAGCTGAGCTCCCGGCAAACGCGAAGCTGCCGAGGTCCCCGCAGGTGACCGGGAGGGAGGAGAAGAGCTCGCTATCTTCGGAGCGCGCCAGACTCCCGCAGTGTTCGCCCCGGATGGGAGCGGGCAGCGGTGGTGCGGGGCGAAGGATCGCCCAACGGTGGTCGCCCTCCCCCAAGTGGTCGTGCGGCCAGGAGCGCGGGGACGCCGGGGCGTGAAGGCGCCAGCGCCTCTGTGACCACAGGGAAGTGAAAGTGGCCTGCCACGGGCGACGCGGGCTGGCCAATCCCCTCTCAGTGCAGCAGGAACCGCCATTTGGTGACGGAGTTCGGCATTTCTGTTGCACGCTGTGGGGAACCGTCCACAACTGCTCGCCCACGTGGCCTGCTCTTAAAAATAAAATCCACATCCCCCCTGCGTTTAGCGAATGCAAATCCTCTCCTCCAGCTTTCCTCTTTGCCACGGGGAAGGCCCTGCCTGGCCTGGGGGGTTAGGGGGCGGGGAGACCCCTTCCTTCGGACCTTTGTACCCAGCACTGGCCCTCGCCAGCACACGGAAGATCTTATTTCTCCGTTCGTAGGAAGGTGTCATGGGCCCTGCCATTTCTCCTCCCGGCTCTCCCGCCTCACACCTCCGAGGCGTGAGAAGGGTGAAATGCGACCAGCCCTGCGGGGAAAGACGACTGGCGACCCGGGGTGACGCAGATCGGGAGTCACAGCCCTCGGTGCAGCCAGCCGGTCCTCCCACTCCCTCTCCCGTGCGGCGCGGCCTCGGGGGTCGACATTCAGACCCCCACGGCGAGAGTCGGCCACCGAGTGGAGAACAAAGGCCGACCCGCGCGCCACCCGGAGCCTGGCGGGGCTTGGCCGCAAGGCCATGCCACCAACAGAGGTGCGGACACCCGGGCGGGAGCTCGGCGATCCGCTGGCTTTCACAGGCCTCCTGGCTTCGAGTCCAGCCTGCCATGGTTGCTTTCACAACAGGATTTGAGGCGCCAGGATTTTGAGGCTTGCAGGGCTGCGCCGCCGACGAGCCAGAGGCCTCCGGTTCCCGGCCGAGCACAGCTGCGCTCATGGGGGCGGAGGGCCTCGGGGAGCTGGTGGGGAGGACCGTCCTGTGGGCGCCATAGCCGCTTCCCTGGCCACCTTCCTTGCGGCGGCCGGCTGGCTGCGCTCGGCGGAGGCTCGGTTGCCAGTAGCAACCACACGACGGCGTTTCGCAGCCCGGACCGTCGCCGCAGGCGCGCGGGACCCGCCGCAGCCTCCTCGGACTGCCGCCTCAGGACTGAGCATTTGGATCTAGGGTGGCTTTTGGTGACAGCTCTCTTCCCCACCCCGCGACCTCATTCTTTTTCCCGGCAGCCTCCTGGGCTGGGCTAGCCAGAGTCGGGGCTTCGCCAGCCCCCATAGCAGACAATGGGGGCGGCAGCCGGCGCACACTGCAGTGCAGAGTGTGGAACCCACACCTTGGAGTTGCGAGCGTTTCCCGAGCACAGGCTATAGGAGCCCTCTTCTCCGACTTAAGTCAAAACCCCTTTACAAGGGGCCAGTTAATTGGAACAAGAGTTGGTGTCAAAGAAAGCAACACCAAGATAGTCACGACCTAGCAACACGACACAAAGCCGAGCTCACTGTATTGCCTCTTGGTTAGAGGTGGCTTTCCCACACGCATAAACACACCTCTGGTTTTCCCTCTTTGTGTACCACGAATATTTAATCACTTGCGTTGGCTCAAACCCACTGTAGGCAGGTTCTTGGTCCTGTTATTTATTAAGTGGATAGAGGACCTCACCTCCACCAGAGTTCATTTGAGGACCCACGGCCGCTTAGTCGGTGTAGACCGAGGAGTTGCAGTGATTAACAAGAAGTATCGCCCCCCCTCCACATGTGTGTGCGTGGATGTGTTTCTAGGATACTAAACTTTTGAAAACAAAAAATTCACCACAGGTATTACTGAGGAAAAGTCTTTAAAGTATCCTGCTAAGTGTTTTATTTAACTACTATTATACAACTGCACATTGCCAGATTTCTTTGGGTCTCAATACTTGCCCTGGCCTTAAGTATTTATTACATTTAACTGAAGTGGTTTTGTGGTTTGAAATTTCACCTAAGTCGCAAATGAGCTGACATTTCTAAGCTGAGAATTCTGGGAGAGGGAGGGGACAAACACCTGTCTTATTTACCTTTGTATGCTCCGGAATCTTTTTTATAACTCAACAAATATTTGTCGGATTTGCAGAGGAACTAACTAGCCTTAGTAGAAAACAAAAACTTAGTGTTAGAGCACAATCTTGACTGTGTTTAGTGACTCAGTGAAAAGTTTCAAGGCATTTTCGCAGTTAGTGGCATTAACCAGACACCCTCATCCACACATATTTTAACTTAATTATATTTCAAATCTGTGGGGTTGTATATTAAAAACATCTGTCAAAGTGTTTCTGGATGCTCTGTAAGGGTAAGAATTTGTAACATTGTTTTCCTTTCTCACCTAAAATGTCTGAATTTGCTTAAGTAAAATTGGCTATGAATGGGATTTTAAATTGCTTTTCATACTTTCAAGTACATATGACAGACACTCACCAACTGTCTCTACAGTTTATGATAATGCTCAAAGGGCTAGTACTGATTTCTACTAGACTGGGCACTTTGAAATGCCTATGCACTAAACGTTACGTTATACTGATGAATGCTTAAATGTCTTTATCACACACGATGATAAATATATTAAAATATCATAGAAATGCTATTAAAAGTAGTTCCCATTCAAGCTTTACAAAATGTCAAGAGCGTTCCGCCCCCCCCCCCACTTCCTAGAGGCAGCCTGACCCTGTATTTCACCGGCCACTCTGGCTAGCACCTTAAACACAGGAGGGCGAGGCTGTGGGGCCGTTTCTTCTTCCTACCTTCTTTCAAGAAAAGGAAAGTGCCAACAACCTTCCTTTGGCCAACTTAGACAGATAGCTCCCTTTCATTACAACTGGCCCTCCATTCAGTGAACCGAAGGATAGATCAAAGTGCTTTCATATTCATGTGAATCTTGCTTTTGACTTTGAATAATGATGGATTTTATTGTTTTATTTAACTGAAAACCTGGAACACTGCTGCGCTTGAGGTTACACCCTTAAGGCCTGTAGAACTTGTATGAGAACTCCAAAACCCAACCAATTAGGTCTGACAACCATGCCATTTCCATCATGCAATGTACAAACGACCTCAGAAAAGAAAAAGAAAGAAAGAAAAAAAACCGGAGCAGTTCACATTGCTATAGACTCTTGCCACACTCAGATTTTGACTTCCAGCTTTCTTAACAAAACTCCTATGTTCAGCAAGCACACTATTCCCACCGTCGGGAGGGAACGTGTCACTATGGGAAGATGCAGTGATACACTTTTAACTGTTCAGGAATCAGACAAATTAGTGTTATCAGTAATTAGCTCATGGGAGAGTAACTTTTGCTATTGAACACGATTCATTACAGTTTGTTCCCTCCACTGTAACTGAAGAACTCGGTCGGGGAAGCTTGAGAAATGTGTTTGCCAGCTGTTTCCATCTACTCCTCGTGACAATTTTCTAAACTATTTTCACTTGGGTTTTTCTTCAAACTCATCTTCCCCCCCCCCACCCCCCATCCTAAGGAGAAAGAGGCTGACCAGATTCAATGGAACCTGCTTGTTTTTACCAATGATCATTCTGATCCAAAACTTCATTTGTTAGTGTGCCTCCACCACTTCGGAAAACACATTTGTAGAAATCCATTGCAATAAAGTAACCCACACTGGATAATCGGGCGAACCTTTCATCTAGGCTCAGGGAAACGCACTTTCAGGAACTTTAGAATAGTACACGGAGTCTTTCTGAAACTCAAAGGTGGAACTAGAGCTCCAAGTTACTGTGTTATCTTGGTCTTGCCATGGGTCTGGGTACCCTTCCCAGACGCAGTGGTGCCAGTTACTTGCCTCTCTTCTTTCTGGAGCTTCTGCCCTACAATTGTAGCATCACAGGGGCACCACATTTAAAATAAAACCCAATGCTTTCTATCCTGTTGTGTTAGGAAATTCTCTCCACACTGGGCATCACACATCCTTGTAACACCAAGATTTTGTCAGCTGTTTCTATTTGGATATGTCCATAAAAATGCTGAAATTATTTGGAACTTTTATACCCTTGCTTTGGTAAATAAAACGATAAGCAGTTCCATATTGTTTTCACCCCGAATAACAAGGCTTCCAGAACAGAAAAGCATTCCTTTACAGTTAAGACTACATTTTTCTCATCAATGGGAAGGTAATCATATTTTCTTCATGGGAACTATCTTTTGTGTTATTTGTATGAGAACGTTGCTCTTCAGTATAAAATTAAATATGGGTTAATAGAATAGGAAGTAAATTTAAATAATTCAAGTTTAGAATATTCATCTTACTTCTGAAACAATAATTCATGATAGCGCAAGCATGTTCTCCGGTAGGAATAATATGTAGTGCTCCAGGGTCCTTGAATTCACTCTACTTTTCAGCGGTGTTCGCTGTCCGCTCTGCCCATTTCTCTTAGAGGAACGGACCTGAAGAGCTGATAAACAAGTGACAAACTATTTTTACTACAAAGGCTTCAGAAACCTCGCAAACCTTTTCTGTACTTTTGCAGGGACTTTCAGAGTCAGCGCACAAGCTAATTAGTTTCTGAAATAATCAACTGCCACAAGACCATTTTTGGCTTGGACTACTCAGAACCGCAAAAGTTTTAAAAAATTATTTATTATTTATTTTTTTTTGGAAACTCGCACATGCGCAGTGAGGTGCAGCTGCTCCGCCACTCCTCTCCTCCGCCTTTCCCCTAAATAAGCTGCTGTGTTCTTTCCCAGCCTCTGGGACCCCGCGATCGCCCGGGCTCTGAGGGAGCTGGCTGTTGGGGGACCTCGCAGGGTTCTCACACAGTCCAGTTCCGGTGCCCTTCCCCACTCTCCCCGCGCTACTCGGGAAGCAGGCTGGGAGGAGGGCCTGCCCGGCAAGCGCAGCTTAGCCGCCGCGGGGCGTTCGCGTTCTCCGAGCTGCGCCCGGGCGGCAGCCTGGCCGCTGGGCTCCGTGCTGGCTCGGCGGAGGCCTGGCCCGCGTTGTGGGCCGCGCTCCCTCGCCGGGCGTGCCGCGGGGAGGCTCGAGGGGTGACTCCTGCGCGGGAGGCTGGGCGTAGAGCCCCCGGCGGAAGGAGGGAGGCCTTGCCTAGTTCAGCCCCGCCGACTCCCAGGCCCGAGCGCTGGCCGGAGGGCAGAGTGGGGAGCCGGGC
This sequence comes from Arvicola amphibius, assembly GCF_903992535.2. Taxonomy (NCBI): domain Eukaryota; kingdom Metazoa; phylum Chordata; class Mammalia; order Rodentia; family Cricetidae; genus Arvicola; species Arvicola amphibius. Next base: position 93,728,350 of record NC_052052.2, on the reverse strand, counting down.
CCCGAGGCCGCGGGGCGAGGCCGAGTGCGCGGCGAGGCGCTTCCGCACTCCGCAGGCGCGCGCCCTCCCTCCTGGGCCACGCGCGCTCACCGCCCTGCTGCCCGCGCGTCCCCGTCCCCGTCCCCGTGACCTCAAGGGTTGTCGCACCAATTTTGCCCCCAGTCCCCACGCTGCCGCTCTCTCCTGGACCTGAGGTCCCGAAGACGCTCCTGGAAGCTGGAGAAACTTCGGGCTAAAGTTTTGGGATAAAGGAGGCCGGGGCCTTGCCCTCGGCCCAGCGCTGCACGCCGTGGCCTGTCGGGGGGCAGGCCCCTCTTTTCCAGGAACCCAAGCACGTCGGGGGCATAGAATGATCCTCCAGCGGACCCCCCTCTCGAATCTGGACCAACTGCCTAACCTGGGGGGACTATGCATCCGAGCCGTGCGGTGTGCCTCCTGTGCTCCATCCCTGACGCCGGGATCGTCTCCAGACGAAGCACCTTTCTCTTGTGTTTTTGTACAGTAATTAATAATAATAATAATAATAATAATAATAATAATAATAGTTTTTTAAGCACGGGAGTGCAAAGCCCCACATGATTTCTAAGAAAAGCCCAACAATATAATTTGTGAGACTTAGGGTGTTCTCGAGATGGTGGTGGTAGTATTAAATACAAAGTGCTCAGAGTTTTCTTTGTAGTCATGCTGGCTTGTGAGCAACTTTTAATTAAGAAGGCTAGTGTAGTAAGATGCATACATGCACACACGACGCAGCAATAATTTGTTTTTGCTCTGCGTGTTACAGCATGAGACATATTACACTGTTTGACTCCTACTTTAAAACCTAGATTTTTAGTAATCACCGCTATTTTGGGGTGGGGTGGGGGGAAATGAAGTCATTGCCCTAGCTTTTTTGGGGGGAGAGCTGCATCCCCTGAGACACTTCCAGAGAAGCCATGTCTAGGAGTATCTAGGTCTGTGGGATAGTCACTGTCATCTCGACACTGCTGGCCTGAAAACCACAGAGCCTTAAGACATATGAGGCCGACGGTAAAAGATGTGAGAAGCAAAAGGCAAACACAAGGAAGACACAACCGCCACACTTGCATAGAAATGTCTGTCTTCCGATTCATAGGGAAGTATCCACAGCTCTTTTGCTCTGCTGGCAAATTTGCTGGTACAACTGGGTGGTCAGCTCAGACCCAAACGCAGGATCCTCATGCTTATTGCTTCAAACAAGGGTTGTACCACCTTAAACTCGGGTAGTCTGTTTGCTTTCGTTCATCATGATAAATGACATCTGGAGCCCACCGATCTGTGCGCGTGGAAAATACAGCACTTCTATCTTAAAGTGTGGAAATATGACAGGCTACTTCAGTGATTTAAACTGCAATGTAGGCAAAAAGGATGTTGAAGTCTCACAAGTTGACAACAAAATCACATCCAATTACTAATTGAATACCTTTGAAAAATACTAACATGTTTGAATTGAAAAGATTTTATATCTATATAGAACCAGATAATATTCTGCTAACAAGTTTAATAACCTGTTAACAAGAAGTTTTTCTTTATCTAAATGTTTCCAGATAGTTTGCCATTCCCTGCGTTACTCAAACCCTCTCATCTTGCTCTCAAAACACAGTATTTGGAGTGACTTTACACCTGAAATCGGGTAGGCATACACTGTTGGATTAATAGAGATTGCATTACATGAAGCATGAATTAATTTCTCTTACTAGACTTTATGTCCTGGAAGACAGGTACATTCTCTTAAGAGGCAGAGTGCCTAACACACATAGGATATTGTATTGGTTAGGCTTAAGAGAGGAATAGCTGGGGCACTTCAGAGACCTCAACAGGGTTTCTAAAAAAGGTGGAAGTTAGTGTATGATTAGTATAGAGAGGACTTTACCTTTTCAAATTCAGCTAGGAACTGGAAAGGCAGCCGTATTAAAATTAACAAAGCTTTATGCTTGTAGTAGCATACAGTCCCACAACAGTGAGATATTTGTGGATTCTCAGAGGAGATTGTAAGAAGAAACGGAACAAGATTTTAAACTGGTTTTAAGTCTCATTTTTATAAATAACTTGGATAAGGATTTTGAAATTGTATAATTAGCTTTTTCCAAAAGGAAGCAAAAGCTTCCAAACTTCATTGAAACAGTTTCAAGTTGCTATTCATTCCCAGTCAAATGAATAGTTTTATTTGACAAGCACATGATTATACCTATAAATGCAACTGGTGCTTTAATAATAAGAACCTTAGTTTGTAACAATTTTGAGTAAGTTCTTCACTTTGCCAATAGTCTAAAGGGTTATATGTGATCATGGGACATTCATTTAACTATGTAAATCAGAGAAGCATTTTGTTTTAAAGTTAATAACTTGAAAATGGGTCAGAAAAATATAGAGTGGCTTTCTTTTTAATTACAGTAATCTCTTCATTATATTTGATATTTAAAATACCAACAATTTCACTTTCATTATGTTACATCTCTTCACTGAACTTTAATAACACTAGGGAAAAATACTAGATAAAAAAGATGAAATTTCATCAATACATCTAACTTCAGATATGGAATAGGCATTCTATACTGTGTTTCATTAGGACAATAAATTCTATTCATGGGCATTGTTCATGACATACACAAGCTTCCCAGTTTAAAACACCCTTTCCTACTTAACTTTTCAAACTGTGTGGCATCCCATGCGTAGGTTACTGAGCTCTAACCATGTTAAGGTAGAAAATACATAGCAAAGCACCTACTAAAAGTGGAAGGCGAGGCAATTTAGGAGTTTGAATTGTTTAAAGACGGAAGCCTTTTAGTTTTAAGGGATTTTTTTTATTCTTCAAAATGCAACAGGGAACTGAAAACATGAAACTAGGACATTTCACTAGCAATTTGAATTATTCAGTCAGGGTTTCCTCTACATCTCCACGTGGGAACAGACACGGCTACCTTAAAGGCCCTGTTGGGAAGAATGTAGAAGACCACTGTGAGCCTAGGCTTTAGAGTTAAGGGGAAGGACGGTGTGTCGTCTGCTTCAGAAACTGGAAGAAGCACAGGCTTGTACCTGCCCCTGGAGCGTGAAGCTGAAGACTCCCACACTTCTTTCTTTCTCAGGTAGGTAAGTCCATTTCCCAGCCCGCTGGGAATTCCACATGAATACCAAGACTCCTTCAGAGGAGATTTTAAAAGTGATTGTGGAAGATTCCAAATGCGAAAGCCAGAGATGTGTGTGCTTCCTCCTGGTGAGGAGGAGAGACATCAAGGATTTCCGGTCTGCTACCATTAGACTGAGCTGTGGCTCGCTGCCCACTTGACACCTGGTGAAATGGTAGTTTCAGAGAGAGAGAAATATTTAAAGTGATAACTGTCACTTAAACATTTGGGGCAGAATTTTCAAGGAGGTAGCTAGAACTAATGATGGTAAAGAAGAAAGGCCGAGGAACTGTGATGTAAGGTAGTCCTTTCCAGGTAAAGATTCTTTTGGGAAATGTCACTCAGCTGCGAAAAAGACGCCAGGAATTGAAAGAAATTCTTTTTAAAAATCATACTGAAATAAGGAGACAGCAAACTTGGTAGTAATTAGAAAACTGCAGGATAGGATATTTATCATTTCCCCCCTTCTCTGTTTTCCATAGACTCTCTAGGTGTTATTGCTGTTAATATATTGTAATTTAGTGTATGCACACAGTTCCTGTGACCCTCCAGGAATTCGGGAATCAGAAATGTCAGGTAGGTAAGAGAGCCAGGAGGAGGAACACAGAGTAACTTGAGGTTGTGCAGCCACTGTTGTATTGATCCGATGACTCGTATCTATCAGAACCGACATCGGGTCGGGAGAGGCCATTCCCCAGCTCCCGGTCCGGGGTCCAGTCGGGGACCCTGCGGCTCTCGGTGCGTGGTGCGACAGCGTCCTCTAGGCCGACGCCTGCGCCCCGTACCCAGTCAGCAGGGAAGTGACACCAGACGGAACGCGACGTGGGTCCCCGGGTACCAGGGCTTCCCTCTGCCTTCCTGCATCATGGTTGTGACGTCACGCCCGGGCCCTACCGTTGCCAAGGGACGGCTGCGTTCCGGTTCCGGTCGGTTGCCCCGGAGCTTGGGTACACAGAGCAGTCCGCAGGAGGCCAAGGGGTCGCGGAGAGTGGACCCTACGCGCGGCGCCATGAGCCAGCGCCAGGTGCTGCAAGGTAGGGAGCTGTGGGCGGGCGTCCCGACAGGATGGCGCCGGGTGGTCGGTTGCTCCACCTTGCCTCTCTCCCAGTGTTCGAGCTGTACCAGAATGCCCGGACCCGGTTCGTACAGATGGTGGCAGAGCAGGCGACCAGACCTCAGAACAATCGAGAACACTGCAGAATGCGGGTGAGCCTGAACCACGCCCGGCAAACCTGGTCCCACACCTCATCCTGCATCCATCCTGATCCTCCCACCACCCAGCGCCAGCTTCATCTGGTCCACAGTCCCGCCTTCGCTCCGCTGTCAGCCTCACTTCCTCGCCCCCTTACCAGCTCAGTTTTTGGGAGCCTTGGGAATGGGCTTAAGTGAGGCGACGTTCCTCCGACCCTCTCCTCTCTGAGGGAACGTGTGGGTGAAGCAGAGGAGTGGAGGAGGCTTGGGATCATTTCCATCTTCGTTACAATCGGCCAGCTAGTTAACTGCCTGGAAGTCATTTTTCCGGATAGGAATCTACCCTAACCAGACCCATTTATCCCGTTACCCTTTCTTGCCACCTTTGATCACATTCCCTTCCTAGAAGCGGAGAAATTTCAGGCTACTTTCGCAGTTCTCTTCTTGACATTAATGGAAGAGGAGCAGTGTAGTATGCTTGAATATTTTCCAAGAGATTCGAAGTAGGTAAGGACCTGGCTTTGTGAACTCTACGAAGCAACCCTTTTCACCTCTTAGTCTGAAGTGTGAAAGAGAGGAGGGGGAGAGAGGAGAGTTCATTTTTGGCGAAACTAGTCCTCTGCGCTCTCTCTCTCTCTCTCTCTCTCTCTCTCTCTCTCTCTCTCTCTCTCTCTCTCTCTCCTCTCTCCTCTCCCTCCTCCTCCTCCTC